>NC_086239.1:12062500-12662500 GCF_036321145.2 Pelmatolapia mariae | reverse complement strand
TCGCTTTTTCTTTCTTGTGATTGATAAATCAGCCAGCAAACGTGTGGCTTCACCGCGAGATCTCAAGGCTTCTTAATAAGGATTTCGCAAACCAGTGGGCGACATCACAGTAGCTACATCCAACTTCTAAACAGTCTGTGGTTACTAAAAATGTCCCGGGGCTCTGTGAAGCCTGAAAATTGACTCAGTGCTGTCACTAACAAGATTGAGGAAGCTGAGAATCTTGTGTCTGAAAAGGAATTTTGATTTGCAGTCTCAGCCCAGCTTTGGATGAAAGATTTAAACCTGGGCTAGGAGGGAAAATATATATATGTATATTTATGTATATGCTAAATCTAGTAAAATCCTATGGTGTTTATCTATGAACATGGAATTAACCAAAGATTGTAAGCAAGATGCTTCACAGAAAGAGTAATTTACAAGTGACGGCTATCAGCAAACTCCTAGATTGTTTCAGACACACCAACACGATCTGTTACAGTCAGCGACTCGTCACAGATGCTGGGGTGGGGGGGGGGACAGAGAGCTAGCTGGACTCATTCCTGAAGCACACCAGTAAAGCCATGTCTCAACTAAGTGTGAAGACAAGTCCCTCTGATTACACTGTACTCACGTTTGGAGAGGACACAAAGCAGTTCACAACATTTAAGTCAAATTACACTTGTGTGTGAGGTTGTCGACTTTAAATCGAAGAGTCTTAAGAGCTATGAGGACCTCTCGATTATCTCAAATGTCTCATTTTTCTAGGTGGGAAAAAAACAAAACAAAAACATCACCAATATTAAACATGTTACAAATATAAATCAGTTTTCTTCTCTTGTTTTTCCAAAATATGAGCATAGACTTATTAACACAAAAAAAAGTCCTTCTGAGGATTAGGTCCCGCTGGCTGTGTGAGGAGGAGATGAGGCGCTCGTGGTCATCGTTCTGAGGAGCGGGACAGAAATTTTTAAAGCAAAGAGAGATGACAGAAAACAAACAGCACCCTGGATTTCACGAGCGTTTCTGTCTCTTGGAATGTCGCTGCTGGTTTGACCGGTCCTCGTCGCTGCTCGCTGCCTCGTTGTCGCCCCGGCCCCTGCGCTTACGAGTTCTTCGTGTTTCCCGCTCGCCGTCGCTATCCTGCTCCCTGTAATCCTTCCTGCCCGAGGTGGCAGAGGTTCTCTTACTTCTCCTCCTGCCATCGTCATTATCATAATCATCATCATCATCCTCCTCCTCCTCATCTCCTCCCTCTTCTTCATCCACCTCATCTTCTTCCTCCTCCTCACTTTCGCTGTCGTCATCCTTCTGTCTTCGATCATTTCTGGTTGTTTTCCTCGCATGAGATTTTCCATTTGTCATCTTCTTCTTGGGCTCTTCTTCCTCTTCCTCATCTTCTTCCTCCTCCTCCTCCTCCTCTGATGTTGCAGGAGCTTGGCTGACACGCTTGCGGGAACGCCGCCGGATGTAGCTGAGACCAGGCAGCAGCTTCTGGAGCAGCTCGGTGAACGTCTGCTCTGTCTTGACCATACAGGAGAGCACAGTGCTACCCTGCTGGTTGTACTCCTCGGCATTGGAGAAGACCAGCTTTACATCTTCCAGGAAATCCTGGGCGTGGCGGTACGAGCCCTGGCTGAACTTGCCCAGCATTGTCTGGAAATCCATGGGCTGAGAGATGATATCCAGGTAGTCCTCTGCCTCGTCAGAGGAAACAGGCTCCCTGAAAGCGGATTTAAAGCATGTGATGAGTGTTAGACTGGAGATTTGGGACCATAATGTGTGTCATGTTTTATAAAAGTCGAGAAACATACGCAAGTCATATTAAAAAAAAAAGAGTTTAAATCCTGTAAGACATTTATTGGAGGCAGAGACACAAATCCCTTTGGGGTTGCGTCATGAGGGAGATCCAGCATCAAACATGCAGACCTACCCATTGTGGTGATCCCTTCTGAAAAATGGAGTCACATGAGTCAAAGTGGTGAATGTGACCACCAGACCACCAGTTACCTTGTCTCTTCAACATGTCTGACCAGCTCCCTGAAGACCATCCATCATATGTTTAGTGCAGCAGTTATTATTACGATCATAAACTCTCAGAGGAGCAGTTCAGCCCCGCACCTTTCTCTCTCACAAATCTCTACTGCTGCTAGGATTAGCAGCTAATAACCAGCCATACAACCCACACCATTGCTCTGTATAAAATGACTTGCAGAGGTCAGCGCTCGGTCTAGAAGGAAATAGTGCCCGAGAGGCTCTGGGCTTTGCAGTTTTCACACTCTGTTTCTGCTGAGGGAAAACCATTTACAAAATGAGACTCAGTCTGATAAGCTTGTAATATTTCTGTGTGCCACAGAAATATTACAAGCTTACATTTAAAAGGTTTTTGAATGCACAATTAGTTCCCATAGACAAATGCTTTCCGCACTGATGGAAGCATAAATACATACTTTATGTGGACAAAAGTACTGGTCCACCTACACATTGCACCTAGGTGCACTGCTCAGCCATGGAAACCATGCTACGAAGCTCCCAGCACACAACGCTTGTGCTGATGTTAATGCCAGAGGAGGTTTGAACTGTGCAGTTACTGACTCAGTGGTCTGCAACTGAGTTTCTCCTAAACACTCAAGATGACACCAGTAACAGCTGCAAGTACAAGGAGTCAAGAAACTTCACAAACCACCTTGATGCAGTGGTGACATCCTATCATAATATCACACTTACACACTTTAGAACAACCCATTCTTAAATGTCTGTAGAGGCAAACTGCATCAGGCTAGGTGCCTGATTTTACACATCTATGACCATCAGGCTGAAAACAGGTAAATTCAAAGAGTAAGAGGTGTGGCCCAACACTTCTGTCCTTATAGTGTCTGTAGTTTAGCTAATAGTTGAAAAGGTTGTTTAGGAGTCAAAGTGGCTCCTGTTTGACATGCACTTGTGTCACATTTCTTCTTCCCTCACCTGAAAGGCCAGCTGTAGCGAAATTTCATCAGCTTCTTGAGGATTTCCTCACACCTCTCCAGCTCCAGCACCTGTCTGCTCACTCCTGTCTGGGAGCTCTGTCGCACCTGCAGAGACGGCACACACAAAAGCTATAATTTTAGGACATAAACGATACAAAGCTGGTCTGTTCTAAGCTCTCTGTAAACTTCTTACCAGTTCGTCGATGTCTGCAGGACTGTTGGGGCCTGTTCTCTGCTTGCCGCTCTGATTACTAGAAGAGGCCGACTTCTTTGATTTACTTTTTGAGCTTTTCTGCCGTGATGAAGACTGCTTATTTTTCTTTCTTGGTCTCACTGTGGAGGAGGAAAGACGTAGAGAAGAAGCAGAAGTAGAAATTAACATGTATAACACTGGACTCTCATGAAATCAATCCACATCCAACTGTTCAATTCTTGGCATTTTAAGAGGTGGCTCGAAACATTCCCAGGCCACCATGATTTGAACGTTCGCCTGTCTGAGCCTCACGCTTCAATTGAGAAAGATAACTGGCTCTTAGGTGCACCGACACCTCTCTGTTGAAACTTCTAAATCATTATCCTTGACACGCAGGCCTGAACTGACAGAAGGGATCATCCTGCCACATACTCTGAGTGAAGCCACAGTGACAAAGCTTCAAAGCCAGGTCCAGACCTGAGCTGTGCTACATCACACACAGACAATGAGACACAAAGAGGACAATGGCTGAAATTCCCCATCAGCATTCCTCTCATTCTCAACCTTCAGCACCAAGGATCCTCCATTTCCAAAACAAACTCAGGTCTTAAAGCCTTTAATAGTCTATAAAAGGATCATTTTAATGTATTCACAACAATGATTAAAAAAAAAGGTATGGAAAAAATGCTAATGGTAACTCAAACTGGAAACGTATTCCTCACCACCTCCTTAACTGTAGGAGTGAACTTAAACTTGGTCAAAGAGTTACAATTTTTTTTAAAACCTAATTTTCTCTGTAAAATACTCACAGCTGTGTCCCATGGCTTTGTAGTCGTTCTCTTCTTCGTCCTCTTCCTCTTCCTCAGAGTCCTCCTCTTCAGACTCCTCCTCATCGTCTTCTTCATCAGAGTCTTGCTTATAGTTCCTGCAATGGAGAGCTTGCCTTTAAAGACAGCTGATGAAGTATAGGGCAGACACATCTGGGCTTCAGTTACACTGGTTGATCCGCTGCTCTGTTTGTGGGGCACCCTGAAGAGGGTCTCCCCTTTCACTATATCCAGCTACCACACCATCAGTGGGGTGTGCGATTACTGATCACATGATAGAAAACTAACAAAATAAACAATGTGTTTGTTAGACTATGTCCTAACCAGCTCTTTCTCAGCGACTGTACAGACAGGTTAGCATTTGGGACTGGGGCACAGGAGAGATGCTTTCTGTAGTCACTAACTGTCTGAATGTATATTTAAGGTGCATGTCAGCTGGAACCAGGAATTCCTTTAGCCTTTATTTATATTTTGGTTATTTATCTTTTTCCTCCATACAAGTGGTAGGGTCTGTGCAAGATGGGCTGGGAAGGCATAATTACTGTGAGTAGAGAGCAAGACGCAGCTTGCTATTAGACGGCACTTTCAGTTATATTTTAGTCTCCTTTTGTTTGAATTCCTTAGGGATCAGCTTATTCAAAGAGTGGAGGACAGTTACCTTACACGGGAGCCACGTCTGGCCACAGTTGGCTGGCAGGCTGGGCACAGCCACTCTCCATCGGGGACCCGGTAGAGAGCCGGTCGCAGGCAGAACAAGTGGAAGGCCTTGTTGCACTCATCACAGAGTATAAGTTTCTCATCATCACCTGGAAGAGATCAGAATCAACCATAAGGCCTTTTCTTTTTAATTTTAAAGCTTTAAGTTTTATTCTGGGTCTTTTAAGCAGCCCCACATATTTCCACCCCGACTCTTTTGCTTTTCCTGACCTTCAGTTTAAACAGCTCAGCAAATCTCTTACATGTTTTCTACTGTCATCTTATCACTACAGGTTCACCTGTCGGCCTGCGGAGTGGTTGGCTCCGTATGTAGATCTGCCTGACACTACTACTCTGATGTGCTTTGACCCTGCAGTTGCTGCCCTGCCTGGATCTACACACCTCCAACCTCAGCACAGATGGGTTCTCCCAGAGCCCTAGACAGGAGGGCAGAACATCATTTGGCAAGTGCAAAACTGCTTCACTCAAACAGGACCTAACCTTTATGAAGTTTACATGCAAATTAACACCATAATAATCTGGCAAATTCAGAGTGAAACTAGATAATAGTGCAGTTTTTGTTGTCCTCTTTGAAATTTGAACTGTACGCAATTAATAATGCTCCCATCAGCTGCAAATAACTGGTGATGAGCATTCTCCCACACACAGCAGGGCAACCGTGGAAAACATTTCTAACCTTTCCTGCGACAGACTTTGCAGCGAGCGTTCTCAGCAGACATGTCCCACTTTATGCAAGCGTCCAACATTCCCAGCAGCACGTGCATGCGGGAAAATGTCTGGGCCTCTCGGATAGCGGTCTTCCACTTCTCCACTGCTGTTGCTACCTGTGAGGAGAAGTAAACATTGAAAATAAAATAATTGGGGGGGGGGGGGGGGGTTTCAACATTTTTTACTTTATTATTTGTTTTAAATATCAAAAATTAGAATTTCAGTTTCGAATGAATAAAACTTTTGACCCTGATTTTGCTCCATACTGCTTTAGCATCAGAGTGCTAACAGTTCATCTCTTTCCTCTTACCCTGGCCTCTTCTGCCAACCGCTTCTCCTCATCCACCTCTTCAGCCTTGCTGCTTTCCTCTCCTGCTTGCTTCTTCTTCTTCTTCTGCTTAGGGGCCATGAAACCCTGCAGGAACTTTTTGATTACACAGGCCTGAATGGTGATGATGCACTCGCCGAAGTCTTTCAGGCTCTCCATGTCTTTCAACTGTGACAAGAGGATGAAGCAGACGGAGAATTTCAATTCAAAACACAGACACACGGCATGCCCAGTAAAGTCACAAAACTTCCCTGATGGGTGCTTCATGAGGAAAGAGTATCTCTCTAGACCAGTTAAACATCCAAGTACAAATGTTTCATGAAGATCATACTCCCTAAAAATTTACAAAGCATACAGAAAGTAATATTTCTTGTTAAATCAGCTCCCCCATATTACAAGTAATCCATTTAGAAAAAAGGTTAAGGACAGCCTGATATGTTTTAAGAAAAATAAGCACAATTTCAACAATATCAGGTTCCCAACCTGCAGTGAGTCCCAAAATCTTCACATGCAGAGTTTCGGTAACTAAACTAAAAACAGTATTTTACATCTTTATGATTGAAATAATTTGTGTTTTTAGCAGGACATTTACACTTCTGTGCTGTAGGCCCACGCTGGCATCACCAAACCAGGGTTGGCAGTGAATTTTATTGAAAAATTTGAGTAATTAAAAATGACCAAGCATTTTTTACACCCTGGAAAGCCAATCAGTGGGCTGTTCTGACCCCACATTTGTTTACATCCCTGGTGTTTGTTTACACCCCTGGTGTAAGTATTAAAAGCCACATTTGCCACACTACATGCTGTGCCATTTTAGTGGAATTTAAACACAGATTTTCACTAAAGACTGGGAAGAGTCTCATTTTCAAACTGTCTGACTATTCACCTTATCCTCAATGTCCACATTATCGTCCAGGTACCCGAGGCCGCCTTTCTGCAGGCGTGAGGCTACTTCCTGGATGTCGCTACGCAGATATTTGAGTAGCTCCGCATAGCCGTCACAGGTCCTGAGGCCAAGCCTGGCTTTCCGGGTCAAATGGATGGAGTGGAGTATTTCCTGATACCTGACACAGTGAGAGGGTATTTGACATTATCACCGCTGCCACCACAAAAATCATAGATATGAACTACAGACAAAAAAATAAATCAAAAAATAAAGAACTGAACTCTGCAGACTGGATAGTTTTATGTGGGTTAAAACAATCTCTTATAATACTGCATTCACCTGCTTTGTATATTTGACTTTAGTTCACTCTCTCTGACCCCCTGAGGATGAAGACTCTCCACCAGTTCCTCCAGCTCAGCTGAGCTGTCACATATGAACCTGAAATCAGAAGTGAAAATGAGAAGATCAATTAAACAAAAAGGATAATATGCATCAAATGAAAGTGAAAAAGGAAAATAAAGACGGACATAGACACCTACCAAAGGTTCTGTCCCTGTTTGGGAACAGTAGTTTCTATACAAACATCTGGTGCTGCTCCCTGCTGGGCTCCTTCACTAACAGCACCGTCTACACTGCCATCATCTTTTTCAGTTCCTGCAACATAAATAATAATTTAGTGTCTCGAGATAAAGCCATGTGTGGAAATTTGTTTCTCAAAAACACACATTAACTACCAATTATGTGCAAACAAGCCTGCACACAGAGCAAACAAAACCAGACAGAAACAACAGGAAGGAAAAAAAATTCTATATCAGTTAATAAGAATATTTGCATTACTAGATCTAAAGAAAAACAAAAACATTTTTCAAGAGAATGTATTTTTGCTTACCTTGTGAATCAGGAGCAGGGGCTACCTCACCATCCTCCTCCTCTTCTACCTCAGGCTCAGCTGGTTTTTCCTCTGGTGGAGGGGTGAAGCTGTAGTCTATGCTTTCGTGCACCCAGCCTTTCTCGATGTACAGACCAGGAACCACATCAGAGAAAAGCCAGAATCTGCACAAAACCATCACGTATGGTTAGAATTTACCAAAGTGCCTCTGGTAAGTACGTTGTTAGTCTTTTAATTTTTAAAGACTAAGAAACAGCTAAAATGTCCGGAAATTTTGTGATACCCATTAATTTATGACACTTACAATACATTCCTGACTAGGGATGTTCCTGGGGACCAAATTCTTATTCCGTAACCTAATCCACTATTCTAACACTGAGAAGCAATCAGATAAAGTTACATTTGAGACCAGTTTAATGAACAATGTCAGAAGCTCCCTAAAAAGGCATTTGAAACCAATAACTATTAGTACTTTAAATGACAACTTAACCTCTGAAAAATTAATCAATTGCGACTGAATAGTGTGGCACATTGTGAATCACTCATAGTGCACAGCACATTCTTTTACAAATCTAACAACCCGCGCTATGAAAATTTAAATATAAAAATCATAAAACAATCAGTCATCCATCAATTTCTTCCAGACTTCTGTCCCCAGCCACCTCCCTCAGCTTAACCGGGCATAAACCGAGAATACCAAGGCGTTCCCAGGACAAACAAGAGATGCAATCTCTACAGCATGTCCTCAGTCTACCAGGGTCTTTGTCCTGGCAGGACACGCCCAGAACACCACACCAAGGAAGCAACCACCTCTGCTGGCTCAGTTCAATGTGGCAGAGTTATAGTTCTACTCTGAGTCGCTCCCAAATGGCTCCTCACTCTATCACTAAGGCAGAGCCCATCTGGCCTTCAAAGAAGTCTCATTTCCATCGTTTGTATCCGCAATCTCATTCTTTCACCTTCAAAATAACAATAATATGCTTTAAAAAAAAAAAAAAAAAAGAAAAAGAAAAAAGATCAGGCTTAGATTATCTGATTTGTCTTCAATGATGTCAAGCTTGCAGCGCCCTCTGGGGCAAACAGCTGCATGACATTTAGGACACAGCACTTTACCTGCATCGGGTATCAATTAAACCATTTCAGTTAAATTAATGACTGGTACATCTGGTGCAGACGATGTGAGCAGACATGATGTTTTGGCTCGCTGAGTTAATTCCTCGTGTTAAGTACCAACCTGTTGTGATTTCTGTCGGTACCTAGAGGAGTCCTGCGCATCACTTGTCTCGCTTTGGTTATTCCATCCTGAAAAGCCCTCTCTGCAGCCGCCCTCTGTTTACGCATCCGCTCCTCTTCAGCCTCCTTCTCCATGCGTTCTACAGAGGAATAATAGTAACAAAAAAATAAATAAAGCATACTATGTAATGAATCAAAGTTAGAATTAGTATCAATCTTGCTTAAAAACTGTACCTTTGTTCTGTCTGTCCATCTCCTCCTTCTCCTTCTTAGCCTGCATGGCCATTAGTCGCCGGCTCTTCACTGAGCTGATCATGTCCTCTGGTTCTGGCTCAACCTTTACTTCCTTCTTGACCTCCTTTTTAGAAGACCCTTCTTTTTTCTTCTCACCTTTAATGGCATGGAAAAAAACAAAAATATGTAAATACAAACTGTATATGTATTTATAATGTCTGCTTTTAGACCCCCAGACACATGTGTTGTGCGAGACTTCAAATACACACTAGACTTGAAAGGCATCTACTTTCTCTGACAATTCTTAGGGTAAAATGTAGATGAACAGTTTAGAAACTGTGTAAAGTACACATTTGATTCACAGCAATATATCAAGACTAGTAAAACTGATGATCCCTCCTACCTTTGTTCTCCATCTCCTTCCTCCTCTTCTTCTCGGCTCTCTTGCGGTCATTGGCCTCTTTCAGCATTGCCAAACGCTCCTTCCACAACTCGGCTGACCGCTGCTGCATTGCATCAACATGGTCTTCCACAGAGTAAGTCATCAGGATCCGGTGGCACAGCGCCACTAACAGGTTGACCTTCTCCTCGGGGCTCAGCTCAAACACCTCGGTTGTCTCGAGTTTATCCAGGAACTCGCTGGTCACCACATCGTCATATCCACCCATAGCCCCAGAGTCTTCTGAGCCCTGGCCGCTCTCCTCACCGTGAGCGTCACACGGTCGCAGGCACAACCGTGCCAGCTCGGACGCTGAGTGCATAGTCAGAGGAATCTCGGATAAGGGCATGTCCAGCTCACTGTAGCCCTCAGCCAGCTCATCCTGCAGTAATGTTTGGAGCAGCACCACCAGCACACGGTTTAGATAAAGGAAGCCAGACCGTTCCCCAGCCAGCGCTTCCATCAGAGCCGCTGCTGTGATAGGATACTGGTCATTTGGCATCAGCAGCCCTGAGTAACAGTGAAGGAAGTCCACAGCCATGGCCACATTCCCAAACAATGTGTTGGGCAACCCCTCAGGCATGTCCACAAGCTTAAATGCAGGCAGAGGCTTGCCACCTTCGATTTCCTGATCTTCATATCGGCGCGACTGTTCACGGCGGACCAGCATCTCCTTCTCTCGTCTCTCCTTGGCCTTTTCTCTTAACTTCTCTTTGAGTTCCTCACGCCTCTTCTTCATCTCTTCCTTCCTTTCCTCTTCACTCATGGCTGCCCATCGCTTCTTCTGCTCCAGAAGCTCCCAGCGTTTCTGCACTAGCTCCTTGAGTTCCTCTGGCAGGCGACTACGATCATCTGGGGACAAGGTCTTGGCAGCTTTGGAGATAAGGGATGAAAGGGAGTTCTTCTTATCCTCTTTACCCTTGTTCTCCTTGTAGTAACGAAGGAGGTGGAGAGCCATAGGGTGTAGTGGCTTCCCAAGTTTCGGTGTACCAATGCCAGAACTACGAGCTCTCTTCTTTGGGCTTCCTGTAGCACCGCTCTTAGCCAGATGCAGTAGAGTCATCTGCTTCATCTTTGGCCCCTTAGCACCAGCTTTACCGTCCTTTTTGGATGCTTTGAGAACATTGAGCTTCTTCTCACCACTCTTTCCAGATTTCCTTCCTTCTTTTTTGTCCCCTGACTTTTTGCCAGATTTCGGAGTGGAGGGGGTGGAGCCTTTACCTTCTCCTTTCTTAGGGGTTCCTGAGTTCTTTACCTTGAGTGGAGAACCATTCATTTTTATTTTCTGAAATACAACCAAGGAACCATTAAACATAACAGTGACGTTTGAGGGATACCTCATAAATTAAATCACATTTCACCATGTACACACAAGCTGACTAACCTGCATGTGGCCCCAGATGGTGGGACTAAGGGGCATGCCTAAAGCATCTTTCTTCTTTTTCTTCTTCTTTTCTTCCTTCTCATTGCCCGAATCCTCTCCTGGAGTGTCAGCAGTCTTGAGCTTCTTGTTAGGCTTACCCTCTGGAGATGACAAGCTCTTGCGCTTCGTGGAGGGATTCTCTGCCAAGAACTTGAGATGTACACAGGAAGGTGAGTCAAGAACATGCAACACTTAAAAACTGATTTAAATAATGAGCAGCAAAATGAAATAAGTAAACTTACCTTGTGTGGATCGAGAAGAAAGTCGCTGAATTTGCTGGGCAGGTTAAATTTTTTCACCAGTTCATCTTCAACCACCCAGGGAGCACTTTCTCCCATGCCCAGCCTTAGAGCATAGTGTCTGATGAAGTAGCGCATGATCTCCTTGGTTGGAGGACGCTCTGTTCTATAAAGACTGTCCGCTGGGACGTCACAAATCACCTATGACACATGAAATTTAGAGTCCAGTTTTTCTTAAAATCACCAAGTCTATTGTCCACAAGTATATTAACCTTACGTATAACCTTTTATAGTTTAAAACTAGAACACATTCAATTATTTCTGATGTTGGGAAAAACTCCACACACCATTTCTTGAGTGATGATGTAATAAAACAAAACAAACCTTGTCCTCATTGATGAGCTTTACATCATACTTATGAGGAAGGAATTTAGGCATTGCCCATTTCTTCCTCTCTTCTTTCATGGCAGTGGGTAGTTTCCTCGGAGAACGTCGTGCTCTGTCACCTAAAAGGAAGCCAAACATCATATATTGAACAAATACTGTATAAATAAACAATTTTAACCTGCTTATTCAAGCAGCATTTACAACATGTTCTTAATTTTATCCACAATGCAAGATTTCGCCTCTTAAAACTGATTGGCACTCACTCAGACTCTCCCTCCTGTTCTCCTCTCGGGGAGGAGGCTCCTTCCTCTGGTTTTCCTGGCTTGCGTTCTCCTTGTCGCTGGATGGAGAGTCACAAGCGCCTTCAAGTTTCTTTTCCCCGGACTCACCCTCTGTGTTTTCCAAGGGGTGGATCTTTACCACCGTCACTCGCAAGCTTTTCTCCTTCCCCACCTGAAGCCAAGATGTAAGATTTGACATTATATGAGAAACTTTACACACACACTATAACTTTTAATGCAGTAAATTATCAGGTTACAAAAAATACTGACAATATCATAAGATTTCTAAACTTGTCTGTAATGTCAATCTAATAAGAGTAAACTGTCAAACTGACCAGGAAGTCGCACTCTTCACCCACAGCATATTTGGTGAGGATTTCCACCCAAGCCATCTCAACCAGTTTGTCTAAAGACACTGTGTTGTGGTGAACCATCTCAAGGACTGGTTTCTCAAACCACTTTGGATACTCCTCTTGAAGCCTGCACACACACACACACACACACACACACACACACACACACAATGTGATCAATGGTTAGTTTATAAAAAGGTAACAAACGTGAGACTGTCTTGCAGCTCCATCACTCGCTGTTCACAGGGGTTGTGAACAGAGAGTTAATCATCACATGATTTGTTTTACTTTGCTTAGATTTCTGCAGTGCATAAGTCATCCTGTGATAGACACTGTGACCCTGAACTGTAATAAGCAGAAGAAAATAGATGGATCGTTTGCCGAGGGTTGCCAGTAGGGGGAGTAGTTTCTCTTGGCTGACATAATTAGAGCATAAATACTGTACAGCTCATGATCCCGACTTACTTCAGCTCTGGGCAGCTGAGCACTGCTCTTCCCAGTCTCTACTGTGACATCTCTTTGGGCCATATTTATTTTTTGTTCTCTCTCTTGCTAAAAGGACATAGTGATCCCATATGTCAATACATATTTCAAGTCAAGTGGACTGAAAGAGATGAGTTGAACCATTTTATTATTTTCCATAGGTTTTTCCATTTGCAGATCAGGATAAAGGAACTCAGGCCCTTGCAGATTCAAGGATGACTGAGTCACTCGCCCTCTAAATAGACTGAGAGGAGGAGCACAAGATTTATCCAATCATAGCAAAGCAGTAAGCCTTGTGACCTTCACTGGGGTTGTATGGTTCTCTTCTTTGTTGATACCATGAACTTCTGTTAAGTGACTACTCAGTATTTCTTGCACAGTCCTTCCACATAAGTAGGTGTGTTTTTACAATCAGAGGTTTATGCAAACCAGGTTTTACTGCACATCTGAATACAAAGGGCAGGACTTAAAGAATTGAATCTATGCATTTTTACTCACTCAACAGCCTTTATTAAACGTGCATACTCTGTTTGGTCTGAAATTAGCATAGTAGACCAACAGAGCTTTCACAAGTTAACATAGAATAATGAATGTGCACGTGCAACACTGTGGATGTAATACTAACAGTTCGGTGACTTCTTGTTCCTCCTCCCATGCCTCTTTGTGAGTGAGCTGGCTGCTTCCAGTGCTCTTGCATGTCCAAATGCGTTCATTATATCTCTGTAGGCGGGCCTCGTACTCTCTGTGTACATTCGGTCAAGGAAGTTACATCATCCAAATGTTTTCCTATTTAGGGTTTTGTTTACGCACAACAAGCAAGACGCAAGTCAATAAAATTCCATCATGACATTTAACATCACTGAGCATAATGAGAGGTCAAGGGACACCCAGCACAAACACATTTCAAAACAAATCATCTGTGAATAGTCCTGTCCTAAGGACAAGGAGAGGGTTAGGGACGGGAATGAATAATGATTTCAAAGAAAGTCAGAAAGATCAGTTGACCGCTGTGTAATGGAGTATACTACATTTCCATGGGTACTCTAACAACATACCAAGTCAAATTCCCATAGATGGGACTGTTTGACAGCGTAGTGGTTCACAAAGCTTTATTGAGACAATAAAAATGGATAATAGAGTTTAGACACCCGCATAAAGTCAAATATCATAATCGATTATCCATATCAGCATATTATGGATACTTAACACTAGCTACGTGTGCCACAGCAGGTTTCATAACCTTGCTGACAGTCGTGGACCTTTAAGAGCTTAAAGCGTTCGTGTGAACGTTTTAACAACGTGGTAAAGTTGTCCAATTGTGACAACAGAAGAAACCAAGCTAACAACAAAATGCTGTCATAAGTCACTGAACACCTTTCAGTCAGCCCAAAATACAAAAGTAAGTTAAAGCGAAACGGACTCTGAGAGGCTTCTGTGCTAGCATTACCAGCTAACACATTACCAGCCGGGGAGCGGCGTCAGTCTGGGCTATTGTGACATAATGGGATACCTAACGTTAGCAACTTGCTAGCTCACCCTGTTAGCATTGCCAGCAGAACCGTAAAACATGAAAGTGAAAGACTCCTTTTCGCCCTTCTCTACAATGACGTGCTATTTACAGTCATATATTTAGCTCGGTTAGGTAAAAAGCTAACTAATAGGTAAAATTATTTAATTACCAGAAACAGCGGGGTGTTAGCTAGCCAGCCTGTCAACCCAGAGTAAACTGTGTACATGCGGGGAAAGACTTAACGGGGGAGAAATGTCAGGTAACGTCAAATTCCTTGCTTTAGCCAGCTTTATAGAGCTCTACTCGTGACTATGGGCACATCAGTTCAGCTAACCAAGACAAAGCCCGCTATCCAGCCTATCGACTGGCTCGATAAGTCGAGACTGATAACCAGCATCATGTTAAAGGATACTCTTTGTTCCTGAAGGCCTCCTTGGTGTGCTCGATGATGTAGACCTCCTCTCCCGGGCCTGGTGGCTCGGCTAGCGGCTTAGCCAGCGGGTACGGTTTCCGGCCCAAAAGCGGTGCCATTTCAAATCCAGAGATGGCACGAGTGCCGAAAGTAAAAACAGATATTCTAGCAACAAACTAGCACAATAGTACACAATGGTATGTCCTTTGCATGTATCCCAGTATTAAAAATGTCAGAGCCGACAGATAGCACGTCTCACGTTACCGCCGGCAGGCCCGGCTCTCAGCGTGTAGCAGCTAGCTTTCTAGCTAGCAGGCTGGGTTATCTCGTTGCAAAACAATAACAGTGCGCCGCTTCTCGCCGCCGGACTCATCGCACCATTCTTCGCTCTTCTGGAAGTGGTGTCAGGCTGTTTTTTACGCTGCACTTTAGGTAGAAAACACGCTGGCAAACGTGTCCCCGGACTCAGTTGTTAAAGTTCAGCACCTTCGGGTGAACGTGAAAGGATGCGAACCGCACCAAAATGAAACTCGCGGCAACCGTCAGTCAACAGCAGGTCTGGCGGCTGTACAGTCCCGAGCAAGTGTTCGCTAATTAGGCCTGCTCTTTTTTAAACTGTACTCGCTCCATGCTCCGAAGCTCCTTGGCGTCAGGTAACAGCGTGAGCAAGCGTTGCGAGAAAGTAACCTGAATCAGCTAAGAGGAGGTTAATTCCCTGTCGAAATGGCGGGAGTTTTCAGTCCACCGGCACTGTGCCTCATACCCTCAGAACTCTGTTTCCCCGGTAGCAAGCAGCGTCGCGCGCATGTCCCGCCCCCTCTTCGCTTTCACTGGCTGTCTCGCTGAAGCGCCATCGTCAAATTTGCCTGCAGGTTTCTCATTGGTTGAATTGTCCTGTCTATCGTCAGTCTTTTCCGATAAACCACGCCCTCATTTAATATACATGAGGCAAGAGGGTCAGCTGATGACAATAAAAATTATATAAACCGTTCAAATCAGCACTCTTAAATCATATTTCAATAGACTGAACATGGGTTTTGTCGATATCTAACGAGGAGCTGTCTTCTTCAGTTATCGAATTAATTTTTAAAACCATTGTCTGGACTCCATTTTGAATATGCTGATTAAACAATAGGTTACCCACTACTGGGCTTCCTCATGGTGAATAAATCCTAACTTTGCAGGATCTTCTTCGTCTTCAGCTGCTTCCTTTAGGGGTCGCCACAGTTAATCATCTCCCGCCATCTCACCCGATCTCTAGCATACTGCTCTGTGAAGCCAGCCCCTCTGCATGCCCTCCTTAATTACGCAAAACTTACTCTGTCCTCTTCCTCTTTTCCTCCTGCCTGGCTGCTCCATGTTAAACATACATTATTCAGTTTATTTACTATGTCTTCTCTGCATTTCCAAACAGTCTCAGTTTTGACTTTCTAACTTTGATTTCAAAATGCTTAGCCTGTCCGTTCACCCCCAGTAACAATCTGAGCATCTTCTGCGCTGCCACCTTTTTTTAAAATCTATTTTGTTAGAGCCACCATCTCCAAACCATACTTCAATGAGTTAAAATGAACAGTCGCATTTATTATGATTTACAAAATGTGTTCAGTTATAAACATGGGCAAATAATATTATAGAGCAATATATATATATATATAAAAAAATCATATTCTTGCATGTGATAAGCCAAAAGAAGCTTCTTTTTTTAAAGGAGGGCACTGTATTTAATACACAATGGCACATCTAAAAACAGCAATTTGCATAAAGCTTCACAAATAACACCTTTTCAAAATCACCAATAAACCTTCAGAATAAAGCAACAGCATATGGAAACATGCATAATTTCAGCTGCGGCTGCCAGGAAAATCAGACATTACAGCAACTGCATGAAAATACACAAAGCCTGCGAAATACAGTTCAAAATGCTCCCCCCCGTCCTTTTCAAGATGAAAAACGAAACACAGCATGACTTCAAATATCAATTAAAGTAGGGGGAAAAGAGAAGATTTTGCAGTTAATACACATTTTCATAAGAGCTGAATTTAAAATAAGCAATATTTGCGTAAATTATATGAAGAGATCCAGAATAATTGTCAAAGCTTTGCTAATCTCACAACAACTGAGGACATGTTTTGTGTGCATTTTGACAAAACGATCATAAATAAGCTATCTCAGAACAGCGTTCTCTCCTGTGCAAATCTTCTTTAAGGGAGGCGCTCCTGATTCATCCAGTTCCTCCTGTTCAATGAAAAGAAACACATTTAATTAGACTGCAATAAATTTAGGAATGATTTAACGAAGGAACATGCTTTTTGGTCTTCTTTGAGCTCATTTTTTAACGCAGTGAACCTGGGTGTCTGGGGTGCTCCGTCTGACAGTTCCTGATGATAGAAGGTCCTCCTTGATCAGAGTGGGTGGCTCATCTGTGCCCTCCTGTCCTGAGTGAACTGGCTCTGCATCATGAAGGAGGCAGCGAGATTATATACTGATTATCGAAGCTGTCACAACAAATGTGATGCAGTGCGTATTATCTACATACCATCCACGCTCTCCTGGCCGAGCATTGGAGGCTGGGAGTCTTCAGCTCGCAGGCTGGAGGCATGAGGAGGGCTGACCTGCTGCGAGCTGGAGGTGCTGCTGCTGTTATCCATTTTAGGCTGGTAAACGTCCGACAGAAAGCTCTGGTTGCTGTTTTCATCTGGCGCAGAGAGGAAGGGAAAGGCACGGAACATGAGGTTACAGCTCTTACAGCATTTTTGAAATATATATTACTGTGCATTAGTCTCGAGCAACCTCTCATTTCTTTATGAAATGAGCAATAGGTCCAGTGAATTACTGTGACATATGCAAACATACATGAAACTGCAACTCAATATTTGGTATGACCACCTTTAGAACAGTACTGTTACTAATTTCTTTTAGATTGTTGTTTTAATTTAGACAGCATTAAGTACAAAACAAGTCAGCAAACCTTTTAAAAATTATTTTTAAAAGCCTTCAAACATACCAGTAAAATCCAGTAGAGAGTTGGTGTTTTCCAGGACCACATCTTTCAAGCCTCTAACTTCTCCACCGGTGGATTTGGTGCGATATATCTGACAATGGAAGTGCAATTTGTCAGTTTCAAGAAATGTGAGCAAAAAAAGGTTATTAAAAAATAAGCTACACATGACAAAAGGCCCACACCTGCTTTGTTTCCGTCACTGGCACCCACTTGAATATACGTAAAGACGTGTCACCAACTGTCACCCATTTCTTCTCCCTGGGGATGTGATTAGTTTGATTACATTGAGACAGGAGCTCAGCAAACATCTACCGCTTTCACCTGGTTCACAGCCTCAGTCTCTAACATGACATACAGCATACACGCTCACGTTTTCTCTCTCCAACAGCACACAATGGACAGCTGCACAAATATCACAATGTGCCCACTAACAGGCATCGCTCACAGTGCAGGAGAGGGTTAAAACCCCCGGGGAAACGTCCGCGGGTGTTTATGAATTACACTGTAATTAGACTAACGGGACAGCGAGCCGGAATTAGCCGCGCGCCGCATGTCAGGCTGAAGCCATATTGACAGCTCTCGGCGGAAAAACTCAGCTAGCCCCGCCCCCTCTGTCAAACTGGGGCACGGGTTGGTCGGCGTCTCCGTCAATCATCTAACTTTTCCGACTGAAGTTTGTTGTGCGACGCAGCAGATATCGGGCTTCGGTCTACTAATACCTTTCCCTCCATATTGTCCCCCCGCGGATCGCTTACGTACCATTTGCGCACTTTCTCGATGGCCGCTAGCACCTTTTTGATGTCGTCTTTAGCCCGACTTCGCGTCTCAGCGCGGCCCGATCGTCCCGACATCTTGATGCTGTTATGATTCATCTACAGATGCATCTGAAAACTTCAAGACCAAGCCCCAGTCCTCCGTTACACTGGTAATCTCGCGAGATTCCTTCGTCACATTTTTTTCTCCCTTTTTTGTCAGCTTCATTCTGACACCTTATGTTCACTCTATATATATATAATGTACTGTAAAGACAGGCTGGGCACGTTTGATTTTATTCGTCTTTTTTGTCCATTATCCATCCCTTCTGACTATAGTGGAGGTTTCTATTTAATGTACAGTTTATTCAAATGCTGTACTTAATGACAGCTTTGAAGGCTGTAAAGTGAGACGTGGGGATTTTGTTTTCACATTAAAAAAGGCATTCTCCTAAAAAAATAAATAAATAAATAAACCCAACATGTTGTGGGGTTGTCCCCCTGTGCGGAGCCCCTGTCACCTTTAAAGTGAGTTGTTAGCAGCTCTACTCAAAACTACACTACTGTGGAAAAGTCTTGAACCACCCCTTATTTCTTTATATTTTGCTTCCAAGCAGCCAGACTTTCTTGTCAGTTTTTACCAGTGGTCTTTAGGAATAGCTCTCCAAGCTTTCTGAAGATCTTTCAAGCTCGTTGGGAATCAGCTATTAGGTCCAAAGTGTGTACTTAAAAAAATGGAGGAAACTGGAGAAGTGGAAGCCACCACCTAGGATCTAATGTTCGCTGGAGCCTCATCAGACATGGTCTCAGTGGAAGGGTGGTTGCTATGAGGGGAAACAGGGAGAAGTATCAAAACCATTGTCTGATTTTGATCCACCATACGTAGCACCTGGAAAACATCTGATTGGCAAAGGCTACATTTTTCAGCATGACAATGAGCCTGTATAGGAAATCACCGCGGAATGCTATGAGTCATGGATTGGCCTCCCCAGAGCCCGGATCTCAACGTTACTGAAGCAGTGTGGGATCATTGTTAGAGAGGATGGAACAAAAGTCAGCCAACATCCAAATAAGAGCTTTGAATGTCCTTCAAGAAGCCTGGAGAACTATTCCGGAAAACCACTTAGAGAAATTATAAGAAAGCTTGTCTAAGAGAGTTTAAAGTTCACATATTGACTTTCAAGCTCATTAGATTTGTACAAGCTGTGTTAACAATACAAATCAAAAACAAAGCAAATAAAATCCTCTCAGAACATCTTGGAGGGGATCCACTGCAGTAAATAATTACGTTTATAGTGCATAAAGCTCTTTTCTTTGCTTTTGTATTGATTTTTGTGAACTGGATTAGCGTCTTTGTATGTACTTGTTCCCACATGTAATCAACAGAGGGCAGCTTTGAGTCAGGCATTAGCAAACCTGCTCCTCCCGGCCCTCAGGGGGCACAGAGCAAAGGTTGTCAGTGTGTTGATTTATTGCTGAGATAGGAAGGAATCACTGACAGGAAATTATCCTCAATTTGCTTTGCTTGTCATCTGCAGATAGTAAAGGAGCAGAAGCAGGCCCAGCTTCTCTTTAAGCAACTTGTTTTCACTCTACCAAGAATGAAACTAGAAACATTGTGACAACATTGTCAAGTAATGTGAATATTTTATTTATTTATGCAAGTCTGTTAACATTATCATCTTTTTAGTAAGAATGAACATAAATAGATTAAATCCTTTTTTTCAGTTAACATCAGATCAGTGACTGAGAGAGTTACAATAAACTGGATGCTGCCTAGAAAAAATAATCTCAGCGATGAAAAATCTGTATCTTAGTCTCAGACTAAACATTTCCGTGGCGTACGTTTCCAGAATCATCACATTGAATATTTTCTTTTAGTGTTTCTATATCTGTTTGACAGGATATGATAAGACAGCTGAATGTGGGGAAGGCCACAGAAAAAGAAAAATGTCAACATATTAACTGATGGCGTAGGCGGGGACTGCTAGAGCTTCAGCCAGTGGCTGACAACACAGGGAGGAGTCCCAAGGCCGTTACTAGAGAAAATATCCAAATAACAGCCCAGCATGCAGCTGAAAGTTGTCATGGTACCTACAATGGCAGCAACTTCCTGCCACGACTTTGTCATTAAAGGCTTTTCATTTTTCAGAGATTGTGAGGTTTGCACATCAGCGTTGATGACAAACACTGTGAGTCAGGTGAATTTTGTGCTTTTATTTGCACACATTACCACAAATGGACGTCCATCAGTTTACTCAAAGTTGTTGTCATTCAGAGGGGGCACGTAGTCCTGGCTTAAAATGCAAAATATAATATTTAACTTTGGTTCATATTTATTTATTTAATTTAAAAGCAAAAACATGACAAGTAACTGGCTGAAGAAATATCTGCTTTTAAAAGTAAAACTAAAATATTTTGATCTTTGGCCATTTCATTGGGTACACATGTTCAGCTGCTTATTAACTTTTACCTAATCAGCCAATCGCATGGCAGCATCTCAGCACACTTATGCATGTAGACTTGATCAAGATGGTCTGCTGATGTTCAAACTGACCATCAGAGGGAAGAAGAACGCTGATTTAAGTGACTTTGAATGTGATGTTGTTGTTGGTCTGAGAATTTAACGAGATGTTGATCTATTGGGATTTTCTTACACGACCATCTCTAGAGTTCACAGAGAATGGTATGAAAAAGAGAAACTACCTTCAGAGCTCAGAGGAGGATGGCAACACTGTTTCCAGCTGATAGGAAGGCAAAAGTAACAACACTTGTTTACAACCAAGGTACCATGCAGAAGAGCGTGTCTGAATGCACAACATTCAGGTACAGAAAAAGACCACACTTGATGTCACAAAAAAGAGGAAACTGTGACTCAAACTCACCAGAGAGAAATGTTGCCTCGTGTGATGAGTTGTTGGATCATAGTTTAGCATAAACAGCATGAAAGCATTTATCCATCCGGCCTTGTATTAACTGCTCAGACTGCTGGTGGTGTAATGATGTGGGGGATATTATCTTGGCACATTTCTGACCCCTTAGTCCCAACTGAGCACAACTTCACAAAGCTTAAATCATCTCAAACTGGTTTCTTGAATGAATTCGCTGTATTCAAATTGCCTCCACAGTCACCACATCTCAATCTAATAGAACACCTTTGGGATGTGGTGCACAAGGACATTCTCGTCACTGATCTGCGGTGTGATGCTGTCATGTTAGTATGGAGGAAAATCTCTAAGGAATGTTTCATGCACCTTGTTGAATCTTTGCAAACAAGAAATAAAGGCAGCTCCGATGGCAAAAGAGGGTCCAATTCGGTGCTAGCAAGGTGTACCTAATAAAGTGGCCAGTGAGTGTATATTCACAATATAAGCTGTAAGTTAAAATATAAGTAACAGCTGAGTCTATCTCCGCTCTCCACATGTGAGATTTACGTCCTCGCTAACTGTCGGAATTTGGGAACTTTAGTTTGAAAAAGTGAAAGCGGAAGTGAGCCCTTCGCGGTGAGCTTGTGCGCGAGCTTTACGTTGGTGCCGCTCAGGCTGCTCCTGTCATTGACTGGGGTGGTGTTGGTGGTGGACGCAGAGGCCAAATGCTTCTGTGAACGGGGGCGACGAGTCCAGCAGCGCAGTATGGACGGCTGCCCGCCATAGTTAGCGCAGTTCGGAGTCTACTTCACTGTAGCCTAGAGAACGGTTATAAGCTAAAAGCCTCTCTTTCTGTTTTTCCCCCCCGCTGCTGTTTGTTCTTCTTCTGCCTCAGACGACAATGGATCGAGTAAAAAGCTCCATGCAGCAAGTCCCCAACGCTATCCCCAAAGTGATCCGACGGACCGGAGGAGCCAACAGCCTGGAGCTGGAGAGGGAAAACTTTGAAAGAGTGCAGGTACGGAGCACAGGAGGTCACAGTCATATAATAACGTTATTCTGCCGGGAGCGTGGGATGGAGGTCCCGGGCTGAGAGCCTCTGTTTTATGTCGCTGGTGGGAGGTTTTTAAAAAGTCATGTCAGCTTAAACTATGCACAGCACTGTGTCACTATTTCTCTCCGTCTGACGCGAGAGAAGGAAATGACACGGGAGCCAGATTTTTCCTTCATCATTTTAAACGAGTCACCGTGTGACAGCTGAGTCGATCAGGCCTACCCCGTGTTTGCTTTGCTTTTTTTTTTTTTTTTTTTTTTTGATCCACATTGTTGTCACCTTCCCACACGTCTGTCTGAGATCAGCAGACACAAAACGAGCCCACTGTACAACAAAAGAGCTGTGGAGATGTGGGTCAGTGGCCTTTTGAATTCAGATAACTCTGCTGCATAAAAAAGCACACAGGAGGGGGGCTCAGTGGAGCTGTATCATGTATGTAAACTGCATTTAAGGCAGGACCAGGGATGAGGATGAAAATGGGTGAAATTGTAAAACCAAGGTAACTGACTGTCTTCCTTCCTTGTGTTTAGTTTTCATGGCTGCTGATGAATAATGAATGTTGTGTATCTTTACTCAGCTATGCCTGACTGCAGGGATTGCTCTTCCTATATATACATATATGCTGTGGAGCCTGCTGCTTCCTGCTTGGTGGTCTCCCCTCCCCTTGCCCCGGACCAGGCGCAGAGGAGGGAAAGCGGTGGGGGAAAGTAGGTCAGATGAATCAAGGCAGCGTGGTAGTGCTGCAACATGCTTTTCCCAATCCACTCCTGCTGCTAAAATCGGACAGTACAGTCCACACAGCCTAAATGTGCACAGTAGGTATTTGGCCTCGCTGCCTCTAGATGGTCTCATCCAGTCTGGCCCCCTCTCTGCCAGCCCGTCGCAGCAGCAGTATGGATTAAAGTTGGGGAAAGACGCATGCGTAGCTTTGTGCATCTCAAGCCAATCCTGGTCACTGGGTCACTGTCAGGCTCCTGAGATCACACCCTGCGGAAGGTGCCAGCATGGCAACGTAATGCAGGCACATAGTTGCTCCAGCTTCCGGGGAAACTGGAGGGGGAAGTAAATGTGTCTGAGCAGAAAGGTGTTTTTGTCTTGCTCTAGTGTATCTCCCATTAAAGGAGGGTGAAAATATTCAGGCAAGCTTTAACAAGCCCAAGTTTGATGTGTTGTCGGCAGATCACACTACTGTTTTCGTACTAATGGAGTCAGTTTCCGCCTCGTAAAGGTGTAATTTTTAAGATAATACTCATTGGGATTTGTCACCCGTATGAGAGGAAATGCTTATGTTTGCTTTTTGTTCCTCGTGGTTGTTGTTTTTGTTTTGTTTTGGGGGTTTTTGTTGGGGGGGGGGGGGGGGGGTTCTAACTGAGGATCCAGAGCTGCGGCAGGAGGTGCAGGAATCAATGAATGTGCTGTCTGCTTTACAGGGATCAACGAGAGATAATCTCATCTGATCTGTTGTGCTCTAAAGCTGCCTAAATCTGCTGGGTGGCTGGCTTTCACCTCTATAGAAATCCCAACAGCCTGTCTGCTTTTAGATATTTGTTTCTTTCACCAGCTTTTTCCTTTATTTCCCCTTTTTTTTCGTCCGTCCGTTCATATTAACAAGCTCACCTTAGATGTAAAACTTTTTTTTATGTTATTTGTTTCTACTGTTTGGAACAGAATCTTATTATTTCTGTTAAATTTCTTGTTTTTGTGCTGGTTATCAGTGATATGTTCAAGTTTGTTTGGACTGTATAGTGTCAAAAATGACTCGGTATAATAACCCCTAATCATAGCCTCAATGCTTTTTTGCAGATGAATGAATCCAGGCATTCCCAGATTATTCCCAACGCTTCTTTATCTGATTTACCCTCACGACATACTGTTTTAGCCTTTCATGCACTTAGTTCAGCTGACATGCTATTTTTTTCCCTTGAAGACCAATTTCAACATCCATATTATAGAGCAGTGTGCAGAGCTCTCGGTCAGCCTCTCGTTTGTTTATGTTTTGCCAGGAAAATTTGAAATAGGTGCAGGGATTTACTGAAACACCTGCAAACATACATGGAAATACACTATACAAGACAAAAACTGTCCATTTTCTACATCTTACACATTACTTTTAACTGACTTTTAACCTTTTGTCCACTCAGCTCTTTAATTAAATTATAACTTTTGGGTTTTATTTTATTCCCTCGATTAGTTGAGTTTATTCCACCAAATAACCCCTTTATACTGGAGAAGTACCCCGCCCACTCCGCCCGCCCTGGCTTAGACCCACTGAGTTAAACAACAACAACTTAAAAATGACTCCAGAATCATCTGCTGTTAGTTGAGACAAGTTCAAGGCGTAAATTAAAAGCTGTTTGTTTTTCTTTTTTCTTTTTTTACCCAAATGTCTTCTGTGGTTTTCTAGCCACGCTCATCCTGAGAACTTCCTGCCCGATCCTTTCTGTTGTGTGCAAAATCCCCTCTGTCATGTCCACTCGGGGTTATAAAAAGCACGAACCAGGGCAACCTGATAGCACTCAGCACTTTTAATGACATGTTTAGTCTCATAACAGCGACCGAGTCTTTCATTTAGAGTTTAGGCGGATTAAATCTCCGGGGGAGTTCGTCTGAAACGTCATTCTGTGTTTTGGTTTGGGTTGAATCGTAGCCTCAAAGCTGTAGCGAAAACAAAGGAGTAAATAACACGATGAACACCGGCGGGAGTTTTTATCATCTTTTATCTTCAGGCTCCGAAATGTCCAAGATGCCAGCTCCCGGTCCCTGAGCTCCCAGAGGACAGGAGAGGTTTTTCATTTGAAAGCTGGCGTAGGTAGTAATCTATGGACCAATAGGAACCATAATTAGTGCTTGAGGAACATTTCTGGGGCACCAGCTCCTCAGTTGGGATATGCAGAGTGAGCCACAGAGTGACACCACATTGTACGCATGTTACATAATGAAGGCCTTAAAATCAGACTGTCTGTCTGCCTCGTCCTTCCCCTTTAATTGTCCATACTGAGGGCACTCCTGTATCTGGATATAAAAGTGCTTTGACTGTTTGACTGTTAATGGGGGCGGTGTTCTCCTTATTTTCTATCAAACTGAACTGCCAGCATTAAGGTTGCTTTGGTTGAGTTTGCAGTCCTGTTCCTGGTGTTTTGGAGGAGTAGTAGAAGCTGGATGTTTAACTAGAGTCTGATTAATTCTTGGGCTGATTCGTAGGAAGTAAATAACCTGCTCTTAGTACAGAAGGCCTGTCCCCCAGGCCTGCGCGATCTTTTAATTCCGTTTGGTGTCACGGCAGCTTTGCAATTCAGACAAGGAGCAAGATCACGGCCTTTGGGCACAAGCAGGAATCAGCAGGGGTCTTTGTAGACAGGCGTTTTTTTTTTAAAATCACGCTGTCTTCCTGCCTCTCTTTCTCCCTCGTCTTTTGTCTTTACCTCCTTCTGCTCCCCTCTGCCGCTCATTGTCTCGAGTCCTCGTCGCCTTCTTTGACATCCTGCGATTCAGAATGCGCAGGAAGTTGTCGAGGGATATCCGCATGCATGTGGGATACACGCAGACGAGCACGAAAGCGAGACCATTAAAGGCGCTGAGGGAGCAGAAACGGCGGGTGGTGGTTTGTGGCCTCATTGCGCTGGCTGCGTGGAATAATGGAGCGGGACGTGAGTGACGGGTTAGTAAGTGGAACAAAGTGCACCGAGGAGTTACTGGTGACAATAACAATGGCTCTGAATTGCAGGTTGTTTTGGAGTTCCCTGCTGAGTTTTACGAGCACGGTACAGTGAAAGGTGCAAGGTGGAGACGGGGTGCTTGTTTGTGTCAGTCGCAGCAGAGGTCAAAAGTCAGACTGGAAGCTACGTCACCGGTGGAAGAGCGTGGTAGGGGAATTGGGCTGCTTCAGCCGTAGAGCAAGGAGGTCTGCCAATCAGGAGGTTCGATCCCTGGCTCCTCTAGTCTTAGTCTGCACGTCGAAGGATCCTTGGGCAAGATACTGAACCTGATGCATTCATCAGAGTTAGCTTAAAAGCACTTAGCAATAGGAAAAAGAATCTTTGTATGAGTGGGTGAATGAGGCTTGTAGTAAGAAAGTGCTTTGAGTGCTCAAACAGAGCAGAAAAGCACTATAAGAGTACAACTCCATTTACTCCATGTGACAACCTATGTCATTGTCAGAGTTTCTTCATTTCAAATAATACAATATTATCATATAATTCTTTCAGGATAATAATAATAATAAGTCCAGAGGTCCTGCCCTGATGGTCACCATGCCAACACGAATACCAAATGTCAGAATGAAAATGAAAGCTTTTTTTTTAAACTGCTGACACAATAACAAAGGTCTCCTCTACACATAAATGACTGAGGCTGAAAATTCCCTGCTAGTCTGAAGTAAGCTCATCAAAGCTGGGCTTTCTTGGCATTAGCTGACTTGACCCAACCTAAAACCCCCGGTGGAAGATGACAGTGTTTATCAACTTTCTCTGTTAAGCCGGACTTTCTGCGTCATTCTCGGTGAGCGCTCATATAACAAGGGGCATTTCACGCATCATATGACTCTTCCTCTACACGAAAGAGTCCCTGTGAGCGCTGCCTGCTCCGGTCAGAGACGTTATCAGATGATGATGGAGATAAAATCTTTAAAGAACATCAACTATAACTATAGCAGTCAAATGTCACACAGTTTCAAATAATACGAGGGGGGTAATAATCTCAGGATTTAACACTTAGAGTTTAAACTCGAGTTAATGTATTTATTTTATTGCTAAGTGCGCTCTCGGTGCTGGTGTTTATTTCTAGTGTGGTGGCTGCTCATCGAAGCTCTGAAACTTTAAACCGGGTGCTTTGAAACATGAAAGGTTACTGCCCCGAAGCAAAATAAAGGAGCCGTGGAAATCGCTTTGGTTTCTCGGCAGATTCGAGTCAAATAAAATTTATTGATTGAACAGGTGCTCTCAGTGAGAAATAGCGTGAACGTTTTTCTGATCTGTCCTCAAGCAGCTTCAATTCCAGCAGTGTAGCAGAGACCTGGCAGTATAAAAACATTTATGCATGCACGCTCCGGTGACGATGTGGTGCACAGTTTGCTGAGCTTAACAAGTTGCACGTATAAAATGCGTTCCAACTCTTAAAACCGAGCTGTAAATGAAGGAATCATTTCCTCCACCTGCTCCTGACCGGGGTCAAGCATGTGTTGCCACGGTGAAACTGAAAACTCTGTGTTTAAGCTCAACGTAGCTCGCTAACCCAGTAATCTCGCTCCGTGGTAAACCCCTCTGATTCGATTTGCAAACATCTGCTTCAATATCCCAGGTTACTGATGTACAACATATAGACATGATGAAGAAGTGGCTCCAGTCTTTTTAAAAAAATCATCCTGCTGTGTCAATAACACCTTATGTTAGCGCATTCACATGATAACACACCACAAACTCCTGTGTTTTAATGTCTTTTTTTTTCCACTGCGGGAAACAAAGATATTCCAGGAAAAGTGTCGTGTCATAACACTTGAGTTCAAACAAGAGATTTTGGAGGACTTTAACCCCTGACTGTGTTTTGACATGGTACAACGACCTTTTCCAAGCCACACCTGCTTAAAGAGATATGACACACCTTTTCTAATATGTCATATGGCTGCTGAGTAGGAAGTTTAACACAAATAATCAGCAGGTTAGGTGAGCCTTTGCTCTTCTTGGTCCTTAACCTTTAGTCAGGAAGGTGCAGTATGACATCACGGTTCAAGTGGACTGTGAGAGGTTTACTGGAACAGGAAAAAAGATGGCACATGATGTATGCTGACAGCACAACCCAGCCAGCCCGTATTGAACTGCACTTACTCAGCAATCCTAGCCCACATCTGATTTAACTGCTGAAACACCTTGAGCACTCTTACATGCTTCATATTGCTAAATTAAAACAATGACTGAAACTCAGAGATGTGTCCTTTTAAAGCGGGTTAGACTGTATAAAACAGAGATGAGTGTTGCTGAGTCAAAATAAAGACAGAGACAGAGTGGGACTGCTGTATGTGAGAAATGCTCGGCGATGGGCCCACGCCGTACCAGGAAGTGAGGAGACTCGGTGGAAAATAGCTGGCATTGTTTTTAGACTGACTGCTGGGCAGCCTGGAGGTTTAATGCGCACACCCGATAGTCTAATGAGTGACATATTGATTATTGTGGCTGGCCTGGCCTGGCCCTGGTTGGTCAGCTGTGATTGAAAGCCTGGCCTGGATTTTAAAAATGGATCCTGTGGGCTCGCTGGCTGTCTCCGAGTCTTCTGTCGTGTAATCCCAGACTGCCTCGTTGATGTTGGCGGTTGTACTGTCTCTTTTTCATTGAGGATGAGTCTTTGTCACTCTGCCTGGATGTTTCGCGTTGTTGTTATTGTGAAACAAAATGAATTATGAGCCAGCCAGGTATTACACGATTGATAAGAAACTAAGGGCACAGATTCGCACACACTGGCCACTTTATACAGTCTAGTTATCGACATCAGGCTGACACTTCTGTGCATGCGGCTGAGTCCACACTTGGTCCCTAAAATGTGAATTGAAGTTAGTAAATATGCTGTTTAGATACACTCACTGGCCACTTTATTAGGCGCACCTGTGCGACAGCTTGTTAATGAAACTGTATAATGAGCCAATCACGTGGTAGCAACACAATGCATTTAGGCATGCAGACATGGTCGAGACGACCTGCTGAAATGCAAACCGAGCATCATCCCGGTGATTTAAGTGACTTTGAATGTGGCATAGTTGTTGGTGCCAGACGGGCTGGGCTGGTCAGTTCTCTGGGTAAAAATTGACTTGTTGATGTTGGAGGTCAGAGGAGAATGACCACACTGCTTTGAGCTGATAGGACGGCAACAGTAACTCTCATAACCACTCGTTACAACAAAGGTATGAAGAAAAGCATCTAGGAATTACTGATTGAATTAATGAAGCTTGTATTTCAGTAAAGAGGCTTAGTTTACGGGAATTGTAACACCTGCATTTTACCTGCTATGTCATGTTAAAATTGTATCTTTATGGAGGGTCTGTTATAGACGACTCTCCCAGAATTTCTTGTGTCAAAAAGGCCTGAAACTTTAAGCTGTTGTGAAGCACAAATCCTGCGGGCTGACACAAACACAAAATAACTGAAGACTCTCAGAGGCACCAGATGGGGGCATCAGTTGCCCAGGATTGATCTCCTTGTGGACGCTGAGCTCCTTTCCCCCACTTTTCACCTTTTGAAAGTTGCTTTTTTTTTCCCAGGCTTCACCATCACTGTAGTCAGAGTCAGGATAAGGCTTTAAGGCAGTGTGTGCATATAAAGTATGGAAATATAGGGGCTCTACAGTATACTGTCAGCATAGTTAAGTTGTTGAGTTTTCTTTGTACCACAGCCTTTTTGTTCTTTTGGCTAAATTTTATCTAAGTGTCTGTTGTTGTTCCCACATCTTCTTCTCTTTCCTGCTTTTTCTGATCTTCACGGTGAGGAAGATGATTTAATTATTTTAAATTTCTTTATTTTTTTGGAGGTAGGGGAGGGGTAGATGGTCTTTTGGCTCCTGCTGCAGTTTAGATCAGGTGACCATCTGTTACTTCTACTAGTGAATGGAGCAGCAGTGGAAGTTGCAAACCCCAACCACCCCCACCCCGTTTTTTTTTTCTCTCCCTGCTAGGACCCCCGGCGGTTCCCCGGACCCCAGTTTGAAAACCACCGTGTTTGAGCCATCCCACTCTGCGGGCTCCATGCTACTATTGTCTAACAGGAGAGCGGGCTATTTGCAAAATAAAGGTAGCCTCCTGCCTCGGTGTTTGCCCCTACGAGGGCTGATTCATGCGAGTGGGGTGATTGTCTTTTCTTTTGCCCCTTTTAAAGTGAAATGAGCGCCTATCGTCAGCGGTAGTCCGCTGGGTTTTTCCTCCCAGACAGCTTGAGCTCCTCGCCGGGTCGGATGCTGAAAGTCCTCGCCGATAAGAGATCGCGCAGAGCTCGCGGAGAAAAGCAGACTGGACGCGGAAGGAAGCAAAGGAAGAATAGAGCAGCATTTTAATACCAAATCGGGACACATGTTGAGCTAACGGCCCTCGCCACCTCCTCCCCCCTTCCTCTCCTCCCAAATGCATTTGTAGCCTCAGTCGCTTTCCCGTTACTAATTACTGCGCTTTAGGAGAGAGCCAGCAGCTCCGAGGATCCCCCGCTCGCCGTCTTGGAAGGACGATCATGGATCTGAGCAAAATCGTAAGTCCCGAAGAGCCGATCGGGTTGTCTTTATGTGAGCTAAGGACGGATATTAAGAGAAAAAAGGAGAAAGCGACAGATCCACGGGTTTGCATGTTTTTGTGGAGGTGGGGGTGGTGTCCAAGAAGTCCTGAGCGCACACACTACACTCGGCAGGGTGAATACATGCAAGTTGGGCTCGGTGCAAGCAGGGACTTGCTCTGTCTGCTGTTTACATGGCAGCTAAATGCGTCCGTGGGAAGTTTGGGTTTTGTTGTGAAAGCTCGGAGGTCTCCCGTGGGTTTATTCCAGGGGTTTGCGAGCTGCTGTAGTGAAAGAACAGCTGCATTTAGTCGGGAAAATGATGAAACCAAGAGTCAGAAAGCACACGATTGTGTTAATGCAGCCTACTCTCTGGAGGCTTTACATTTCTAGTGCAAGTAAATGAAGCCATTCACACATTTGGCTTTAATATAGTGTTCTTCTTAGACCTGGAAATGTTTCCTGTGTTGACCAGAGCTCTGTTTCTGCTGCAGGTTAGAGGAAAAAGTTCTGCAAGCATGGTTTAAATGTGCCATGAATGTCAATTACAGGATCTTATTGACAAACCTCAAGGCGAGTCTGAGTGTGTAGTTAAAGCTCTATAACACAGATTCAAGAGACTGGGGGCTCTAAGGGTGAATTTAAAGTATAACTTCTTCACAAGCAGTGATGTTTTCAAACTGGCGATCGATGTGGAGTTTATTCCACATTTGCCTGTTCATCTTCCTTTGACTCAGAGCGATGGGGATGAGGCAAAAGAGGTGCAGCTTGGACTGCTGAAGCAGGTGCACAAGAAGCCTTTCACAGTGGATGAAGGGGTTGCACTTTTAGCCTTTTGTACAGAAGTGTAAGAGAGTGTGTGTGTGTGTGTGTGTGTGTGTGTGGTTTGATGAGAAAGCCTACTCTCTAGTAATCCTCAACCAGGTTAGAGACTCAAAGGTTTGTGGAGGAAAAGCACAGCGAGTGTAAATTCTGTAAAGATGCACCGGATCCTGACAGGCTGTCCATAGCTGGAACAGGAAAATCACTCTCTCAGCTGTGAGGAAAGAAAAAACCTCAGCCGCCCACGTGAAGTCAGTCACGTGTAGACATGGCGTAGGTAGGTGTAGTGATGGAAAGCCTCCTGGTGCATCACCTTCCAGTTGCAATTAACAGGTTATTTTAGCTGAACCTCGAGAAAAAGTGGGAAAGTGTAAAGTATTCCAATCAAAGCTTTTCTACATGTTGTTTCTGCCGCTGTCCAGTGGGTCTTGCAGACTGTGCATCACCGCGCCACCACAGGTAATCTGGTGATGCACAGCAGAGATGAAACATTGAGGAATGTGGCTGAAGGTATGCAGGGTGTGTTGTTTAGAGATGATGACAGCCCTCCAGCTCTTCCGCGACCCTGAAAAGGATAAGCGGCAAGAATGGATGAATGGTTATAGACCTACAGTTTCTTTATGTAAATATACACTCACTGGACTTTTTTTTTTTTTTTTTTTTTTTACCTCCAGGACTGCCTTAATTCGTCATGATATAGATTAAACAAGGTGCTGGAAACATTCCTTCAGTTGTTGTGGATTTGTAGGCTGTACATTCATGATATGAATCTCTTGTTCCACCACATCCCAAGGGTGCACTATTCGATTGAGACCTGGTGGTTGTCGAGTTCATGTCAGTAGAGTGAACTCTCTGTCATGTACAAGAAACCAGTTTGAGATGATCTGAGCTTGGTGACATGGTGCTCAGAAAATACCCCCCAAATCGTTAGACCACCAGCAGCAGCCAGAATAGTTGATGCAAAGCAGTATGGATCCATGCTTTCGTGTTGTTTACGCCATCGTCTGAATCTCTCAGCAGCAATAGAGACTCATCAGATCAAGCCACATTTTTCCAACCTTCTATTGTCCATTTCCGGTGAGTCCGGGCCACAGCTTCCTGTTTTAGCTGACAGCAGTGTCACCTGGTGTGCTCTTCTGCTGCATCTGAATGTTGTGCATTCAGAGATGCTCTTCTGCGTACCTCGGTTCTAACAAGTATTGTTAGAGTTACTGTTGCCTTCCTATCAGCTCGAGGTACTCCGGGCTTTCTTGTTTGACATCAACAAGTCATTTTTACCCAGAGAATTGTGCTCTCTGGATATTTTCGTCCTCTTTTTCCCAGACTCTAGAGATGGTTGTGTAGGAAAATCCCAGTAGATCAGCACTTTCAGAAATACTCCGGCTAACAACCACACTACATTTAAAGTCAATCAAATGACCTTTCATTCTCAGTGTGATGCTCAGTTTGGACTTCAGAATGTCGTCTTGAGTTTCTCTACATGTCGACATGCCTTAGTGCACTGAGTTAATGGCATTTGATTGGCCAATTAGAAATTTGTGTTAACGTGCAGCTGAACATTTGCCCCATTGTTGCATCAGCTGGAACAGTTTGTTTTAGATAACATAAAAAAGAAGCCACAGAAGCAGATGATTGTGACGCCTGTTTATATTCGGTTATTGCTGTGCTGTGAGGTGGGGTGAGCTGAGGTGCACAGATGTGGCTTTTACTGATACGTCTTCAGGAAGTTGAGGCGAGGCCGTGAGGCTTTTTCACGCAGAGCTGCAGAGAGAGGAGGGGCTCAAAAACCTGCCACGGGGACGAAGGGCTGAGAGTTTAATTGTGGTGGAGCCCAGCCTTCGGCCTACGTGTGACTTTAACCAGCTGCCACCCTCCACCTCTGCCCTCAGCGATGAACCCATTGCTGTTAGGTCGCACGCTCCAAACATCCCGGAGCTGTATGTTTGCATGCTTTTTAATGGGCTCTTATGAGACTGCAACATCCCGCTGGGCTTATCTGCATCACCCATTGCCCCGTTATTAATGGGACAGGAGATACTCGGTGCATTAGGTGGAAAACAAGCTCCCAGTTACAGCCTCAGGGGCCTGCACATGACTGGCAGCCATTGTTACTAGGCTGGTGGCTGGTTTCACCTTCACTCTATGATAAAATTGTACATTGCATTCCAGATTCAGCTCGCTGGGTTGATAATGCTTCCTCAGTGCCTGCAGTGACACCTGTGTAGCATGCATGAGTTTGTAATTTCCCTTTTTTTTTTTTTTTTTTTTTTTTTTTGCTCCCTGCATGCACATAAGAAAAAACTCTCACTCTGCCCTCTTTGCGTCAGTGCAAGCCTGAATTTTGAGAGATGCGAGGAGGCTCACACGGGAGCAGATTTGCACGTCAGACGCGACACACAACATGGTCCTGAAACAAGCAACACAGAGGGCTCTGTTCAGACCGGTGACCTTTTCAGCCGGGTGGAGTCGCTCTTGGAAAAATGTTTGGGCCAAAAACGCTTTTCCAGTTATTATCCTTTTTTTTTTTTCTTCAATGGATTTGTAAAAGAATAAATAAAAACTGTTATTTCATGCTGTTGTGACCTCTGAGGAGGCTGCTTGTTTGTGTGAAATGCACCACGGTAAGGCGAGCTCTCAGTTTCACCGCGTATACTTTTACTTGTGCACGTTGAACCATGAAGGCTGTTGTTTTATTTTCGAGGAAATAGGCGGATATTTTTAGTGTGTGAAACCTGAAGTCAGATACCGAGTGCACCGGAACCATGCTCATCGGAGGTATAGTCCAAAAAAAATGTTTACACCACTATGTCATACTGCTGTAATCTGTGTTTTTAGATTAAACAGTTGGATTAGGTCATGTGTGTATATGTAAAAGGGAGGTTTCATAAGAACAAACACAGAAAGGCTTGTCTCCAAATCTGCACTTCCCCTTCACATCTTTGAGCTCAATGGTTTCGTTTTCCAGCTGGAGACTTTGCTTTTGGGTTTACTGTAATCTTTTAAAAAAAGACATTAAAGTCTGGCTCCTTGAAGCCAAATTTAATAAGAGGTGAGGCCGGGCTAAACATTTTTGCACAGCACTGTATTCTCCAGGTATGACACCATGTGCAGACTCCAAAGGTTTTTAGAAAGAGATAAGACACAGTACAAATGTTGTTCTTTAAGCATTTGATAGTATATGAATTAAAGATCATTTTGGATTTGTCTACGTACTGAACTGGAGACAAAACACATATTCAGTGAATATCAGACTTTTATTGATCAGCTGAGCAGAAAATGCTATTCACAGTGTGTGTACTTCACATGTAAGCGTGCAGGTGTTTGCAAACAGATGTGTGTGCTTGATAAGTTGTGTCTAAATATTACAGTCTGTGAAGTGGGGAGAGATGACATGTTCTTTTTAGATTGTTATTTCAGGTCATCTGTTAGCGATAGCTGACTGCCCATTTTTAAATATCCGTGTTCCTAAAGGTCTGAGTGTATTCACACAAAGACACCTGGAGGGGATCTGGCAGGAAATGGAGACAGCAAAGTGTTTGGTCTCAGCTGCTCCCTGTCTGGCTTGACTGAGCAAGGTTTTAGCTGAAGGCGGGGGTGCTGTGGATTTTTCAGCAGGCAGGAAATGGGCAGTATAGGGTGTGCCAAGACAGGAAGCCTGACTGAGTGCCTGCAACCCACCCACCCCCCCCTTTCTCTCCTTCACCTCCACCCCTACAGCGTCAGCCACAATGACCGTGCCTCCTCTGCCTCACCTCAGCGTTAACAGGGCTCCTGCATTCACAGCCTGCACGTTTCCTGTTTTCATTCCTTCCTCCATCCCATCGCTGTTTACCCTTTTTATAGCAGAATAGCTGGACTGGTCTCGGCGGCAGCTCCAACCTCGGCCTCCGTCTTTAATTTAGACGGGTAGCTCAAAAGGTATAACAGCAGTTTGGTGTCTGCTCTGTTGTTTGGGAAAAGTGATAGACTTGGTGAAAGCATTCTGGGCTCTTGTCCCCTGTTGGGTGTGCTGAGAGGTTAAATCAGAAGGAGGAAACATTGCAAAAGGATTGGGAAAGCATGCAGCTGTTAAATACAGACATGCAGTCCTTCTTAGCTGTGCCTTAATGAAGGTTTTAAGACCAGAGGCTTCACTTGTTGATATCATGCCAGAGTCAGAATCACTGGGAACATGGTTGAAGCTAAAGCAGACTCCACGGCCTGTCACGAGCTCTCTCCTCCATCCACACCTAAATAACTGCTGTCAGATAATCATAGTACCATAACTTAAATTAATCACTCCACTCCCATGCTAAGGATGCCGCCGCCTCCTCCTCCTCCTCCTCCTGCTTAACCGTGAGACTTTAAATCCAGTGAGAACAAGTGTTGCCGAATTTACTCTCCCCCTTCTCATTTGGCCCTGCCGAGGTTTTCCACAGGCATTTTCTCATGATTGAGCATCACTGGCTTTGAGTTATTCTCGGCACTAATGCTGACATGAAATGTGCGACAGCGCGCCAGAGACAAAAATATCCGAGAGCGCTGTCTTTTCTCTGTGACCGTCATAAAGTGACCACGATAAGATGACATGTCTCCGGGACTGACATGGGAATCAAATCGCCCAACATCGCTTTTTAGTCACATGCTGTTTGGGAGGCCGAGGGTTGGGGAAGGGAGTCGCTCAGCGAGGGCCGTTTCGTTTAGCAGGCAGAAGATGCTTTCTCCCTCTGGGTGCTGTGCGCTGGGCCTTCAGCGGACGCAGCCAGACCACGATCAGCATATCAATGCCGCGCTTTCCACTGAAGAGCTGATTGGTGCTTGCCAGGCCCGACTTTGCGTGCTTTCAACACTGTATCAATAACACTTTGTTTGAAAGCAGAACTGTGGAAAAGAAGATGTTTCTGTAGATACCAAGAAGCAGAAAGGACTTCTGTGCTGCGTCGGCGAGTAATTGATTGATGGCTCGTTATGACTCTTTGCTTCAGGGCGGAAAGGGGAAGCGCAAAAGATGCCGGCCCCCTGCAGATGCAGTGACGTAGGTTCCCCAATTTAAGGACTCTCTCGGGGCAGATCTTTGCTCCTCAGCTTTATAATCACTTTCCTCTCACCTGTGATTTAATTGCTCGTCATTTGACTTTGTCAGCCGGTCCGAGTGGCTGCACTGCAAGGGGCTAATAGGCCACTGATTTATTGATGCCGGCAAGCCGCCTCAGCCAATGCCAGGAGATCTAGGCAGCTGGCACTCCCATTCAACCCTAACACAAAGTACAAAGTCTCACTGTGGGCTAATTGGGTCATCCTCATGTGGGAACCAGTTGCACTGGCGTTTACTCAATCATCCCTTGATTTTTTTTTTTTCTTGTGTGATGGAAAGAAAAGGAGAAGCAAAGCGAATTGTCGATGTTATAACTTACAGCTTCGATCCCTGAAGGCTGTGTTAGCTCACACGCAGATCACAACACGAGAGTGTCACAATTTTAGTGCTTGTGACAAATTAGCAGCCAGTGACCATGACAGGAAATGCCACAAAAGTCACTTCCCTCATCAGTAAAATGTAAAGCAGATGTGGCTTAAGTGTAGACATAGTGTTTCAGTGTTAACCTACACTTTGAATACAATTTTTAGAAATATGGGTCGTGTTTAAAAGGAGGAAAAAGGTGCAAAACACAAGAAGTGTGTATAGATTGTATTCAAACTCTTAAGTGTAAATATATACAGCACTATATGTTCATAACTCCTAAATAGGAGTGACAATATTATCTTAATTTAAGGCTTTTTGAGTTGCCTTTGGCCACATTTCAGGTTCCAGCCTCCACACGCAAAGCTTCAAATTCAGTCTGTTTAATTCCAAATACTCACAGGTGCATCAGTCTACACAGCCTCAATGTTTCTGGAGAAGAAATAGCTTTTTGAATGTGTTGCATCACTGAAAGCCTTTCTACAACCATTCTCTGTATCAGCCTCAGGTGGTGCAAGAAATCAGGGTTTCGCAGCTGCATGGGGTCTTTTTTTTTCTTTCTTCCTTTTGTGCATGAAGAGAATCTTCAGGGTTGTTTAATAAAAAAAAAAAAACAAAGAAAATTGTTCCAGTAATCATAAAGTTCCCGTAAATTTCCAGATCCTGTCGTCAGACCCTCTGGTTTATTTGTAAACAGGAAGTCTAACTTTTTTCTTTTTTTTTTTAAAGCACATGACTGATTATAACTCACTGGTCTTCCTTTTGTGGACTCTATCAGCAGACACAGGCTGTTTTCACGCGTACGCTTTTCTAGATCATATCCAGCGGTGCGTGTCAGGATGCAAACATCCGGCGCTGACCTTTATCCTTTTTAAAAAACAAAAAAGTGTGCGGCGTCGGGTTGTTACACTTTGTGCCTGCATGAAAACAACTAGCCGGTGGTCGTCACGTGTCCCGCCACGTGCCTGCTCTCCCCAGGCCACGCTAGGGGTGTCAAACATAAGGCCCTGGGTCCTAAATCGGCTCAGTAAAGACTCCTACCCGGCCCACTGGACAACTTTAGAGTGGATAGATTTTGAACTTTTCGTGCTGTAAGTTTTTTATCAGCAGGAAAAGCCGTAAGAGTCCCCACCCACCCTTACTGCACCAAAGTATAAGGGCACTTTCTGTTGTCCACGTCTGTCTCTTATCACCTTTATGATTCGTAGCGGCGCCTGTTCGCCATCGACAGGACTACGACCTGAGCGCGGAGGGGTGGATGCTGTGCAAACAGCAACCAGCTCCTGAATTCCTCCTCGTCTTCTCATGATCACTGAATCACTCCTGTGACTGAACCAAACTCATAAATTAGATTTTTCTCAACAGTAAACTCGTGTTTGCCTGCTTGCTTGCTTTCGCTGCTGATGATATGTCACTCAGAGTGACGGTGCGTGTGGAGGTGGCGGTCTATTGTCTGCCGTTGTTTTGACAAGCCAGACCCACATTCTTCTTCTCCGATCCAAACGTCATCTGTTTCAGGATTGTGGTTATAAGGAAAATATTTTCTAGATGGGTTCTCTCAGGCATTTTTTTTCTCAGCAGTCTGCGACACCAGGTAGCGTTGTGGAAATCTGAAGTAGATCGAGGTGCACGCACCCAGGTTGTCTTTCCAAAGCGAAATAAAACTCGCTGTAAACCTAGAATATTTATAGTCTAGTTATCTGTCAAGCTCAGTCACAGGATGCTGTCAGAACATTGTGCAATAGAAGATAACTCGAACATCAACATGTGGTGTATCTGCAAGATCACACAGAGACAGACTAAGAAGATATGGAGCCTTTCATTCACCGAGGTCAGCTCGACACAGAGAAGATCTTAAAATTTTCCATCACTTGTTTGCCAATTCTAAAGAGACTGACAGAAATCCCTGCTCCCACATCATTCCTCCTTTCATCTTTCCTTTCCCTTCCCCATTCCAACCTTCTTCTACCCCACTCCTCCTCCTCCTCTTCCGATTCCTCGCAGTAAACTTCCAGTCCCGGCGGCTCACATACTGGAAGAGGAGGAGCGCACTCAGAACATCTGTGGGAAGTGAGATTATGAAACAGGCCTCCCGTCCTCTGCTGACCCCATCCCCCTCGCTCTCCTCGCTCTCTGCTGGAGATACCCTGCAAATGATAGTGGCAGGATACGCTGCCCTGTTTGGTCGTGTGTGCGGAAGACCGGCATTTCGGGCTCCGTTTGAGTCAGCTGTTTGGATGTAGAACTTTTCCCGGTTTTGTTTTCCCCTCGTGTTTAATGTCAGCCAGATGCTGCTTCACGACACCTCGCCTTCACAGAAACTATCTGAAAAACTCTGAAGTGATGTGGGTTCTAGAAGATTTATATTTATTTGTACTTGCAGATTTTTCCTGGTTGGCTGACATAACCTAAAAGTATAGTGAAAACTTTCACACAACAGCTAGAAGGCTTTTGAACTTTTCATGCACGTATCTATGGATGCAAATTTCTGTCAGTCCAAATTTAAATGGGCTATAAATGGACTGTAATGTATATATCATTCCTACATAGTTTGAGCCCTCAAGGTACTTTCTTACTACTCCAGGGGACAAATGAGTATCTTCCCCAAGGGTACTTCTACATGCAGACGAAGGGAAGCCAGGGATCAAACCGCTACCTTCTGATTAATAAACGACCTGCGCTGCTGAGCCACAGCCGCCCCAGTCTCGCTGTAGTGGACCGTTCAGATATTCCTCAGAGGATGAATCCAAATAAATGCAGCGATCTCTGATGTTTATTTGTTTTTCTCATCATAAGTAAAATGTGTATGGAAATTTCTCAGCAGGTGTTAAATGGTTTATCATAAAATGTCCGCATATCGATGGTCTCCACAGGCTGAGTCAAAGAGGAACTCCACTGGCCAGTTTCCACATCGCAGAAGGCGCCACCGAATACGTGAAGATATTTTGGTAGTGAACTTGATTGCACAAAACCGGTTATGAGTCAGGGTATGTTTCTTAGATCAGCACTGGCGAGGGGTAGAGCTTAAAAAAAAAAAAAAAAAAAGACCTCAGCTGATGCGTCAGGCAGTCGAATGATGACAAAATTAGCCAGTGTGTAACGTTGAGGTCATATTGCATTGTGGGAAATTGGGAAATTTAGCATAGAGGACATGAAAGAATGAGATGTGTAATTCTGCCTCATCGCTTTAATCATTGGTGCTATAAACTCTGTTTTAGCTTTTCTTCTGGCACCATCGCTGGGTGATCATTTCAGTTCCTGTTTTTAATTTCTGGATCATTTCAACATTCTGGTTTCTGATCAAGCGCCTACCAAACGAATTGCTTTCCACTCAGACTCAAACTGTAAACTTCATTTTCAATGAGCAAGTGTTTTCCTGCTAACAAATAAAACTAAAACGATTAAAACAAACGAGTCTGGATGTAGGAAATGTTTTATACCTCGTGCTTTCAGTCTGTGTAACGCAATATATCTGTCTGGTACGGAGATCAGTTATTATCCCTGTTTATTTAATTTTTTATTACTATTACTCATGCTACTGCACTTATTTGGCGTGGCTGTAGCTCAGGAGGTAAAGAAGGTCTAATGCAAATTAGATTGACTACTGAGAAGGTTGGTGTTTCTATCCCCGGCTGCTCCAGAGTGCATGCCAAAGTGTCCTTGAGCAAGGTACTGAACCCCAAAGTTGCCCTCCGATGTGTTGTTAAGTGCGCATATGGATGGATCAATGAGGCATGTTGTATAAAGCACTTTGCGCGGTCAAGTAAGAACCAGGTTGTTTACCATTATTTGGTTTTAGTCTGTTGCTAGGTGGTTGCTAAGACACGTGATGACTATAATAAAACGCCTGATTTAAGTTTGGTGCCTGTAAATCAAATGTGTATTGTATTGAAATTAAAAGGATGCAGGTGCGTAAATGTGACAAGTGGGCCATTCTAGCTCATTAGGCTGTTGTTACACAATGAGGTCACAATACCTGATATAGATGAGGTTTGGTTGGTGTGAGGAGTTACTACTACTGTTGTTGATGTTATTACGGTTATGGTAAATGGCCTGTATTTGTATAGCGCTTTACTAGTCCCCAAGGACCCCAAAGCGCTTTACACATTCAGTCATCCACCCATTCACACACACATTCATACACTGGTGATGGCAAGCTACATTGTAGCCACAGCCACCCTGGGGCACACTGACAGAGGCGAGGCTGACACTGGCGCCACCGGGCCCTTTGACCACCACCAGTAGTACTTTTGAGCCACGATCGGTTGATGGCTGTAACAAAATAATTTTACAAATATCGGATAAATGAGGAATTTTTCATCTTATTTATTATTTGCATGTTAGCATGGTACCATTAGCTTTTAAGCTATGCTATGCAAAGTCCAGCCTCACAATCTGCAAGCATTGCTGGACACCCAGGCTTTGTTTTATTAAATAGTGGTTGTGTTTTTAATGCTTTTCTTTGAATAGCACTTTATTAATTTTGTAGTAGTTCGTAATATAAGTTATCTTAGAGCATGTTTAGTATGCCTCATTTTCACCTTCCTATGTTACAGAGAAAGAAACCCAACAATATCCTGTATAGAAAGTTACAGTTGAGAGAAACGACTCACTTTTAACTGAAACGAAACCCCAAACTAAACCACACTCGGGATTGGTGGCTTCTGCCTCAGCTAAGAAGGTATACTCGCCACTTTGGTGGGCCAGGAAGTGCAGACCTGAAACATGTAGAGCCTGCACAAAGGTAGGCCACAGCGCGAGAGAGAGAACAAAAAGTAATTGGCTGTAGCAAAGAAATGCATGGAAAATGGGGGGGGGCCACAGCAGCATATCTAAATGATGGCTGAACCATGAGCTTTTATGTAAAAGGGTAGTTTAAGAATGAGAGGGAGTGTCCATAGTAGCTCCTGAAAGCCAATAGCGTGCCATAGCACAACCACAAATCCCCACAAAAACTGACAAACTAACACCATCCAAGCTACCAGTGGCAGCATTTTCAGCCTTGTGACTGTGTCACACTGAGTTAGAGCAGAAGTGAAAAGTCATTCCAGTGTGTTCTGGTGGTTCTGTAATTCATGTCTGATGATTTTTAAAATTTGAGCTGAAGTTGGAGGAGCTTCAGGTTCAGTCTGGCCAACATTCCTCAGTAGATTTCACAGCACAGACAGATACTCCCCTGCTTATCCGCACGTGTCTGCTTGCTGGTGCCGTCTCATTAAATCTGTCTGGTTACAGTCTTAATGTTAACTATGTTTGCTGAAGAGTAGTCATTGTTGTTTTTCTGTCCGTCCTCTATCCTCTGCAGATGTTGCAACTGTTTCCTGCTCTATTCGTATATTTGATGACATCTAATCCTGTGAATTAACACAAACACGCAGGAGAATTTAAAAAAAAAAAAAGCACCTGCGCCGTTTCAGCCCTTCTTACATGCTCCGTCACATGTCTGTAATTTAACTTGCCGACTGCGCTCCATGCTGAGATTTGGCAGCACACGCGTCTCTTTCAGGCTGCGAGGGTGTAGATCCTCCTCAGCAGCAGAGAGGAGGCCTCTCAGCTGCTGCCTTGAATACCAACTCTGCAGAAAATGGGTCAATCAGCGCGTTATAAAAAAAACCTGGCCTGCCTCTCATTCCCCAGGTGGTTAGAAAAGGGAAAAGGCAACTTTCTGAAAGGTGGAAGGATGTCAAGTTTTAAAATGAAACACTTGACTTAATTTTTTTTTGTTGTTTTTTTTTGCTGTGAGTAAAAAAGCTGTGGGCTGATTTATTTCCTCTGCTTCTCTCCCCTCTTCTCTTCTGCCCTTTCTTTACTCCTCTTCACAGGCTGTCAGCATCAACAAGGCCATCAACACACAGGAGGTCGCTGTCAAAGAGAAGCATGCCAGGAATATCCTAACATAATGTGTGTGTGTGTGTGTGTGTGTGTGTGTGTGTGTGTGTGTTTGAGGAGAGGAAGAGCATTTGTTTTGACTTTGTTGTGTGTGCAGAATCGTCCTTCCGTAGCTGGAGGGCTGTGTTGGTGCAAAACAGCAAATTTTGTGTAACCCCGTCGTTTGCACATGGCCCTGCTGCACAGCTATATTAGTCGTGTGTGAAACCAAATGGAAGGCTAGACAGACATGTTTCTGTTTCATCAGACAGCCTAAAAAGCACCAAACAGCTAACATCTAAAATCCTGCACAGAGACAGAGCTAAGCAAAGGCCTCAAACATTAAAAAAGAGATCATTAAAAAAATACACACACAAAGGAGACGCAACAAATGTTAAAATAAGAGTTTTCTGTATTAAGATTGGTAAATACTTAGGCTCCACCAGGCTCCGACTACACAAACACTGTAAGCCTGTAATCCTTGACTGCCGCTCTCACCCTGCATCTTGGGGACCCATCATGAGAAAGGTGCCCACACCTTCTGGGCGGCAGTCAACCGGCTTCCTCTCTCCAGCAACGCCGTGCTCTGCTGGAAGTTCTGCCACGTCTTCCACAAGCTGCTGCGGGACGGGCATCCGAACGTACGTAAACACGAAAACTTTGTCTCCCTCTTATTGTAACTGTGTTCTGATACTCAGTGTTAAGGATGTGTCCCCTCTCTTTGTTTCCATTGTTGTTTCTTCAGGTGATAAAGGACTCCATGAGGAACAAGGCTGATTTAACTGATATGAGCAGGATGTGGGTAAGGATTATGTCATCTCACACAGTCATAAGTCTCATTTACCGCATTTTCCACACTACAGGGCGCACTTAAAATCTTTTAATTCTCTCAAAAATCGACAGTGCGCCTTATAATCTAGTGTGTCTTATGTATGAATTCTGGCTGTGCTTACTGACCTCGAACCGATTTTATGTGATACACGGCATTAAGAAATCTGACAAAAAATGTTTTAGTACGGCTACCGTAGTCAGGAGCCTTGTGGAGTAATCTGGGTCCAAAACTCCGTCCGCTTCAGGTCCCAAAGTCAAACGAACACTGCAGCATCACTGAGAGCTAAAAACTGTCTAAATTATTTCATCTTTAATAAAATGATCAGCGTTGCTGCTTTACCAGGTGTAATAATTAAGTTTAAGGCATCCATGAAAACAGAATTTATTCAATTTAACAGATTTAGAAGTTAGCAGGAAGTTAGCTCACTAGTTTCCACCTAAACATGATATAGCATGTTCTGACTGAGAGATTTCTGAACAAATTAAAACGTACAGCTCTGCTATCACTTCCAACATAAATGAAGACAGAAAACTAAACAGCAATGACGTTTGTAGGGTTACTGAAGTTGGGCTAGCTGGTATATAATGATGTGCTACGTGATCGCTAGCGACACAGCTATGTTAGCATAACATAAACACAGTGAAGCTGGAGGATGAACGCTAAGTTTTTTCCACTCGATAAAAGTTAACATGAGGGTTCCTGATGGTTAAGGATAAATCCAATCGCTTGGCAGGATGCTGTAAACAGACCAAACTTCAGTCAGGAGAACAACTGAGATAATCCATCCACAATACGAGGTTAGTCATTAATATACTGCAACAACATGGGAATAGAGCAGCTGCGAGAGAATTCAACATTAATGAATCAATGGTACAGAAGTGGAGGAAGCAAGAAGAATGAGTTGAGTAAAGTTTGACTTATCTGTTTTGTTTCGCTTAATGCACCTTATGGTCAAAAAAATACGGTAATCTTCTTTAGTCATTACTTTATTGTAACACTAAAAATGAATTGAATAAAACATGATACGAATGAAACATACTCATTACTAAAAGGTAAATCAGAAGTCAATACAAGACGAACAAATGTGACCATTTAAACTAGTAAGTCATGTCAGTATAGCTTGGGGTGTTACTCCTGTATTTACAGTGGCTCCATAGTGTAGTGGTTACACATATGCCTAGCATGTGAAAGATACCGGGCGGAGACACACATCACTCTGAGGTTTTGTTAGGAAGGGCATCCAGTTTAGAAATCTACCAAATCAAATATGCCGAGCTATGTGCTGTGGTGACCAGCAATACTACTCTCCAGTAAAATTTACAGCTGTCGTCATAAGGGATGTGATCTGTCTTTACTGAACCAGTTTTGTATAACCAAACTGTCTTCTGCAGCTATATGAAGGATGCCTTATTGTTATTGCCTTTAAGTGTCATTAAAGTCTAGTTACAGTAATTAATGTTATAAATCATTCTGTGATTGCATGGTTTTCTGACAGCTTGGCATTATCGTGCAGCTTGGCAGTGGCTTGTGGGACCACTGCATTTGTTATGTGAAGACACGAAACATTGTGTATTATTGTCCCCTTTATTCTGGCATCGTAGTTGTGTGTGCAGAAGTGCAACGTACTGTAGAGGCACTCGGTAAATGAACAAAACAAATTCTGTCAATTAATTTACGGAGGCAGTAGCTTTTTCGCTTTACTTCCTGAATCACAGCAGAGCTTAAAGTGCTTTCAGAGTAGATTATTTTCTTTTTAAAAGCATGTTGAGAGACCAGGAAAGCCACAGAAACAATAACGCAGCAGTAAATAAACAGGCGGCAGAGTTATTAGACATATAGTGCTCAGGCTATTTTTACAAGCTGTTAGATTAAGCACCAGATTAAGTTCACATGGAATAAACTTGTGTAGCAAACCTCAGGCCAGGTGAAGGTACTCACTAAAAAGGCATTAACAGGCTATCCAGGTGGGTGTCGACTCATTAAAATGATCTTTCTAGGAGTTTAACATATACAGGTGCAATTTTTGCTGATTTACTTGGATTTTGTTCATTATCAACAGAGTACGGCTGCCAACTGTGCTCCTTGCTGTGGTGATCATAGCAGATTATATTCATCATCATTTGTTGGTAGCCTGCTGCCAGAGTGTAGTGACAGACATAATGGACAAAAGCCACATGAGCTCATGTTGCATCATCTACCACCCTCATGAAACAGTAATGTCACCGAGGCTGGTGTCGTTCTGGTTTGGGGGATTTGTGCTGTCGTGCGTTTTGGTGGTGTAGTTAAAAAACAATACTGGAGTCTCAAGTTGTTTCAAAAGATTTTCAAAATAATGTCATTTGATAATTTTGCATTTATCCACCCCACTGACTTCCCTCTCCAGGTATCTTGTAGGAAGCCAGAGATGCATTAAAAGAATAAATAATTTAGTTGACCTGAATAGGTTTGAGCACCACTGTTAGTGTTACTGCGCCTTAAGTTAACCAATAACAACCGAAAGAAAACACGAGTGATTAAAATGGACAAGAAATATCTTCCTGGTTGAAAAAGCATGGATGAAAATTGTTTCCTGACATTATAAATGCAGAGATTATTTTATTGATTTATTTTTTTAAATAAAGTTGCTAAAGTAATGAATTAAAAGTGGAAAATTGTCATAGCTAGCTAACTGTGCCTCAACAGTTAAATTATTGTTCAGTGGCAGAAACAAACTTACACAGTTAACAGCTGAAATGATATAAATAGCTAAGTATTACATTAAAAGTTGTAAATTGTCATAGCTAGCTAACTATATGCCTCATGAGTTAAATTATGTAGATAATAAACATAAAGGTTTAGATGGGCAGTAAAAATGATTAACTGTATGCATACATTACATTGTTAGCGCAACCTAATGGGTTAATAGTTGAAGTAGGTAACTAAACTTAACTAGACTGAAAGTTGGAAATTATCTTAGCTAGCTAATGGTATGGCTCAATAACTCAGAGAGCTAAAGAAATGTTTTTAGAAAAAAAACATAAGTTTTAACAAGCAATTTAAATGATTACCTAATTGTATAAATAAACAAATGAAATAGTCAGCTAAACATAATGGATAAATGATTAAAGCCTGTTTCCACCAGTAAAGAAAAACTATTTCACCTTCAGCAACTCACACTTTTATGTTAGCAGGTTAGCAAGTTGCATACCAAGTTTCGACTTAGGAATAACTCACAATTTTGACTTGCGTGTGTGTGTGTGTGTGTGGGGGGGGGGGGGGGGGGGGGTTGTTCAGTGGCACAGTTAACAGCTAAAATGACATAAATAGCTAAGTATTACATTAAAACTTGGAAATTGTCATAGTTATGGCGAGCTAACAAGTTGCAAGAGCTGTTCAAGTTGTTATCCAACTTGAACAAATATATAAATAAAACAAATATATAAATAAATAGATTAAATAAATAAATAAATAAATAAATAAATAAATAAATAGATGAAAGTGGAAGCCAAAAAAGTGTGAATAAACTGTTAGCTAAAATTCTTGTTAACGGAACATAACAGCTTAAACATTCGGCTGAATAATCCTGAATGTACACCCAAATAACATATACAGATATATGTAGTATAGCGCTGATGAAGCAGTGTTGTCCATCTGAATGGGGCATGGATGGAAAATGCTGGGAACCACTGATAGAAGTGAGCAGATTTCTCTTCATTATATTGATGCCGGCGACTCTGATGAAATGCAAGCGTAAACATGTGTCAACTGCAATACATTTAGCCACAAAAATCTCAAGAGACACTCCTAAGTGATTACTTGAGCAACAGCGACTGGGGTGGAGTTCTAAGATATTCCTTATTACACTAACTCAATTTTGCTGATGTCAGTAGGGAGGAAGATACAGGAAGCGTGGTCAGTGGGACAAAGGTTGTGGCCTCTTTCTTTCCTGTTATGTCATTACCACCCTCACTCACAGGCTAGAGATATTCTACTTTTTTCTGGCACAAGGATGTTGTCAACTGGGTTTTTGCATTCACCCGTACACTGTGAGAGTGACCTTACACGGTGTTCCTGTGACCTTTAGAAGGAAGGACATGGGGACACTCCTTTGTTTCCTTGAAGTTTCTTCACTTCCTCTTCTGTCTTTCTACATCAGGGTCACCTGAGTGAAGGCTACGGGAAGCTGTGCAGCATCTACCTCAAACTGCTCATCACCAAAATGGAGTTTCACATCAAAGTGAGTTGGCCTGACCTATAAAACCCATCACCACTCTCCCTCGTCTCTCATTATCTTTGTCTCAGACTCTCCTTTTAGTGCCAGCAGGTCTCTGCGGGTGGCTTCAGAGAAAATTCCAGCTTTTACACTAATGGCCTCCCAAGAATCTGTAATGTAGCTTTTTATGAGACATCTGAGTAGAGTTAAGGAGGGACCAAAATACAGTGCCGGTGCTGTCCCAGAAGGTCTGGGTGTTTTTTGCCAAGGTTGAGGATTTTCACCTGGAAAGTGACAAACATGCATATGATGCATGCCTGCTAGTATGCATATTAATTCATTATTAGTAACAATTGCTCTAATCAGTTGTTTCTATTAAAAATGGATCACTACGCGTAGATTGACATGGCTATTTCACTATATGTTTTTAAATCGAGTAATCGAGTAAAAGTAGTAGTACAAAATAGTGTGAAATGCTCACGGGTAGGGATGGGTATCGTTTAGGTTTTATCCGATACCGGTGCCAAACCGGTACTTAAAGAATGGAGAACACAAAATTGGTCCAAAAACCTCTCATGTTTAGCTGTTTTTTTTGTAAAAAAAGATAACAATGTTAGCCTTTTCTTCAGCTATAGGGCATATTTGGTATCACTCTTGGCTGGAAGGAGTGCTTAATCAATGGAAAAAACACAAACTTTGTCCAAAAACCTCTCATGTTTAACTGTTTTCCACTTTTTCTTTGGTCATTTTAGCCTTTTTGGCCAGGGTGAAGGGAGTATCTGCCATCAAACAAGAAGACAGCCGCATGTAACTACGACGGTGTTTGCTAGTTCACCTTGCATGCATTAATGTAATAACGTGGTTAGCCTACCTACTCAACGTAAATTACACACGAACAACATTAAGTCACTCACGCAGAGAAGAACGGCTGCTGCTGCCATCATCATCCTCATCATTTCTGCTACGCTGACAGGGCTAGGGGCCAGGACTCTACTCTTCGGGTTCTTGGGGGATGGTGCTAACTCCGGGTCCGATAACAGGCACCACACCCGCAGTAGATGTGCACAGTGTGAGGTCTCGCAGCAAGCTATCAAACACGGCGCATTTCTCGGCTTTAAAAAAAAAACGCTATGCGTCGCCAGGTGTTTCATCAGATTTGAGGTGTTACCTCCTTTGACAGTATCACAGTATCACCTTAAAGCACTTGTTGCAGGCTGCTGAGTTTGCATCTTTTGCTGCGAAGTACAGCCAGACTTTTGACCGCTTCGTCTTGGGCATTTTTAATCTGTAGCGCTGCTCTAAAAGAACGTACGTACCTGGCCCCGCCTACTATCCTCGGAAACGTAAAATGATTGGCTAGAATTGGCTCAGGAAAAAAAAAGCACCGAAATAAAGCACCGAAATGTGCGCTGCTTTTCGGTCTGGTTAATACCGTTATGATGGCACCGGACACCGGTACCCATCCCTACTCACGGGGTGTTTCAAAGTAAAGCCTTGTCGTTTGTATCTTTTGTCCTGTCTTCCTTCCCTCATCTCCAACCGCTCGTACAACTTATTTGACTCACAGTACTCAGACTAATTAATGAATCCTAATTTAAATAGCACATTGCTTTGTACAAGCATCAGATTGGTCTGGTATATAACCGTAATCGGGACATTTACATTGCTTTGTCTTTTAGAACCCTCGTTTTCCGGGAAACCTTCAGATGTCAAACCGACAGCTCGACGAGGCGGGAGAGAACGACGTCAACAACTTGTGAGTGTGGCGAGTCGCTGCTTCGGCTGCTCGTATTGTTTTTGTTTGGCAGACAGGACCGCTGTGCTGGCCAGGCCCCAGCGTTGCCTTTTTCTCAGCTTTGTGGAGCAAAAGTGTGAAATGCAAAATCCTTCAGTTGTTACCGGACAGTCACACACGGATAATATGTGGCTGTTCATGGGGATAACCAAAAGGCTTGTTCTTTACTTTGACACATACTAACACTTTAACATGTGTACAGAAGATGTTTCATTTGAGGTATAGCCTCCACTCAGCATGATGCAAGCAGTCTCCCATCTGTGCACAAGTGTCCGGATCTGTTGTTGAGAGATTGCTCTGCATTCCTGGATGAGTGCAGGCTGCAGCTGTGCAGTGGTTACTGGTTGTGGCTGGCCTTTGATGAACATTTTGATGTTCAATAGGAGACATATTGGGAATAAATGGTGGCTAAGGAAGTGCCTGGATATGCTCCTGATCCGGAGAGAGATGGTCACGTAAGCCAACAGTCCTGGATCGGTATCTGCTTCTTTAATGCTTTGATAGTAATAAACCAGATGCGTTTTTGTTTGATATTTTCCCCCCAAAAAGGGAGCAAAAGTTTGAGGAAAATCAGAAAAAATGGAAAGAACTGTGTAAAAGAAGGAAAACGCTCGTCTGTAGGTTAAAAGAAATCTAATGTTATAAGTGCTCTGTACCCATTTGTTAGATTTGCCATCGATGTTGTAATCTGAGGCGTGTATATCAGTGTCAGAGCCATCTCACGGACGCGGAGAGGTTTCAGTTGTCTTTTATTCGTTTTTGCGAGCCACGTGGATCTAATCAACACGGGCAAAAGGAAGACATGAAAGAGCTGTCATATAAACACAGCAAACACTTCATTTAGGATAGTTTGCCCATAACTATTCCTTTCTGGGCTTTTTGTTTTGTTTTGGGTTTTACTGTTTCGAGGAGATTCCAGGAGAAAGTTACTCTAGGAGAGCTTGACTGAGCCGTAGAAAGTCCTTAACTCATCAACAGGACCCGTATCTGCTCCTTTGTTCGATGAAGATCTTGATGAGCACTGCCGGAGCTAGAAAATGACCTCCAGCAGATCACTGGTGTGAATGTCTCTGACCAAACAATCAGGACTTATAGAGGGTCCTGTACTCACTGCCAGCACCGTGGAGTCCAACTGGAATTTGACATAGAATACCAGAATTGGTAGGTTCACCACTGGAGGTTTTCACAGATGAGAGCAGGTTCGCTCTGAGCACATGTGACCGACATGAAAGGGTCTTTAGAAGCTGTGGAGAACATTATGATGCCTGTAAAGTCATTCAGCATGACTGTGTTGTTAGTGGGTCAGTGATAGCCTGAGGAGGTGTATCCATGACAACAACACCACCATTAGGTATCAGTAAACCTTGGATCCATTGTCAGACCCTACGCTGGTGCAGTGGGTCCTGGGTTCCTCCTGGTACACGGCAATGCCCGGCCTCATGTGGTGAGAGTATACAGGCATTTCCTTGAGTATGTTAGAACTGATGCCATTGGCTGCCCCTCATGGTTGCCTGACCTAAATCCAATAGAAACCCTCAGGGACGTTATGTTTCAATGCCACCAGGTTGCATGTGAAACTGGCCAGGAGCTCAGTGATGCCCTGGTCCAGATTTGGGACCTCCGCAGGACACAAAATCCATCATCTTTATGAGCCTCAACATTGTCAGGCATCAAAACAAGCATGTGGGGGCCATACAAACTAACAAGCACCGTTATGAGTTTCTGCAATGACATTTCGGTAAAATCCCTGTGGCATAATTTTTTTTGGTTTTTACTTTGATTTCAGGGTGTTTCTGAATCAGGTTGATCGTTTTCATTTCCATCAAACGATGTGGCATCCTTGTTTTGCTAACCAATTATACAGTCCATATCGGTGTAGACATCAAGCATGAGATCTGATGTGTTTTCAGAGTGTTTATTTTTTTTTAAGTTTAGCATTTCTATTAAAATGAGCTCTGCCTGTCTCTCTCCTGTCCTGTAGCTTCCAGCTGACCGTAGAGATGTTTGACTACCTGGAGTGTGAGCTCAACCTCTTCCTGGGTGGTAAGTTATTCTGGTCTGACTGCACTGCCAGCTGTGCTTATCTTAAACCGTGCACATTAACATTCACACACCCACAGATGAATGCATCCAAGTTCACACTTTCACAGACAGGAATACGCAGTCGGAGGCCTCTGCACAATGGTGCGCAGAAATAAAGATGATGTCATGATATATATATATATATGTCACGTCAGAGCTCCACCTCTTCTGATTCAGTCTACTGCCAGGCTGTTTGTGGATTCATGTTATATTTTAGCCCCCCTTGTTGTCTGGGTGAGTCATCCCAGGTTAATGTCTCTTGAAGTGTGGGTCGAGCTAAAAATAGAGCACTGGGATGTGACCAGGAGCTCAGAAGAAATGCCGGGAAGGCTGTGTGCCTCCATTTATGAATGATCAGGAGGAAATTACATTCTGGTATCTATTTATCATGGCTTTCATTCAACATCCTGGTGATGTTATCAAACCCTCGTCCCCAACTCCACTCCCAATATTGCTCCTAAGCCTAAATCATATCTCTTCGTTACATTGGTGATCACATGTCGTGCTTTGACAAATGAAAAATCAAGGTTGCACCCAAATCTCTTATGCTGTCGTCAGCTTCCTCCTGTGGTCTGTTCTCTAAAAAGCATCACGTCACCTAGGGGTGAAGAGGCCAGACATCTAGGTGCATGTGTGTGTGTGTGCACGCTGTGACTAAGCAGGAAACCACACCTCAGCTTTACACAGGCTCTCAGCGGCCGACTTTGGGGATAGTGTGAGCAGGGCAGCAGAGAAATGAAAGAGGGGGGCGTAATGACAGCGAGTCACACAATCCTGTTAGTGTTCAGGTTGCTGCTCTCTCTCTCTCTCTGCGTCACTTAAAACCTTTTTCTTTTCTTTTTTTAAAGCAAGAGTGAGCCATGTGCTGCTCTCAGACACTTTATTAGTTAATTGTGGCAGAAGCAGTAAAATGAAGAGCACGAGTTGATTGAGTCATGAAACATGAATGATTGATGAGTCTCCCACTGTTTGCAGTAATTACTAATGCTCATGTGTGTATGAGTGTGCATTAATTTTTGGGTCTGCATTTATTGACCGTCTCTCTCCTCACAGTGTTCAGCTCTCTAGACATGTCTCGGTCTGTCTCTGTGACGGCGGCGGGTCAGTGTCGTCTGGCCCCCCTCATCCAGGTTATCCTCGACTGCAGCCACCTGTATGACTACACCGTCAAGCTGCTGTTTAAGCTGCACTCATGTGAGTCACACACCCCTGCTGGTCGAGCACACACACGGCTGCAGGCTCAATAACTGCAGCGGTGCTCAGTGTTGTCGTTACTAAATGCAAATGTTGTGCAGTTTTTGAATATCGTTGAAGTGACTGGAAACCCTTGTTAGACTGGGCTGATTTGCATTTATTGATGTCTAGCTAAAGTAGGATTTCGTCCATGGTGATAACTGATTATTTCCATTTTTTCTTATTAGTTGAGATTGTGCAGGAAAATAAACACGGGCCTTACTCTGAAACTTTTTTTTTTTTTAAATCCTAAATGCCGTTTATGGTTTTCTGACCTTAGCTTATGAGAGCAAATCCTTGGCTTAATCAGAAGTGGTTAAGACTTAGTCTCACTGTGTTTTTATTTTAATGTTAATTGTTTTTAATGTTCGAAACTGGTCAACAAACACAACAGCAACATTAGGTCTGCAGCTAGCGATGAACAAAACTGCCATTTTTTTTTAATGCTTCTGTAATTTGTTGCTAAAGGTAAATAGTAATCATTGCCATCACATCTGTCTAAAGCACAGATGTGCTTAAGCCATTAACACTAACTTATGACTCATTCAAGTGCAGTCGAATGATCAGTGGATGGACCAGTGTTGTGTCTACACGTAACAGACAACCTAACAAAGATCCAATGTCTTTACACACTTTGTAAACATTTTTGTGACAGACTGCTGGTAACAATTTCCATAAAATAGCATTTTTGCACCAACAAGGCAATTCTCAAAGAGCTATTAGTCTGAAACTTGGCATATCTCAGCGTGGTGTGCAGTGTGTCCTTAAACAAATTTAAGGAAAATGAACAGATGCGGGACAAAAGAAGAAAGGGAAAGACTAAAAAACTATCTACAGCAGATAAACAGCATCTGAAAGTCACATCTTTAAGAAATAGGAAAAAATCCAGCAAAGACCCGACACAGGACCTGAGTGATGCATCTGGACCTTCAGTTGATCATCTACTGCAATGGTCTCAGTGGAAGGGCAGCTGTCAGGAAACAATGGAGTACTGCCTGGAAAGTGTCTGATTGGCATCACTTTCAATTTTCTGCATGATTATCATCCCAAACACACTCCCAATGCAGTTTTGTTTGCCGTTTCAATAAGTCACTGCACCTTTTCCAAGCAAAGTATAAAGAAATGTGGGGGGGCTCGACACTTTTGAACATTACTGTACCTCAAATATTTGACATCATCATTTTGCCTACAACAGTAAAATCACAGACCAATAAATACTGTAGTATGGGCTTGTATTCAAAGTCTCACTCGTAAGCACCACTTAAGTACAAGCTGATGAAGCCCTGTGTCTCCTGAACTGCACTGGGTTTAGCTGTAGGATTTCTAGCCTTACCTTTGGCTCTTAATATTCCTCAGATGTGTGCATACTTAAAATCTCTGACAGTTATCTTCAAAGACTGAGAGATGCGTTTCTCCTCTCTGAATTGACGGATTCCTCAGAACCCCTCGGGCTCATGAAACCTTTCAAAGTCTCACTGGAAAAAAAAAAATTAACCAGCAGCTCAGTTTCAAAAAGCCTTTTTCTCACTCTCTGTAAAGGTAGATGTGGAAATTTGCAGTTCTGAAGTATTCTTAATCAAATCCCTCGGTATGTGTATGCAGTCAGACATGTTTTAAAGTATCCTGATCTACCTGTCTGTAAGTAATTCCTGGCCACTTGTCTTTGTGTGCACGCAGGCCTTCCAGCTGACACTCTCCAGGGCCACAGAGATCGCTTCCAGGAACAGTTCAAGAAGTATGAAGTTCACTTTCAGTGTCTCACACACACACAGAGTTGGTCACAGTTTCTCTGAGCTCTCTGAGCTCTTGTTACCGTGCTGAATGAATTTTTAGTGTCAGACCTTTTTGCTCTGTCTGCTTTTCTCAGTGAGGTTTTCTCGTTTCCTCTTTTTCATTTTTATATCTCTCCCCTTTTTGCTTTCAGGCTAAAGAGTCTGTTTTATCGCTCCAGTAACCTGCAGTATTTTAAGAGGCTGATTCAAATCCCACAGTTGCCTGAGGTGAGGACTTAAGCGCATTTAAACCACACCTAAACGTGTAAAAGTTTCAGTTCAAAGCTTTTATCTTTATTGTTGAATCCCATCGTTTTTCACAACTGAAAATGAAATGTGAAAGTCCTGACACGAGGCAAATTCATGTCACGCTTTCATGAAAATGTAGGCAAATAGATTCCACTGTGATGAACCTGACTAAACCAGGACGTTATACAAAGAATAACCTCGTGCCTTTCTGATTGTCGCAGAACCCTCCAAACTTCCTGCGTGCGTCTGCTCTGTCGGAGCACATCAGCCCCGTGGTCGTGATCCCCGCCGAGTCGTCGTCCCCGGAGTCGGAGCACGTAGTGGAAACAGACGACCTGGTGGACACAGACGTCCCCGTGCTGCCGGTAACCAGACAAACAGCTCTGGATGCTGTCTTCTTAAATTTGGCCCATCTGTTTGTCCAGCCAAATTATTAGGAACATCTGTGAACTCTTATAGGATCCAGTACAGCTGTTCTGCCGCATCGCATAGATTTATATTTAAATGTGTCGTCTATCTAAGCATTTCCTCTGTATACATCTGGTTTGTATAGTGTTAATTATGTTGTTTTTCAGACGCACATGAAATCCAGTGTCTCAGCTTATTGGAATATTTAATAAGATCAATTAAAAAAATAAAAATAAAAGGATTTACAGCACAGAAACAGTCCAACCTTAAACAGTTTGGTGCAAATTATTGGTATGACATGGACGTGATCAGCTCGTGGCACTGCTGAAGTGTTACTGAGGCTTTGACAGAAGGTTTCAGCTTGTCTGTATTTTTAGCTCTGGTGTTTCTCATCTTCCTCTTGACAATACCTCTGAGTATGGTTCGGTTCAGTTCAGGCGGGTCGATCGAGTGCAATAATGAAATGGTCGACAAACCGTGGGCACGTGTGAAGTCGGCTTCTCCATAAAGTGCTCTAAAATCTCTTGGTAGACAGCTGTGTTGACTTTGGATCAAACACCTCCAACAGCAGCAGGTGACACAGCACTCAACATCATCCCAGGCTGCAGAAACCTCACACTGGACTCCCTCTGGACTCTAGATCCTTGATTTCCAAATGAAATACACAATTTACTTTTATCTGGAAAGATACTTTGAACCATAGAGGATGTCCTTAGTCCAGGTAAAACATTTTCAATGCTGTCTCTGGTTGACGAGTTTCCTGAAGACGTCTGAGCGTGTGGTGGCTGTTGATGCTCTGACCGCAGCCTCACTCAACCCCTTCTCTGCAGGCTCTTTCTGTGCCTGCTTGTTGAAGATGTCAGCGATGATCATCTGGGCCGCTGTCAAGTCAGCAGTTCTCCCCATGATTGTGCTTGCGTGTACTGAACTAGCCCATCAGACAATCTGAGTAAATTACAATCCAAACTGTACAAACACAAACTGGAAAAGAAATATTCTAAATACAAGAGATGCTGGATTTTCATGAGCTATCATAATTATCAAAGTAAAAAAAAAAAAAAAAAAGTGGTGACATGTTTCACTTTAGGTTGCTATGTGATTTGTGTGTTTATCCTTTTCAGGCTCCTTTGGAGACAAAATTTGACGACCTGTTTGGCACCTCGGCTGCTATCGACCCGTTCAACTTCAACAGTCAGAACGGCATGCGCAAGGATGACAAGTGAGTGTCATCACAGGAGCATAGTGACATGAATAAATACTTATTGTAAGTGCTGCGTAAACATGTCTCTGGTGCCAGAATGGTACCGTGTGAAGCTTGTTCTCCAGTTTTACATAGAGCAGCAGAGATGACAAGTATTTCTAACAGTTCAGGACACACGTGTGCCATCGTACCCCAAATAACTAAAGTTTTGCTTATGTTAACAACAATCTTGTAAGATCAGATTAGATTCATTTTTACCTTTGATGTTAATGACAGAGACCGGCTGATCGAGCAGTTGACGAGGGAGATCCAGGCCCTCAAAGAGGAGCTGGAGTCTTTCAGACTGGAGGTAAAAATGGCGGCTTTTTTTAACTTTATCCGAGCAGCATCCTCACAAAACGTGTGACCTTTTCTCCCGCTCTCATGTCCGTCGCCAGAGCGGTCGGTTGTGTCAGGCTCTGCGGGGGCGAGTCAACGAGCTGGAGGCGGAGCTTGCCGAGCAGAGCCACCTGAGGCTGCAGGCTGTGGGAGAGAGCGAGTTCCTGAAGGCCGAGCTCGACGACCTGCGGAGGGTCAGGGAGGACACGGAGAAGGAGCAGAGAAGCCTGACGGAGATTGAGAGTAAGGCTTCGTTTATTCTACACCGGCACATTATCTACTCAATCAACGAGTCGCTGAGGTGATGACGTGAAAAGTTGCACAGAATTTTTGGTCATGGTCGTACACTCTACATCTGATGTAGCCGCTTCACCTGCTGCGTGTGTGTCTCTCTGTATGTTTTCGCGCGACTTTTACCAGGAAAAGCTCAGGCCAACGAGCAGCGCTACACCAAGCTGAAGGAGAAGTACACCGAGCTGGTTCAGAGCCACGCAGACCTGCTGAGAAAGGTGAGACACTCTACTTTGAGATCCTTGGATCGCAGTCTGGCCTCCTAGTGTCCTTTATTTCTGTCAAGCTGAGGATCTGCTGTCTGAATTATAAGTGTTTCTTTGTGTGTCTGACTGCAGAACGCAGAGGTGACCCGGCAAATGACAGTAGCTCGGGCGGCACAGGATGAAGTGGAGGCGGTGAGGAAAGAGATGCAGGAGAAGGTGAAGGCCGCTCAGGAGGGGGCGGACAGACAGGTGAGAACGAGGCTGGTTTGGTCATCACTGCCAAACGTGTACGGAAAGCTGGCCCCGTGCTTCCAGCTCGGTGGTTTCGCTCCAAACGATGTGCAGAGTTTGGTAAAGTTGGATTTTTCTGCTGCAAAGTGACCAAACAGGCTGTTGTTTTTAAGATGTCTGAAGTTTAATTTGGGCTTTTCTTGCTCAGGAGCGGGAGCAGCTCGAGCATCTTCAGGAGCTCCAGAGAGAGCTGGTCTCAAGCCGGGCAGAGCTGGATTCCCTGAAGACCAGCATGGCCTCTTCGCAGCAGGTCTCTCTCTCCTCTCCTTTCTTCACTCAGATCCTAAATCCAGATCCCAGAGTTGCTATGAAAAATTACAAAACGAATTTATTGCCCGCTCCCTGCCCTTCAACATTAATCTATAAAAACACCAGCTAATACAAGAGTGTGCGAAAAGATTAATGACATGGGTGACCTGTGTGATCTTTATGGATAAAGTCTTATAATGGGGCGCTGACACCACACGCTCTTATTCTAATCATCAATTATTAAATGATCTCAGTCACTCTTTAGCTTGGCAGCAGAGAAGGGACAAAGTTAAATACAGCTGGTATCCTCCTGTGATCCTGGTGCACACCAAGCCTCAGATCTGTAGATTGTTCTTTGAAGGAGTCAGGCTTTCTTGGCATTTTTAAAGTGATCTAAAGCAATAATTCTCCAGGCTTTCTGAAGGTTTGTCACAGTTTTTCATCAGACGCTGGTTCCGGGTTAGTACCTGACCCAGAGAGCTGTCAGGGGAAAACGAGGCTTATCTCTATTAAAGGTGCTCGTAGCAAAGATGGACTTTTAAGCTTGTTGGAATTAAACAAATGAGGGATGGCTCAACACTTTTACACAGTACTTTTAAATGGTAACAACACATCCCGGACGCTGACTCAAAGTTAAATAACCGCTTTTCTGTCACAATCGCGCTCCATAAAAACACCCTCCGTCCCCGTCCATCATCCACGCCCTCCATTTCTTCTTCTTTTTCATCGTCTCCTCTCTTAGTCACCGACTGTTCCTGTACACGAACCGCTTCAGAGACTCAAAGCGCAGCTTGTGTTAGAATTGATATGCTAATTTGTTTGTTTGACATCAGCGATTGAATAAAACGATTTTCACAGTGGAGAAATTTAAACAGAAGCAAAGCCTTGTTATGTATTAATTTTTTTCCCCTCGCCGCCTCTTTTCTTTTCTTAATCGCCTCTCGGTTTGTTTGTTTTTTTTGTCATTGCTGAGCTGAATAGAAAAAGTTGCAGAAGACAAAGAGAGAGCGAGAGATGAGAGCGGTAAAAATCTTTACATTAACTGCTTATGGAAACACGGATATTTAGTCCCTTACATTAGTGCAGCATTTCATTCCAGGATCTTAACTACGGATGTTTCAGAGGGGAGAAAAAAAGCTGGAGCTAACAAGATCATTTACAGGAATATTCATAACGGGATAAGCGTAATTTAAAAAAATAAAATAAAAATCCCTGAATCATGCTGTCAACCCTCAGGATCCCCGACGACTGTACCGTTTCTCTGCACATGCTCTGTTCCCTGTGCCTTTCATCCGTCTCTCAGCCTCCCACTCCTGACTTCCTATTCTTTGCAGCTTCCACTTATCAACTCCATCACTCTTTCTGTCCTCCTCCATCTCTCTTCAGTTCTTTTCGCTCCCACAGCCCACATTTTATCGCTCTTGTCACTTTATTTTTCCTTCTCCCCGATGAGCAGCTCTCATACCGCAACTTTAAAAAGCCTAACAGTTCTGTTTCTTCTTCATTTCCTCCTCTGTCTGTCGGACCTGCCGGCACCCAGGCTGTAAGTCTTTCACCTTTTCCTGCTTTTACACTTCACTATCTACCTGCAAATAAAAGGGCAGGCACTCGGCTCAAGTTCCACTGCTCTCCTCCAAAGACACGAGGATGTAGCTACATTACAAAACCACAAATTCCCAGAGTTCCTTTATTTAAAGGTCAACCCCAAAGCTCTGGAGTCTGAGACAACATGGTTATTGTGGTTAAAGATGAAGTGGGGGTTTTTTTGTGTGTGTGTGTTTGGGTTTTTATTGTGAGGTCAGAGCTCTTCCTGTTGTGTCCCGACAGCTGTGAATTATCCTGACCATCCAAATTGTTTCCTTCTGTTGTTCCTCTCACTTCATTGTTTTTGTTTCGTAATCCCTCCATGTTTTATTTCCTCGACACAGTCGGGCGAGGTGCTCGGCACTCAGCTGGCAGCGTTGGAGTCGGAGAAAGCCGAGCTGGTCCAGTCGTTGTCGAAGGTGGAGGCGGAGCTTGCGGCCCGGGGGGAGGAGCTAGAGCGGGTCCAAAGCTCGCTGGTGACGGAAAGAGAGAGCAGGGTGAAGAGTGCTGAAACCCTGCAGAACCAACTCAATGAGAAGGTGATGAATTCAAACATCTCCCCTTGTAAACGTCTTAATATTAGTCACTTTAAATCGAGCATGTGGGAGACGCGAGCGGCTCGGAGTGTGCAGATTGCGATGTTTGTAAGTTTGACCATGTGCGTTTGTCCACAGGAGAGCAGGGAGCAGGCGTTAGAGAGCCAGCTGGCAGCGGCTCGTTGGGCCAGCCTGCAGGGCGCCGTGGAGGAGGCGGAGAAGATCATCCAGGACAGTCTGGCTCAGATAGACGACCCAGCGCACATCAGCTGCACCAGCTCGGCAGGTCAGAATCTGACGTGTGGATTCTGTGTAGTGCAATTGTGATAGTCACCTCTTTGTGTAGCAGCGTGTTCGTGTGCATGCTCTCATCAAGTGTGTCGCTCCATCTCTGCAGACTACCTTGCATCCAGGTGTCAGGCCTCCTTAGAGTGTATGGAGAGATTAAATTCTACCAGAGTGGCCTTCCTGGCTGACAACACGGGTGAGACGAAATCAGAATGTGAAAGAATAAAATTAGTTATTTGTTTTTAATTTGTTATCTTTTAAAATCACTCTGTGTTAATGCTGTTAAATAAAGCTGATGAATATTTGTGATAATTTTTACTTTCTTTTTTCTGCTGTTTTGTGCAGGTGTGTCTGAGCTGGTGCGTGCAGTGACCCAGTCTGGCCACCTGGTGGGCGACACCATAGTTCAGGGTAGTGCCACCTCCCACATGGTGCCTGTTGAGCAGGCTGACGGTAAGATTGTTCTCTGTGAGAGGTACAAAGAGACGATTTCAGTTTATGGAGATTTTCATGTCCTTACTTATCTGAACTGTTCTGATCCTTCCACTCACTGGTCACTTTATTAGGTACACCTTGCTAATACTGAGGTTGGACCTGTTTTTTGCTTCAAAACAGCCTTAATTCCTCATGGCATGCTTTAAATAAGGTGCTGGAAACAACCTACAGAGATTTGACATGACAGCATCACACAGCTGCTGCAGATTTGTGAATCTCTCGTTCCACCACATCCCAAAGGTGCTGTATTAGATGGAGGTCTGGTGACTGTAGAGGTCATCTGAATACAGTGAAGTCACTGCCTGCTTAGTGATGTGAAATCATCATCAGTGTGTGTGGGCAAAACAGAAGCGACTTTGGATTTCTAACTACAAATCCACTCTCTCTTGTTTCTTTTTCTCTTTATCCCACTCCAAAATTTGGATGTAACAGTGAGACCAAATTTACAACCCAATAGAAACAGATCCATATTCATTTACTGCAATATTCAAACTGAATACAGGCTGCTGCTGGCCATTGACATGTAGCATCCTTTTGACTTGAAGTCACCTGGAACTGTAGCTTTGCTGTAAACAAATAATGAAGCACAGTTTGACCAGAATAAGAACAAAAATCCAATTCAATTCAATTTATTTATATAGCACTTGTCACAGGATAAAAATCACAAAGTGCTTCACAGTAATGTAAAAACAGAAATACATTTTTAAAAAAGCACAATCGAACATACAGCACAAATCTAATTAAAAGCCAATCTAAATAAATGAGCCTTAAGCTGCTTTTTAAAAGAATAAATACAATCAAGGCAACGTAATGATGGAGGGAGAGCTCCTCTGGTCTTAAAACATGTTTGTGGGACTACCAACAACCTTTGATTAGATGATCTCAGGCTGCGAGAGGGAGCGTGGGGTTCTAAAAGATCAGAAATGTAGACAGGGGCATCACAATTCAAAGCTTTAAAAGTCAGTACCAAGATTTTAAAATTAATTCTAAAATGTACTGGAAGCCAGTGTAATGAACGTAAAACTGGTGTAATGTGCTCTCTTTTTCGTGTCTTAGTTAAAAACCTTGCAGCAGCATTCTGGACTAACTGGAGACGGTCAAGATTCCAATAAGCCAGAGGACTAATGGCTCAGAAGGCCCAAATGAAGCTAGTAATGTCCAGATATCTAGCCTATATTAGGCTACGTTCACACTGCAGGCGAAAGCGCATCAAATCCGATTTTTTTTTACCCTATGCGACCCATATCCGATCATGGTATGACAGTGTGAACAGCACAAATCCGATATTTTCAAATCCGATCTGGGTCACTTTCGTATGTGGTACTGAATCAAGATACATATCCGATGTTTTAGAAAGCGACTGCTGTGTGAACGGTCAGGTCGCATTAAATCCGTCTTTTACGTCACTGACACAAGACAGACACCAATTATCAGCGCCGGAGAAGCGCCCGAGAAGACATCGCGAACGCTTCCTGGCCATCCAGTGTAGATGTTAGTGCAACTGTTGGGAAGACAACGTTGGAGAAACGTGAACATTTTATTTGTACTGTATAATCTGCAGATTCTGACAGAAATCTGCAACTATCCTTTGAAGCACCGCTTCTCTCTAAAACAGCAACAAGGATAATTATTAGGTTATTTACATTATTATGTAAATAACAAAATAACTTAAAGCAAAAATTGGGAAACGTAAAGTCGGAAGTGTTTATATTAAGGGCCATCAGTCAAACAATATTGTTTGGTCTGGGTCTAAACAGAGCGCGTTGTGTGTGACGCCTTCTTTTGCGCATGCGGGCCGCTTTGAGCGTTCACACTAGAGCGCGTTTGCTGTCGCATTTTATTTGTAGTGTGAACAAGCAGACAAAAAAATCGGATTTGATCAAAAAATCGGAATTGAGCATTAAGACCTGCAGTGTGAACGTAGCCTTAGTTAATATTCATTAACCTATGTAAAGAGCACTTTTGCTCTGTTTCAGGTAAAGTGTAAATCTGCACCATTTTCTATTCGTCTTTTTTCTGCTGCAGCAATCAAAGTCTGATTTATTAATGACAAACCAGTGGTAGAAGCATCATAACATCAAGAAAACTGGACAGTTAAAGGATTTTCCTTTTTACATAAAAAAGAAAAAAAATGTTTGATGATCTGAAATGTTTAAGTGTGACAAACATACAATAAAATAGGAGAACGCTTTTTCACACCATTGTCGTATAAAAATGACTTACTTCCTTCATTCTGTTCATTGACCCCATTGTGGACCACTAAAAGTTTTTTATAGTATGTAGTATATACATATATATATGTATGTAATATATATTTATTTTATTTATTAGTTTTTGGGTTTGTTTCGTTTTTTGCACTACATTAGACAACATCAAAATAGCGTTGTCAAAAATGACAATAGCGTTGGCATTTTTGTTATTTGTGTTTTGTAATCTTTATAAAAAAACGTAGAAAAAAACACCTCTTAATCTTTGGTATATGGCGAGGCGCTGTGGACATCCAAGTTTGTGATAGTGTAGATTTTTCAAATCAATACCATGGTTGCATCTACTGAAAATCTCTGTGAACCTTAAATCTCAGTGACCTTGACTTCAAGGTCAGAGGTCAACTTTTCTGAAAATCAGAGGAGTTTCACATTTATAACACAGGTATGTCTACTAGGAGGCTGAAGGGTAGCACTATATATTAATAAACAATCAAAAACAACAATTTATTTCCAATTTTTATGGAATTTATTTCTGTAAACATGGTGTTTTAGGTCAGATTAAAGGACTGATGTGATGGTAAGGTGTCCGCTGCTCTGCTTTGAATATTGGTAGGCTTTTTTTTTTTTAAATTTTCACAAGAATTGCTAGTTCCCCTGGAGTTTTGGCCACCCCAACAATCAGACGATTCCCTATGAGCAAGCATTTAGCGACAGTGGGAAGGAAAAACTCCCTTTAAAAAGGAAGAAACCTTCGACAGAACCAGGCTCAGGAAGGGACAGTCATCTGCCGCGACTGGTTGGGGTGGGGGGAGTGAAATTTAAAAAAAAAAAAAAAGCCAAAGTGATAATTATTGGAGCAGCTTAATTAATTTTTCCAGTGTAATTTGCTGTTAATATCCTTTTCCAACCCCAGTTTGTGTTTTTATCACTTTTGTCCAGGGTGGAAGATGCCATGCTGGAGATTGACTCTGTATGGTTTTTCAATGTCGATACATGGGAACCTGTTAGAAAGGCCAGGGCTGAAAAAGGGATGCCGGAGAACCTCCGAGGGTGTTATCCGCTGGTGTGCATCCAAGGCCAACATCTCTTTAATTAGGCTGACAAATAAGCGTTGGCCAGCTTCTGGTCCTCGTTTAAACATCATTATTTGTTCGAGGTCATCCAGACGTGTAAGTTTTATGTATCGAGTCTCCAAAGATTCATATCCTGTCTCGTATTTAAATTGTTGGGCGGTCTTAAATGTCCAGCGCTGTTGGTTGTAGTTGTAGTTGTCTTTTGTGAAATAGTCTTCAGTGTACACGCCAGAGTCTAGAACATGATCTGGTGGCTGACCCTGAGTCTCTATGATGAATTTCAAAACATCATAATATTTATTTCCAGGGTAGAGTGGCACCCCTGTACCAAGCTCCACAGCCACCAGCCCCAGAGACCACATGTCACTTGCTTCATTATAAGGAAGGCCAAGCATAACCTCAGGTGCACTATAACCAACTGTCCCCACACGGTCACCAGGCATCACTGTAGACGCAGGACATGCGAGGCCAAAGTCTATAAGTTTGACTTTGACTGGAGACTCATAGCGGTTTACAACCATGATGTTTCCAGGTTTGAGGTCAGCGTGCACTATTCCCAAAGAACCCAGGTGGGACAGAGCATTTGTGACTTGACCTAAAATTGGCCTGACTTCGCTTATGGGGAGACGCCGGTTATTCGGGTCCCGTATGTAGTCCCACAGGCATTGATCTAGGAGTTCAAACTTTAGACAAACCCGCTCTCTGTCAAGGAAAAAGCCGTTCCATTGAACAATGTTGGCGGCATCTGGATCCAACCTTCGCAGCTGCTCCAGGATGAAAATTTCCTTTTTTGCCAGTTGCAGAATATCAGTGCGGTTCTTGTTCACTTTAATAGCCACAGCTCTGTTGGTCTTGGTATCGCGACATTTGGCTACAATACCAAAGCCCCCTTCTCCGAGGAAAGCCTCTACCTTGTAGTGGTTTCCCAAAATGCTCCCTTCAACTATTTCGAGCTCATCTGAGCTGAAGGATGGACTGGCTGACGTGTGGACGAATACTTGCTGAGAAAATTTAACTGAGTTTTGGAAACTGCAGTTGATTTTCTCTGATCTCTTGCATTTCAAGTTTGAAGGGTGCTGAGAGACCATAGGGTTTTGTGGTCTTTCAGCACTCATGTCAATGCAAGGGGAACTCTTAGGGTTGAAAAAGGGATGCCGGAGAACCTCCGAGGGTGTTATGCGCTGGTTTGCATCCAAGGCCAACATCTGTTTAATTAAGCTGACAAACAAATGTTGGCCATTTTCAGGTCCTCGTCTAAACATCATTACTTGTTTGAGGTCATCGAGACGCGTCAGTTTTATGTATCTTGTCTCCAGGGACTCATGTCCTGTCTCGTACTGAAATTGTTGGTCAGTCTTAAATGTCCAGCGCTGTTGGTTGTCGTTGTCTTCAATGAAATAGTCTTCAGTGTACACGCCAGAGTCTAGAACATGATCTGGTGGCTGACCCTGAGTCTCTATGATGAATTTCAAAACATCATAGTCTTCATTTCCAGGGTAGAGTGGCACGCCTGTACCAAGCTCCACAGCTACCAGCCCCAGAGACCACATGTCAATTGCTTCATTGTAAGGAAGGCCAAGCATAACCTCAGGTGCACAATAACCAACCGTCCCCACACGGTCACCAGGCATCACTGCAGACGCAGGACATGCGAGGCCAAAGTCTATAAGTTTGACTTTGATGGGAGACTCATAGCGGTTCACAACCATGATGTTTCCAGGTTTGAGGTCAGCGTGCACTATTCCCACAGAACCCAGGTGGGACAGAGCATTTGTGAGCTGACCTAAAATTGGCCTGACTTCGCTTATGGGGAGACCCTGGTTTTTCCGGTCCCGTATGTAGTCCCACAAGCATTGATCAAGGAGTTCAAACTTTAAGCAAACCCGCTCTCCGTCATGGAAAAAGCCGTTCCATTGAACAATGTTGGCGGCATCTGGATCCAACCTTCTCAGCTGCTCCAGGATGAAAATTTCCAGTTTTGCCTGTTGCAGAATATCAGGGTCGCTCTTGTTGACTTTAATAGCCACAGCTCTGTTGGTCTTGGTATCGCGACATTTGGCTACAATACCAAAGCCCCCTTCTCCAAGGAAAGCCTCTACCCTGTAGTGGTTTCCCAAAATGCTCCCTTTAACTATGTCAAGCTCATTTGAGCAGAAGGATGGGTTAGCTGACATGGTGGAATGTGTCGGCTTGGTCGGTGAATTGCTGAGAAACGTGAAATTCTTTCAAAACTCTCCAAAAGGATTCGCTTGCTGTCAGGTCAAGGTCCGTTAAGCACTAAAGTTTAACAGAGCAAAGCCCCTACTTAAGGGTTTTTGTCTCTCAGCAAGAGTATGACATCACAAGGGATCAAAGGCATTCTATTTTGGATCAAAGGGATTCTATTTTTTCAGTTGAAACACTGAAAAAAAATAGTGTTTCAACAGGGCAGGCTGGCGCCCTGTGCGAGGCAGAGGTGATAGGGTAAGGATGCAGAGGATAAGATCCAAGAAAAGATTTACATATCTGTCAGCTCATCAGCGAGCTGCCGCAGAATCACAGGTGCAGCTTGGCAGGGGATGGAGAGTGAAGACACAAAATCAACAATGACTTAAGGCAAAGTTACAGTGTCAATGTTATTCTTTATTTTTTCTCAGTGTCTTCTTGAGGGACAGTATGTGTTATATGTGTACGCGATATTAAATGAATGTTTAAGTGCAGGACACTCAGTGCCGCATACCGTATTTTTCGAGCCGAAAGGCTCACTGTCGATAACGGGCCTGTTTTCATACATAAGGCGCATTAAGCGAAACAAAACAGTCAGATAAGTCAAACATTACTCAACTCATTCTTCTTGCTTCCTCTTTTCCGTACCATTGATTCATTAATGTTGAATTCTCTCGCAGCTGCTCCAACTTTTATCGAGTGGGAAAAAGTTAGCGTTCATCCTCCGGCTTCACTGTGCTAATCTTATGGTAACATAGCTGTGTCGCTAGCGATCACGTAGCACATCATTATATACCAGCTACCCCAACTTCAGTAACCCTACAGAAGTTATTGCTGAGAAGTAGTAGCAGAGCTGTACGCTTTAATTTGTTCAGAAATCTCTCAGAACATGGTATATCATGTTTAGGTGGAAACTAGCGAGCTAACTTCCTGCTAACTGTTTGATATTTCTCCTTCCACAACACTGACACTGAAAAGCTGTGGGAAAATGGATCTAGCTAGCCACAGCTTACTTCTTTACCCAGTTCTTCATGTTGACCATGTCTGCACACATAAGTCCATTGATGATTTAGATATATGCGTTAACTTTTGAACAGCTGTACCTAATAAAGTGACCATTGAGTGTATGTCTGTGTATCGTGTGGCGGGGCACTCACATTGCAGTCGCAAATAGTTCTTTAGTCGTGTTTTAGATACAGAATGTGAGCCAAAACAGGCCAGAATAGAACAAAAGTGCTGACTTCATGCAGATGTAATGTTTTCGCCCTCGGGGAGATGGCAAGTCTAAACATGCCCAAATATAATGGAGTTCTGGCCAGCACTTATTTTACTGCAGCAAAAGAAAAAAACAAAACCTAAACACTGGGTCAAAACCGCAGGCTGCAGAGGCTAAGGATCAATGAGGAGCACTTAGCTTTGACTCGGTGTGTGTGCTTCCATACATTGCCTGTGGAGCCTGTGTACAGTTTAGAGCAAATCATCTGGCTGTCAGGTGCTGCAGAGTTATATTTTGGCTTCCTCCTGTCAGAGTGTTCGTCTGGAGCGGTTGACACTTAGCCTGAGGAGATATCGGTTTAATTAACACTCCAGCTTCAGCTGCTTGTGGCACCGTCACATCCCAGAGTTCACAGAGTATAAATCTGGTAGCTCAAACACTTAGAGTGTGTGTTTGTGCATTTATAACACGTGCATCCTTCCTGCCCCTGTTTGTGTGTCAGCCCTGTCAGAGAGTGTGAAGGTGTGCGGGGCTGAAGCTTTGGCTCTGCTGGGACAGATGAAGCAGCAGGACGGCCTCGCTGCAGCAGACAGCGGCAAGCTGAAGGCAGCTCTGGAGGCCGTCCTGGCCATGGCAGAGGTGGGTAGAGATAAAGAGTCGCTCTGTCTCCGCAGCTGCTTTGTGATATGATGGCTAATTTCTCCCTTAATGTGAATACTTGACTTTCCGCTGTTTCAGAAATTGCGTCCTCGGGGTTTGGAGCTGCAGCAGGGGGAGCTGGGAGACCTCGTGGAGCAGGAAATGGCTGCCACTTCTGCCGCTGTGGAATCGGCCGCTGCCAGGATAGAGGTGCATAAGTGTGTTTGGGAGGGGTGTTTAACTTTGGTCATCAGGCACCAGGTGTTTGTGCGAGTGTCCAGTGTGAAAACATTGTCCCCTGTTTGACTTTGCAGCAGTGTTAACTTCAAAGAGTCCTCTCACTCTTCTCCCCCCCTTATGCTCCTCTGTGCGCTCCAACAGGAAATGCTCAACAAGTCTCGAGCAGTTGATACAGGAATCAAGATGGAGGTCAACGAGAGGTAATGCTCAGATTAGGACTTGTTTTTTTTGGAGGGGGGGCACCGCACGGAAGCTGAGCAGATTATCTTTTTCCTATAACATCATTTTAAGTTAAATGTGGGTTTCCAAAGATAGCTGACTGTCTCCCAGGAGAAAAAGTCTTAATCTGGCTTTTAAAGCAGCTACACGTATGCACTGCAACCGTGAGCCTTTCTACACTCATGCAACAGCGTAAAACTCGGACGAGCGGACATTCAGCGACCTTTAAATGAGTTCAGAGTCATGTAATGTCCTCGCTCTAACCAGGCAGCACCCTCCTCCTAAAGCAAACAGTCACACGGTGCACTGAAGCTCTGATATAGACCTGCCAAACATAGCACAGACAACAACACCACATTTTACCCCTAATTAGAAACAAACTTCAACCTCAAGCTTTTTAACTTCCGGTGGTTTTGTTTTGGTTTCTCTTTCCTGCACAGCAGCAAAATGCTTTTGAACTTTAGAAGAAGTTGAGTCATCTCCAAAAACTAACTCAGCATCTTCTTCAACAACAAGAAGCTCTCCACAAACCTCCACCAAAGCAGTGTTTACCTTCAAGGGAATAGTGCTGTAAATAATTAGAAGTCCCTATATAACATGATACTACAGTATATTTCCTGAAAATACTTTCTTTATAGATATAACACATTTTGATGGAGAGGTCAGAGGTCAAATGTGACACAGTTTTTTAAAGTCTTTCTATATGATGATGATACACCCCACACTTGTAAGAATCATAGTTTCTAAATTGGAGGCTTTTTGTTAATTTTCCACCAATAAATATTTAAGTGAACTTTGAAGATGTGAGCTAAATTTGAATGGATTGTTAACATGACCTCACTCTACACCACTACAAAGTTTCATCAGACAGAATGACACGCACGCATACAAGCATTACCAAAAATGTGCAAATGTTGTGTTTTTTGGTAGCGTTTTGCCTCCTTGGCAGAGGCGAACTCCTCCATCTCATTTTGAATAAATAACACAGACACAAGCCTGCAGGTATCTGTTTGTATTCTGATGGGCGCAATCTGAGGAAATGAAGCGGAAAAGGAAAGGGAGATGGTTTTCATCAACCGCGAGATGTCGGATAGTCACCTGCTGGGTGCTGATGTGTGAAGAGTTTCATAAATTCAACCACAAAACCAGGACAAAGCTTGACATTTGAAGCCAGCCTGCCACTTGTCTTCAATGCAGTATTCTGTCTTTTCAGCCTCATTAACTCATTAAATAAGAGTCGCGCCGTTTGTCGGACTCACAATAAAAAAAGATTGGGTTGACTAGGTTCCTCTGGTATTTATCCAGGCTGTGTATTAACTCTGTGTGCAAATTAAGCCGATTAGACTTTCTCTTAACTCTCAGGGTGACTTAATTATTCATGTAAAAAAGGAAAAAAAGTGTTTAATCTGTAGCTGCTGTGGGAGATGATCATGCAGAGAAACAAACAACCACTACAGCTGTAACCAAAACAAAACACACAAACTGCACTGAGGATTTGGGTCAGTGGTGCATCAGTCGTGCATTAGCTATCGCTACAAGCTGCGTTCAAGATATCTGCAGGTACAGCTTCTGAGCTACATCAGGCTTGCTTGAGCTGGAGAGCTGCAGGCAGTGATTGTGTCTTCTGCTCTGTCGCCCTCTGCAGGATCTTGGCCTCCTGCACAGAGCTCATGCAGGCCATCAAGGAGCTTATTTTGTCTTCCAAAGATCTGCAAAGGGACATCGTGGAGAGTGGAAGGGTGAGTCACACTGCAGCTTTATGTTACTGGTATTTTTTTTCTTTCTTTTTTTTTTTTTTGCATTAGCGTAGTTTAAATAAACCCAATATCTAACATCTAATTTAAACATGTTTGGTGTTTGTCCACCAGGGGGCAGCCTCCATGAAGGAATTTTATGCCAAGAACTCACGCTGGACCGAAGGCCTGATCTCTGCCTCCAAAGCGGTGGGATGGGGCGCCACAGTCATGGTGTAAGTAGCCTTCCTCTCCTCTGTGAGTCTTCCTCACAGCAAAGTATTAAAGTGCTTGAAGGCTGAGTGCTTGCTGTGGGAAAGTTGATGATGAACAAAGAGGTGACTTTTTTAGAGGAAGATTGATAAAGCGAACACTTTAAGGCTTGTGAGGTCATTTACAAAGTTTTAGTTTCTTCTGAGCGTGATGCCCAGGAGCTCTGGCTAGTGACAGGGAAGATGACATCACAGATGCAGACTGCTTCCTCTGAAGCGTTCCTGGGCACACACTTAGGGATGGGATTAGGTCGGGCAGTCGTTCAAAGCAGAAAAGGAGCAAAGTGAAATTGTTCAGGCATCCAAGGAATCTCCTAGATGTGGCGTTGGTACAGACTCAGACTCTGTTAGCTGAGTCAGTGTTCCCCCGGATGAGCTGCGCTCTCTGCTTAAAGTGCTGTATTTTCAACAAGTGGAATTGCCAAATACAAGAAACCAGTAAAACTATATTTAAAAAAACCTTTGAATTTCAACCACAGGTGGACATACTTAACAGTTTTGTTCATGTAGTAATGATGGCTGTTATCTAATGTTATGTAAATGTTATGCTATAAACGCTTACCCTGATGTGGGATATAGTTTATGTTTTAAGGAGTCGTTTTTGTTGTTTCTATGTGTGCTTTGGTTTAAGATGCTGGGAGATCGAACTAAACTAAACTAAGCACCCACGACCAGGATAAGAAGCAGAAAATGCATGAATAGTTTGTTTCTGCTTCCTTTTCTCTCTTTTTTAATTAGTCTTTATTTAAACAAGTTTTTTTAAAAAAGGTTAAAAAAAGGAAAATAAAATAAATAAAATATTGGGGCAGTGATAAATAGTGTCAAAGATCAGGAAACAAATGTAAACAAAGTCCAAAGGTAACCGCCAGCGTTAACACTATAAAAATCTCCAGTGTATAAAAACTGTTTCCACTTCCTTTCTAGCTTTAAATTAAAATCAGAGCTTCCCTTGAGTTTGTTTTGCACCGTTGTTGTTGCAGGGATGCTGCTGACCTGGTGGTTCAGGGCAAAGGGAAGTTTGAGGAGCTGATGGTGTGCTCACATGAAATTGCTGCCAGCACAGCACAGCTCGTGGCTGCTTCCAAGGTGAGTTTAGCTTTTTTGAGAAAGCTAAAAACGTCACTTTAGCAGTTAACGCTACGGAAAGATGTTAAAGATTTCACGTCTCTCGCGTTATTGCTGCTCTCCTTCTGCAGGTAAAAGCAGACAAAGACAGCACCAAGCTGCACCGCCTGCAGCAGGCGTCCCGCGGTGTCACACAGGCCACCGCGGCCGTCGTGGCCTCCACTAAGTCTGGGAAGTCCCAGATTGAAGAGACAGGTGAGTTTTAGTTTCCTCTTTCCTACTACCTTAAAAAAAAAACAACCACAAAAAAAAGTTACCACACTAATTTATGCCGGTCTTTTCTAGACACTATGGACTTCTCCAGCATGACTCTCACCCAGATCAAGCGACAGGAGATGGATGCACAGGTGAGCGAGCAGCAGACGGTTGAGCTGCGAGTCTTAATTAAATCTGGAGGTGACCGTAACGTCATCTGAGAAGCTTTTCACAAGGTGCCTTTCATTGGACGTGGATTAAAAATAGTCTCTCCCCTTTGGCCCCAAAATAATCAGAAAGTCTTATTTTTAGCGAGCGAGCCACTCGGGTAGGCGTGCTGATCCGAGACTCTGAAGGTTCATTTTTCATCGTGAGTGAAGCCGAGGTTCATGTGAACACTTGAGTCTGTGTTGTGGCTTTGCTTCACCCACACTGAAAGAAAAACACGGGAAGCTCTGAACCTTCTCTCACACACACAGACACACACACAGCTCATTGTTGGAAACGCACACAGGGCTCCTATTTTAAGATAATCCAGTGTGTGTTTTAGTTTAAGTCAGACCTGTTTAAACAACAGCTTTCATCTGGTTGTTTAGAAGGTTTTCTCTCACTCACACACACACACACAGACACTTGAGCCTGACATAATTCAGCCTGGATGACAGTTGGATTTTCCGTGTTTGAGAAAAGTTAAACCAGCTGTATCTGTATCACGCCGTGACACCCATAAACCCACGCTGGCAGCTGTGGCTGCGTTACGTACAGTTTTAAATGTAATAAATCATCAGCTGTTGCTCGATGAAAGGTCGTCCTCTCCCTTGTTTGTTCAGCTTCGAGCCGATCTGTTTATAGTTTTTAGTTTTCCAGGATTTGAGAGGGGAAAGTGATTAACAGCTATGTGAACGTGTCGGGGTCTCCTCAGGTCCTGGTTCTGGAGCTGGAGACCCGTCTGCAGAAGGAGCGAGAGCGTCTTGGTGAGCTGAGGAAGAAGCATTACGAACTGGCCGGCGTAGCAGAAGGCTGGGGCGAGGACGAAGAGGGTGGGCACCCGCGTTACAATTCATGCACGGTTTAAAAAACCCAAAAAAAACCCGTAGCAACAAAAACACTTAATCTGTCTCCTCCTCGTCCTCCACAGGCACAGGCTGATCCCCGCCACCGGTGTCGTCGACCCCCTCCTCCTCAACCCAGAAGACCGGCTTCTGTCTGCCTCTTTCTATTTATAGACACACTTTTCAGCCTTTCTTCTCCCTTGTTGTTATTTTTTTAATTATTATTTGTTTGTCTATTATCCAAGCCAAATGAAAAGGTGCTTCTTTTCTAAACCCGCTTCTCCACCCATGTCCCGAAGCTTCCATAAAGGACAGCACCAAGGGCTCAGCGACAGCGGAGGATGGGTGGGGGTGTTAGTGGTATCAGAGGGATGAACACATGCACACGAGGAACGGTGTGAAAGACGACCCACAGCCCGGCTTCACGGCCTTCCCCCCCGCTCCTCCTCCTGGACTGTGTTGGGAAAACTCAGCGGCGAGGTCTCTTATTGTCGTTTCCCTCCTCGCTGCACAAGTTCTACTCGTCATCCCGGGACGCACCGCACAAAGGCCGAACTCTGAGGAGCAGGACGGAGGGGGGAGATGAGTCCACCCAGCCCACATTCATGTCTCCGTAACATAGACGGCGTGCTCTCCCGTTACAAACAGATGTTTTTGTCCTGCGCGTGAAACCGCGGGAGCCTGAGACGCTTCTTTTTTTCTCACTGTGAGTTCTCACCTTATTGAGTCCGCTTCGCTGGACTTTCTGCCTTTCACCTCCTCACCATTGTAACGACCGTGACTGTTAACTTAAACACCGGCCCCTCCCACACACACAGACACACCCCTGATTTTTGGTCTTTATTTTAATAAACGCTCAAATAGAACGGTCCATGTGCAGGAGGGTTGGGTTGCAAAGTAGCACACACACACACACGGTCCCTGTGAACTACCTCATGCTACATCATTGGAGGTAGCCGTGCATCAGGGGGAAGGTTTAGATGAGCAGGTTTGCTGAAAACACTAACATGGGTCTGATTTTTCAGATTTTCCTTCTTTTACTGGTTAAACTGGGGAACAGGGTAGTGAGAGGCAGCCCTCTTTATTATTATTATTTTTTTTTAATATAGAGCTTGTTCTGATGTCTTTTTCTCTTCATCAAAACACAAGTTTTGCTCCTCGGTTCAGTAAAGACAAAGACCCTCCTCTGCTGTCTCGTCACAAGCTTAGCCCAATAAATCAGCAGGAGAAGCAATATCCATGAGAACTTTGACCTTTCTTGAAGTCAGACTTAAACGAGGACTCAAGGCCATTCCCGCTGCACAAACCTTTAGATCGGCCCGGTTTGATCACGTGACCCAGCCTCTCGCCACGCACAGCGAGGGACCGACTGCCGTTATTTTCCCTGAATTCCTTCTCTGAGTGACAGAGGGATCACGGGGACTCGGACGAAAGCAAACTGCAGTGTTTTTTCAATAGCTTCCTAAAGACCAAGTAGCTGTGTACATAAACTACAAGCCTCCTGTTGTTGGAAATAATATTTTGCTTGCTTTTAAGGATTCGGTTTAACTGAAACGAAACGGTTAGTTTCCTAACTTCCTGCTGAACCCAACGAGCTGCCGTTTGGCTCTGGACTCTGAAACCTGAGACGAGCAGGCGTTTATTTTCAACCCTCAACACGTTACTTACCTTCTTTCTATTCGATGACTCTCGCCGCGGTTGGTGGTGGTGGGGGTTTGTCTCTCTGTGTCTTAACGTACTTTAGTTTTGGACGCTCCGCTTCAGCTGCGTATCTCTAAAAGGTTGTGACACTGGGTAATTTAACAGCTGCTGGTCGAATAGTATTTGCCAATAATAAGAAGTATTATCTGCAGTGCTATTGAGTCCAGGTCTTTTTGTACTAAATGATTTTTAGCTGTAGTCTGTCACTTCTTCCACACCTGGACGACACATCTGGTAGCTGACTTCAGTAGAAGAAGAAAACCTCCATAAAAGAAAGGAGCATTTTCTTTGTATGGATTTTTTTTCCAAGTGTCTTGAAAGACGAGTCGATCGCACCTCGAGTGACATTTTGGGTTTTATTTTATTTTTTATTTTTTTGCCCAAATGACCTTTTTATTAACCTCTCTCTCTCCCTCTTTGGCTCTCTCTCTGGTCTGTTTAGTCCTACCAGCTCAGCCAGCCTTTCAAACTGCCTCACACTGTAGTCAGAGAGAAACAGATACTCACATAGCAACATTGAAATATGTCTTTGTATAATATACTAAAACTATGTTGGTGGGTTTGTTTTTATTTTTTCAGTTTTTAAAAATAAATATTTCAGCTCATTAATACAGACCATGGCGTGACTGCGTCTCCTTCTTTCCCTTGTTGGATCTTAGTTCTGGGGAACAAACCAAAGCCTGTAAAGAGCACAGTTTTGAGAAATGTTAGTATTCTTGGAAGACGTCAACGTTGCATAACAGTCACTGATTGATAAATTACTTGAGTCATTGCTCCGTTAATCCTTTTACCTGATAACGCGGTGGTCGCTGGGCAAATTTTGAGGATTTCCAAGAAATAAGTGAATAGCTGGTGGAGATGACGTGCAGACAAGTGCAAACAATGGCATCCTTATGTGCATGAGAGCGCAGTGGTGGGAGGGTGCAGCGGGTGTAGGCTCAATAACCATCTTTTACAGAAGCAATAACCCCTTCATGTGCGTTGGATCAGATTTGAAATCCTAATGCAGCTAATTGATTTTTCTTTTTCAGGAGCAGGGGTTGGGGTGGACTGTTTTCCAGTAAAAGGATTGACTCGAGTATTTTTAAAGTGCTTTGTTGGCACTCACCTTTGCCTAAAATTCTGGCCTATGAAAGACAAAAGAGGAAAAACTGCTAATGAATCAGCCTGAGCCACACCCTCCCCCACCGCACCGAGATATGGTTGGAGGCGCTGCGGGACTTGTGAGTAAATGAATCGGTGTAATCTAAAACCACTGTGCTGAGATTACATAAATCCCCAATCTGGGCTGCTCCAGGATCAAACGTGTCTCCTCATAAGAGCCTTAAATGCTCCTAACTGCAGTACAGCTGATTGCCGCTGAGGAAGAAACAAAATATAAACAATACCACCTCACAGCAGCAGATCATCATTAACTCTGCTGGTAATGTCTGAGTTATAAACCCTGCTTGCATCTTTTAATCACAACACTATAGTTAAAGTCTGAGTATTTCAGAAGCTGCTGATCTGCTGGGATTTTCCCACACACCCATCTCTATTGTTTATAGAGACCTAAAGGTCTCCTTTTCCAACCAAATATCCAGTAAGCAGCAGTTCACGGTGTAAAAATACCCTTTTGGTGTCAGAGGAAGATTGTCAAGCTGATTGGAAGCCAACAGCAGCTTGAATAACAACCAAGGTATTCAGAAGAGCATTTCTGAACATGCAACATGTTTCATAAAGCAGATGAGCCACAGCAGCAGAAGACCACAATCCTGTCGGCTAAGGTGAGGACACTGAGGAAACAATTCAGCTCGCCATAACTGGACAACTGAAGATTGGAAAAACATTGTTCTGATCAGAATTTCTGCTGCAACATTTGGACGGTAGGGTCAGAGTTTGGTGTAAAGGACCTGAAAGCATGGATTGTGCCAACAGTTCAGGTTGGTGGTGTAATGGTGTCAGGATATTTTCTTTGCACACTTGGGACTCCTTAGTACCAACTGAGCATCATTGTCATCATCATCATCACACCCTACATGAGTACTGTTGCTGCTCATGTCAATTCCTTCATGGCCACAGTCCAATCATCTTCTTATGGCTGCTTCTTGCATAATAATGCACCATGTAACACTGGTCAGATGATGATGAGTGAGTTTACTGTACTCAAATAAACCTCCACAGTCACCAGATCTCAATCCAAGAGAGACACTTTTGGGATGTGATGGAACGGGAGATTCACATGATGGATTTGCAGCAACTCTTTGATGCTATCATGTCAACATGAACCAAAACCTCTGAGGACTGTTTCCAGCACCTCGCTGAATCTTTGCCACAAAGAATTAAGGCAAAAAACGTCTCTATTACTACCGAGGTGTACCTAATAAAGTGTCTGCTGAGGGTGATTCAAACATTTATTTAAATTTAAAGTGTACAGGTGTGCTACAGAAATGCATCCCTTCTCTGTGACGGTCACAGCTGCAGTCAGGTGCAGACAGGCCACAGGTGTGCTCTGTTTACAGTCAGCAGGGACCGTAAACCTGCAGGCCCAAAACAACAGTAACACTTTTGTAGGTCAGTAAATCCTGTAAGCTGAGAGTGTTGAGCAGCAACGACAACAACAGCAACAGGCTGAGGATCTGTAGAGCAGCACACAGCTAATCATAGCGACACGTGACATCTGAGGATCAATCAAAAATACGGTGAATACAATCAGGGCAGAACCGCAGATCAAAGGGCAGTGCGCACAAAGACGTTCATCAGATGTGCAAAACATGTTTCTGAATATATTAAAAAGTGTCTATACAAAAAGAAGTGACCCTTCTGTCTGGTGCACGCTTCGGTCATCTCCACTTTGAGACAGAAACAACATGTCATGTACAAGTGAAGCACATTTAATAAATGGACTTTCCAAAAGCCTTTAAACTGTCCTCTTAAAGGTTGTTCAACATTATTGTTGAAATGACAAATAGTCACTTTTTATTGTCAGCATTAGTTGTTACCATGGCAATAAAGCTTAGAGGACACCTTAGCCTAAATTCACTAATGTTAAAATGCATGCATAAAAATGTTATGCTGTCTCTACAGACAAAGAGATGTCATTAAAGCAGCTCTCTCTCTTTAAAGAGCCCTACATCAGTACATGTTGTTCCACTCCCCTCTCAGTGGCTCAGTGTGCAGCGGTGCTGAACTGTTTTGCTTTGTGCTGCTGTTCTGTCACATGGGTTATGTAGTGGGTGGTGCCTGTGAGAAAGACAGGGCTGAGCTATTTATAGCCTCTGCAGTCTCTTACAACAGGTCTCCTGGCAGCAGCAGCAGCACAGCCTTGGTCTGTCTGAGGATTCAGCAGGGACCAAGAAGCCCCACGTATGCAGCATTTTTTTAGATCAGTGTTTACACTGACAGGTTCAGCACGATTGTTCACACAGACGGCAATAAACTGAACTGTAGTAGGTTATACAAGAACAGAAGCATACAGCATATAGAAGGTTCTGCACAAAGCTTTGTGAAACTGGCAAGAAGAGTAACTAGTAAACAATAGTGGTTTCAGAGAAACTTCTTTTTTCCAAAGAGCTGCTGGTGACATATAATTGCATCCATCCTTTGCACATGAAACTAAAGCCACTGCTGTCCCCTGTGCACGTGGTGGTGATTCACATTTTCTTTTTTTGATTGTGTGTGTTTTCATGTGTTTGTTTTGCTAATGTGCTTCATTAATTTCTCATTTGAAGGCCTCATGCAGTGCAGACCTCTCCCTTAAAGCTGCATCACAGCTGGTCTTGTACAAATCTGTTTTTATTTTTGTGCACATTACACACAGTTAGGTCGATTGGTTTTTGGATAATTCTCTCTATGTTTTTTATAATTCAAGGGGTGGAACAAAAAACACTTTAACAGATTAAAATAACAAAATCGCAATAACTATTTAAGAATTAGTCAATTTTCAGTCTCAACAGTAACTCATTGAGAGGCAGTTGCATGGCCATGTGAAGCCCATTATCTTGTATTTGTTATTTGCTTACTGGAGCTCTCAGTAAGCAAATCCAAAAAGATGGCAGTACAAACAAAGGAGGCCGTCATTAGGCTGAACAACCAAAATTAAACCCATCAGAGAGTAAAAACTTTAGGAGCTGCCAAATCAACAGTCTGGTTGAGCAGCTGAGCGATACCAAAAGACCTGAAAGACCACAGAAGACAACTAAAGTGGATGATCACAGAATTATTTCCATGGTTAAGAAGGAAATCCTTAAAATCTTACCAATCTAAAATCTCTCTGCTCAGATCCAGAAATATACTGCAGAACCGATTAGAAAAAGCTTCATAACGCAAATAATATAATGTTTTAAAACATGCTGCAAACCCAGTCAAAAGGGTTCTCAAAGCAGCTTTTGGAGTCAGCATCAAGTGATGATGAGCTGGTCCTGATGTTTCTAAACAACAAAAAGAAGAAATGGAAAATATGAGTTCATGTGCCTGTCAGGAGAAGACCGCAGCAGGGAGAATTTCATAGTTTGATCCAGGAGTTGAAGTTTTATCACAGTTGCTTTTATACATATTTCAGGATGTGAGAGGAGGAGTTTGAACTCTTGTTGGCAGAGTTAAGACCACATCTGAGGAGGCAGAAAAATTATTTCAGAGAGCCAATTGACCCGGAGCGCAGTTGTGGTCTGATTGGTCAGCCTGAAAAAATAAATGCTACAAATTTATCCTGTAAAATTACCCGGTCGGTGTGAATGGCTGCATTAAAAATAGATAAGTACAAAAGTATTTTTAATATATGATATATTTGCATGAATGATCAAAGTCTGCAATCAAGAGACTCTTTCATAAACGTAAATAAAGTTTACAACACGTGCAAATCAGTAGTTAGTTAGTTCAAGAATAAGGCCAAATTAGGCTTTACCAGAAAACATATAGAAGAGCCTGCACAGTCCTGTAAAGGAAAATAAATAATCTTTGAACAGATAACATGAAGATGAACTTGTACCAGAATGATGGGAAGAGAAAAGTTTGGTAAAAGAGAGAAACGACTTATGTTCTGAAACATACCACATCATCTGTCAAACATGGCAGAGGAAGTGTTATGGTATGGGCCTGTACTGCTCCCACTAGAAGCAGGTCACTAGTGTTTATAGATGATGTGACCGCTGATAGAAGCTGCAGGATGAACTGCAAAGTGTACAGGGCTACACGTTCTGCTCAAATTCAGCCAAACACTCCACAACTGATCAGACAGCATCTCATAGTGCAAATAATATGATGACTCAAAGAATACTGCAAAAGCAAATAAATTATGTGGTTGGTGTGAATGGCTGCATCAAGAATATGAGTCCAAAAAATATTTTTCACACACAAAATTTTTGCATGAATTTTACGCACCCGCTGTATAAAGGCCTTGATTCCCTAAACAGTTAATGCATATTTCATTTTTGTAAAACTACTTGAATTAAAGTTAAAAGTCTGCACTTTCACAAACTTACTCATAGAACTAGAGTTACATTAGTAACAACTACTCTCCTACAAGTACTTTTGTGGAACCTTTTCTCTACATCCATTGTTCCCAGGAGGACAGATTTTACCAGGGAAACCACCCATTTAAATTGTAATTATGTTTTCAAGTTTTTACAACTACTCATTTTTGCTGCAGATCTACAACTCCTAGAACTCATATTCTCTAAAGTCAATGTAAAGTATGACATTACTTCCCCTATGTCCTTCTTTACCTAACACTTGTCATAACACTCATATCATTTCTCAGATTTAAATACAGGGAGAACGTGATATTTTTTTTCAATGGTGATAGAATAGAATAAAATAGAATAGAATTCAACTTTATTGTCATTGCACATGTCACAAGTACAAGGCAACGAAATGCAGTTTGCATCCATCCAGAAAGTGCCTTAGCAATAATATATAGATATATTACAAAATATATATTATAGCAATAATATAGATATATAGATATATTATTAGTATTATTATTATTATTATTATACTATTATAGGTATGAGGGTACAAAATATGGGTCTATTATGGGTATGTTACAATATACACGGTATGAAGGTATATTATGAATATGCTATAGCTTTAAGTATGTACAGGCTGTAGTGAGTGTACAAGCTATGTACAGGCTATGAACAGAAGAAGGTTAAGAAAGAAGAAAGAAGGTTAAGTGCTCTTTTTTAATCTATTTTTTAAGTCTTATATAGTAGTTTACTATGTGTGGGGGGGGGGGTTACACAGAGTTAGGTTTGAAGATGTTAGTCGATTTACTTACCTTTGGACGCAAGCTGTCTTCAGTCTTTGTAATAAGCAGACTCATAAATCACACTTTCTATCTAAGAGTAAACAGCCGCAGTCTATTATCATCTTCTAAACACAATTCTATCACATGATTTATTTCTGTGGTTGAGAGAGTCAATGTTGCCTTTGTCAGCAGGCCCAGCTTTTCCCAGCAGCCTCCCTGACCCCTCAGAAGCTGTCACAACAAAATGAGAGCAACATGATCGCATAGCACCAGAGTCGGCCTGCTTTTTCCAAATCTGTAATTAAAATTCATGCTGTGGCAGAAAGGTTGCATTTTATTTTAGTTTTATGGCCTCTTTAAAACGTTATTTTGTACTCGATGGTTGCTACGTTGTGTGCTGGGACTTAGAGATGAGAGGTCAGAGAGTGCACTGAGCTGGATTTAGGCCTGTGCTGCTTCACACCGTAACCTTTGGCATTATTCACCTTCTTACACACTTCAGGCCACATCACAACAGCTGACTGTACGAGCTGTGGAGCAGTTTCCCTTTCACGTTTGCCTGACGATGTTTTCATGAAGAGAAGAGACGAGCAGGCCAGCAGACTCGGGCTGCTGATATGTTAGTACAAGAAAACACTTCAAGTGACTCATTATTTTTGGCAGCAATTTCAGTGTCACCCACTAGGAGGATTATTTATAGCATGATACTGTTTGTGTGGATTAGTCATTTAGCTGTTTAGCTCTGTAAGCAGCTGTAGCAATTCTGAAGATTGCAGTTCATTTTAAACAAATTTAAGGAATACACAGTGCCTCTTCCACCAAGCAAAATAAATTCACTGAAGAGCATTAAAAAGACACAAACTTAACTTAATTTTCTCAAAGTAGCTCATTAAATTAGACACTGTTTTGGGCGGAGGTCATTTCAGTCCCCATTTCAGTTCACCAGTTATATAAAACGAAACATTAAATCCAAATAAGTCTAGACCTACCCCTCACTTCTTTATATATTTGTTAGGAAAACAGAAAATATGTGCAGTGATTTATTGACACGTGCAAACAGACAGTGCATCAGTGATGTTGAGGCCAATCTATGATTCAAAATGATCTAATGTGTGTTCTCTTATTCAGGAATCAGTGTCATGCTGAAAAAACTAAATGCTGGATCAAAATCTGATGGTGCTTTTCTGCATTGTTAATCCCTTTAAGAGCTCCAGCACCACTGGGTGAAATGCAGCCTCAAACCACAACAGAGCCTCCACTGTGTTTCACAGATGGCATTTACTGATGTACCTTTCTCCTGATCTCAACCAATTAATGACATTATAGTACCAAATCACCCCATTAGAGCACTTCGCGGGTCTGTTGTTCCTAGAGTATTTAAAAGTAGAATGGGAGGCAGAGCCTTCAGTTTTCAGGCCCCTCTTCTGTGGAACCAGCTTCCAGTTTGGATTCAGGAAACAGACACTATCTCTACTTTTAAGATTAGGCTTAAAACTTTCCTTTTTGCTAAAGCATATAGTTAAAGCTGGACCAGGTGACCCTGCTGCAATAGACGTAGGCTGCCGGGGGATTCCCATGATGCATTGAGTTTTTCCTTTCCAGTCACCTTTTTCACTCACTATGTGTTAATAGACCTCTCTGTATTGAATCATACCTGTTATTAATCTCTGTCTCTCTTCCACAGTGTGTCTTTATCCTGTTTTACTTCTCTCACTCCAACTGGTCGCGGCAGATGGCCGGCCCTCCCTGAGCCTGGTTCTGCCGGAGGTTTCTTCCTGTTAAAAGGGAGTTTTTCCTTCCCACTGTCGCCAAAGTGCTTGCTCATAGGGGGTCATATGATTGTTGGGTTTTTCTTTGTATGTATTATTTTAGTGCCTACCTTACAATATAAAGCGCCTTGAGGCGACTGTTGTTGTGATTTGGCGCTGTATAAATAAAACTGAATTGAATTGAAGAAAAGATTTCAAATTTGGATTCATCAGTTCATCAGACCTGCTGCCACTGATTTTCTGTCCAGTTCTTATGTAGTTTGGCCCACATCAGCCTTTTCTGCCTGATTCTCCTTCCTTAAGAATGGCCTGTTAACACACTTCCTCAGATTGTTTAAGGATACACTGCACACTATGCTGAGATATGCTGTATGTTTTCAGCTAATAGCGCTTTGGAAATTACCTTTTTGGTGCAAAAATAAAATTGTATACCTGTCAAACTGTAGTATCTTTGCCATTTTTCATAGATTCAGGTAAAGAAATGGGAACAAATGATGATGAAGCTGCTAGCAACACAGTGGAGTTTAACCTTGTTTATGGCTGAATGTTTCATCAGTCAGTGTTAAGTGGCTTAACAAGAACGTTTTTGAAAGACCTTCAGAAAACCTGGAGAAAAAAATATGTGTGTGAGCCAGGATCACAGAAGGATATCACCTGTGTTTAACTGCTACAAAACAAGTGAGTGAGTGAGATCATCAAATAACTCATGATTAGATAAGACTATGTTATGTGTTGTCGGCGCCCCACTTTATCCAGACTTTAATCCATAAAGATTGCCCAGGTTTTACATTACCTCAGTGCAGTGCAGAGCAGTGAAATCTAAGTTGTGGAAGATATCTGAGACGAACTGCTCTTGTGTTGGAAAATTGTCTCAATGTTTTTGCTGTTTGCAGACCAAGACTGTCAGGTCGCTTAACAGCAAACGTCATCACTCAGACCAGCCTCACTGAAGGCCTTTTCATTGTTTTGTGCTCGCCTCCCTTGTTCCTCTCCAGCCTTGGCCTGTGTGTCTGATACAGATATGAGTGGGGAAGGAAAAAACCTTCCTCGCTCTGTTGGGGCCTGTGGGTACTTCTACCCAAGCAAACAAACAAGGAGGCGGCACTTTGCTTCCCTTGGGGGGGGCAGCGATTTCCTCCGAAAAGAAGGAAAAGCCACAAAAGGCGCTTTTAGATGCTGGTGCAAACAATCTGCTGTCGACACTTCATGACTTCCTATTGATTACCAGCACCACAGAGCATTTTAGACATGAGACAGCATGATTTTATTTAGGGCAAGTGAACAAAAAGTTACACAGCACTGTACTTGTGAAGCTGTGGGTTGTTGAGTTTCATGCTACCACACTTGGAGGAGAAGGATTAATCATTTGTGTTGTCTGTGTGCCACAGCTGGAAAAGTAAATTAAAGCAATTAATCAGGGACAGGGGCATCATAACATGGCTTGGAGCTGCCATTTGTATTGTGTGTTCTCCCTCAGCTACACTTAAGTATCACAGCAGTGTGCGTGTGTGTGTGTTTGTTTGGGTGGGTTTGCTTATCTGTGCATGATGGATGATTTTCTGGGAGCCATTAGAGACTCGAGAGCATGGCAGCAAACTTGTGCCATAAAAAAAACCAAAAAACTTTTGCTTAAAGGAAAAATTTGTGGAAATAAGAGTGCGTTCAGAAAGTCAGTAAGACTTTAATGTCTCTTCAGTAAATGTGAACCTGCAGCTTAGCGTTTTTTAGGGCTTCTAAACCTCAGCGATTAACACCTTGCATTGCTTTTTTAAATCCATGAAACCAAAGGATGAAAATAATAATTATTTATAATAAATAAATAAATGCCCTTTCTTCAGCTCCATTTTTGTTTCCTGGGATTTGCTCTGTTACTTTAATGGATTGGGGCCATGGCTGCAGTGATCTGGAAATTGCACTGGTCTGTCAAGGTAAATAGAGTCTTGAGTGTAAAAGTAAAGCTTTTGTTTTACCGGTTGATCTACATCCTTACCCTCACCTGTGGTCACGAGCTCTGGGTCGTAACTGAAAGAACAAGATCATAGATACAAGCGGCAAAACTTAGCTTTCGCCTATGGTAGCTGGGCTCCTGTTTGAAGACAGGTTGAGAAGTTCAGTCATTCAAGAGAGGCTCAGAGTAGAGCTGCTACTCCTCTATATTGACAAGAATGCCTCCTGGGCACCTCCTGGGTGAGGTGTTCTGGGCATGTCCTACCCGGAGGAGGCCCTAGGTTAGGTCCAGATGCATCGGACAGATTATATCTCTCAGCTGGCCTGGGAACGTCTTAGTGCCTTAGTGGAGGTGGTGACTTGGGAGACAGAGGTCTGGACTTCTCAACTTAAATTACTGCCCCTACAACCTGGCCCTAAGCAGAAGGAAATTAATGGATGGATGCACTTTCACCTTAATATTGAGTTCAGTGTTTGGTGTATGTGGTTTTGTACTTCAGTAATCCTTGTGGAAATCAATTTAAAGATTAACCAGTACACAGTATGTATGCAGACACAGCTGTGTAAGTGTACTGGACCACAGGTACCATAAAAACAAAAGGACCGCTGTGATGTCAGGATGAGAGTCCTCATTTGCCCTCCTCATAAAGTAGAGTGTGTGGGTGGTTGTTTGGCCAGAGCGCAGTATTTCCAGCCTGGCAGATTGCATCTACTGTTACATATTCCAGCATCTATTGTTTCAGAAGCCTCCCTGGCAGGATATTAGATCATGGGATAATAAAGAAAATACCAACACACAGATATAATGTACATTTGTAAGTTTCCAGCAGTTTAAAATACCATAAACATCTTTGTACCCAACATGACCCAGATGCGATCTCTCTGCCGTCACAACATATGTGAACATCTGTAAAATCTAGGCCACATGGGGTTACAAATCCCATTTTTTTCTGTGTGCGTGTGTGTGTATGTGGGAGTCACATCATATGCTGTGTCCTGCTTTGCCCATTTTTCACATCCGATGTGCTCGTTGCACACGTATAGTCATCCAGACAGTCAGCCGCTGCCCTACTTTTGCATAGACATGAACACTGAGAGGCAGCCAGGTCAGTTTGAGAGACAGAAGAGGGGTGGGCACGGCAGACCCAGACAGTGCATGACACCAACTCCTCCACTGCTCCGGTTTAGGAAAGAGAGATGGAGTGAGACGGGGTTGCTAGGAGACCTGGCCCAATGCAAACACAGCACCATCTGCTGCAGTGAGATTTGGAGTGGGTTAGCCAAGTCAGGAGGTTCACTGGAAACGAGGCTACAGGGAGCAAGAGGGAGCGGGAAAGCGGGAGGAGAGCACGGGATCCAGGCTGATAATGGGAGGTGGAAAGGGAGAAAAGGAATGCGGGATATGAGTGGAGCAGACAACACGGAAGAAGTACTGGAAAGTACTATAAACATGATGAGGAGCTCGATTATTGCATGACTAACAGGTGTGACTCTTATACCAGCCCCTATAGTCGTCCTCCTGCGCATACACACAAACACACACACTTTCAAACGTAATCTCACAGAAAACATCAGGCGAACCATCAGCACGTATTTTCTGTATCAGAGTGATAAACACTCATGAAGGCGATGCCAAGCTGCTGTTTCGTTTTCTCAGTTCTCCAGTAGTAACAGATGATGCACTTGTTACCATGGGAACCATAAAATGTCATCACCAGCAGATATCACCGTTCAGTCGCAGCGGGCTCCACGCCCACGTCCTCCGTCGAGCCCCGGTCGAGTCACACAAACACACGCCTGATAATGAGTAATTTTTCTCACCATTACCGACATTGGAGCCACGTTTTAATTACACAAGAACGGTATCAGTGGGAAGAAACTACACAACAGTCATTACAGTCCTGTAACTCTATGGTACAGTGTTGCCTCTAGGTGACTGTGGCCTTTTATGCCCACACAGTAAATCCTCATTTATAATGCAAAGCTTTAAAAAAAGGACACAGACCCTCTGTTTCTGTCACATGGCTCTTTGGACACTAACCTGGATCTGAAACAACCATCCACAAATGTATCTTTCTGTCACTTCACATACAGATGAAGAAATTAACATTTTAAAGCTTTTAATCAACCTGTTTTCTAATAGAAAGTGATCACAACTCAAATTTTTGTCCCTTTATTTTGGTAGTGTGTGGTTTTCAACTGCACTCAGAATAACAGTCACACTTTTCTTTTATCTCTTCTATTCAAATTAGGTTGATAATGTAATATGTGATGTGATTAAGTTCAGACTGTTGCTGGCTAAATGCAACTGTGCGCTTCATGTTTTATCTGCACAGAACATTTGCTTATATAATGGCAACACCAGGAAACTGGAAACAAATATTTCAATGTAAAACAGAGGAACAAACACTGAAATAGGACTAATCTTGTTTCAGGGATTAGGGTTGGGATAGTTTTGTTTAAGAGATTATCTGCCATACACTCACTGGCCACTTTGTTAGCAAAATGTAGCATCACTGTTGGTGTTGTCAGGCTGTTCCGAGTTTTTCAGAAACTGCTCATTAAGGTTTACAGAGAATGGTAAAAAAAAAAAAAAAAGACTGCTTCGAGATGATAGGAAGGCAACATTAACTCAAATAACAACTCGTTACAACTAAGCTATGCAGAAGAGCATCTCTGAATGCACCAGCAGAAGAACCCAATGGATGTCATTCCTGTCAGCTGAACACAGAAGCTCACATGGGCTCACTAAAATTGGACAACATAAGATTGTAAAAATGTTCCCTTTTCTGATGAGTCTCAATTTCTGCTGTGAGATTCAGGATTCTTTATTTGCCACGTGCATGGTTATACAGATATAACACGCAGTGAAATGTGACCTGATACGCTCCTCGACTCAAACTTTATATACAGTGAATGAGTATATACAAAAAGGACATTACGTGCAGCAAGTGGGTGAGTTATATACATTATATAAATAAAGATAAAAGATGGTAGGGTCAGAATATAGTATGTCATATTAGATTGCTGACCATATCATCCCTTTATAACCACAGTGTACCCATGTTCTGATGGCTGCTTCACACCTCGTCACAAAGCTCAAATCATCTCAAACTGGTTACTTGAACATGACTGTACAGTACTGTATCAGATTTTGTTAGACTTTTATTAAGTAACTATCTACTTTATTTTTATTAATTGCATTTTATTAACTTTAGGCAACCAAAATAATAAATGAAGTACATTTCACACACCAAAAAAGTTTTAAGATTTTTTTTTCAATTAATATTTTCACTTATTTATTAACTGAGTCAATTGTCCACTTGGTCAAAACTGCCTGAATCCAAATTTTAAAAATGTGCATGCTCACACAATATTACTTCACCCAATATAGCACAGTGTGCAATGACTGGAAAGTAATATGAAAGGCAGGCAAAACCTGCACTCCTGCTAGCTAAGCTAGTTGCAGAGATACCTCTAACTTATTTGTTCACCATTTCTTCTCATTTTCTAGAATTTAAAAAAGTAACAAACTGTATTTTAATGATTCAGGAGCTTAAACATTAGTGTGTAATGCCACATATTTAAAACACAAGCTAAATGTTTGATATAGAGATAACCTGCAGCTAAAACCCAGACCTTAAAATGCTAACTAGCTTTAGCACTATGAGGCGATCTTTGCAGACTCTTGACTCTAGTGGTATTTGCCAGATTTCCTGCTATTCCCTTTTCTTCAAATCATGTTTCTTACTTATATATTTGGTATATGTTTTAGGTAAGATATTTTAAAACTGTCAAACTTAATAATTATCAAATTAAATGATTGTCAAATTATTATAGCCAAATCTACAATCTTGCTTTTACAAATTCCAGAGCTGGAACAATGTGTATGATGTCAATGAAAACAAAATGGAATGATTTGCAAATCTCAGTCTATTCCGAATAAAGCAAACACCAAATGTTTTAACTGAAAAAGACTAAATATCTACAGTATATAATGTCACAAAAAGATTCTGAGAATCTTCGGGTCCCGGGGCGGCACTGCATTCAAAACAGGCATGTTGCTGCTATGGAAATCCCTGCTTGGGCTCAGGAAAACTTCCAGAAATCATTACTGTGAGCACAGTTCACTGTGCCATTCACAAATGCGGGTTAAAGCGCAAAGAAGACGCCACATGTGAGGATGATCCAAGGAACACTGCTGTCTTCTCTGGGCCAAAGCTAATTTAAAATAAACTGAGGCAAAGTGGAAAGCTGTTTTCCTAACATTCTTTTAGGAAAACATGGACACCACATCCTCTGGACTAAAGAGGAAAGGGACAACACAGCCTGTTATCAGCGCTCAGTTTGAAAGCCTGCATCTCTGATGGTACAGAGGTAAATATGGAATTGGTAGTTTGCATAGCTGGAAAAACACCATCAATGCTTAAAGGTATATACAGGTTTTAGAGTAACATATGCTCCCATCCAGACATCTTTTTAGTGAAGGCCTTACATATTTCAACAAGACAATGCTAAACTGCATACTGCATCTGTTACAACAGCATGGCTTCACAGTACATGAAATGAAAAATATGACAAAGAAGACCGAGGACTGTAGAGCATCTAGACTCCTATATCATCAATGTCCAGCAGCTGGTCTCCTCAGTTCCCAGACTGTTGCTAAAAGAAGAGTGGATGCTAAGTAGTGGTAAAAATGGCCTTTTCCCAACTTATTAGAGACCTGTTGCTGCCATCAAATTGAAAGTGAGCTTGCTTTTTTCCTAAAATGGTACATTTTCTCACTTCAAACCTAGATTTTCTATGTTCGATTGTGAATAAAATATGGGTTTATGTGAGCAATGTGTTCTGTTTCTACAGCATCCCAACCTTTTTAGAATCGGGCTTGGACGTATGTGCTATCCTCAAGGTTATCTCACATTTGTCCGAACACTTCAAACTCAGTTGTTGGAGTGGGCGAGGTAGCGCGAGAAGACAAAAACACAACGACCCTTACAGATACAGTGATGCATTTTATTAGATGAAGATCCAATGATATATAGTCAACATCAGCATCCTCCTTTAAAAAAGACATTAAAATTGAAACATTTTCAGTAAAAAAAAGTAGTATCGTACAGCCAATGTGGGGTACCAGAGAGAAAGCATGACATGACCTAAATCATATTCATTCATCATCGTAAAGATCATAGATAAAACACATTACATTAACACTGTTTACAATCTGTAACACAGAGGTTGACATGAATGATGAATACAGTAAATAGAATATATTCATATATTAAGATCTGTTTACAAAATCAAAGTAATGCATGTATGTATATTATATATCACAGAGAAAGGCTATCCACAACCTTGGCTTTCAGCTATATGCACACCCCTTGTTATGCAACACTTTGCCCAAGCAAAATGAAATCTTTTGTTTGGTCAATTTATTGTTAATGGGTGGGTTCTTTGGTAGTGCTGGGTTTTTAACGCTGCAGCCTCGGACTGAGCGGTGAGAGTTACCGACGAGAGTTAACCGTTAAGGTTTGGTTGTCACTGAAAAGGACTCTTCACATACGGGGCAACTTCTAGAGCAATGTTCGCAGGAAACTGTGTCTGTGACAAAACAGAGCAACTAATTTTTACTTTTCTAAACCAGGATCACATTTAATCTGCGATACATCTCACAGCTCAAACGGACTGAGATGAAGCTGACTAGATGTCAAGTTATAGCACAAGGTTTGATTGGAACTTTAATATGCACAAAATGCTGTTTTTCACCAAAAAACAAACATCATGAGGATCTCTAGCACAAAACTAGTCAGAAAACTTTATACCGCGCATGCATTAACAGTGCATTTGCATGGGATGGAGGCAGCTGTAATGGATTCTCTCATTTGAAAACAATACATTTCCATTGGAGAATAACACACCCAGCTCGTTTTGTAGGATCCTGGCCTTAGCAAAGAAAAGTTAGCATCAATGAACCTGAGCAACGCTTTCCAGTAAGGTTACCTCGCACTGTGATTAATCCAAGACTCTTAGTGGATGAGGAGTATTTAGTAAGCTAGGTAGATCATGTGTCGGTGCATTTAGGAACAAAAGTGAATCTCATACATTCCTTCATAATGTTACCCATTAGGTTCTCCTTTTTTAAACAAGGGACAGTTAGTTAACGATCAGGGTAACAGCAGTTAAACAGCAGTCATCCCAGACTGAAAGAGAGCCTTTGAGCGATGACTGAAAATCTGCAGTCATGTATAACTCGGTTAAAAGTATATTTTCATGTTCTCTTGACACATGAAACCAGTTGCTCTGTAACCACTGGCTGGTTGGCTTCTTCAAATGTGTTTGCATCTGACTAATCGCCTCATCACCTTTGCTCTTCCTCTAAGCAGCAGAAAGATGCGCACAGTGTTTGCAAACCTTTTAGGAACTCTGGCCAAAGTTGCTGACCTGAGACGTGCCTACGTTTTGTAATTCAGTCTGGTCCTGTAACAAAGGTGGGCTCAGCGATGGGTCCGCAGACACCAGACGAGCTCGGGGGAACGATCAGCAGATCGCTTTACACGACTTTGGTGTATTGAAGGATGAATAAAACCCGGGAGAGCTGCTTTGCTGCTGTGAGGGCAAATTCCTATGAGGTTTTGGAACAAGCTGGTGGCTGTCCATCTCTATCTCTCTTCCACATTCGGCTCACCCTGATCGTCCTGAGCTGCATCACTGGCATGACATGGAGTGGATCCCAGCCAGAAACCATCAGAGCCTCAACAAAAATGGATCAGGACCCTTCCCTCTCCCACTATTTGGAGTGAGAGGCCCAGTGGGTAGCAATCTCTACCCCCCCATCCCCAACTCAGCGCCCCATGTGCTAGGGCCTCCGTGCCAAGCCTCAGCGCCAGGCCTCATCAATGGCCCAGCTGGCATGGCCCCGATCAGCTGGATTTGCTATAATCATATTAGGTCATCTCTTTTACGTCGGGGACGGAGTGGACGTTCGTCAGCTCCTCATTCAAGGCCGTCGAACCCCTGCAGGCTGGGCCAACCGGTCTCATTCTGGCTAAATTTCCCGTTAACAAATGGTTTTAAAGTTATTATTAGACAAGGTACAATACTTCACACAGTGGAGACGTCTCCTAGCAGGTATAGAGGGAGTGCGGCTGTCTTTTTTAAAGGCTCAGAAAAAGAAATTAGACATCTTGCCTCGTATACTGTTGCTGGCCAGTCACCTAGTCCTGCTAGCTGCGTACAAGCCTGCCTAGTCCGTCTCTCTGTCAAACTGGGATGTCTGGGACTTTGACGCGTGTGTTTTTGTGTGTGTACATCGAGAGGTGTGATAGGGAGGGATGGGTAGTAAGTTACAAAGGTTAATGGTAAATCAGCCAAACCAAAGTCACACACTCACCCACCACACACGACCCCGCTCCCACCCTCTACCCAGTCCCTCCCCTCCTCCTCCTCCGCTGCGGTTGTCACCCGGCTGCTCGCCCCTCAGTCCCAGCCGTTGTCCTTGATCATGTGGGCCAGCTCGATGATGAATTTGCCCTCTTTATACTTTTGACTGCTCTCAAAAGCATGTTCCTGGAGGGAGTGGCAGAGGACAAGAGACAAGAGAGGCTGCGTTTATTTCAAATGTAACAGCATGTATATGGAGAGTAGGCTAATGCAGTCTTTTCAGCTCTGTGCAAAAATCCTGGCCTGTCTCTGCTCCTGGCTCAGGGGAAGCTGGTTATATAACAATCAGTCACTAAACACTGCAGAGGAGCCTGCAGATCCAAAACCCTGACCAGACTGCACTGTCATACCTTACATTGGCAGGACTGAGTCCCTAAGCAGCAGAGACACCAAATGAACACAGGCTGCAGCCAATGCAGGGCAAACTCTGCAAGCTAAAGCTTGCTTTTCCTCGCTTGGGTGTGTGATCCAAAATTCCTCAGGAAAATATGAATGGATTTAGAAAAAGTACCAGAGTACAAGTCTTAGCTACATAGACTATTAGTGGCTTGCAGTGTTGGTAAGCTAAGTAAACACACGAACATGTATGTAACTGTGCAGCTCATTCTTCCTCTGCCATTATCCAGTTCATTGACTCTTTGCTGACTGATCCTTTTATCATTCAAAAAGGAAGTCTGCATGCTTGGGCTAGCTTACTGAAATGCTCTGAACTCGGCCAAAAAGAGTCCAGAAATGGCAAAAAGATTTAAGCCAGATAAATGCTTAAGGTCCCAGCCAATGGCTATTTTGGTACAGTGGGTTATCTACCACTGTCCAGTCCGCATGCCAAAGTATCCTTGGGCAACATACTGAATAAAAATGCTGCATGAATGTGTGACTGAGAGATTGAATGGGTCAATGACATTTGTAGTAGAAAGACTGTTTGAGTGCTCTCCGGAGTAGAAAGGCAGTATGTAAGCCTAAATTTTCAAACTGGCAATGGCCAATTGGGGAAGTTGGGGAAAAATTAGCATTCCCTGACTGGTCACATGAGGTTGATGTCTGTTGCTATGGAAACATTTGCTAGATTGGTCACTAGTCTAGCCACTCCCTTGACAAGTGGTTGAGGGAGGCTTGGATGGACACTGCAAACACTCTCCAAGTGACAATGAAACTGTGAAAGAGAACATCCATCTTCAACTGGCAAAGAAGCTGAACGTTCTCTGTTTCCAGTTCAGATTGCACTTTGCATTTCACTACCACTCCGTGGCAAGTTAGCAATGTTTGCAGACAAATTGGCATCTTCCATGCAAACTACAGGCGGCCAAAGCAAGAAGAGGATTTCTGATACAGCCCCCTTTTTTCAAACAAGTTCACCAAGCAACAGCAACCAGACTCCAGCGACCACTCAGCAATCGGTTTGCCAACCAGTCATCAACCAGTGGGGATCTATGACCTAGATCTTGGCTAATTTCTCTATTGGATAAGCTACCAATTTGTAAGTAAATACTAATGGCATTTGCATCATTCTCAACTGTACACTGAAACAGCCTCTTCCCCGGGACAATTCCGACTGTCACCAAACACTATCCACCTACACCCCACCTCACCAATCTGAGCCATGGGCTGAGTATCCTTTATCATTCAGGCCACTAACATACACACTCTAGTCAGACCAAGTCATTTGCACTACTCCCAAGCCCTTTGTTCTCCATTGTGTGCCTTTTCTAATGTGTGCTTCTGTCTTAATGTCTAAAATGATTATTATAGTCTTTTATTTTACTTCATTTGCTTAAAATTAGTGAGGCCATTGCAAACATGTTGACGTCACTGAAGGCATGTCTCAATCAGCCATTGATGAAATCCTTTTAGCACAGCTCTTATTTTGAAAAGTACGGAAAGCTGTTTTTATCCATCTGATGTTCCAAAGAAAGAGTTGATTATTGTTAAACATGTCACAAAACAGTAATATTCTGCTTTCTGTGCAGGTCATTCACTCACTGTGAGACCCTCTGAGGTGTGTCACGGTGTAGGCCGATACAAATGTTCTTTTACCGCCGATCGCCTGTACCTTGTTTTGTCTTTGGCTATTTTGGTTCAGACCTGCAGAGGCATGCTATCAGATTTCTCGGTGTAGAAGTGCAGTAGGTCAAGCCTCTCAATAGAACTTTGAACACTGCAGAAAATCTACACTGCTGCCGGCAAAGGATATTAATGGAAGCTCTCCATTAAGCCCTATCTAGTGCCTGCACGCTTTTGCATACATGTGACCTCTGTTTTCTCTGCCTTGTGAGGTCCTGACAGGAATAGAAACTACTGAGAGATGGAGCTACTTCTGTAGCTGGTATACCAGGTGTTTAACATGTGCCATAAGGAGGGTACTTTTTTAGGCGGAGAGGTTAAAGAATAAGGTCTAAGGTTATAGAGGTAGTTGTGAATGTTAAAGTTAGAGGTTAAGCAAAGAGTTCTGGTCAATGGCCCTTTCTCAGAAAAAGGATACTGCGTGCACATGTTTGGTTGAACTCTTCAGGGATGTAGCCACGTGCCCTATAATGTAAACTCTCACTTCCAGGGTTCACCACGGACAAATGCACATGCTCTGTTGATATATGAAGACTGCTGGATCCTGTTTAGGTTCTCACTGACATGTGACCTAAAAAACTGCCTGTCCTAAAAACATACTGCACATGTATTTTGACATACAATATCACTCCTTTACAGACGCTTCAACTCTACCTGTGTTTTAAACTCAAAAACGGTTCCAATCAAATCTGAGTCTGAAGGAGTCGACATCCAGAAATCCACATTTTAAACTAGATAAAAGATTCCTAAATAAACTACTTTTCCATGTAAAGCTTCTGTTTGATTAACAAAGGGAAAAAGTCTTCTGTTGAACCATCAACAACTCAGACTTTTATTAAAGTCCTATACTCCGAACCTTCAAGGGGCAATGCTTTTGCTTTAACTTCTTTTTATGACGTGAACATTAACTGCACAGTGTAGTGGTTACAGAATAATGACATCTTCAGTGTTTAGGCTTGTTACCTCCAATTCTTGATGTCATTATGTAAGACCGTTAGCCACTGAGTACAGAATCTCCCAGGAAAATAAAGGCTCGATTGTGCAACCAAAACAAAAAGAAGAGAACTTTGTGTTTGTGTTTCCTAGCAGAGCTATTGGTAGATTTTCCAGGTAGCTGGATGCTGGAACAGCCGGAGTAAATGTGGAAACTGTATTGAGGATAAGAAGGAAAAAACACTCTGGTACTTAGGAAAGTTCAAAAGTGACGTTCAGCTGTTTTGTTTGGTTTTTTTTGGTACCCAAGTCACATTTATTTAAAGATACAGTCAGTTAAGTTTTTGAGCTTATTTAATAGATTAAAAAAAATGTTGGAATAATAAGTATAAATCAATCGGTGAGTAAATAAAGAAACTGATGCATTCACATAGACACGGAAATAATCCAATAAAAGTACACAGAAGTGCATGCTGGATTATATAACCATTGTTGTACCACCATCTTGAATACAGTGTCTACAGTGGCCTAATCCTGTTTTATGTACGTGGCTAAAGTCTTACACGATACTTTTAATTTATAGATCACAAATAGCTCCTTCAAACTATTTATGTCCATTTCACATTTGTATTTGCACGCTTTCATCATCTCTTTCTCATTATTTTTTCTCCTCCCTCATTTCCACATCATCCTCATCTCGTGAACTGAAGTCAGGGTTTTAATACACAAAAGCCTGCATTAAGATGCTTACTTATTCCCAACATTGACACAATTACTTATCGTCAGGAGATTAGACATTCAAACCTCCCATCTCCGGACAGCTGACAATGAGCCAAGCTAGCTAAACAACAACAACAGCTGGTTATAATCTAACATTATCCCAGCTCATGTTAAGCTCAGATGCCCTAAAAATGACACCTGAACTCAGGTAAAGTTTGATTAATAAACTCTATTTAAAGAATGTAAAGTCAAACAATGTTAGCTCCTCTGCAAAGAAAGTTTCACTAATGCTGGCTAACAGTAGTTAAGAGAGGCTAATAGGGGCTAACAGAGGCTAACAGAGGCTAACAGGAGCTAAAGACAGCAAAAACAGCAGCCTTACAGACAGAAAGGTTCAGGATATCAGCCAATAACTCAACTCAGTATCACTGTCATTGGTCAGAAGTAGTCAAAGTTTTACAGCCTATTAAAGAGTAAACAGACGTAAACCCCTGGCATATTGAGAACTGAGGCAAACAGTGGCAGCCTACACTCACTACATACAGTATGAATGGTAACTAAACTAGGTTTCCCCACAGTGGCCACCATAGCTAGGATTATGCATTTGAATTGGGAAGTATAAGAAAACAGCATTCTGCTGATTGCAATCTACTGACCTCTATTTGTGAGATCTTACACACGGTACCTTTCATATAACATTATTCTAGTCTTATTGACTGCTCGAATGGTTTTAAATTCCAGATCACATTTTACTATACATTCATACAGGATTTAAACTACCTCACATCTGTGGCCAATTTAGAATCAGTAATTACCACAACATTCATGCCTTTGGACTGTGGTAGGAAATTGGGAGTAAATCAATGCAGGCTACAGGAGAAAATGCAAACTTCATACAGAAAGAACTCACAAACTTAGAGGTCTGAACCAGGAGAGAGCAGTGCTAACCATCGCACCAACCAAGTCCACAGTCTCTCTTTTTATAGCAAAATCTAAAACCTTCCACCTGTTTGTTTTCTGTTTTTCCTGAGTTTGTTTTTCTATTGCGAAAAATCAGACACACACAACCTGGCATTATATCCACATTATGTAACAGAATGTGTCCATTTATCGGTCTAATGCAAGGCTGTTTTATAACAAAAATTGAATGCAATCTTATTCATTCAATATGCTGCCTGGTAGTTTAATTGACTGCATGATAATTTATTGTACTTTTAGTCATTATATCAATGTGTCAATATGTTTCCCTCAGATCTGTAGTAAAATCAGATTAGAAAGAGGTATAAAATACAGAAAGAACCAAAGAATTATACCCCAGTAATTAACTGGAGTCTAAATATAATTTATTTTACAAATAAAATAAGAGTACGCTATAATAACAAACTCTCAGCTTGTCGCCCTCTAAACTTGGATGTGGTTTGTGGTACTTACGTATTTCCAGCCAAGAGTCGTTTTGCAGTTCTCACAGTAGATATCTGCTACAGCGTGCAGGCCCGTGAGCAGAACTCTCTCCTCTGCAGGGCCACACCCAACATTTACCCTGAGAGAAAGAGACACAAGCAGAGACAAAGAGAAAATATTAAAAAAAAGAAGTGTGAAAGATGTTGTGCATAATGTGCACAGAGGGTGTTGCAGAGAGGGTGCACTGACAGGCCACCAGGCTTTGCAGCAGCATCATTTTCACACTCAATTCAGCCAGTAATAACACCGCTCTGAGGCACAAACTGGCTCTATCTACACTGGGGCCTTAAAAAACAAAAACAAACACACCCCAATATTAACCTGAGCATGCCACATCACCTGCTTCCTGTTCAAGTCCAGCATGCAGGTTTCCTGCGACGCCTTGTGCCTACAGGTAGACTGAAATGCAACAAGAGCACTGGCTTTTATTCCTAAATCAATACTCACACTGAGTTGAACAGGTAGGCTCTGCCCTGGCTGCCCTGGAAAGACTGCAGAGACAAGATGAGACAAAAATGAGAAGACTGAGAAAAATCCACTAGTCCATACAGTGTAATAACTCTGAAAGATTATATAAGCATGCTATTATACTGCAATAGTGCTTCGTATGTTATGGAAGAGCTTATATTAAAGCCTGTGTGGTCTGTTTATATTACTGATAACATCGTGGTTGACTGCTGTTTTAATAGGCCTACCTTTACCTGGCTTTTATTTACAGTAAGGCCAAAGCTCGCACTGACGCGCCATATTAAACAGATTTAATTCAGCCAGCTGTGTTACGACAGGCGGAAGGCCTTAGTACACAGGTGAGCATGTTTCCGTAATCACACATGGAAAAAGTGATAACACATTCATAATCCAATTCACTAACCAGCTTATAACCTAATCCATAACCTAATCCGCCCACAGGCAATAGTGAGGTGGTGGCTGACACAAGCGTACAGGTGTTCAGCCTGCTGTTTATTTTCATCCCTTCTTCCTCTTTTATGCTTTTTCAGTACTTGTCCTTTTAAGTGCTGTTAAACAATCTTCTTTATTTCTGTGTAACTGAAGTAAAATATTAAATAATCTGAATCTGCCTGCAATAATTAGCTGCCTGAATGGCAGCACAGGGCGCGATCACGCCACTGTTGCCGTTGGATACCTTTGAGATGAGCTCGTCGTGGTTGGCTAGGTGAGCTCGGCAGTGGATGCAGCTGTAGGTCCGGTGGCAGCTCGGCAGGTACGCCTGGAAGGTCTTGGAGCGCGTCATCCTGACCATGGGCGGGGTTGGCGGGCGGTGCAAGAAGGGACTGCCAGCCCAGGTCGGCTCACAGGGGAAGCACCGCAACACACAGGTGAGGGCCGTGGTGGGCGGTGGGTCGGGAGGTGAACACCTGAGCGCAGAGAGGTGATAAAAGTGCAACTAATGATGACATGCGAGTGTAACAGCTGCCTCCTCAATCCCAACCTACAGGTGTATAAGTGCTGATGGGAATAAAGTGATCACTGCTCTGCGGGTTGAGAGAATTCTCCAGCTGGGTCGCATCTGTGAAACTCATAAAACCTGAAAAAGCTATGGTGGGACAAGACAGTGTGCATTATTAATGACCCGAGGAACCCTTAGTGGTCGTTTGAGCCACCAAAGCAGGGACAAAGACTCATTTTGGTAAATATTTGATAACGTGTTACTGTAAGCCATTTATTACCTTGTTTGAAGGCAGTTTTCGGATGAAGCTTGGCTTTTCTACTACAGGACTTTTTAGGAAAACATCTGCTGACTAGTGAAGTCAGATATGTTACTGCTTAATGACCTGTCTGAATTAAAAAATGCTTATAGAAGAGGCACACGGCTGTCCAATATGTACCAATGGACCTGCAGGACAGTGACTGACCATGATACAAGCACACAGTAAACACTAGTATCCATACTGGGTATAATGAATATTTATAATTATATATTTCACTGCCCCAGCCTGTGTCCCTGCCTCTGCAAAATTATTTATAGTCCCCATCTGATTTTAGCATTGCATCGTGAAACAGTCCACAGCACAAACAACAATCATATTAGAGGATGACTTTCACGTTCAGCGTTCACAATCCCATCACAGCAGACATGACAATGCCTGGTGCAGGATGATCCCCAAAACTACCTTTCACTAAAAAAAGAGAAACAAAAAGGGGCTGATTCAGAAAACTCACTAAAAATCTTAGAAATACTCCTACTGTCTGATTGCTGACAGAAGAATTACCCACAAAAGATGAAAAGCAGCTGTGGACCAGGGCTGCTGACTTTGCCAGTAATGGAGCAGCTGCTGATAGAGAGGAGCAGCCACACGCCTTAGTGAAAAAGATCGACCCCAACCTGACCGTCATTCATTGCATCAATCACAAGGCTGAACTTGAAGTCCATGATGGTGCAAAAAGCGTTACAGGGCTGAGCCACTTTCACACATTTATCGACTCTTAGACTGAAAGTCTGGTGTTAAGCTCAATAAATAAAGACAGTCGCCTCCTTCTCAGCACGAGTGTGGGTAAAAGAGGGGCCACGAGCTGCAGATGATGCAAAAATGCCTTAATCGAAGCAGAATGTTTTTGAAGTCTAAAATGTAGGAATCTACTATAGCAGAATGTTTATTTATTATTTGTTTAAACTGACAGTATTTTGTTCTGTTCAGCTTATTTCAGATTAAATAGTGATGTTAAGTGCAAATGGGATTTAATTCTGGCATGTTACACTGTTTGTATTATTAGGTTTGAATGTGTCACCTGTGTCTGGAGAGGAACGCATAGACTGAGACTACTGTGCTCACTAATTTAATTTTAAAAATACGTTATAATATACTCAATATGCTTACTTGAGTGTACTTGTCATCACTCGCAGCCTGGACCCAATTCAGGGGCCACAACCTTTGAAGGACTCGAGGCTCCTGCTGCCTAGCAACGTAAAGCAAAACGTCTGTCCAAGACAAGAGACATCTTGGACAGAAGTGGTGGAGAGAGAGGAGAAAATGCTTGTCTTACTATTATATTTCATACATTTGGCTTATAAGTTTTTGAGACTTCAGACTAAAAAACCCAAAATAAGTTGCAACATTTATTTTTGTGCAATAAAATGAAAAGAAATGATCAGATATAGCAAATATTATACAAATTAAAAAACATATATGCAAATTAATATTGAATTTGCATACAAGAATTCAGTAAACACTCTATTTTCAAAAATATTGGAATTTTCTAGCAATTATTTAATGTTTCAAACTATACTAGAAAGAACCATTTTGTTTTGTTGTTATAGGAGAAAATTGAGCTGTTTCATTGTTACATGATGTACCTGAGGCTGAGAGAAGTTTAAACTCAGGCTATAGGCTCTGTGAGGCTGCTTTTACAGCAGTGCTAAATGCTAATTTCAGATGACTAACATCCGAATGTTTAGAAGTGCTAGGTTATTTCTGCTGTAAAACCCGTCTCAGATTTCAGGACTGCCTCGTGCTTTTCCTGTTTTCGATTGCAGGTCAGATGTTTGAAGATATCATAGAACAACAAATGTACAACATATATATGTAACAAGTATTCAGTACTAGTCATTAATAAAACCACTTCTTGCCCACCGTTAACATGCAGTCAAACCCTGACTCCAGCTTTGCCAGTGCCCACAGGCAGCAGCAGTCCTTGCTCGCTCTCTGAGGCTGCAGAGATAATCTGCTTAGCCAAGCACAACTGTGAGGACTGCGCTCTGCTCGCTCCATGATATCCAAATGGATCGAGGCCTTAAAATACTTCTGCTGGTGTGCCCTGGTGACTGAGAAGATTAGAGAGCTGACCCAGGAACCCATCCCAGGGGCTGAGGGGCAGAGAGGACAGGAGTGTGTTTAGACTAACTGTACAGGAAGAGCTAAATAGTTAGAGGCCTGCAATCTCTACCTTTTGATGCAGTAATAATCTTTGAGGTTTTATTGCTTAATGCAACTTTAATTGTGATTTCAGCACTGCAGCTCTGCTGCAAAACAGACCCTATCAATCACAAAAGCAATCTTGTTTTATTCCCCTGTTCTGCTTAACACCTCCATAACAATATGCAACTTTCACAGTCTCCCCTTTAACTACTATCCTTTCTATGGGTTATTGAACGCAATCCTTTTTTTAGTTGTTCACCTTTACAATCTGTCTCTATGTCTCCACGCTTTCCTGCCTGTCTTTACCCAACCATCTGGAAAAACGAATAAAATAGTGATTGGGAACAGGAGGCCTCTGTGAACTGAGGACACACAAAATAACGAGCTGAGAGTGAGAGAGGGGCCTCTTTACGTTGCTGCTCTGCAATATGATTGTTTTTAGTGTCAGCGCGAGGCTGATAAAGGCTCGAGTGCTGATGGGAAGGACCGGGAGGGGGATATAAATAAATAAGGCAGTGAGATGTGCCCTTGTTTTCTCTCCTCTGACACGGTGCCAGCAGCGTGGGTTTGGGGCACAAAGACACATTCAGTACAGTTGTCAGAGCTGACCCCTGACACACACGCATACAGACTGATGTTTTACCCAAAGCACGTTTCATCCTCTCACAAAGTTTATGCATCATCCAGTCCTCCAACACTTGTTCAAAACGTTGAGTCCTGATGTACAGAATCAACAAATGGGCACACAGCTGGAATGACTGCTGCGCCCACAAACTCACGTTTGTTTGTTTGTTTGTTTTTTGTTTAGTTTTTACCATTTTCAAACCAAATTATAGACCAAATAATCAATCAATTAATTAAGAAATTTTTCACAAAGCTGCCAGATTACAGCTGAGTAATTAGTCTCACGTAGGAGTGTAAGCTTCAACCTTGGGTTTCAAATTTAATTCCATTAAATTTAAGCTTCTGCTTTTAAGCCTCTGCAGCAGCATTTGTTGCAAATCACTCAGTCTGAAAGGACCAGCTGAATGCATGAAGTGAAAATATGATACATGGATCAGGTGCCAGAAAAAGGCTCTGTGGGATGCTGTTCCAGCTATTGTTGACGTATAGCACGCTATGATATTAAAGTGCCCTTGTGGGCTGATTTTCAGGGGCAGGATTATACAGTGAATGCTATGCATCTACTCATAGGTCATATTTAATCCACGTGGAGGTCTCTTTGTGTATAATCTCTCTGATGAAAGATCACTTAATGTCAGCCTTAACTGTGTACAAGTCCATGTCAGTGGCTTTAGATTGAAATCAGTGCAGTGACAGGAGAGGAATGTGCCAAGGCTGAAGTATTTGTAAAGCCTTCAGAAAATTACACCCACATTGTCTGGTTGAAGCTCACCAAATGTGAGATTTAGTTAGTTTCATTAGTTAAATAACCAACTTTTTTTTTTTTTTTGACAATAGACAAAACAAGACATTCACAGGCTAGAGCCCAAACAGTACTTGCCTTTTTGGAGTGGGGGGGGGGTTGAGATGCGTAGTTGGCAAACCCCTGACAACCTCTGGCTGCTAGAGAAAAATATTTATTTCCCAACTGGTTGGTGAGTGATTCATTGATGGTGCAGGCTCTGCACCAAAAACATCCCTGGGATTAACTTGGTTGCTAGCAGATTGCTACAGTTGCTGACTTGTCTGCAACCACTTGGCAAATAATGTTTGCAAAAGTCGAAAAAGCGTGACACAAACTGGAAACGGACTGTTTGACTTCAAAGCTTCTGAAACGTGTTGGTAGCAGCAGTAAGGTTTTTTTGTCGCACTTTTCAGTTTTATTACGACTCAGCAAGTAGCTGAAGACTGTTTGGAGACAAGCTGTTGTTTTTCATGCTAACTTAGGTGACCACAATCTGCTAGCGAGTCCCTGAGTGAGTCCTGACTGGTTCAGAATTCGCGGTCGTTCCATTGGATCATGTAACCTTCAAATAGCTACCCCAAGTGCTTAGCAGGCAGTTTGAATGTGTGCTGATTAAACAGACTTGTTTTTTAACTTCTTAAAACAGCATCTCAAACCTATCTGCTGCTATATTTCTATGGCGCAGCCAGCACATGTTGCTAACTTTTGGAACTATTGTGAGGCTCCATGATCCGCCACTAATGTAAAAAAAAAAAGAAAAAAAGATGTCCATTCAGCAGCTAGTGCCGCAATCACAACCAATATCACCTAGCAACTACCAGAACCCACTCACCTGTTAGGAATAACCATTTTTCCCTAGCAATCAGTAGTTTCCCGGGAGTTGCTGATCAGTCTCTAGCCCTGTGTGACTGAGGCCTTATGTATTTATATTTAAAAGGTAAAATGATGTGGCCATTGTTTCAAACAAACTGCATCCTCTACTAACCAGCGACTAGTACTAATTTACTATTTACTAATTCTTTTACCTTTGGCGATAGTTCACATTTAATGTGTGTATGGAAGTAAGAGTATGCTTGAGAAGCTGGATAACCATACATCTGACTCTGTATTTTCATGTACTACACAAACACTTTTCTCATGTATGTTTTATCCAAACTGTGACGCACTTTGTGCACTTTAAAAATGTGCTAAACAAAAAAAACATATTATTATTAAAGACTAATTAATCGTCTTTAAAAGACCAATAAACTGGAAATCTAATGAGGAGAAGAACTGAAATGATTCTAACCTCTATCAGATGTATGAATTTGATGATTACAGTTTGGTAAAATTATAGAGACACAAGAGGGGTTGTAGAAGGCTTGGTTCGATATTTTGTTTTCCTTTAATAAGTGAACCACAAGGTTGGAAACAAATTAAGCTGATATTGTCCTTTAACAGTGTCAGTGGAAGATGTTTGTGGTTTTGTGCTTACTAAATTAAATCTAGAGTATGATGAAGGCTTTAAAACAGCTAAGATATTTTCTTATGGAGGAATGATGAATAATAAAAACATACAGAATACATACAAAATAACCACACAGTAATACATGAAAGAGTGAAAGCAGGCACAAGCTGGAGAACCAAATTAAACAGATGAAAAAAAAGACGTAGTGAAGCTGTTCGAGGGGTTGAAAGTGATGCTGTTTGACATTTTCAAACAGCTTCCAAAAACAGGACAACACTCATGCTGGTGGGTGGACATGCTTGTAAGTCATTTTTGCAAAAGCAGCATTGTCTGTGGGATGCTGACGTTCAGAGAAACTGCTGACGCAAAATGTTTGCACTAATAAAACCTCTCTGGCAGGAAAAAAAAAACCCAAAACAAATTGCATAAATGATCAGATGACTGGAAGAGCTGATCGCAGCCATCCAGACAGGTTCCGGTGGCGTAGATGTCAGAAAGAAAACCCAAGTTTATCTACTCCTTCATCTGACTCTATGCCTCTCTGATCCGCCACGGGTCATTTGAGGTCACTGAGCTGTCCATTCTGGTCATTTCTGGGTGTCATCACAAAAGGCTACGTGCAGCGAGTCTCACCAGCCAAAAGGGCCCTTGTATCCAAACAAAAAAAACAACCTTTGTTATGTAACACACTGATGCTGCTGCTGCTGCTGTCTCTGACAGTGATCGCGCAGGAGAAAACCAGAGGGGGGGGGGAAGCGATGCCAGGTGAAAATGACTTGGACAGAGAGTTGAAGGGAAGGGTGAAGAAAAAAGGGAAGAGGTGGTGTTGGATGATTCGCTGCTGCCCACGAGCTGCACCGTCACGATTTCTGTACTTTGTGTACTTTCATCTCGCTCTCCATTCACTGTTACACCGAGGCCACACAGCTTACAGCAGCATGACATCACTGACTACTCCCACCATCTCATTAAACCACATTGATGGAAGTGATGCTCCTGCTTCTCAGACTCTTACACATATGCATGCAGCTGCTCTCCTGCCCCTCTTTGGCTTGGTTTCATGTGCTTGATGTGTAGATGTTATTTCTACAGCTCTTCCTGTAAGTCAAACCTGGCCAATTGCAGGCATAACACACTGTGCACAACTTTCGTCCGGGCAAGATCATCTTTCAAGGCCTGCAACTCTGACCCTCCTCTTCGATCCCTGGGTATCGAGCCCCCACATAATCATTAGGGATGTGCGTGCGCGCTCTGCAATGAAAATAGATCGCAAACAGTGGAAAACAAGGCTGTGCCTCGATATGGGGTTCTCGATCTTCATCTCCTCCGTATGAACTCTCGCGGACGTTATTTACTAGATTTCTGGGATTAACATGAGGCACCCCCACCTGCAGGTGAGGCTCAGTCATGTGTGTCTCATCACCTGAGGTAACACCTAAGTTAAAACATGAGGGTTTACAGTGTGGGTGTGTGTATGAATCAGGTCACAGGCAGTGGCGCACTTTATCTGGGGCATAACTTCAGCCACCACACAGAGCACAGATGGCGGGGATGCCTGGGCTCAGCAAGACTGACACACACACACACCGCCTTCAAAGCTTTAAAATCCGCAGTGACTTTAGCAGGCAGGTGATTGTCGTCAGCATGTGATCACGTGAGCGTACATTACACGATAACCCGCATCGATCACTGCTGACGTGCACCGCTACGGCCGGGGGCGCGCGCACGGGGATGATGGCGCAGACGTGCAGCAGTGCCACAACAAAAACAGCATGTGTCCTAATAATAAATAAAATACTAGATACTGTAGTAGATACTATAACCACAGAGAGCAACTCTTCAGCATCCCGTCCGCAAAGCAAACAGGAAGAACAAACCTGCAACAGTTACCTAATGCACGTAAACAACGCACGACATCATAAACTTCTCTTTTATACTGTCATTTTACAGCACGTGAGTCTGCAGTTAAAAGTTGACTCGGTTAAAGGCGTTGAGCATAAATAGGTCGATGCTTGAAATGGGTTAAGAGAGCAGTGTGAAAACAATAAGTAACAAATGCACCGGAGGGGAAAAATAACGCAGACGAAATCATCTTACCTTTGAAAGGAAGAAAATGCGGGTCTCCTCCACGTAGCCTAGAAAATGTGGCACGTCCTCGTTTTTCCTCGTGGCAGTGCCAATCCTAAAACCTCTTTCGCATTCCTTCCCAGGCAAATTTCCTCTCTTCTCTGGCCCTGGCAAGTCCTGCAGAGACGCAATGTTTTGACGCGCAACGATGCCCAGCAGAGTTTAGAAAGCCACAGAGAGCAGTGGAACTTCCAGCCGGAGCGAGAGCATTCACTCCTACCTACTTCTGTGTTCGCAGTAAACCGTTATTCCTTTTACACGGCTTTACCCATTAAAGGGGGCGTAGTCAGTTGCTGATTGATATTAGCTTTACTCCATATCACTTGGAAGGTTAAGAATAGTCTTTCCAGTATACCATAAGGAAACCGTTAAATGTATTTCGAGCTAAAAAATTACATGGTACGGTGTCGCGCATGCTCAGTATAGGTGCATTGCTTTTTTTTATGTTAAAAAAAACAATGCAGTCTGTAAATTGATTTTACAGACTGAATTTATAAATGATGAGGATTCTTTAAATATATAGTTTTGTTTATATTTACTATTATGTGCATTAACAAAAGCGTTTTATAAGCCGTAACATGGAAAACTAGCTAAAAGGGAAGCCGCATTTAGGGGAAAAACCTCCAACAGCATCCTTTCTTTTCTAAACACATTCACGGTTACTGTAAAACTTAGATGTTCGACTTCATTGCAGTGTAACTAGTAACATCCAAATAGCAAAACTGGTAAACACAAACTCTGAAAAAACGGTAATCATCTTGAGTTGATACTCTTGGTCCCAAATCACACTTGTCCTTAAGGCTTGATGAATAAATGACAGGCTTATCGGCCAATCAGTGAACAGATAAAGCATAGCAACACCGTGTTTATTGGTCAAGAGTAGAAACGATGAACCAATAATCTTTCCGGATTCTAACTTTTTTTTTCTACATGAATTCTCTAGAAAGCAGTTCAGCTACCTGCAAATATTGTTTAATGAAGCTGCCTCGAGCAGGACAACACAGCGAAGGCATCACCTGCTCTTGTGAAAAAGTAGGAAATTATTATTTCAACATGTCCAGCATCATTAACTTTTCGCTACAGTGAAAACTTCTGACGTCGTTTTAGTTTGCAGCGCCACCGCCTGCCAGTTACATAAACTGCGACATAACACAACCCTACAAAACGACAAATACCAGTTTTATATAATGATGTACATACAGTGTTTATTGATACAGATACAAAAAATTGCTCTTTAAATAATTTCTCTCTCGGCAAATCAAATCTAAAGATGAGCCCAAAAAAGTTCAGTTCAACATACACAACAGTTTTAAACATGCAATATAAAAGTACACTCAGGACAGCATGAGTAGTATAATCAGAAAAATCCCAGTACTTGTAATGTGATTGTTGGATCAAGTCTCTAAAAGAAATCTTCATGAACATTTGTAAAAACATTGTAAAACATCACACATAAGTGATTTAAAATGCCCCACAACAAACCTAACATTGTTTTGACTGCAAAAATCCCAAACAACATACAGTACATTCAGCCAAAACCACATTCATTCGATTAGAGACCGCCACCGAGCATCAAAATATTTCATATATTTGTATATTAAAGCAAGGAACTATGCGTAAACTACTTTCATTAACACATTTGAATCTTAAATGAGTGCAGTAAAGCGATCAGTCTGCATCACTGCCTATACTAGGCTGTAAAATATTTTAAATATACACATATGTCATATAAAGTTCAATGCTGATTGCAATCACCCTGACACAGGTAAAAAAAAAAAAAAGAAAAAAAGATCAGGTTTCCTATTTTGTGCAAAATTCCTCATAAAACAGGCAATGTACGCCTCTATTATTTTATCTGATCAAAAGGAAACAAAACAATGAGAAAAAAATCTAGACACTAAACAATAACAGAAACATGAGACACAGCATACAGGACAGTGGTTTTTACAGTGCGGCGCACAGCTGAAATGAATCCGTCTGAATGTCCGGTTAACTGTTCCTCACCTGGTGCATCAAATAATATTTAATGTAGTGGAGAATTTTTGTTTTGTTTGACTGCATTTTGGGAAACAATGTTTCACCACTGCTTAGACATGTGGCAAATTACAGTGTGCAAAGAATGTATATAAATATATATATTTATATGTATGATACAAGTCGAAAATAACATGACATCATCGAGCTGCATCTGCTGGTGCTTGCACATTACCCCTATCATGATGCAGTAATACTGCAAACTGTAACTTGAAAGCATCAAAAAGGATCGAGTTTGCGCAAGTAAACCCTTACAGAAAGTGTCAAGTCAAGGACCATGAATCTATTATGGCATCTGAGACTGATAAAATTTAAAAGCACAATATTTCAGTGGCATTTTTAGCTCTTTGTAAAAAAAAGATTCAGTGGTTTCAATTAAGTGCGTGCTCCTAGCAGAAATATCATACTGTTATATGGGTATGTGTGTGCAAGGGAACGCACCATGGATAATATTAATAATACTAATAATAATGAGCCAGGATTTTTTGTGACTAAAAGAAAACATTCAGATTTCATCATTTATGCATCTAAAATATTGTAAATGCATGCAGTATATTTGTGTTATAATGGCAACAATTCTTATTAACTTTTTCGAAATATACTTCAGTCGTAACTTACCAACTTACTGTTAAGACATCGCATGACTGCACCGCCATCTGCTGCAGTCATTGCTGAGAGGATTGTAAACCAAATTACCCAAATAAGTTTTCATTTTGGGTCATATCAGAAAATCTGTAAGCCTGTGGCGATATACTGTCTCTGTGACGGGGCCCAATATCAGTCAAGCTCTAATATGATCACACTGTTTAGTATGAGTAATGAAAAACAGGAGTATGTGCTACCACTACATGTACAACACGCGGTTCCTAATACTTGTGCTGGATACAGAGCATGTTGGAGTTCTTACAGACTGTAAAACACAGTGTGAGAGTAGCTGTGCTGGAATGCCTGCAGTAAAAGCGGGTGCATGTTGGGGGCTGGTCTGGCAGGTCAGTGGCCCTGAAGGATAATCACTGGTGAGAGGTGGGGTGAGGTAGATTTTGGCAGGTCACTCCGCTTTGGAAAGGCTGTTCCTGTCCATGAAGTCTTTAAGCTTGGTGGGAAAATCTGTCATAACTCCCGTGGCTCCCAAATCAAACGCCCTCTGAAAGTCATCCTCGTCATTCAGCACCCAAATGTACACCTGAAACCACATGAGGGATTTGTACAGTTAATACACACGCGCTCAGAGGCTGTCACACACAGGAATGTTTCTGTACTCTATTCTATATTTGATCTGGTAGGAACCTTTCCAGTAACTGCTTTTAACCACAGTGTAACTACAACAAACACACAGGCTTAGTTCTGGCATTTTACATAAGTTTTACACACTGTTGGAGCAAAACAAGGCACACGGAAAGTAGTGACAGTAGTAGTAGCAGTCTTCAGGAATAGTTCTCCCGGCTTCTTGAAGGACATTCAAAGCTCTTCTTTGGATGTTGGCTACCGTTTGCTCTATTCTCTGTCAACATGATCCCACACTGCCATGTTTTACAGATGGCTGTAGACTCTTAGTGTTGTACCTCTTGACCTCCTCCATACATGCACTAGGACTAAACCATGGTTTTTAAAGTGGGATTCATGAAACTACCATTTTATCTTGCTTTTCAGTTATTAACCTGTGCAGACATACAAGTGTACAGTACTATAAAAGACCATGGGGACGATGCTGTGTGTAGCTTGAAAGCCAGGAAGCACAAAAAACCCTCTGTTTTTTAAAGTACTGTCCTTCAGTCAGCATTCCTTGTGGCTGGCTGGTTGTTTGTGACACTGCCCCCTGGTGACAGTACACAACTACAACATGCAAACCTGTGCGTAGGCTCTGATTAAGACCAACGCGCAACCATCCCCTTTACGTCAACTAATCTTGGAAATTGTTCCAGGACTGCAAATAAAAACTTGGCAGGTAAGAAGATGAGCCATCTGCTTATCTCTACCACGGGCCAAGTTCAACCAGTAAGGCCAGCGAACCATAAGAGACTAAGAAGAAAAGGAAAAACATGCTACAACACGAAGACTTTTGTATCCATGTAATCAGGTAAGGAAATTCCGATGAACCAGCCATCCACTCTAACCCCTAAAACACTCCCATAGCTCCTCATTTGCTGGCCAATGGTTCCTCACAGGAACCTGAATCAACTTAATAAATAAAGGAACTGCAGTTTTACCTGAATTCCCCGAGCTGTTAAATGGTCAAAAAGAGCTTTCCTCATCAGCAAACTGCAAGAGAAAAATAAACACTAATCAGCTGAGGTGTGTGACTGTAAATCCTTTGTATGTTAATCATGATCGCACAGCTACATCTCAGTAACACAGAGAAATACAAAAAAGCCTAGTGCTGCTGCAGGTTTATCTTTTGTTGAATTTTCTGCTGATTCAACCACAAAACTCAAAGAGATTTTACATTTTTGGAGGAGAGAGCGACTTACGTGTCTGCCAGCCAGGCGATAAATCGCTGACCTCTAGTTAACCTGCTGGGATCCTGCAGTCTGAAAAAATTCACACAGAAAAGTAAAATAATTAAAAATGGTAAAAAAGAAAGAAAGAAAGAAAAAAGGCACTTAATTGATTCTATAACAGCATGACAACATATTTTTAGTAAATGTCTGAAATCCACCCAAAAAAATTAATAAATCAGTGTGTTTAAATATGCACAAGAAATCAAGTCAATCTCTTAATAAACACAATTTATGGTTGCAGTCTTAAAGCAAGAACTTAACACTTTAGAAGTGCAATAAAAAAAATTCTGTTAATCCTTAATGAGCATTGGGCAAGAATAATCTGCTCTTTGACCATGATCCTCATGATCCACTAACACACATTTCGCAAGGCCAATCTGTGCAAAAGTTTCTTCTAATGACCTAATTAGTGAGTGAGTCCATCTTTCAAAGATCATCCTTCAGGCAGATAACAGAGACAGAAAGAACACCAGCGCAGCCAGGGGAGTGAATCTGAGCCAGGTACTGTGAAAAGGCTCTAAAGCCCCAATTCAAAGTTAAAGTATGTTTAAAAATATTAGTCAGGCAAGAAAATAAAGTTATTAAAGTTGGGATCCCCTTTGTCTAAACTTCTGTAGTTTGGAGGAAACAACAAACAAGTCTGTATATGTTATCCAAAAATCCAATAACAAGGCCCAGCTAATGAAGACTTCTCCAGAGGTTTACTCCACGTCCTGACGCTTACACAGTATGAAACTTCAGCCTTGTGCGTCTCTGTCAAAGCTCTACTTCGACTGTTTGATGAGCTGCTGCTGTTTGCTGAAGGACTTTTCTCTGCAAACAGACCTTGTTCCAGGAATTTTTACTCACATAATGATAATCATAAAGGTCAATAAAGAACCTTTAAACTATTGCAAGTCAGATGGCGACATTTCAGTTTCACCTGCAAACTGAGATCAAACCACAGCACTGACAACTTTCTCCAGCCAATAAACCAGCAGCAGCTAAAACACAACGCTGCCAGATTTTACACTACTAATTATTAATAGTTTGTGTTGACAATGCAGCATAGAGGACTTTAATCATTTATGTTAACTGAACAGTAGGTTAGTTAGGGTATAGAGAAAACAGTGATTCAGAGCAGGGTTAAGGTTATTTCACGTAGGGCCTGTTTTGTGACTGTATTAGTGAGGGTGTTTGCATGCTGCCGAGCTAACCCTTTCCTGAAAACTGTTTATCAAAGTTCCTGACATGCACCTTTTATTTCTTTAGTACCACATTCCCTGGCCACTTTATCAGGCACACCTTGCTAGTACTTGGTAGGCCTCCCTGTTTCCTTCAGAACTACCTTAATTCTTTATGTCATAGATTCAACAAGGTCATGTAAACGACCCTCAGATAGCATCCCATGACAGCAGCAGATTTGGCGGTTGCACATCCATGCTGAGAATTTTTCGTTCCACCACATCTCAAAGATGCTCTGCTGGACTGAGATCTGATGACTGTGGAGGCCGTCTGAGTGCAGAGAACTCACTGCCAAGTTCAAGAAGTTTGAGATAATCTGAGCTTTGCATTATACTGCTTAAACTGTTATACTGTCACATGATTGGCAGCAAATCACTGCATCAGAACAGGTGTACCTAATAAAGTGTCCATAGAGCGTATTACTAGTATTTGGTTACATGAACAACAAAGTGCAAGTGATTTGGGTGTGTGACTGTGTGTGAAGGAAACTCAAATACATTTCCATTTGCTCACTGTAGTGGATGCAAATCCACCTCCCTGTGTGCTCACTGCCCTGTCAGAATACCAAACAGTCTCTCAACTGTCATCAGTCCAGAGCGTAAAGAGACTTATTTGAACGTCAGCAGGTCTTCTTGATCATTTCTACATGCATGTAGTGTAATGTGTTTGGATGATTAGATATTTGTATTAACAGGCGTACCTAACAAAGTGGCCTTTGAGATTATTTGTATTGGATTCACACACTTACTTGGTGATAATGGAGGGCATTGGGATCTCCAGGAACTGCTCCTTGATTGGAACAAAGGGCAGGAGGCCGGTGTAGAAGAGGCCTAACAGCTGCAACACTCTGGGCAAGCTGAACAACACTGGAATATGAGGGTTCTGCAAAAACAACCAACCAGACCAGACTTAGAAGCAGTTCCAAGTCATTTTTATTCACCGAAGAGGATGATGATGGCTTATGACGATAAAAGTGTTTCCTCTAAAACTCCTTCAAAGGGTCTGAACATTTTTAGAAACAAGACAAAAAGATGAATAGTGATTCCACAAAGCAGTGCATTTAAAATACTGCGATATGGGACAGATTTAGCACTTTTTCTGTAGGCCTGCTGGTAGCAGGTTATTCCTTTGTTGTTATGAAATTCTGTAATTTCATAACAACAAATTTTATAAATAGCTACACACATTTCACCAAAGTAATGTGAAGCAGCATATAAAAGTACCTCTTTGTAACACTTTTTCACAATCTGGTTGCTGGCGTTGCCCCAGACAGTCAGATGCGCTCTGTCATACTTCACGACCAGCTCGGAGACCTGCAAGGATTGAAAACTCAATGAAACTATGAAACAGAACATTTTCTCTTGCTTTTGCTCTGTCCTGTTGCCAATGTTTAAAACTTAGAATTTGTTTTTTGATGAAAAGACGGCGGCAAAACTCGTAAAGTCTCTAGACGGACACTTGGAGAGCAGAGTCCCAATAACAAGGCCAACGTCCTCTTAAATTAGATCAGTTCAGGATCTGAACAGGTTATTCCTCTGTCTACATTTTCTCCCCTCTTCATCAGGTTTGTACTGCTACTTTATGCATGATTGTGGTGACAGACAAATAAAAGAGACTTAAAAACATATCTCAGTCTTGGTTATCTAACCATTGTACTTTAGGAAATGCTTCACTTTCCTTTGCTTTACTAGGGACCATGGGCTTTGTAACTATGGAGGACTTTTTTTTTTTTAAACAGGCTGTTAAGTCGATACATTTTCGGACAAGGATACATTTTTTTTTAGTTGTCATCACAGCATATTTTAAATCAAGACACGACTGAAGCGGCGACTTCAGCCCTAATTCAGGGGTCTTAACAAAAGCATTGCATTAACTCATTACTCCCTGAAAGCCCACTAGAAGTAATCCTTGAAGCTCTTCTCTGTCACATCGTAGGGCTGCTTCCAGGACAAAATGACTGGGTGTGCATCTTGGAAAAACCTGGAAATTATTCTAATTAATGTCAAAACACGTTTTTATTAATACATAATAGGTGTCAAAACCCATCATTAGTGTACAGGGGAGGCCAAATTTAATCTTTATGGGAGAAAGAGTTCAGGGTTTGGAATTATAGCCATTTTTAAACACTGCCTTCTTCAGAAGCCTAAAAGTAAGTGAACAGGTGATGAGATGTCCCTCTTGATTCCAAAATTGACACAAAATCATTTGAGTCCAAGTGCTGAACTTGCAAAAAGTATGAAGAAGAAAAGAACAACTCAGGATCTAAAGCATCTAAAGAATCTGTCAAGGACGGTGGAGGTAGTGTTATGGCTCCCAGTGAAACCGGGTCACTGGTGTTTACTGATGATGTGACTGCTGAGAGAAGCAGCATGATGAACTGTGAAATGTACAGGGATGTACTCTTTTCTCAGATTCAGCCTGAGGCTCCAAAACTGATCGGCTAGTATTTCACAGTACAAAGTGATGATGACGTAAAGCATCCTGTAAAAGCAACCCAAGAGTTTCTCAATGAAAAGAAATTAGATATTCTTTAAAGTCAGTGACCTGATCCCAACTCAAAGGTGCCTGTTTTTCAATAACCAAAGACAACAGTGACAGAAGACCCACAGACAGGCAGCAACTGAAGGCAGAGGCAGTAAAGGCCTAGCAGAGCATTTTAAGGGACAAAACACAGCATGTGGTGATGTTTATGGGTTCTGGACTCCAGGCAGTCACTGACTGAAGTATTAAAACAATCTAAAATGATGTTAGTTTGTCCAGTTCATTTTGAGCCACTGAAAATCAACTATGTATAAAAATGGCTGCAATTCCTAAAATGTTTTAATGCAAAATTTTCCAAAAAACACAAATTAAAACTGCAGTTTGATCTAAAATCCACTAAAGTGATGTACAGAGGCAAAACTACAAGAATGGTGTCACTGTCCAAAAAGCCTAACTGTACACTGTTTCCTGCACAATGAAATAACCACAAGCTGCATGTCATCAATACAGTAAAGCAAGTTTCAGTCAGGGGTCAGAGAACTGAAAGAATAAAAACAGGATGAGATACACATACACAGACAAACACACACACACACACCTTCTTGATGAGCGTGTCATTGTTAACCTTGATGTCAATGTTGACAGGAGTGTTGGGAAATGCGTCAAAAACGTCCCTGAGGAGAGGGATGCGTTTGTCCTCTCCTCCTTCGCAGAAGCACTCTGCACAGACAAGGACAGGTTAAAAACACCATCAGCTTCAGATTAGACGCCGGGTTGTGCGCACTTGTATTTTTAGCAGCAATTTTCTGCCCGTCAGCTGTCAACTGTTATAACCTAAAATGTCAATTTGTGTCACCTATTGAATAAATACGTTGCTTCGTGGTAATTACATAAGTGACAGATACGTGATGCTCACCTCGCTGAAAGGTTACACCCAGCCTGCAAAGGTATGGAGGGAGTTCCTGCAAAGAAAGCACGACAGACACAACTTCAGAGCTCCTGGAAACAAAGCAGTCATGCTCAAAATAAATCCAGGATTTCTGATATAGTTTTCTCTAGAGCAGCCATTCCCAAACTTAAGACTTCCGAGGTCAGCTGTGAAATCGTTGCAAAGGTCACTAAAATATATGTGTTTTTATTTATGGCAGGAACAACCGTTTCCTGTTCCATCAAAGCAAATGATGACAATAATTTGTTTGAGTATAATGGGTGTTTTTTATTGTCTTTGTAGGGATTTCAGAAATGTTGTTCATGCATATTAACTGAAAGATTTTTTTTAAGAAAAAGAATAAAAAGAGTCAATAAGAATGTTAGTAAATGTTTAAAATAATACTCTGGCCAATAACTGAAGCCCATATTTTAGTGTCTTGTTGTTTTTAATATATATTGATTGTTGTTTTCTTTATTACCTCTTTTGTGCTGGAGAAACAGAGAAATCTTCTTTATATAAAACAACTTCTTCAATCTTACCTCCACCTTCTTTTTAATTTGTTTAAGCTAAAGATTGATGTGATTTATATATACTGTAAAGTAACACACCATATAAACCACTGACACTGGTGTTTTTCATCTTATTTGCCAACAGCCAGCCATCAGTCAGGAAGGCTGGTATCATTGTTTAGATGAGATCAGTTAAGATAAGAAGTACTTTATTTATTCCATATATGGGAAATACTCTTAGGATCACTGTATCTGGATATTTATGCTGATTTATAAGTTCTACTCCTTCAAGAGTACTAGCCACTAATGTTTATGAGTCTAACCTTACTGGACAGCTTCCTAACTCACTATCATGATCCCACCAAGGTCTGTGCTTATGTCTACAACAAGGCCAAAGACCATTAAAACCCACTAAGCCTCATCTTCAGTTCCAAAATATAAAATCTAACTTGTAGATGGGATCGCTGATCCAAGAACCTCTACAAATACACAAAAATACTTCAGTTTAATGTTGTAAGGCTTCTTCGCAAGACAAAAGCATTTTTTTTCCAATAAGCATTAAATGTGTAGACTACCAAATGTTTAAAGAGGAGAGCAGAGCTTAGCCAAAATCCTAAGTTACTCACAAGGAATGTAGCTGGATAAGAGTTTTTTTAAATCACGTGACGTAATCAGATGACTTGGTTTTGACCTCACCTGATCAAGGCGCATGATCCATCAAAGCTCATATCATGTCTAAACACAAACCACATTCACAGTTGTGGTCAGACGTTTCCACCCAATCATGATGAGCACGAGTGTCATGATGATTTGGGGCTTTTAATGATTCCTTTCAACTGTTGTTTTTCCAGGGTGGAATGATCTTTAATGACTTTTAAAAAGAACTGAGTACACAAGACTGAATTTATGTAAATTTTGTTTGAATTCTCAATAAATAAATAAATAAATGAATAAAAATTAGTCCACGACACTTCTGTCTGACCGAGCTCTTTGCCATACATGTAAAATTAAAATTCAGTGTTATACTTGTAATGGTTTTCATGCAAAGAATTAAACATGCACAGCGCTTGATCAATGGTGAGAAGAGATTTGAAAGTGGCTTCAGTTTGCTGTCAGACAGCAGAAACTTACAGCGTAGGTCACATCGGAGATGTTGGTGTTGATGCCGCAGGTCCTCTGCAAGTCGCCATCATGTGAAACCACTACCTGTTCATCTTTTGTCAGGTGGCAGTCCAGCTCCAGCATATCTGTGCCGACATCCACAGCGCTGCACAATCCGACACACAGTACACATATAGACTCAGCCGCAATCTCAAGCACACAAACATTAGCATTGAAATTTGGACCCTAACCATGCAGTATAGCACACAGATTCAATAAATGCATAAAACAGTCCACCTCTTGTCTGATTAACTAATCAAACAAAGGAGAACCACAAGGTTATCTTTTACACGAACAGTTACTGTACATATTGCACCAATTCACAAGCTTGATTGTGGGTAAAAGAATTAAGACAACATCTCAGATGACACACACCGTCCACAGTCACAAGTGCAAAACCCAAAGAAAGAGCTGTGTCTTATGACTTTGAAGTTTCTACTCACTGCTTGAAAGCCATCATGGTGTTTTCCAGATTTTCACCTGCCCCTGAAATAGGAAAAATAAAAACTCAGATTTCTTTTTATCTGCTTGGCTGTGAAACACATGTCTGAAAGAGTGCCTGCACTCCATATGTGGGCAAAACAAGTATCTTCTCGGGGAGGGTTCTGATATTTTGCTTGTGGTTCATGTGTAGGTTTTTCTCATTTTTATCTTTAACTAATTTCTGCAACTACTGCCCAGTAACAAATAGATGGTTACAGGACCAAAACCATAGAAGAGAAATGTGACAGTCAAAACCCTGAATAACAAACCTGTTTTTACCCATGAGTAAGTAACTAGCTGTTAGTGAGACCTAAAAGAAGCAAAGTAAGTTGGGATTAAGTGGCACCTTTTACCTTTTAAGTCAAGGGCTGTTCTTAAGAAAGAAAACTGGTGACCTACCTCCACGGTGAGAAATGTGCTTGCTGACGAAAGTCTCTCGCTTCTTTCGATGTAACAGATTTGGGCATTTTAGCAGCAGGGCAGAGGTGAGCACGTAGCCCGTTACCGTTGACAGGACATACACAGCAGCACACATCTTCTATCAGTCCCCTGCAGAACAAACACCAGACATTTAGCAGTGGCTGTGTCTGTCAGATAAATGTGTGTTGGTTTTTTGTTTGTTTTTTTTTTAATGCAGATACATTTTTCCCACTCACCAAACGTTTTTAACTAGTTAAAAGAAAATCACAAACACTGAACAAAAACAAACCTATTTTCTTCATATTTTGCAAGGATAACAGGAAATAGGTCAAGTGAATTATTGATACATGAAGAGATTAACACACTTTAACAGAGCCTGGATTTTCTTTAGCAAGTTTTCTTATAATTTCCTTAGTAGTCTTCAGGAACAGTTCTCCAGGATATTCAAAGCCTTCCCTCTGATTTTTTAGTTCTTGTTTTTAAGGACACACAGCACACTGTGCCAACATATACCAACTTTTCACTATTTGAGAATCATTTTGCCGGTGCCCATGTCTGCGCTTGTCAAACTATGTTATTGTTGGATTCAGCTAAAGAAATGAGGGGGAAAAATGTGTTTTCATACAGGCTGCTGGTAACAAAATACCTAAAGATACTATTTAAAAAGGGTTCTTTGCCAAGTTGTCTGCTTTCTGTAAACACAGCAGTAGTTAATCCCTTGAGTTAGGTGCCTTTTGAATGACTTGAAAAGGCGTGGTCAGTGTTAAGTACCTGAAGAAAAGAAACCATTTCTCTAAAAATGACCAGGTTCATGGACTGAACAGAAAATGAGTGAAAAAGCAGCCGATGTCAAACAAAAAACTTTGAAAGACCTTCAGAAAGCCGGGAGAACTATTGCTTAAGACAAATTCTTTAAAAATTACAAGAAAGTATGGCTCCTTGGAAGCAAAATATAATTGGGGTGACTCAGGTCTTTTGCACAGTACTGCATAATCTACATTTTTGTTTATCAAATACTAAGAAAAGGAAAGGCAGGAAAACACAGATCTCAGACAAATAGTGTTCAAACTGAACATTTGAACTCTACATGGACCATTGTTGAGTATGTACACAGTCAACCAACAGAAGCCCACTTCAAAAAAAACCCCTCTACCATTAAATGCCACTAATATCTCCAGCTGAACAATTCTTAAAATAAATTACATAAATGTACAAATGTGAGGTCCTAAAATGCAAGTTTTGTTTTAATAACATGCGAAATCTCAAAACACCGTTCAGCTAAAGCTAGTTAATACTGATTAGGAATTAAAGGAAATCAACTGAAAATATGCCCTCTCACCAAAAAATGTTTGCGTCACTTAAATTTTTGAGTTTAAGTTAAAAGAAATAAAGAAAACAGGAAAACAGTAAACAAGACACAACAAAATTAGACCAAAACATGAACCCAAATACACAAACGAAACAGAGTTACAGCAAGTTACTTACAGCACGCTTCCTTACAAGCTAAAAAAAACAAACCAAAAAACACCCCTGGCCGAGCACGAGCTCCTATTTAAATGACAAAACAACACATGCTGCAGGTCAGGCCCACAAAAAAAGGCTGGGTGGAGACATCGTCAGCCTACATAGTCAAAGAAAGTCTGTATATTTACATTTTAAACAGTTAAAAACTCTGTAAATAAAACTGGCACAAATAAAACATATATCCAAAAATTTTCCATTTTCATATATTCAGTTCAATTCAATTTTATTTATATAGTGCCAAATCAAAACAGCAGTTGTCATGAGGTGCTTTATATTATAAGGCAAAGACTCCACAATCAAACAACCGCCTTTGAGCAAGAACTTGGCAACAGCAGGAAGGAAAAACTGCCTTTTAATAGGAAGAAACTTCCAGCACAACCAGGCTCAGGGACGAGCAGCCATCTGCTTCGACTGGTGGGTGTGTTGGCAGGAAAACAGAACAAAAAACACATATTTACGTGAAATTGACTAATGAAAAGCAGGTAAGACTCTTTACAGTTTTGCAAATTCAAAAGAAGCATTTTCAGTCATGAGCCAGACTTTTCAGGCTGAGAAATCACCCGCTAGAGAAAATGCTGGTTTAGACACTTTGGGCAAACATGACCTATACCCACCAAAGGCAAAGTTGAACTGACTGAGGTGCTGGTGTATTGAGCCATTCCTATATTGCTCTGATTATCTTACTCCAGAAGGGCAAGTCCACATTTTACATGGATAAAGGTACCTTCATGCCTTTTACATTTCCAGCACAGAATACATCTTCCATTAAACCTATTTTATAAAGGCGAATAGATATAAAGAAGTAGCAATGAAGTACCTTATACTGTCAAATGTGTTACAAATTTACTATTACATGGTACTCTACCCCAAAAACTGAAATACTTTATAATTTCAGTTGAGAAAAGCAGTGCAAGTGAATAACTGATCCAAGGACAAAAGAATTAACATCTAAGAAATGATGAAGGATTCAGCACATATCAAAAGCGTTTCTTAAATAAAAAGACAAAATATAGTGATGTGATTCATATGCTGGGAGCCCACCCACAAAAAATGGGAATAAAAAAAATGCCTTCACATATTTTTATCAGAAAAATCTAGCTCCAAAAGATAAGAGATCTACCAGAACAGCAGCTCCACATATAAAAGAGAAAGAGAAATGCTTGTTTACTTTTTGTTCCAACCTCTAATTTATTGTTCAAGTCAAAGTTGACGCTGCTGTCATATTTTCAACATTGGAAAACCTGTTAAGTAACAGATAACAACAATGAAATCCATTATCTCTAAAACCAGCTTACTGCACACCAGCTAAACTGTGCTAACGTTAGCTGTGAAAGGGTCGAGCTAACAACATGACCCTCTTACCTTTGTCATCAAATTGTTCGGACTGTTGTTCTTAGTTGTGTTAAATAAGTTAGCGACGTCCACGTGTGTGTGAAGCGAGTTCGATAAAGTGATGAACTAGCGTCTCGTCTGCAGTCTCACTGAGCTTGGAAAAAAACAAAACACCACCACTAGCCGGCCGCTTTGTCGTGCCCATGCGCACTTTGCTACTTCCGGCTCGGGGACTATTTTCACTTCCTCTCGGATATTTCAAAATAAAATTGAAACGTCACGACTTTTCTAATGAAGAAAAGTCCATTGTTTTCCTTTAACTGGTTTTTTTTTTAAATTTTGTTATCATCAAACCTAAGTATAAGTTGACACTATTTTTACACAAACTTTCTTAGATTCACTGTTTTAAAAGCTATTATTGCTTATGAAAAAAGAAGTGTATGGTAGCTAATATTAAAAATAAGGGGGACATGCAGAGCTGTAGTAACTACAGAGGGATCAAATTGGTACTATGAAGATATAGTCAAAAATATGTCTGAAGCTAGGTTACAAAAAGAAGTGACAATCAGGTGACAGCGGTATGGCTTCATGCTGAGAAAGCACACTACTTATGAGATGTTTGCTTTAAGAGTGTTGATGGGGAAGTACAGAGGTCAGAGGGAGGTCTACTGTGTCTTTGTGGGTCTAAAGAAGGCATATGATAGGGTACTAAGAGAGGAAATGTGGTACTGCACGAGGAAGTCAAGAGTGGCAGAAAAGCATGTGAGGGTGGTGCGGCAAATGAATGAGGGAAACAAGACAATGGTGAGGTTTGTGGTAGGAGTGACAGATGGGTTGAAGACAGGGATAGGATTACATCAGGCTATTCTTGTTTGCAGTGGTGATGGACGGGTTGGCACATGAGGTCTGGCAGGGGTTTCTGTGGCGTATGATGTTTGCAGACGACATGGTGATATGTAGTGAGAGTAGGGAACAGGTGAAAAAGAGCCTGAAGAGGTGGAGGTATGCTCTGGAGAGAAGAAAAATGAAGGAAGGCAGAAGAAGAAATTAAGGCTTTGCACACAGCAGAACACCTGTTTCCTTATTTATTGCATTGTATGATTAGAAAGATTTCAAACCCACTGACCCAGTTAACTGAAATGTGTCACATACAGTATACACAATATACAAAATTTTAAAAAGTTCATGCAGAGTGCAAAAGCAGAGTGTTAATGTCAGATCCTGTTTTGGGGAGTTGTACATGCTCAATACCACTGTAGCTCAGACTAGACCAGTGGTTCCCAAACTTTTTTTGCCGGGCCCCCCTTTGTTTTACAAGAAAAATGTTCGCGCCCCCCGCCCCCTTCTCGCGCGTGCACGCGCGCACGCACACGCACAGACACATCCTCCAACCACACACACCCATATTTTGCTCCATTGCGGTTTATTTCACACCTCAAACATTTAGTAAACAATTAAGCAAATACAAGTAACCTGCAATAAATTACAGGTAGTAATAAAATAAACTACTAACTCTTTTACGCTGCGTCCACACCTACACGGGTATTTTTGAAAACGCAGCTGTTTCGTCCACACGTAAACGGCGCTTCGAATCACCGAAAACGGAGATTTTTTTAAAACTCATTTTTTGCGTTTAGGTGTGGACCAGGAATACAGAGTTCGTCAGGCAACGTCAAAGGTATGTGCCTTTTTTCACGTCACGCTGTGCGCCACGTTAGTGTTTACATGAGATGAATTGCAGAATGGCAGATAGAGACAAAATACTGTTAATCTGACTGTCTGCAGGTTTTACATGCAGTTACTGTCCCTCCATTTACAAAGGCAGAGGCGTCACGGTGTGATTATTTTACGTGTAGTTGTTTTTTTTTTTTTCATGTGTAATAATATTCAACATTGCTATCAATACATTTTTCAAAAAATGCCTCTCTGTGCAAAATGGGTTTAAAAACATAAACAACTGTAGGATACTGTTTGTCCGTGATTTGAAGAGCCCAGCGCTGCTCCCGACACAGGGAAAACCAATTATGCAGGGGAGACCTACCTTGGCACTTGTGCAGGTGAAACCAAAGGGAAGATATGCTTCACCATATTTTCTAGTCGTTGGCTTAGAATGAAGTTGGTTTGGAAACACATTCAGCGATGCTTCATCTCCTGCTTTGCGTTTCTGTGGGCGCCCCATGCTAGCAGTGTCCAAGCGTCCCCCCGCCCCCCTTTTCATTCCGCGCCTCCCCTGCAATGGCTCTGCGCCCCCCTAGGGGGCGGGCCCCACACTTTGGGAAGGTCTGGACTAGACACCGTGATTCATTTGCTTAAAGTGGCTGGGAATTGGACTTCTGATCATGATTTCTGATGGAACAATGTTTCTTCCTTTCATTTACATGCATGAATTACCAGTGATGGGAATAACGGCGTTACAAGTAACGGCGTTACTTTTTTCAGTAACGAGTAATCTAACTAATTACTATTCCTATCGTTACGCCGTTACCGTTACTAACAAGAAAATATTTTTCAGCAAACAGACGGTTGAAGCTGTCTTCAGCTTACCGCTTCAGTTGCACGGAAGTAGCTGACTATCTGGGCGCTACAGCTTTAAGCAGCTAAGCCCTCCCGCAGGCGGCAATCACTTTCTGCCCCACGATCACTTTTTGGCACAACACCTGGAGCTAAGGGGGCAAAACAATCGCATGTGTGCTGCTGTTTGACTGAGGAAGAATAAAGTAGTCGTGGTAAGCCAATCACAGGACCACTTCAAGATGACAAACCAATAAGGTGATATATACCAGTTTTTAAATTGTGTTGATAGGCCTCATAAAACCAGAGTCATGATAAACAATATATACGCGGCGTTTTTTCCTCAATAGTTTCGTCACGTTTACTGTCTAAGGACATGCAAGGATTTAAGGTAGTAAATGTAGATGAGTTTAAATTCCAGGGGTCAACCATCCAAAGCAACTAGCACAGTGCACAAAAGAGGTGTAAAAGAGAGTGCAGGCAGAGTGGAGTGGATGAAGGGGTTAGGGTTGATTTGCATCAGAAGGATGCAAGAGTGAAAGGGAAGGTTTACAAGATGGTAGTGAGACCATCTGCTATGATGTAGTTTGGAGACAGTGGCACAACTAAAATGACAGGAGGAAGACCCAGGATGGACAAGAGTAGTAAGGAGTAGATCAGAAGGACAGCTCAGGTTGATTAGTTTGAAGAAAAGGTTTGAGAGGCTCGGCTGAGATGCTTTGGACATGTGCAGAGGAGGGATGGTAGATATATTGGACAAAGGATGCTGATGAAGCTACCAGGCAGGAGGAAGACCACAGAGAAGATTCATGGATCTAGTAAAGGAGGGCACACAGAGGGGTTGTAGTGATACGGAGGCATGATTCTGTGTGGCGACCCCTAAAGGCAGCAGCCAGGAAAGAAGAAGATTATTCAAAAATACTACTTATGTCACAATAAAATTACAAGTATGGCTTGCAGTAGCCCAATACAATCCACTAGATGCTGCTAACGTGTAGTAATATAAGTGTATTAAATAGCATGGAGCTGGATGTACTATGGCAAAAGTGAAGACTGCAATGCAGTTAACAATGACCTGCCACCTTAAGCTCTGCAGGTGATAAATTAACACTGTGATAACAAGAGATTAATGTCCAAGACAAAATCTTGCACATTTGTACCAGTCAAAGTTCACTTTATGCAATCAACTGTACATGGAGACGTGATCCACACCCTGGGAATACTTCACCATCACATTTCAACTCATTTCATGGTGCTCGAACACCATCGTCCCTAAGCTGATGTGCTGTTTTTAGCACTATTGTTTACAAAATGTCAGAAAATTTGAAAAACATCCTGGAGGAATGGAAAGGTCTGGAAGAAGAGTATCAGCAACTTCAGGTAAGAAACTGCCCATAATCAGTTTAGAGTCTCGGGACAGCCTTGCACTGTATACTGAATATATGATGTTCTTTTACAGATCCACAGAAAGCTGAAAAAGTTGAAATATTTCTTCTAATTGATATATTTCCTGTGTTGTTGTTATAACCTTGTGTTCTTAATGTCCTGCAGGAGACACACAGAATGTATTTAAAGAAACTGGATGAACTTTCCAAACTGCAAAGCAACTGCTCTTCCTCTATCTCCCGTCAGAGGAAAAGACTGAATGAGATATCCCAACTGGTGAAAAAGTAAGTGTGAGTCACACCTAGAGATACACACGTACACAGATGTACAACAACGTAAATTATATCTTGCATTGCATCATAAGAATTGCGGGGAGTTCTGCTCATTTCAGGTGTGTAAGCCTTGATTTGAGTCTTACAACTAATATAGAGAACTTTATACAACATGCCTCATTCACACAAAAAATTTTCCTACACCTAAGTGCTTTCTTTCTAACACTCACACTCAAATGAACACATCCAAGAGAAACTTGGGCTTTATACCTTGTCCCACATTCCCATAACCCTCATCCAGTGTGTTGCTACAAGACCAATGGCTGAGCAGCATTAACACTGGCTGCAAGTCTTTAGTCCCTGCAGGGGTCCAGGTCACAGCCTATAATCCTAAACTGTCTTAAATGGCCATACAAATATTAAAAATCACATTTCCACAAAAAACAACCAAAAAAGAACCTCGGCAGAACATAACTGAAATACTATCGCAGTTCTAAATTTATGATTTGAACGTTTTACAGTGTTGGCACACTCACCAGTTCACCACAAGTGTTCCTTACTTACTAAATTAGTTAAATATTAATTGTGGTGGATGACACCACAAAGAAATTTAAAAGACCTGTGTAAATTAAAATTAGTGCATTAACTGGACTTTTACAGTGAATTAGCCTACGGAAAAAATAGAGCCAGTCAGGTTACACACATATAGTCACAGACAGTACAGTGGAAAACATTTAGGGAGTGCATGCTCTGCCAAGAACATTGCCATGCAGTTCATTTTGGGTCCTTAATTTGCATTTGCTCCAACTTTCCACCAAGTTTTATGAATTAGACTCAGTAGTTTTGCCGTGTCCTCACTGGCGAAGAAATAAACAACAACAGTCATATCTTTGGTTTTAGAAGTGGCTGAGACAATACAATGATGCAAAGTTATCTTGTGCTCTTATGTCACTCGTCAGATCCAGCAAAGGGTCATCAGAAGAAGATGCCAAGATTCTGGATGAAATAAAAGAGAAAATCAAGATTCGACCAAATGCTTTCTTTCAGATGGAGGCTTTCCTTCCCAAGAAAAATGGGTAATCAATAGCTTTTAAAATATAACCTGACTTTCATTAAATAAAACACTTTTTTAACCTAAAGAGAAAAAATCATGTGGTTGTTTGATATTACAGCCTTTACCTCAGTCTGGTTCTTGGAAATGTGAATGTCACGCTTTTCAACAAGCAGTCAAAGTAAGTTTGACCATCAAACCCAAAGCGCCGAGTATAAATATCTGACTTTTGCATTTTTCTCTGTTGAGTCACTCTTATAGCACCATTTTTATTTATCCAGCCACAGCTTTAATATTCAGATAAGTGCTTTCATTGGCACAGCTGTCCTCAGCTGCTGGATTTCGACAATCTTTCACTCTTTCCGAACTTATGCTTTTGCAGATTTGCTTACAAAGATGAATATGAGAAGTTCAAGCTGTGCCTCACAGTCATTCTGCTGCTGTTCTCCTTCATTTGCTATTTCTTTGTGAGCTACAGGTAAAGCGTAATGTCATCATTAATAGCTGAATGTAACTGTGTGAGATACAAGCTGACACTGTTTCTCTAAACGTAACACTTGGCTTTAGATTTTCTGACGTAATCCTCAATTTTCTGCTGGTGTGGTACTATTGTACCTTAACTATCAGGGAGAGTATCCTCATCACCAATGGCTCCAGGTCAGCACCTCCAATCACGATCATCTTTTTCATAAATTGCTACGACCTATTTATTAAAGAACTTGTGCATTACAGAATCAAAGGTTGGTGGGTTTTTCATCACTACATATCAGCGGTTTTGTCCGGTGTAATGCTGACTTGGTGAGTAGAATAGGTTAAAAAAAACCCTGATGCTCTTTAAAACACATTTAAACTCTAAATCTTTATTTACAAATGCCCTCCCTTTAATCCTCAAAGGCCAGAGGGAAACCTGTACCACATATTCAGGAACCAGTTCCTCGCCTACTCTCTGTATCAAAGTAAGGTCTTATTCCTTTCACACTTCCAGCTTTTCTTTTCTTTTCTTTTTAAAACCAAACAAAACCCTGATGATCACTGTTTGCTTCAGGTTTCGTTCAGTGTCTGCAGTGCTATTATCAGAGCGGATGTCTGTACAGACTGCGAGCCCTGGGAGAAAGACACAACATGGATCTGACTGTTGGTGAGACACAGTGTAGCAGGCAAATTTTATATTCATTAAATGAAATGTGACCACAGGCCTCACTGTAATCATATATGGAAGTAAAAACAGACCTGCAAAAATATAAAACTGTTGTGTGCTTTCTGTATTTAGAGGGATTTCAGTCCTGGATGTGGAAAGGGCTGACATTTCTTTTACCCTTCCTGTTTTTTGGTCATGTGAGTACAGTCTGTGTGACACTGACAAGCTTCTTCTTCTAGCTGCTTATTTTGCATTAAAAAAAGAAAAAGAAAAAAAAAGAATCATGCTTTGTCATGGTTTAGATCAGGAATGTCAAAGTCATTTTACACCGTGGGCCACATACAGGCTACTTTGATGTTAAATGGGCAGGACCATTCAAAAACATGAAAAATGTGTGTAAAATTACAGAAAAAGTTCTGCTGGTTCATTACCCAGACTGTCCTATAATAATAAAAAAAATGTATTATTATTTTTTACTGCTAACTCACTGTAAATCAAACAAAAAACAAAAAGAAGCAAACAAAAAAGAGACATGTCCATCATAATGGAAAAACAGGTAATTTAATTATTTTTGGTGTAAGGTGAATGGCAAGGTGGGGGATGTCTTTATCAATGGGAAAAACTGTAAAACTTATGACAAGTGAAACAGTTGTTAAAAAATCTATTCACTCCCTCACATTTTCTCAAGATGTCCAGTTGGCCTGTTTCGAGTCTTTTTGCGGGCCTTTCCTGGTCCCCGGGCCTCATGTTTGACACTCCTGGTTTAGATGGAATAGGCACTGATAAAAATGCTGATGTCATGTAAGACTTAATATTGACTGTATTTAGGCGGCTGGAGACAGTGTTTGGGTTTTTGCTGATCTTGATAACAACTCGATCTTTAGCATTCCTCTGTGTCTGCGTACTACAATCACTACTTCTGAAACAAACCCTGAGGCTTCGTGTTTTGTCTCTCAGTTCTGGCAGCTCTTCAACGGGCTGTCTCTATTCAGAATGGCTCAGCTCCCAGAGTGTAAAGAATGGCAGGTCAGTGGTCTCATACACACCAGGTTTTACAGTTTCTATGTGACATCCAGTCACCATTAGCACAGATTACATGCTGGTAACTGTGTGTTTAGGATACGACTCATCCTCTTCTGCTTGCTCATGTTCTCTATGCTCTAATGTCATCCCAGGTTTCAGTGTGTGGGCTCTGCTTCCTTATTCTCTTTGCGGGAAACTTCTTCACCACTGTTGCAGTCGTGCGTCAGAAGCTAAAGACCAGGAATCAGAAGCCAAAGAGCCTGTGATGCAGAAAATTATTACAAGGTGGTTAGCAAGAAGGTCCTGAGTTCAATTCCACCATCAGGCCGGGGTCTTTCTGTGTGGAGTTTGCATGTTCTCCCCGTGTTTGCTTGGGTTCCCTCCGGGTACTCCGGCTTCCTCCCACCGTTAAATGACATGCAGATTGTTGGGATAGGTTAATTGATTAATCCAAATTACACCATAGGTGTGAATGTGAGCGCGAATGGTTGTCTGTCTCTGTGTGTTAGCCCTGCGACAGACTGGTGACCTGTCCAGGGTGTACCCCGCCTCTCGCCCTATGACAGCTAGGCTCCAGCGCCCCCCGCGACCTTGAAAAGGATAAGCGGAAGCGAATGGATGGATGGATAGACTTATGACAAGTGTATTGCCTACAATATCCATTGTATGCATTGTATTGTGTAAAATGACTAATCACTCGCAGTTAAATGTTCAGTTATGATCCACATCACTTACATGTTCAGAGACAAGCATCACTCTCCAACAAAGTCATTATTTTACAGATTTTCTGCAATTTTGTTTGTAGCCCTTAATGTTATTTTCACAACTTCAGCTATATTTTATGTTAAATGTTATAATGAGTAATTGATGTTAGATTTTATTTCTCTATGTGTTAAACTAATGATTAGCAAACAATACAGCCTGGGCTAAAAAGAAAAAATCAGTGTTTTTTACATTTCATGTTTTATTGTTAATGCTCATTTGGTGTCATCATAATAAAGTGCTTTTACAGTTATTAATAAACAAGAAAATGGACTGAATTTCTACTTTAAACAAGGAGCTGGAAACATTCCTCAGGGATTTTGGTCCATATTGAAATGATAGCATCACTCAGCTGATAAAGTTTTGCCAGCTGCACATCCATGATATGAATCTCCTGTTAAACCACATCCCAAAGGTGCTCTACTGGAGTGAGATTTGGTGACTGTTGAGGACATTGGAGTACAATGAACTCATTGTCTTGTTCAAGAAACCAGTTTGAGATGATCTGAGCTTTGTGACATAATGTCATATCGTGCTGGAAGCAGCCATCGGAAGACGTGTACTCTGTGCTTACAAAGGGATGGATATGATCGGCAGGCTGTGGTTTTTAAACGATGGTTAGTTGATGTTTAGTTGGTACTAATGGGCACAGTGTGCCAAGTATCCCCCATACTATTACAACACCAACAGCCTGAATCATTGATAGAGGGCAGGAAGAAGAACAAGCAAACTCCACACAGAAAGGACACTGGATTTGAACCCTGTGAGGCAAAAAGACCAGACAACATTTTTCCATTTTTCCATTGTCCAACTTTGGCGTCAGCTGTATCCTCAGTCTCCTGTTCTTAGCTGACAGGTGTGGCACCCAATGTGGTCGTCTGCTTCCATAGCCCATTTGTGTCAAGGCGCAATGCCGTGTATCCAGAGATGCTCTTCTGCATTACCAACAAGAGGCAGTGGCTCTATTTGCGTTTAGAGACAGCTGAGCCAGTGTACCTATCAAAGTACATGTTTATGTGAGGTGATATTACAGAGTACAGACGTCAAGTCTACTTTGTCATGTTTTAGTAACTGAAAAAGCCTTCAGTTATTTGTATTAATGAGTAGAGAAAAAAATCCTACAGTTCATCTGAATAGAAACAGATTAGAAGAAAATTGTGTATTTATTTATTTAATAAACATTCACTCAGTGGACAAAGATAGAGTTAGGCCTCGGTGACTGGACACAGCAGAAGTAAAGTTTGCTTTACTACCAACAGGTTTTGGCTGGAATAATTAAACTGTGTACAAAGGCCAGTTTGTTTGCTTTTTCTTTGTTATTATTATTATTTTTTTAAATCTTGTTTACTTTAAAAGTGTACCATAGTGTACATGAACAAATACACTCTTTTCCAAACAGTGCAGGAGTTGTACTACTACTGCTATTCTTGTACTCGAGTACTCTTTAACCTTTTTATTGAGTTTTACTTGTCAATAAATTTAAAACCATTCTCATTGTGAGTGTACCTAATGAAAGTATCTGAACACGCAGGCAGAAAGCCTGACGGATTGTGGGGCTGTCACGTGTCTTGGCACTGTGAACATAAAGTGAACATAAAGTGACTTGCGAGGTCACGTTTGATGAGAGTACCTCTCAGTCTCTCAAAGATACATGGTGTTTGTTCTGTTCGTTGTATTACATAACCCTGACCCTTCGCCTGCTGCACCTCGCCTGTTATTTACTGAGCCAGATTAGATGTGCACGGGCGAGTCTAAATTTAAAAAGACCCATACAATAAATAAAATTAAGTGGTTTTTTCTTTCTTTCTTTTTTTTCTTTCTTTTTTTTTACATCATTAATTTTTAAGCTGAATCACGTCTTCAAAAAACACAGACACTCAACTTCTCCAAAAATAACATGACGAGGCTAAACGCCGCTGGCCTTCACAGTTCAAATCCCACCCCCTGACACCCCCCTGCTTCCAGGACGGAGTTGGTTTGATCCTGCATGGCGTAAAGTTTCCTTCCGCGTCGAGCACGCCAAGAGTCTGCCGTAAATCCAGGAGAAGAAGAAGAGAGCTGTGCGAGAGGCTTGCACAAAGAGGAGAGAGGCAGTTAAGGTAAGATGCTGAGAAAACTCGCCTTTTATTTGGTTTACGTCGACTAGCGCTCTGTGGCAGTGTGCGGAGACTCAAACCTAAGCGATATCGGACTTACACCATCACTAGAAACCTCTAAGACAGAGCCAATATTCCGCTTTTACGTCAGATATTAGCTGTAGACTACTGCCGACTCCAGTGTTATGCAAACTGAGGTCAACTTGTGTAATCTTTAAGCCACGAACATTTTAAAGTAGAATCTGATCATCTTTAAACGTGCAATTTATAAAACTATTGCGTGTCTGCGTTCACCAGTATTTTCTGTAATGTGTTTACAGCCACCTTTGTCACTCTCCAGAACATAGTCAGAGCCCGGTTCCGCTGGCTACTATTTCTATCGTTATTTATTAATTTGTAGTGTGTAAAATGGGATTAAGTCTGCTATAACGGAGCTAACTGACATTCATAACTAGTATAACCGGTGTGTAGCGTGACATTACGTGTGGTACTACACACACACACACACACACACACACACACACACACACTCGTGGGCCAATCTGGACTGTCCCACAGCTGATAACGCTTTCGTGACTGAAACGCATATTTATTTTAGGTGAAAGAGCTGGACCGTAGTGATTTCCCCATTGAACTGCTTCGCTTTTATCAGCTTTCTGGTGTTGTTGGACATTTTTGCCCCAAATTAACAACTCACTTTATGTGGTTGTACTTTTAAACAACCACATAAAGTTCTTACTATTTTTCAAAATATGCCACTTGTTAGTAGCAGCGTGAGGGTATCCGGTGGGATTTTTATGTCACTGCGGGTAATTTAAGTCAGTGATCTTTTAGGGCACATGTGTTTGATATGGGTGAGGATATAGGAAAAATAAAAAGCGTTATTCATACAGTTTTACCCAAGGTTTTCTTTTATGGCTGCATTACAGGTATCTCTGAAGGAGTCACATGCAGGTCACTAGAAAGTTACTGTGTAAAAAGGGCACCTATGATGACGCAATAACTGAACTGGCTCCTTGTGAGTTGTAGATGTCTTTTTACCAGGTTGAAGGTTAATACATGGTTTTAGGGTAAGGGCTTGGCACTGGTTTGTGTTGCTGAACTTGAGGGTAAGAGGGTTGGGTCAGCATATGTGGCCCTTCCCCTTACACACTGAGTGGAGTGGGCAGCAGCCACTTTTTGGGAGTAAAGGAAAAAGCTTTTAGACTAAATATGAGAATAGTAAATGTGTAACTTCATTTTCCACATTGCGCTTACTCAGCAGTTGTAGAAATGAGCCAGGAACAAGTAAGCGTGGATGTTTAGAGATTTTATGAGTTATTAGTCATATTTGGTGAATTGTCACTGTTTTCTCGTGTCTTTAGCCTGAAGCGAATTGGCATGAGTTTTCTATGTGGCTCCATTATGTAGTGATTTACATATTTACCTAACAAGTGAAAGAGCTTCAGTTTAAGCTGGGGAGGAGACATACATTTCTTCTGGCTTGCATCAGCAAGGGAAGCTGGAGTTAAAGTAAAAAAAAAGTTGCCAAACATGCGTAGCTACCGACTGTTGCAACACTTTGTCACTAAGTGCGCAGCTGAAAGTAGCTTTTTAGGTAACCGTTTTCTTTATGACAAATCGACCTTTATGTAACTCACTGTGACGTTGAGAGAAGGTGTGGGTTTTGCTCTCAGGTTGAGTTCTCTGATCCTCCCAGGAAGTCACTATGTTGTTGGAGGGGTGCCTCTGGGGTGTTTAGCTTGGATACTGCTTGTGGAGTTTGTTTTTTCTGTATGGCCGCAGTGACACTTGGCATCTGATAACGCTACCTGTTTGAATAACCTGTTCACTAAAAGGGTTTGAAAGAGTTTATTTAAAAATAAGACCTTTAGCTAGTTCTACTTAAACAATCAAAGATTTATATATTTTTATATCTTGCAAAACATATCTATATAGGTGGATTGTTTATATTTTCAAGTGTTTTTAAAGGGTGTGGATCATTTGGAGCATTTTATCTTCATCAGTCTTTGATAAATTAATCAAAAACTGATGAAAATGTATCTATTCAGTTGATCTTTTCATCTCACTGGAAGTTTCCTAACTTCACATGAACTTATCTGAGATTAAATTAGATGCAATCACACTACAGTACTTTAAAGATTTGTAAAATTTCCTTTTTAGGAATTGGTTGATAATGTTTTCTATTATGTTGGGCTGTCATGTGACTTTTATCACCGTGACTCCTGTACCCACTGTGATAGGGCTGAGCTACCTATGAAATAGTTTGCTTAATAAACCAGTGACTTGGTGTAGTTTAGTGTGCATGGTAGCACTGAGTGAATGTCTGCATGGCTAGTTGTTCATCAGCCATCTTAGAGGATCAAAGAAGCTCAGTGTCATTGTTTTCAGTCTGTGAACCAAACTGAAACCTGAACGCTCAGAACATTAGGTCCTCTCGACCTCGGTATGAAAAGAGCCGGTGCTGTTGCTGCACGACAAGAAATTCCTCATGCACTGAAGGCGGTGGTTTACAATGCCACAGTATCCCGAGCCAAATGCAAATCGTAGTTGTCTACTATTGTGTGAACACGAGGTGTCATTGTGTGCTATAATGCATAGCAGGTTGCTTACATATGTTAGCAAGGGTGTTGTCTGTGTGCATTAGCCTTTATAAGCTTTGTTTATTTGGAGTTTAACATGCAGCCTGTTTTAAAATGTGAATTTCACAGATCGATAGCAGCATCTTCATGTCAGTGACATGTTCACTGTAAACCATGGGCCTGTAGTTAATGGGCTGTTTTGGATCCAAAACTGTGACATCTGTGGTGTGTTGAACAGTAACTGAATGATGTCCCACCCCAAATACATAAAAAATAAATTTATGACCAGGAAAAATAGTCAATTATTTGTTTTTTGTATTGTTTTTTTTTTCACTTTAGCTGTGTTCTGTCTTTCCTCACGCAGAGGACCCACATGCCAGACATGGACCCCGAGACCACCCACACCGAGCCCGCAGTGGATGAAGAGGCATCTCTCTTCAGCACCATGGACCTCTTGCTGTTCTCCGTCATTGTCGGCTTTGTAGTTTACTGGTTCATGTCCCGCAAGAAGCCTGAGCCCATTCCCGAATTCAAAAAGCTCGACACACCGTGAGTATCCATCAGCTTTCAGGTTCCATCTGGGACGTGAACACATGACATGAGGTTAACGAGTTGAAGCTCATAAACGGGAGTAGTCGGGGTACTTTAGTAGATCTGCTCAATAGCTTATTTTTATCTTCAGTCACAGTTTTAAATTGTTGTAGCGGTAATGGTGCTGTATTGTAAATTATCCTCACGTGTAGATGCACATTTAAACTGCGCAGCTGGACACCCGTGAGTCAAAGTTTGCTTTCAGAAGCCAAGCTGCGTCATATGTAGGCGGATCCTCATCAAGAGCTGCAGTTGCATTTATGTATCCAGGGACTGGGTCTAATGGTGTTTGCTGAATGAGCTCATTAACGAGGACATTTACTGGGACACAGATGATTTGTGCTGGTGGATAAACCTTTGGTCTTTAAACTAATCATGTGTCTTGTGTGGGCAGACTTCAGCTTCTTATCACCTTAACCTGGCAAAAAATGTGTTGGACTATGTTGCATAAGTTATCTGTGTTATATGCCATCTGTTTTTTGTTTTGTTTTTTTAATCTTTATCTAATAACTTATTGTTTTTTAGACATAATTCTAAACATGTAAAGATTGATATGAATTTACAAATGCACAGTGAAAATGAAGATTAAACATAGGCTTCTTTTTAAATTTGTTTTTTTTTTATTACATCTCTTCAGGTATATTTTAATTGGGTATGATACTGACCCAGAAAGCCTGATTGGTTGTCAATTACAATGGGTCGATACACGATCCAATCCATTCACTGACTCTCAGTTTGATCTGAATAAGGCCTGGTGCAATTAAGGTATAATACTGGTGGAGTTGACTAAGACCATGACATTTTATTTCATTCTTTGATTGTATTCATGCTTGGCCAGTTTTTATTGATTATTTTAGGAAACTTATATTCTTAGATGTATTTATTTATTACATTTTGTTTTATGCTTAGGAAACCTTTAGTATGTTGTGAGTTCAGCATATCAAGCTTATCTTTCCATTATCTGGAATCACTTACCCTAACACTGGCAATCAGACTAAACAGTCACACGAAGCCAGATCACTAAGTTAACCCAGGGTTACCTTTGCGCGTTCACATGACCGGGGTGGTGTTGCACCAAGTAATCACTTTTAAGGGGTGTTTCACATATGACTCCTTTTCCGCAGAAAACGATCCCTATGAGCGCCACCTGCTCCAGAGATGTTATTAGATGGTGATTAAAAATCTATAAAGAGCATAAAAAACTGCAACACTGTTGTAAAAAGAACAAGAGATGAATTGCTAGTGTACAGAGCAATAAACAGAATTAAAATGTTTATTTTAATTATTTTGTGGCAGAGTGCGTTGTCTGTGCTGCTTTTTATTTCTAAGGTGACGGCTGCGCATTAGATGTCTCAAACTTTAAACTGCATACATTTAAACGTTGAAGCTTACTGTCCCATAGCCCGATGAAGGAGAAGAGGAAATCGCTTCAGTTTCTCATCAAATATTGGTGAAATTGATTGATTTGATGCATATTTCTGTGACAATGTGTCACACAGTTTGCACTTCATTCTGTGGTTTTGGTAAGGTACAGCTTAACAAGCTGCACATAGAAAATGTGTTTCCTCAGCAGAAAGTCTCTATTGTGTTTAACCCTTTCACGCATAGTGCTCACTACAGCAGACAGCTATTCAAAGGCTGTTTTCTTGTATTTGTGTCAGTGTTGAGGGTATACTTGTACATAAACACAACACGCAGTGTATAGTATTTATTAGTTTCTCAAATTCATGAGTCAAATCATATGTTGTCCACCTAAGTGGACATGTAAAAACTCTTTGAAAAGTACATGTTAAAAAAAAAAAAAGAAGTTAAAAAATCTTTTTTTAACTTTTAAGATAAGTTAAAATGCTTAAGAAAAAAATCCTGATTGAGGTTGTTATAATTCATGCATGAAAGGGCTAACAGATATTTTAAATAAAAGAATCAGTGAAAACGTGGTGCTCCCAGATGATTATAAACCGAAACTTAGGACATAACCTCCTGACAGTTTTAGTTTTATTCTCTTAATTGCAGACTCGCTTCTGTTTTTAAGGGCTTGGAAGTAAATATATCAAATGGGCTTACTCTACATGCAAATTTGACATGTCAGCAAGTACAGTTTGGATGTCCTGTTGTAGGATCATATGCTTATAGGAAAATAAAATGATCAAATGTTTGCTGCCAACAGAAAAAACACAAACCTTAGATGCAGCTGAAAAACTTTACACGTTCTCTTCGCAGGCTTCTGGGGGGTCTTCTACGAATAGTGACTCTGTTTTCTAGAGAATTGATTGGTCAGCAGGTGGGATTTTCATACCTGTTGCTCTCTAATCTGCAACATAATCTACTCCAGAGCGGGTTGGCTCTATAGCGATATACTCTGTTAAGAAGGGAACCACCTTCCTAGTACAGGAAACCCAGGATTAAGTCTGGATAAGCCATTATCCTGGTTTATAGTTCAGGTGTCTGATGTTTCCTCTCACATGATGATTTCCAGCCACTTCCTCACATACTTTAACCCTGATATCAGGTGTGTACTCGGTATCTGCACATATCCACAGCCATGGTATCGGTATTAGATTGCAACCAGAAAAGCCAAATCAGATGATCCCTAATTTTCACATTGTTTTAATCTACTTTCAAAAAATGCAATTAGTCAAATTGTTTTTTATTAATATGAAAGAAATGTGTTAAAGTTGTATAGTCAGTTTTAAGAGGAAAAAAATTTATTTTTTGTATGTATTTTTTTTCTTTCATATTTTTAATTCTTTTTAAAAAGAATTACTTTTCCCTCAGCTGCTCATCATAGCTGTTTTTAGTACTGAACATTTCTTATAGTTTAACATGAATAAGCGTAAGGGGAAGTGTTCTGTTTCAGTCTTCTTTATGAATGAATAGTGTTTTCTCCTCAGACGAGGCCTCAGGACGTTCGGTCTCCAAGCAGAGACCGTGACATCCTTACAGTAGAGCAGCTGAGGACTCTCTAGTAAATGTTTCACTACTCGTGACCTTTGTTTTCTCTCACCCTCTCCTTTCACACAGTTTCTGTCCTCCCATAAACTCACCCGGGCTTTCTGTCTGGCTCCTCTTCCTCTCTTCTGAGCCCTCCCTCCCCTCCCCACTCTGTTCACTCCAGGTACAAGCCTGTGCAGACCACGAGTGGGCGTTCCTCTCAAGTTACATCCAGTTGAGTTAGGGTCACAGTTAAAGTGATTCCATCCGACCACAGCTGTTGGGGAGGGCTCATTCATTTTCTGTAGAGACTACTTACTCTGCTCTCCCCTATGATGGCGTAATGGAGGCTTGGACTTGCCTGGCACTGGCCACATTTTTTTTTTTTTTTTTTTTTTTTTTTTTTTTTGTCCACTTCCAGGCATAAGCTTTATTTTTCTTTACTTTATTTTTTGGTGAAGGGGGGAAAAAATAAGAAAATGAAGCAAAAGGAAATCCTGACCATTTGTGTTAAAGCAGGAATTTGGTTGGAAAGGAGGTAATGACCCCTGGAGAACATGTTTTTGTCGAGGGCGGGCCTAAAGAAAAGGGAGTTTGGGGGCAGCACATCCTCAAAGCTGGTCTCTCCTCCCCTTAAAGGGGCAGCGATTGCTTAACTGCTATGAAGGGGGCGTAGTTTTGTCTCTTTCCTGTGCTTTTGTTTTTGGCCCTGAACCCATTTTGAAAGTTCCCTGGAGAGCGAACTAGGCAGGCGCGCCAAGTTCCCTTTTGTGAGCCCTCTCCAAAGGTGGAAAGTTGAGGCTGAATACAAGCAATCCATTCTTTGTCCACAGTTAATTTTTTTTCTTTCTTTTAAATCATCCCCACCGCTGCTTTTTACCCTCCCCTCGTTGTGGGTGCGTGTTTGTGTGTGGGTGCGCTCTGAGCTTGTTCCACCATTGGAGGGCCATGTCACAAATGAAATCCTTTTATGATAAATGAGGTTGCCATGGAAATGACATCCCCCCCCCCCCCTTCCTCTCTCCTCCAGTTAGGTGGGGGCAGGGGATACTTCAGGGGAAAAACATACCATTCATTGCCCCCCCTCCTCCTTCTCTTTTCTCCTTTAGTGGTCCACTGAAGAGTTGCTCTGATAACCAGCCAAATTCTCAGATTGGACTTTTTTGCTCCTAACACCTCTGAGGCTGGAGAGGAAAAGGGGCGGGGATGAGCAGGAAGGCATTTTCAGCCCGAGATCGCTTCAGTGTGTTTGTGTGTGAGTCAAACGTGTGGGTCTGCAGCTCGGCTGGATTTTATGGGAAAGTCAGTTTCCCACCATTGTGTTCTCAGCGGTTGCCAGACACTCTAAGGGCTTGTAGGCTGCTGTGCTCGTGCATGTGTGTGTCTGTGGAGTTGTGTAGAGCTGCTGGTTTCACAGAGCAGTACAGGAAGAAGCTGAGTTCAGATTGTGTTTGAAGCGTCTAAGGGGAAGTCGGGCCGCTCTACAAACCTGTAAATATCTCTCTGACTTTTTGGGCTGGTGTTACTTTTCCATCTCGCACCTCTGGACCGTCCTGCCCTTTTGATTTTTTTTTTTTTTTTTCGAGCGTGGCGGCTCCCGGTGTTGCCTAGCCAGCGGTGCTAGTGGCAGCGGTGAGCTACAGGGCTGCATGCCATGGGCTGCGTCTTCTCCCTGCCAGAGGACAGGAGAGATGCTGCTGAGAGGTCAGTGACATGTTTGATTTACTGCTTCAAAGCATGATGCAGTGTGTTTTTAATGCTGCTTACTTGAACGGTGATGTAACATTTTTTTTGTAACATTTGCCACTGGCTGCCTGCTGATTAGGCTGATAGCACAGACCACATTTGCAAGTAATTTGTAAGCACTGAGTAGTAGCTTGTTTTCAGTAAAACCTCTGCACACAAAGCTTAGCTGTCTGTTTCAAGACGTTAAAGCGAGTGCTATAAGAAGCTATACGTTGTTTCTGGAGGTTATGTAAGACGGAGATAATATCTATTTGAATGCAAGTCCAATTTGATTATTGGCTGCTCTGTTTCTTTTCTTGTTTTCCCTTTACCGCACAGGTCACTTGCACATTTACAGTCTTGTTTGCTTTAGTTCTTTATATCAACTTTGCATACGGCTCGGTTTCCATGTTACTGGCACATTTAAATAGAAAGGAATGGAAATGCATGTCATTCATTGGTTGTGGCGTCACAAGATCAAGATCAGGGGATAACTTCCTGGATTGGTTCTTTATCTTAATTTCTATTTGTGCAGCTAATTACTGAGCAGCAGGTTGGAGGTTTGTTTTGACACAAGAAGCCAGACTTCCTTGCATTTTATTTTGTTGTGGTCTCAGGCGATAGTTGTCCAGGTTTTTCAAGGTTTTTTTTGGGGGGGGGGGGGAGGTTTCGGTCATTTTCAATCCAGTGTCTGTTTCTGACCATTTTCAGAGGAATGTTTTTTGTTTGTAAGCAAATTAATACCGAATAAGGGATGAGCCAGTGTTGTCTACACGTGGTAGACATCTTCACAAAGAACCAGTTTTGTTCCCATTTCTTTAGTTGACTCTGCACAAAATGCCAATAACAGTTTGACAGATTCTCAAAGAGCTAAAAATTGGCACATGTGCTCTGCATTGTGTTAAAAATCTGAGAGTACTGGATAAGTGGAAAACAAAAGACGTGTGTCTAAACAATACCTATCTACACAAGATGTACAGCATCTCTTATGGAGCAAATCCAGCAAAGACCTGACACCGAACCTGAGAGATGTTCACTGAAGAGTGAAAATCGGTGGCAGGTCTTTGGATCAAGTCATCGTCATTGTGTTAAGGAGGAGGTTGAAAGTGATGCAGTGAGTGTCTACGGCCATCCTTAAAATATGGTCGAGGCTCTGTCGGGTTTGAGGCTACGCCTCAGCTGGCTAGTAAATCCACCACACCTGTTGATGATTGATCCTGATCGTCACATTTTATCTGATATTATTTGTGTTTTAGGCTGCAAGGATGGGGAGATTGATTCATAGTCACAGCCTTTGCTGCGTGTGTATATCTGATGTATTATAATGTAACCAGGTGCTGCATTGACTTTGAACTGGCGTAACCTTGCTGTTTTGTAATTTCACACAGAAATCCTTCCTTTTGGCAGGTGGTTCAGAGCTGATAACACGTCTAACGGATCCTGCTGAAGCTGTCAGGAAGGGTTTCGCTTCAGTGCAAAGGCTTGTTTTAAATTTTGATCAGCAACTTGGTTCAGAGGAAAAACTCAATGAACCTGCTTTTTTTTTCTTTGCTTTTTTTTCTCCTTTAATATATAATTACACGTTCAACGTTTATCCCATACACACTGCAGGGGTTAGGTTCACTGAGGTTGTATTGGGTTTTTTGTGCCCTTTGTTGGGAGCATAGTGTACTTTGGAAACCCGTCTTACGTCATAGAGTTTGCATCAAATCAATATGTTGCTGCTCAGCGTTAATGGCTTTGCTGGAGGTCTTGTCCTCCTGAATCATGGAAATGGTGTGTTCATCTTGCATTAGGATTTATGCTTGTAGTCATGTGTGGCCTGCGTATTCCTTTATCAGTGCAGATGTCCACTCAGGGCTTTGATGCTGAATGAAGCTGTGCTGCCTTTCATTTTGCTGCGTGCTGCTGTTTTTTAAATGTTTCAGTCCATTAGTGACTGACTTGGTAAATATGAACCCAGAGTTTAAATCATCTGATGTAACACATTATATATTGAGCGCTGTGTAATGAATGCATCTGTGGGTCTGCAGACGATTGTTGTGAGCAATGCTTGTGTAATAGCCTTCTCACTGATGTAAGGATTGCATCAACTGAGACTGGTGAAGACTTGCTAAACATTTCTTTTTAAACTGTGTCAGCTTACAGTAAATGCATTACTAAGCTAAAAAATGTGTCCTTAAGTAAAACAAAAATCCCCATCTTTAAAAATACTCAGTATGAAACTGAAATGAGAAGCCTTTAAGTAATCGAGTGAAGTGACGCTGCATACACACTTAACTCTCCTCAAAGTATTTAAGTGGTTCTGCCACCCTGCGTTGTTGGGTGTTTTACCAACACCTCCACTACCCCAGTAGTGGAGGTGTTGTTAAGCTCCACCTGTAGGCTCTAAATGTATAATCGTTCCCCAGTTTCCGTATGTAATATTTGCTCTGAGTGACGAGCTCAGTCTAGATGCCGGCCGCGCCTCCCTGAGCCTAGTTCTCCCAGAGGCTCTTCTTAAAGGGGGGTTTTTCCTTCCCACGGTTGCCAAATCTCAAAGGGGGTCATGTGATTGTTGGGGTTTTCTGTTTTCTTTGCATTATTGTAGAGTCTTACAATAGAAAGCACTTTGAGGCACCTGTTGTTGTTGTTAAATATGCTATACAAATACAATTAAATTCAAACTCTAAATTCAAATTCTGTTGCTGTAATAAGTCATTTTAATACATTATGTTTAACTCATTTGTGATGATAAACCAAATTCTCCTTAGCATGTGGGATCCTATATTTTTAGTTTTTGTTTTTTTTTGTTGTTTTTTTTTTTTTTTTCTCCGCCTGTTTTTGTGACGCAAGCGGTGACGCAAGCAAGCAAGCAAGCAAGCAATTTATTTATATAGCACTTTCGGATCAGCCCCCAGCTGAACACAAAGTGCTGTACACTTGACATGCCAGAGTGATACATTGAACATGTTAAAAAATAAGAAAAATAATAATATAAAAAAAAAAAATGTGTATATATATATATATATATATATATATATATATATATATATATATATATATATATATATATATATATATATATATATATATATATATATATATATGATTATTAAAATAAATAAAATTAGCACAAATAGCAAAGACAATAATAAAATAGTATAAAAAATGATGATGAGAATTACATTTAAAACAATAAAATCAGCACATTAGATCAAAACAATAATAAAATAGTATAAAAAATGATGATGAGAATTACATTTAAAACAATAAAATCAGCACATTAGATCAAAACAATAAAATCAATAAAATTGGGTCAGACTGTGTCATATGCCAAGGAATAAAAATGGGTTTTAAGATGTGTTTTAAAAGTGGACAGTGAAGTTGTGTTGCGTTGATGTTAGTTTTGACTCAGGACAGGGCAGCATACTTACACAAACACACGAAAACTAATCTGTATCATGCTGGAACAATCCTCTTCCGAGAGTCATCCTTTAAGGCAGAACATGGCACATCGGAAATCTTTCAATGTGCAAACCTACATTCATCAGCCACTTTGTTAGGTACACCTGTTCAGCTGCTCTTCTGTTTCTTGAACATAACAGTGAGTTCACTTGTGTGCAAATGGCCTCCACTGTCATTAGATCTCAATCCAACACAACCACCTTTTGGGATGTGGTGGAACGGGAGATTCACATCGTTGATGTGGAGATGAAATCTGCAGCAACTGTTTGATGCCTTCGTGTTAATATGGACAAATCTCTCAGGAATGTTTCCAGTATGTTGTTTAAACCATGTCATTAAGAATTGAGGCTGTTGTGAAGTCAAAAACAGGTCTAGCCTGGCTACTGGCAAGCTTTGCACTCATGTCCCAAACATCCAAAGCTTCTGGCTGCTACACAAATCTTTGCACCCACCTATTAGATGTATGAGGTCATGCTCGTGAATGTTGATTCAGTTCAGGTTTAGAGTACATGTGCAGCTGATGATTTAACTAAGGCTTAAAAAAAACCAAAAACTACTTTGACCTCTCCAGCTGTCAGCCATTTGGAGGACAGAAAACTTGCTGTAATTCCTCCATCAGCTTCTTTGCAATGGTTGTTACTGCTAAATGGTCTTCAACCATAGTGTCTTTGTAAAAGGATGGTCGTCTCTGCTTATTTGTAATTGTAATATTTCATTATCTCTTCCAGGACACCCACAACAAGGGAGACCAGTTTCATTGAGAAAATGAAGAAAACCGTAAGTAATGCTACTCTATCAGATATATTTTAAAATAACACTGTATAGACGAGTGAACTCCAGACTTGCAGAGTTAATGTTGTGGTTATTCACCAGCTAATAATTATCTTTATGGGCCCTGCAGAGTAGTTTTGTTGCCCTCTTGCTGAGTGGACGAAGCATACAATAACTGTAATGGTATCCCTGCTGATGTAACCACATTAAGCTCTTGATTTCCAAACAATGTTTTGACTTTTGTGGAACTGTTTTGTAGCCAGAGCTGAGCAAAGACTCGGGGTTTAACTGATGTGGTTTTTGAAGAGAATAGCTCAGATACCACCGTGGTGGCAGGAAGGATCTTTGGCCACCACTGAGGTTTAACTTTGCCCCTGTTTTTGTCTCAGCAGTCCTGAAAGTGGCAGTTTATTTTATGGCACAGATTTACACATGGGGATGGAGCTGTCTGCTGGGGGGGAAGAAAAGAGAGTAACTCAATGATGGAGTTCATGCAGAAGTCCTATAGTTCAAACGCAGGTCTAAGGATGCATTTTATGTAGATTTAAATAGATTACATACTTCGTGATGTAATGCATTTACATTAGGTACTCATCATTTACATTACATATCTTTGTGTGCAGGGAAAGAACATCATCGTGTTCTACGGATCTCAGACGGGTACAGCAGAGGAATTTGCTAACAGGCTGTCCAAAGACGCTCAGCGTTACGGCATGAAGGGAATGGTTGCTGATCCAGAGGAGTATAGCATGGTAAGTACTGCCAGTGAATGAAATGCACAGCACAGTGAGGATAAATGCAGTTATTCTGCGTTGTTCAAACATGAAATGTTTGATTTTAATGATTTTTAGTGAACCTTCTCTCATTCCTAGATAAATAAAACATGTACACACCTCATCACATCAGTTGTTCCAGTCACAGTTGGATGTAATGTCTGCTTATTGAGAATCAGTGTTTGCATCCATTTTAAACTTCAGTGTCTCCGATTCTCTCTCTTTGCAGGGGGAACTGTCCCGTCTGTCTGAGATTAAAAACTCACTCGCCATTTTTTGCATGGCCACCTACGGAGAAGGAGACCCAACTGATAATGCACAGGACTTTTATGACTGGCTGCAGGAAAATGATGATGAGGATCTCTCCGGATTAAACTACACTGTGAGTTTTTATGCTCAACTTTGGCCAGTGTAAATTCTGTCAAATTAAAAGCGACTTCAGGAGAACTTCTTTGTAGAAAGTGAAGTTTTAAAAAGTACAACACAGACAGTGAAATGGACGCTGGGCAAGATATCAGTGAAGTTTGTCGTATGTTGGACTGTTACTTCCTACCAGTCATGCTACACTGTCATGATGGAAAGCCCAGTCAGGTTATAAACTGACCTTTTTAAGGTAAAGAATAATAAATGGAGATGATGACGACGATGATGATACTTGGAATTTGAGTCACCAGCTACACAGCCTGGATTTGTGTCACGCCGTTCATGTGTGACATCGTGTTATTGTTGGGATTCTGTGTCCTCATTTGAGTGAAAAATTTGATTATGGTTAAAATTTGATTATGGTTAAAATTTAAGTTGGTTAAACTTTTTTTTAACAAACTTCTTGTTTTCACTGTTGTGTATATTTTGCCATGTGTGCAATTTGAGGGAGCAGGTCAAGTGGAGGACAAAATAGGAAGTGGCATGCCTAAAAACTATCCACAGCAGATGAACAGTATCTGAAAGTCATGACTTTTGATGATCACTTCCTGCACCTGTTTCCCATTTTCTTTGCAAAATACGAAGAAGTGAGGTGTGACTCAAGACTTTTGCACATTACTGTGTTTTGGTTTTCATCAGTAGAAAACCGGTCGGACATCTGCAGCGATCTCACAGTTGCACGGGATTACTGTGTACTGGCCACTCTTCATTGTGTCCCGGTCTGTTTTCAGGTTTTTGGTTTGGGCAACAAGACGTATGAACACTACAATGCAATGGGGAAATATGTGGACAAAAGGCTGGAGCAGCTGGGAGCAACACGCATCTTTGATCTTGGTATGGGAGATGACGATGGCAAGTAAGTGACTGATGGATCCTCTGTGCCTAAAAAGAAGTGAGCTCCACATTTTTGAGTGGTGCAGCACTTATTGTGGGTCGAGATAGATTAGACCATTTTAAGATCCACATTTGAAGACTTTATCAACCTTTTTAAAATAATGCTTTTTTTGGCTTAGTCTGGAAGAGGACTTTGTTTCATGGAGAGAGCAGTTCTGGCCGGCCGTCTGCGAGCACTTTGGAGTGGAAGCCTCAGGAGATGAATCAAGGTGAGTTCAGGGACAGTTTGTGCCATGCATCATCATTTAATTATTTCAGACTTTTGATTTGGCAATTGTGCAACAGTTGCCTTGAGACATTTTTACCTTTCTCTCACCCTGCCTGCTGTTTTTTGTCCTGCTGCATCTCTAAAAAGAAACTACAAACACAAAACACAGGATGACTTGCTGTGATTCACTCCATATTGAATTGGTATGTCTCCGCGTGTGCACAGCTTGCAAACTGTAGTCTGTTTTGTCTCTCAGCATTCGGCAGTACGAGCTGAAGGAGCACACTGACATCAACATGAACAAAGTGTACACTGGAGAGATCGGCCGCCTGAAGAGCTTTGAGGTCCAGAAGCCGTGAGTATCGTAGCAGAAACTAATCACTGCGGTGGAGACCGATCAGTCACTGCTAGCATTTCACCTGCATTTATGACAAACTCCAGACTGGGTACAAGTGACCCTTTCTGCCCTCTAGTGGTTAAAAAAAAAAACCCCAACCCTAAACTTTTTTTACTCTCTTAGAAATAAATCTTTTTAATACTTAAGTGCTGCTCTTTTATTCATAGGCCTTTTGACTCCAAAAACCCCTTCCTGGCTCCAGTGACTGTCAACCGCAAACTAAATAAAGCTGGTGACAGACATCTGATGCATCTAGAGTTGGACATCACAGGCTCCAAGATCAGGTGAGGCTGGATGGGATAATTGCTTAGTAAACCTTTATCTCCCTGATTTAATGCAACGATATGCACAGCCCTGATGTATTTTTAGCTTTATGAATTCAGCTCAAAGTCTGAATTTTTTTTTTTCTCATTCTCATTTCAGATACGAGTCTGGAGACCACGTTGCAGTTTTTCCCACAAACGACTCTGCGCTGGTGAACAAGTTGGGACAGATGCTTGGGGTTGACCTTGATGTGGTTATCTCTCTTAATAACCTTGATGGTATGGCATTGACAGACCCAAAGCACCTTGACCTTACAGCTCGTCCCTCCCACAGTCTAGTGAAATCTGCCCTTGATATTCAAACTTGCAGTATCAGCTCACTTAATGTGTGAGTGACAGGGGTACTGTTACATTATGTAATAGCAGTAATTTAGCGGTAGTATAAATACTTAAGTTAGCTGTTGTTATAAAGGTCAGTTGTGGTGATTAAGGCTGCTCATTATCACTGAAAGTTGAGTAATAAGGCTACAAATGTGAAACTCTTATCATTTCGCACCTTAAACTTGCTCATTCAGACCACGTGCAGTTTATTAATACAATAAAAACTTGCCTATAACCACACTTTAAAGCTATTTTACCACTAGTGTGATTAAAAAGGTGAACCCATAAATCCACTGAAGACGCCCAGATACATTTTAAATCTTTTTCTGTTAGCTGTTGACCATTAAAGTGTTTTCAGAGTAGTGTCCTTGCTGTTTTGTGTTTCAGAGGAGTCCAACAAGAAGCATCCGTTCCCCTGCCCTACCACCTACCGCACAGCCCTCACTCACTACCTGGACATCACTCACCCTCCTCGCACCAACGTCCTCTACGAGCTGGCGCAGTACGCCTCTGATCCCAAAGACCAGGAGAATATGCGCAAGATGGCCTCCTCCTCCCCCGAGGGCAAGGTCAGTAATGGGTGGTAGTTGGGGGTTCGGGGCAGTGGCGGCATACAGCATGTGTGGTTGCCTGCACGTGCCTCCCAGAATCCATTTTGTAATCAAAGATCGTTGCGTTAAGTTCTTGCAGATATAATTATTTATCAACTTCCTTGTGCGGACGCTGGACAAACGGGAGTCTAGTGACAGACCAAAAGTTTTCAGTCCTTTCCGTCTGACGCTGAGTTTTAATTGAAGCTTGGTCGGTCGAAGAAAAGAATTAAAGAGCTTGGACCTGACCGTCCAGAGTTAAATATTCAGCAGCAGTCCATGGATCTTGGGAGATCGTGTACATGGACATTCTCTAGCACGCTATATGACAAGCGCAGTTGGTTAACTGGGCGTGGGGTGAGCAGTGCCTTTTGTTTTCCGTGTCTGCTGTGTCAGAGTCCTCGTACTGAAAGGTTGTGGACCACCACAGTTTTACGGGACTTCAAGCACTTAACAGAGAAGTACAAAAGACTCGAGCAGTTGTAGCCACTTGGATAATAGCGTAGTTTGTTTGGGGTTTTTTTTTTCCTCCATTGGTGTGACTGCAGTCACTCTCAGATTATCGAAGGTTTGCAAATGATTGCTGCCTAATTTATAAATGCAGACAGATTGCCTTCAGTCTGAAGGAGTCTATGTCAGCGTAACTCGAGGAAACGCATTGCATGTGATGGCCAATTTGACCCCATTTAGTTGCAGACTAACTCTTGTTTTTTTTTTGTTTTTTTTAAATAATTCAAATTTTATTGAATTCGGCATAAAAACGTCAAAACGGAACAAAGCAGTTCAAAGACACTGACAGAGAGAGGTATATAAGGCTGTTTGTATAATAACTTATTGGGTGGTAATGATTTGCCAGGCGTCTGGTTCAAACAAAGTTATATTTTCACTTTGTCTCTGGGTAAGACGTCACAGAAAGTGTCCCATTCTTCCTTGGCCATCTCATTTTCATGATTTAGCCCTCCCCAACATCTTCTCACAGACAGCAGTGTTCGTCTTCTGTTCAGTCTGCATTTTTAGTGTCTGAGTTTGCCACTAGCCAAGAATCCGTTCTCATGCTGATTGTCATATGGCAAAATTTCCCCCAGGTTTAGTGGTGGTGTTAGAGTAGCTGTTATCAAGTTAATGTAACAGAAGCTGGATCACAAAGCTTATATGAACCGTTCTCTGCTTATTTGCAGGCCCTCTACCAGAGCTGGGTGTTGGATGCCAGCAGAAACATCCTCGCCATACTGGAGGATATGCCGTCACTGAGGCCTCCTGTCGACCACTTGTGTGAGCTGTTGCCCCGTCTCCAGGCTCGCTATTACTCCATCGCCTCCTCTTCAAAAGTAAATCCATATACTTCTGTTTTAACATTCATTGAGGAATTGAATAAGCCGTCTGATTTTTAGGAGTGAGCTGTTGTTAACTCTTCTCTTTTATGCAGGTTCATCCCAACAGCATCCACATCTGCGCCGTCGTGGTCGAGTACAAGACCAAGACTGGCCGCACCAACAAGGGAGTTGCGACCAATTGGCTGAAAAACAAACTGGTCACGGACAATGGGCACAAGTCCACCGTCCCCATGTACATCCGCAAGTCTCAGTTCCGCCTGCCGTTCAAATCCACCAACCCGGTGATCATGGTCGGCCCTGGGACTGGAATTGCTCCTTTCATGGGCTTCATCCAGGAGAGAGGCTGGCTCAAACAGCAAGGTATTTACGGACTAATGTTGTCTAACCTTGACAAGAAACTGATGAATTAGGGGAAAGACCTCCAAGCATGTTTGTTATTTCTGTCCTTGTGTACATTCTAGCATTTAAAGGCTTTGAATTGTGGGCGCACATGAGAAATGGATGCAGGGAACTAGTTATAGTAAGGAATTTTTATCTATATTAGCATGTTGCGCTATCATCTATCACTAGTGCAAACCTGGAGAGTGTATCCAAGGTTACTTTCTGTCAGCATCTGTGTACGGATGTCCCCTAAATGCCTCATACACATTCAATGCACTAGGAAGAGGAACATTTTTAATAAACATGTTTGGTTACCTGTGAAGCAGGACTAAATATTTCGTAGGCAGCTCCCAATTATTCACAATATATTAGTCAACAACAAGGAACCAATTCTTATTGGTGGGGAAAAAAAACCTGTTTGTTCCAAGATGTCACCACGAATTTGCTTCTGGTGGCAGTTTATGAATGACGGTGAATAATTTGCTTTGCTCTGTGGCTGTCATCTGATTATAGGAAAGGAGGTTGGAGAGACCGTGCTGTATTTCGGCTGCAGACATAAGAACGAGGATTACATCTACCAGGAGGAGCTCGAAGGCGCAGAGAAGAACAGAGTCTTAACACAGCTGAATGTTGCCTTCTCCAGAGACCAGGACCATAAGGTACAGCTGCCTACGAGACTCGGAGTGGTGCATTATATCAGATTACCTCTGTTGACAATGTCTTGTTACATCAAAGTCGGGAAATGTACCTGGATTTTCTGTTAGTAGTTAATGTGAATTTCTTTGGTAAAAAAACCAAATTGAGATTGCAGTAAAACATTCGATCTACCAGTTTAATGGGGATCCCCGTTAGTATCAGTCTCGGGACCCCAGTGAACCCGGTGACACGCCACGTAGCATCAGATTGGCGAGCATAATGGCTCCATTACACACAGGCCAACATCCACAACACATTAACATAATACTAGCTGCTTCTAAATATACAGATGTCACTTACTTTCATGGAGAGAAAATAAAACTATAACAGGACACCGAAAGAAGCGATAATCTGCGTGACACATTGATACAGTACAATAATGGTTCTCCTTAATGTTTCCTCTCGTCCAGTGTAATGTCCCTTTTGCCATATCCCATTTACAAACTTATATAAACAGGATTCTTGACTTGAGTACCTTCCCGGTTAAACTCATCGAAGCACAATCTTATTCTGATCAGCCCAGATTACCAAGAGTATTGTTTGCATTCGGTTCTGTCTGGTTGTTTAGCTGTTTGTAGATAAATACACTGTTTTCTGTGCAGGTTTTTGACACGCACATATAAACATTGTTTTTCTGTTTTTCAAAATAAAGGTGTACGTGCAGCATCTGCTGACAAAAAACAAGGAGCATGTCTGGAAGTTGATTCACACGGACAACGCTCATATCTACATCTGCGGGTAATTAACACATTTCACAATTGTTACATTTTGGTGTGTGTGTGTGTGTGTCATCGTGAAGTATGCAGAAGATGCCATTGTGGTTGGGCTCATCTCTGATGGACATGACAGGTGTACAGGGCGACGGTAGAGAACTGTCTTGCTGGTGCTCAGAAAATAACCTACCGCTGAACTAGAGCAGGGCGATATGGCCAAAAATATTTATCACGATATATATTTGAAAATTTGCGATAACAATATAACTGACGATATAATTGATGCGAAACAAAATACAACTCCACAACTTTACTAGTGCAAAAAAAACCCCATCCATTTATTTTCACTTAAACAAGAAGCTGTTTTTTATGTGCATTAAAGCTATATAAAAATTTAACAGTACAAATGCAAATTCCTTGCTGAAAGTTTAACCAAAAGGCATTTCCAGTAGAAATGGGCTGACATATTCTGAGCATAACCATGTATAATATCCACTGAAGTTAAAAAGAGGTGCTTTGCAACATTAAACTGCAGTGTGCCAAATAAAAAAGTCAAATACGTAGTTTTTGGACCATAAGGTGCACGGGATTATAAGGCACATTAAGCGAAACAAAGCAGTCAGATAAATCAAACTTTATTCAACTCATTCTTCTTGCTTCCTCCACTTCTGTACCATTGATTCATTAATGCTGTATTCTATCACAGCTGCTCTATTCCCATGTTGTTGCAGTATATTAATGACTAACCTCATATTGTAGATGGATTATCTCAGTTGTTCTCCTGACTGAAGTTTGGTCCGTTTACAGCATCCTGCCATGTGATTGCATTTGTCTCTAACCATCAGGAACCTTCACGTTAACTTTTATCGAGTGGAAAAGTGTTAGGTTCATCCTCCAGCTTCACTGTTTATGTTATGCTAACATAGCTGTGTCGCTAGCGATCACGTAGCACATCATTATAAACCAGCTAGCCCAACTTCAGTAACCCTACAAACGTCACTCCTATTTAGTTTCCTGTCTTCATTTATGTCGGAAGTGATAGCAGAGCTGTACGTTTGAATTTTTTCAGAAATCTCTCAGTCAGAACATGCTATATCATGCTTAGGTAACTAGCGAGCTAACTTCCGCTAACTTCCTGCTAACTTCTAATTCCGTTAAATTTAATAAATTCTGTTTTCGTGGATGCCTGGATGTTAAACTTCATAGTTACACCTGGTAAAGCAGGAACACTGATCATTTTATTAAAGATGAAAGAATTTAGACAGTTTTTAACTCTCAGTGATGCTGCAGTGTTCATTTGACTTTGGGACCTGAAGCGGACGGAGTTTAGGACCCAGATTACTCCCAGATTTACGAGCACCTTAGTCTGAGAAATAAGGCAATTGACCCTGTGCACGAGAAAATGCTAACTTCCTGGTTTGAGACCGGATGTGGGGTTGTACATTTCCGGTAGCTTTACTTTGCGGTCAATCGCTACTGCGAAGATATACTCCAAAATCATGTCCAAAACTCGAAAACGGAAAGATCGCGTTAAGTTACAAAGAGCAGAAGGTGGGAACACTCACCACTGTTGTGTTATTAAAAAATCTAATGATCAATTTTGATGTTTAAAGAGTTTAGATCGATCAGTTGTTTACATCACTCAACACAAGCAGAACTGCATTACAGAATCAGAAGACACATCGTCCACCTTCAGAAGCACATCTCTGTATAGTGACTGGTCTTATGATTTAAACAGGCAAATGTTCAGCATTCAAACTACAGGTGAAGAATAGTCAAACCAGATGTTTCCCCGTTATGTCGATATCAGCTAGTCAAGTACACACCTACACAGCATGTCAACAAACCATGAAAAAAAGCCACACAAAAAATGAATGATTGCTGGTAAGGGTTTCTATACATTAGTATTTACGAAGGGTATGTTGTGACTTACCTTCAGAATTACAGTGGTCCCTCGCTATAACGCAGTTCACCTTTCACCTCGCTGTTTCGCAGATTTTTTTAGTGCAAGTTTGCATGCTTATTTTTACGTCACATTGTGTCCTGCGTCCTGATCGCTGCAGACGATCTCCTCCGTAACGTCTCTCCTGTACAGTACAGAATCGCTGCATCGATCGCTAGCAGTGTGACTCTGAAGTGCAGTACTGTATGTCCACGATGTCCACGAAACGTTTTGCACCGTCAAAAAATAAAATTGGCTACTTGATTTCACCTATCGCTGGTTATTTTTAGAACATAACACCCGCGATAAACGAGGGACAGCTGAGAAATATAACATTTGAATCCCTTTTCTCTTTTGCTCTGAGGCGCGGGGGAAAAATATCGACAAGTCGATGAACATCATTTACAGATATATTGGGTAAATGCCCAAGACATCTATAGAAATGTAAATCGCCGCTTGATTCATTCATTTGCTTAACTTGTTTTGGACCGTAAACAAGGCGCGAATAGGACACCGGAAACAAAGCTCCCCACAGGAGTTTCCGCACCGGAAGTAGCATATGCTAACGTGCACATAGTCAATAACGACGGCCCGCTTGCATGTTCTACCAAAAAAAAAAGTGCTTTGTTGTGTATCTGACGGACAAACACCAAACCAGTTCCACATCACTGAAGTTGCACCATTTTTACAAACCAATTCTGGTTCACCCGTTTCAACAATCGGCCATGTGCGTATGAAAACAAAGGCACTGCGCTTGCGCGTTTTACCCATATTCTATCGCGATATTTCATTTTCTTATCGTTGCCTAACATTGTACCGTTATTACCGTGAACAGTATAATATGGCCCAGCCCTATGCTGAACGTCCTTAAAACTAAAACGACAGGTGGAATCTGTGTCCACCTTTAGGTTTCTGGGCACCCACATCTCTGCTGATCTCACCTGGATCTACAACACCAACTCCCTGGTAAAAAAGGCCCAGCAGCAGTTGCACTTACTCTGTCTCCTGGAAGAATAACCTGGACTAGAAGCTGGCCTTCTACTGCTCCTCAGTACTCTCCTACTGCTTGGGTGTTTGGTACACAGGGGCCACTGCTGAGAACAGACAGGTTGTGAAGAGGGTAATTAAACCTGCCCAAAAAAATCATTGGCTGCCCTCAGCCATCGCCAAATCCTCCTGTCTCAGAAAAACCAGGGCCATCACAGGTGACCCCTGCACCCTGCCTACCATCTGTTTGACCCGCTGCCTTCAGGTCAGTCAGGTCAATCAGGTCCCACACCTTCAGCTTCTTCCCCTGGGCCATTCAGACTGTTAACATGCCCCACCCCCTCACTCTCCCACACCCTACCCCTGCACAACCACCTCGCCAATCTGAGCCATGGTCTGAGTGTCCTTTATCACTCAGGCCACTCACATACAGACTCTATACTCAGACCAAGTCCTTTTCACTACTTTCAAGCACTTGGCAACTTGTAGACAGCAGGAATGAATACAAAAGACAATTTATATTTTATTCCAGCACAGTTTTTGTGGAGCACCCACAATTTTGTTGTGCATATGCAATGACAAAAAGGGCTATTCTATTCTATTCTGACACATCCTCAAAATACATTTGTCTCCTCCCAGGATCTAACAGGTATGACGAAGTATCTGGGCCACATCAAGGACAAAAAATATTGTTGATTATTTTGAGAAAAAAAACCCATATGTGGAGGTAACCAAACTGCCATGTTTGCTAAACACTCTACAAACCGCCTTGTGTAGATGAGTTGAGTGAAACAAATTGATCAGCTGTCTTGTGATACAACATACATCCTCTTTATTGCACAAGGGTGTAGCCATCGATAACCTTGCAGTTTGTCTTGAAACAACTGTAATCTTCACATTTCAACTTTTTTCTCAAAACGATTGATAATACGTGTATATATCTTCTTAATGTGATCCTAGTACTGCTTTGTAAACTGGGGATCTTTAGCTCGTTAGGTGAACCTTCACACTGTGGAGCCAGTCAGGAATTCGGCACTACATGGAAGTGATGCAAGCCTGGATTCTCTTTAGCAATGTGTAATTTCACAACTAGTGAAATAGTTGTGAAATTAAAGTAAAGAATTTCTGTCTGATTTGAGGGATGCGCTGATCACTATGTCATTTCTTTCCCGTTGTAGAGATGCAAGAAACATGGCTAAAGACGTGCAGACGGCTTTCTACGAGATTGCGGAGGAGGTGGGAGGCATGACGCGCACCCAGGCTGTAGATTACGTGAAGAAACTGATGACCAAGGGACGCTACTCACAGGATGTCTGGAGTTAAATGGCCTCAAACCTGGCCTCACTTTGTGCACATACAGTGGTAGTTTTAAAGGTTTTTTTTCATCCGCCTTGGTCTGGACTGACTTAAAGAAACAAATGATTCAATTTTAAACCTTGTGTTCGTACTCACCCTGGTTCACCTTGACAGCGACAGCTAACTGAAGAAAATGAGGCAAACTCTACCTCAGCAGATCTTACTAAACCAATAGAGCAACCTCCTTACTTTTGTTTGTGGACAGGCAGCTTGTGTTTGCTGAGATCCTCACATGATCCTAACTGTTTCAGCCCTGTGCTTTCCGGGGAGTGTTAAGAGCCTCCGATTTATAAATGAACGAATTGGTGTAGAATCCCACCCGCTCTAAATTCTTAAATAATGAGTATTAGATGCACAAGAGTGTCATTTAATTTTGTTTAAATGGGGTTTTTTTTATTTTTTTTATTAGCCTCAGATTTAAGGTGTCACACCACAGCAGTTTATGATGCATCGTGTGTGTGTGTGTGTGTGTGTGTGTTGCAGTGTAAACACTCAGAGTAGGCTGAGACATGAATGGACGCTTTTCTCTCTGAGCTGATTCAGTAACCGTTTCCTAGCAACAATAAACAAATATCTAAAATGTTTGAAAAGTTTTTATTTGGTGTAACAAACTGGCATCGCAGGTACAATTGTGTGTTTACCTTTGTGTTTTGACAAGGGGGTTAGCCTTTTATGCAGACGTTGCTGTTCATTTGAAAGAAGAATGGTAACATTTCGAGAGGCACCGAAAAAAAGGAGACGATCATATATGAAAACCATGAGATTATGTGCATTTCTTTTCTTTTAATACCCTGCCTTTTAACATAGAGAAAATAAATATTTTTAACCAGTGATATTTTAAAGCATTTTGTATGTTAGAGCCTTCCTCCCATGGGACTGTTGTTTTCTGTGATATTCACCTAAAAGCAGAGGATTGTGGGTTCATTGGGTGGCATTGGCAACTCTAACACGATAACCACCTAGGGCTGTGCGATATGACCAAAATCTCATATCCCGATATAAGACATTTATCGTCCTGACAACGATATAAATCACAAAAATTTAACATTTTCTGTAAATTCTGTGAATCTCGGGCAACTCAACTTGCGTGAAGTGTTTCCAGCTGGGCGTCCTTTACCTGGAACCCAGTGTTTTAACCGAAGCATGAAACTATACATTTTTAGACATAAGTTGTAATGGCCGCCGTTTTCTTTCAAAGTTTAAGTCTAAGGTTTATTTTTTTTTTAGCACCTGACGGCTCTTTTTCGCTTCCCATCCGTAAACTCTCCGCATATTCTTTCACGTGATTTAATTTATTTTGAAAAGTCTCAACAGGATCTTGAGCTTTATTGTGAAAGGTTTACGTGGAAAACAAACAATCGGACAGCGGAGGCACGCGATGGTTTTACCGTCATTGTTGCTAACGACAACACGTAAAAACAGGGTCCGTAGTGTGGTTATATTAAATATAAAAGAAAGAGAGAACTTTAAGAAATTAATATAGCCACTACAGTGACCATCAAAACGATGAAAAAATATTGCTGTAAACAGTTTATTTTACGACACCACGAAACAAACGATAGCGTAATAGGAAACGATAGACGTTTTTATATCGTCATCCGATATATATCGTTATATCGAACAGCCCTATAACCACCTCTGTTTGTCTTTCTTATACTGTTCTGCGCCTCTCCCCCTTTTTGTCTGACCACACCTGCGCCGCTGCACGCAGAAGGTGGCCAGACGTATCCGAACATTTCGCGTGTTCTCCCGTTTCAGTCCGTCAGAGCTCGTCACGGAGCTTTGGGGGAGTTTGAGGTCAGTCAGGCAGTGGAAGTGCAGTGCCTTTTTTTTTTTTTTTTTTTTTTTTCTATGATACCTTATGTATGGAGTTGGCAGTAAAGTCTGGATACTTCATTGTATGTTTATTCCTTCTTTCTTGCTTATATTTTGATAGAAAGAAAAGTTCATCTGAGACACTTTACCTAGTGCTGTCACTTTTATCATTCCTCTTTACAATGTAATCATTTGATTATATGGAGGCTTGCTTTTTTTTAATTAATAAAAAGACTGAATAATTTTTGGAGTTTTGTTTTTCTTTTTTCTTTTTTCAGGGGGGGCATTAGAGGTATGTAAGGGTTCCTGAGGCGCCTTACACACCTTTTAGCACAGACCTTCCCAAAGTGTGGGGCCCGCCCCTAGGGGGGGCGCAGAGCCATTGCGGGGGGGGGGGCGCGGTATGAAAAGGGGGGGGAAAAAAACCAACGCTTGGCAGGGGCGGATCTAGAGAAATTTTCTTAGGGTGGCATGAGGGTGGCAAAGAAATCAAATGGGGTGGCAAAATCAAAGCCTTTTTTTCCCCCCCAAACACATGCAGGTGGTTGCATATGGTTAAAATGATTCAAATGCAGTAAGTATACACGTTTTTCATATAACTATAGTCTATAACTTAATTATTGTCTGTAGCCCACATAATTACACACTTTAGTTACATAAAACAAGTGAGTTTTGATGTTATGTACTGTATAGCCTGTATAATAAATAAATATGTAGCCCAATAAGTATAAAATCCAGAAAGCTACACAACATGGGGTGGTTCATTTACAAGCACAAGTCTAACTTAAGTTTCACACTGTTTTTTGTTAGAAAACAATCACATTGTTAGATGCTTAAATTACACAAAATGTCAGAAGTCTGCACTGTCATGATCAAAAATTTAAACCTAATTTTTCATGATTTGTTGGATCAACCCACTGAGGTCTGAAATACAACTGGCCATTTTTGACTCCTTTTGAGTTTACGTTTGTATTTCACGCTCAGATTGTTTCATTTTATTTTTTTCTCCTTGCCATGTTTGGTATCATTCTTTTCAGCTCAACTGAATTTAGTTGTTTTTTTCACTGACATACTGCATTAGTATTACTGATCTGAAATCACACAAAGAACTTAAACTCCTAGTAATATTTTTTACTGTAAAAAAAAAAAACACAGACATGTTGAGTAAATTTTTATAACTTGAAATGCAAATATAAATTGTACATTTTGTAAACATATACAACTATTTATCTAAAAATGCAGCCAATACACCTGCCGGGTTTTTTTGTTTTTTTTTCATTTTTTACAACCATTTAAAAATATTACTAAAACTAAAGTGAGAGAACAATCAGGTTTCGCAATAAGATGCCCCACAATTGATGTGTGCCAGTAAAAAAAAGTTTGTCCACCAAAAGACAGAGGAGAAGAGCACAGGGATAAACCTGCAGGTCTGACAACAGGAGGTGTATCACTCCGCTGGTTTTCTACTTAGTGACAGTGTTTACACTGCAATGTGCCTTAGTGACATTCATTAGTGCCCTCACTAACACACAAAACAAAACGACTACACAACATAACAGCTACACAAGACAACACAATACACTAAGTATACACTCCACACTAAACGTCACAAATCTCCCACATCTAAAAACTCTCTCTCTCTCTCTCTCACTCGCTCGCTCTGTCTCGCTGCCGTTACCGTCACTCCCAAATCTTTCCCTCTTCCTAAACAACCAAATCCCACATGTTGACTTTTTTTTTAATTGGTCGACATGGTACATTTTTCCACCGATAGGAAAGAGGTGGCTTTTTTCCCTTTCTGTACTGTTTTCGCGCTGTCCTTAGAAAATGCTTAAAACACACGCACACAAAAACGTGACGACAGTATTTAGAAAAAAGCGGGGCTTATATATATTATCATAACTCTGGATTTACTGGCCTGTAATTAAAATTTAAAAACTTTGAAGTCCGAACTTTCAATGTGGGCTGAAATAGAAACTCAGCGTGGCTGCAGCTTGTTGCTGTGTCAGCTTAAATCAGTCATGTGATTTGGAGGTGCAGCGTGTTCGTGGACCACGGAGGGTTAATAACACTCACCTTCCTTCCATTTACAGAGTGTAACATCCAACCACCTGTGCAAAATCCGAAATTCCCATGGTGTTGTTCAAAATGTGCTCTGGCACAATCATAAGCATCGCTTGCTACTGAAACCAAGAAAAAAGCCGGTCCTGCTATGGGCTGAACCATTTGTTAATGGTGGAGGGGGGGGGGACACTATATTCAGTTTTAGCATTTATATTCACTGTTGACTGTAACTACGCTCAAACTGTTAATGCTATCTTATTTTAATAAACAACACTGTCATATGCAAAACTGGGGTGGCACTTGGGGTGGCAAGGAATCATTTTAGGGTGGCACTTGCCACCCCATGCCACCCTTCTAGATCCGCCCCTGACGCTTGGACAGTGCATTATTCAAAGAAATGTTCTTTCTTTATGCTACTCTACACTGACCTGCGAAGGAGATCAGTCAGTGATGTATTTACATAATGGACTTATCTATGTGGATGATCAGTAATTTGAAAGTTGGGTCCTTAAAAAAGAAAGAAATGGTCTCAAAAGAAAAAGGGAGAAAAGGCTCAGTTATGAATACCTGAACACACAAGAACTGGACTGAAAATCACTGGCAACAGATCTTATAAAGTAATTTATCCAAACTGTGAATGCATGAAAGTTAATGTCAGATTTTTATCTACCATGTGGAAACAATCTAATTGACAAAAGCTTAATTTTTCAGCTTGATAGTAATCCCAAACACACTGCCAAAGTAGTAAATGTATACCTGGATAGAAAACTCCATAGTCATGGATTGACCTCAATCAGGTTAATCAATGACTATGGAGTTTGGAGAGCTATTACCTGAAGGCTACATAGAGAAATTACAAGAAAGCTTGCCTAAAAGAGTTGACACTGTGCTGAAGAATAAAGGTGGTCATACGAAATACTAACTTTCAGGCTCTTTAGAATTGTACAAACACACTTTTTGCCTTATATACTGTATTTTCAGGTATGTTTACACATGTTTCAATAAATCCCTGCAACTATTTCCCATTTCCCAAAAATATAAATAAGTGAAGGCTCAAGTCCTTTGCACATCATACATACACATTAATACAATTATCAATTAATCCCTAAAATGTGCATTTTTGTGAGCTGGACGCACATAAACCTAATCAGAGAGAAGATGCGCAACTTTCTGCGCTATTTCGTCATTAACGCTCAGGACCAGCAGGGGGCGTGAACGCGCTTTAAAGGCGGGCTCCGGAGCGCCCCGCCCGCATGCAAAAGCTGCTGCATTTAGCACAGATTCGCAGCGGCGTGTTCGGCTCTGCGCTGTTTGTTGCGCACTTTCAAGCAGGGGTTTTAATCAGCCACGACGAGAACCAGAATTCATCAGCTTTTAAACTACATATATATAAAAAGTACACACAATGGCCACTGGTAAGTGAGAACGCATTTTTTTTCGATGAGAAAGTAGGTCAAATAGCTTTGGAGCTAACGTTAGCTTGCGAACCGCGAGGCCAGAGCCAGGGCTGCGTCTATTTCATGGAACGCAGGCTCTTTTTCCCCCTCATTAATGCATGCAAATAATTTTATTTGTTTATAATTATTCATCTTTTCATAATGGGAATGTGCTTCACGGCATCTTATTTTTAGCTGTACTTTAAAACACGAACTGTGGCTACAGTGGTCTTTGTCGGGGTGGCTGTTAGCAAAGAAAAAAAATTGAAAGCGTCTTTGTTATGGCGAAGGCTGTTGTTTCTCTTGCGGATCCAGAATTATTTTGCTCTTGTAACGTTATCTGATATCCTGCATTATAGTTAACTGTAGTCGTACATGTGCGTATTTTCATTACATCAGACTGTGCCAAGAACAAGGGGTATTTTGAGCAGATCATTTGTTTCGTTTTCAACATTTAGTCTAAGCCAGCGCTAATGTGACCGCCATTTTCCCGGCTCGGCCTGACTAAGGGCCTGTTGGCGTGTTGCTGGCCTGCTTAAAGTAACCTATTTTTGCCTTTGAGGCCAGCTCATTGGTCAGCTAGGTATTTACTTAACTTTTTAGCAAACACATTTACACCACTGTGTTATTTTTGTTTCAGACTCAGGCTACGGTGGCCCGCAAAGGTAATGTGCAGACAAACTTTAAAGTACATACCCATGTTCAAAGCGTGTAACTGAACAACGTTTTAGCTTTTTGAACACATTTAAACCTGGAAGCTAAATGTCTTTTTAACCATGTGTCTGCAGCTATGGCTCGTATAGTGGAGGTCAGCAAGGCGGGCAGGTAAGACCTCTATTCTGGCTACTTGATGTAATAGTACAAGTTCATTTATTTTTACGTAAAACCTGCTTAACTTATGCATTTGATTGGCAGGGTTATGGACAAGGAAATAGTGGCAGCTCCTATGGAGGACAGAATTATGGTGGCTATGGACAGCAAGGTACAGTATGTAAATGCAACTTAAACACCTTTTGTTAAACAACAGAGGCCACCTAAAAAGTGTCTTTTTATCATTATTATTATTACATTTTTTTAAATATCAGTTACTAAAATGTCTTTTCACATCTAGTTTAGTTGGTGTTTAAGTTATGTGTCCTTTAAGATCTGGCATACGCCTGTGTCCACACACAACTTTGGTACTGGTTTTTATTGTCTTTTGGTGGAAAGTATCCCGGGCACAGCAGAGGTCAGGATACTGTCCAATTTAGTACAATCTCATTTGGTACAGGTTAATTGCTTTATAAATTGTGAAATGCTAATGTGAACCTTGGGGTTGTTTTTAAACTTGGTTAATGTCATCTCTTCATCTCCACAGAAAATTATGGCCAGTCTCAGCAACCGAGCTATAATAACTATGGACAAGAGTCCTCTGGGTAAGTTCATAATATCTCTGTATTAGGGATGGGGTGTGTTTTGTGTGTGGAAAGGCGCTTCCAGTGACATCCTTTGTCTGTTCAAAGAAAGTTAGGATTATTAAATAATACAAGTGTGTAAGAATTTGTATGTATTACGAAATGGGGGAAAATCCAGTAATGATTTGTATGTATGTAACTCTAATGCAAGATTTAAGGGGAAAAAAATCCAGCTAATTCTGCACTTGGTTGATAATTTCCCATTCAGGTATGGTGACAAGCCCTCCTATGGGCAGCAAGGATCTGGGTCTTATGGACAGCAAGGCTCCTACAGTGGTCAGGGGCAAGGTGGAGACAGTTATGGACAGGGACAGGGTGGCGGCGGCGGTGGTGGTAGTAGCGGATACAGTGGCCAGGGTGGTGGCAGCGGTGGATATGGAGGCCAAGGGCAAGGAGGAGGTGGTGGCGGTGGATATGGACGATGGAATGAAGGTACGCTAACTGGATCATAAAATCTCAATAAGTCCTGTATTCAAAATTGGCCTGTGCTAAGAATTTATTTTCTGACTTCCACCAGGTGGTGAAGGTGGTGGTCAGGGTGGGAGGTTTGGGCGTGACTATGGAGACCGTTCAGAAGGAGGGGGCTACAGAGGCAGAGGCCGTGGCGGCGGTGGCTATGACCGCAGTGGTGGATACGATCGTGGCGGAAGAGGCGGACCTCCTGGTATGGGGTAAGTTGCACAGTGCCACTGCCCCCAAGGTACCCTTTTAACTGAAATATGAGAAATGACTTGTTTATAAGCACATCATCACCACTCATCAACTACAAACCATCCACATAGATGGATTTTTTCACCACTCATCTGCTTTGTGCTCCAGATCTGCAAACACTGGTAATTTTTCTTCTTTTAAAACCTGAACAATCAAATGTTGCCGCAGGTAAAAATTTCCCCAAACATCTGCTCCAGGTCCTCTGAGCCTTGATTTTTTTTATTTTATTTTTAAATCTTTTGTGTGTGTGTGTGTGTGTGTGTGTGTGTGTGTGTGTGTGTGTGTGTGTGTGTGTGTGTATTTAATCTCATAAGAGTCACGCTGGTGACAAAATCCACTGTTAAGATTGTGTGATTTGTACTCAAGTGGTGGTTAATTGGAGCATAGTTGCTCGACTCATTGGAGATCCACTCGCTATCAATGGGATCTTAAGGTAAAAAGAAATGGAGATTGGATACAGCTGCCCAGATAAGAGCTGGTTGTGCAACTAACATACCCAGACAGTGACACAAGTTTTGTCCATTTGGCAACAAAGGTTGAAAAGGACCACTTGGTGTTTCCAGAGACTTTCATTCAGTGGAATATTAACCTAAATGGTGCCATAGCATTCTTCTTTTTTTTTTACTTTGGACTAATTTGTTACTAAAAATGGATTTGACTTTTTTAATATTTAAACTGTGCCTCTATTGAGAGGAGGTAAATATAATCTGTATTTTTGGAGCCTGTACAGTCCGAAAGTGCCGCATTTCTTTTTCATCCTTTAAACCTCCTGTTATGTTAGAGATCTCGGTCTCAGTTAAATTTCCAGTAGCCACACGTTTTTAAGATGCCAGTAAGTTCACGAACTCCAGTTTGTGGTACGTTCATTTCTTATAATGACCACACAATATACTGTGAGCAGTGGAAACTCCCCTGAGGTGATGCACTTAGACCTGGAGCCACATTTTCAGCTGCTTCACATTCAACAGGTTTCATTCAAGTGTTGTATATTTGACAATGGCGAACATGTATGTTGTGTTAACATGGATCTACATTTTATACTACAGGTGATTGAACTAAAACATGGACCTCAGTAAAAGGATCACATAAATGCACTCAGTGGAAGATTGCTCATTGGTTTGCTGCACCCCTTAACATCAATTTGGCTCATTTTGTTTAAAAAAAGAAAAAGAAAAAAAGAAGCTGTTTTTTCAGCTTATGGTATCTAATCTGGCCATGTGAAAAGTACCAAATTATCTGTAAACGGTGCCCCAGTGACATGTAATAACTGCCTTCACTCGTCTGCCTGATTGTTCAGTCAGAGCTGCCTAGTCGTCTGCTTATTGATCTCTAATGTCAAAGACTAACGCATTCATCGTGTGAGACATTTCCACCGTAGTCGCACACCCTGGCAGGAGTGCATACTGGTGGGGATGTAGGGGAGCTTTGAGCTCTCAGTTGGGACAAAGGAAAAGCCATCATATCTCCAATTTTTCCTCTGCAGAGGTGGTGACCGTGGTGGCTACAAAAATTACGGTGGTAAGTGACGAGCATCAGAACTGTGTCGGTGGGGGAGGAAAGAGTTTGAGTTAGGAAAAAGAAAAGGGGGTTTTTAAAAAAGAGAGAGAGAGAGAGGAACTTCAGGGAATGCCACCATTTCCATGTCCAGATCCCAAGGCTACTCCACCTATTGCTATTTGTCATAATGGTAAAGAACATGGAGCTTGAGATGTAAAATAATGGTAATAATGGTTGCATGGAGACAAGAGCCCATTGTAAATGAGAGGTGTTCCCAGGATGAAGAAGGAAAACTTTCTAAAACTGGAGACTTTATGGTGGTTTTCATTTCTGGTGTAAGTTCAAAAAAGAAAAGTGAGGGGAGGAAAAAAAACAGAACAGTTCTGTTCCTGTTGAAAGGTGTTGGTATGTGACGCAATGGTATGAAAACACCCACCAGAAAGCTGTTAACGTGGTATTTGGTTAATTTTCTTTGGTATCATTATGCAATGCTAGGGACCAAGTTAATACTTAATTATGTGAAAGCTCACCCCAGAGTTGAAGAATCCTTTTTCACACTTTTCCCTTCCATCCTCTTTTCTGTTTTCCAGGATCTCGAGACTACGGCTCAAGGGATGAACCAGGTGAGGCTTAAAGTGGACATTAAACATGTATAGGCTAAAAGCCCTGCTCTGAATAAGTTACATAAATTTTACACTGCCTGTGGAGCCGGATGTAAGAAACGAGTGTTTAAGTTTTTAGAATGAGTTTGGCGCCATCTTGTGTACAGTCCAGTACAGCCTGGGACTTCACCAGGTTGGTTGTTTTCGGCTAATACACCTGTATTGGTTTATGTTGGCTAACTAGCGAGAGAACACACAACTCATTGTACAGCCAGAGGCAACACAAAGGTGACCCCCCCCCCCGACTGCTTCTTATTTTTAGTGTCTGTATTTTCTGCTGAGTTGGTTGTATCTCTGGTTGGTTAACACAAGCTAATGTAACTTTGTTAGTCACAACTTAAAAAAAACAGCCAACCTGGTCATGTCATGTACTGTTCTGTAAGATGGAGCCTAAATATGTTCTGTAATCTTCAAACACTTAAATTTGATCTGTTTTTAGATGAGGTTTGTTGACACTTTCTGTCGTCTGATCTCATCCACAGCTGGAGAGCAGGACAACTCTGACAACAACACCATTTTTGTACAGGGACTTGGAGAAGATGTCACAGTTCAGGAAGTTGGAGACTTCTTCAAGCAGATTGGCATCATTAAGGTACTGAGCGAATCTGAGAATCATTTCTTTTCATTTGACTGGATTTTTATTATACCAGATCAGTCCTTTCTTTATGCACCTGAAGCAACTTCTGTCATTTTAATTTCAGTTATGTCTAATTTATAGCCACAAAACTGACAGTAGGGGTAGTGCATTACGATGCAATCATGTTGCCTGGCCTAATAATGGACTAAAATGATGTAAGCATTACAGAGGACCAGAGGGCTAATACTATTTGTCTTTGATTCGTATAGGCATCATCTACCACCTCTACTTCATTTACTTTAGTGTAATTAGGTTTCAGTTTTCCACCAGCACAAACACACACGATACTAGTAGCATGGGCGTGTACTCGTGTAGATATTCATTGCAGCAGACTCAGGTATTTAAAACAGTAAATGCAAAAAATGCTGATCATCTCGAAATCTTCTGTACTTTTAGGTGAATAAGAAGACTGGCCAACCAATGATAAACATCTACTCTGACAAAGCCACTGGGCGACCAAAGGGTGAAGCTACAGTGTCCTTTGATGACCCTCCATCAGCCAAAGCTGCTATTGATTGGTTTGATGGTAAGAGCCCTGATATGTATTTTTATTTCCTGACATGTTTCAGCACTGTTTTCACTGACCTCTTGTTTGTTTAATTTCAGGAAAGGATTTCAATGGCAAACCCATCAAAGTATCGTTCGCCACCCGCAGAGCTGAGTTCACACAGAGGGGTGGTGGTGGTGGCGGCGGCGGCGGCAGAGGGGGGCGAGGAGGTGGGTGTTGCTCAGGCCGTCCTCTGGGGTTCAAATGATGGATATCATATACAGTTGGTAAATTAAGTTACCTGTACTGATGATGCATCTTGGTTGGCAGGTTTCAGAGGTCGTGGTGGTGGTGGACCCAACTTTGACATTAAGGGAGGAGACTGGCCTTGTCCCAACAGGTGAGGATTTTAAACTTTTTATTTCATTTCTAAATGTTTATTAATAAAAACTCAACAGAACATGTCCATTTGGCTCAGTTGCATTTCTAAATGCCTGGATTTCCTTTCCTCAGCTCTTGCGGCAACATGAATTTTGCCCGGCGGCAGGAGTGTAACAAGTGTGGTGCACCCAAACCAGGAGATGGAGGATTTGGAGGTGGAGGTGAGTGCTTTAGAGATGTTCTTTTACCTGAAATGTTTACAGGATTGGAAAATGGTCCCTGTGGTTTTAGCGAAAAGAAACCTGGTAGCAGGAACATGTTTCTAAGTATGGCTAAACTTGCCATTTTTCCTTTTTTTTTCTTTTTTTTTTTTTCTTTTTCCCCCACTCTTTGTCCAAATCGTTATTGCTCAATTTTTATGTTAATAGATTTAGTGATGGATTAAAGGCTTTTGGGTAATTTCAGTTCTGTCATTTTATAAATGCAAGAAACTCATTTTTATTGTAATGAAAACACAAAGTTTAACATAGGAAATAACAGCACCACTTCAGAGTAGTTGCATGTGTTAAAGACTTAAATTGTTAGGCTAGTTTGTGCTCTAACCTGTCACGGACCCATTTGTGTTGTCACGTCATGATGCATTTGCAGATCGTGGAGGCAGAGGCGGATATGGAGGCGACAGAGGTGGTGGCTTTAGAGGGCGTGGAAGTTTCCGCGGGGGTGACCGTGGAGGCTTCGGAGGAGGTGGCGGAGGATTTGGAGGTGGCGGCTACAAAATGGGAGGAAGGTCAGTTGAAGACTCTTGGCTGTTGCAGTAGTGTCATTACAGCAGGGTGGTCCATCTACTTTGCTTGGTTTAAAAAGTGGCTGTTTCTTGTGAAATGGCTCAAGCTGTGATTTCACTCCTTGGCCAATCAGTGTCATGCAGTCTGTCACATTTTTGCTGGCTGAGGGGTACTAAAGTACCAGTACCTAATGGAAAACTCTAAAAACTGGGTGGAATTATAGTAGGTGCTAGTGGAAAAGAGACTTTAGACCAGGGGTGGGGGAACTGCAGGCCTCAAGGGCCAGTGTCCTGCAGGTTTTAGATGTGTCCTTGATCCAACACAACTGATTTAAATGGCTAAATGACATCCTCAACATGTCTTGAAGTTCTCCAGAGGCCTGGTAATGTACAAATCATTTGATTCAGGTGTGTTGACCCAGGACGATATCTAAAACCTGCAGGACACTGGCCCTTGAGGCCTTGAGTTTCCCGCATCTGCTTTAGACACTACTTTATGACCAGAAGAGGGCGTACTCTGCCCAAAAATGACTATAGTTTGTCTTTTTCAGTACTTTGGCAGTATGATCTTCAAGGAGATTAAACTGCATTTTGTGCTGTTAGCAAGCTGTGAGTGAAATTACACGATCCAAGGAGCCCCTAAGTGTTCCAGGTGTCTGAATATTCACTCTGATTTGTGTTTGGTTTGCCCTGAAGGTGACATGCTGCATTAATGGGTGTCTGCTTTATTGAAAGCAAGTTCTGCTGCTCATTTAAAATGTGAAGGCCTGTGCGAATGAGAAGTTGACATCATGGCTCACCTTCATTTGCCGGCTGATTCCGGTTTTTATCTCAATGACAGAAGCAGATGTGGGTCTTCGTTAAAATGCAGCCCGAGTAACAGACATCTTTGTCTTCTCCCCTCAGAGGTGACCGCAGGGACGACAGAAGAGACCGGCCGTACTGAGTGCTCCAAAGAAGGAAATCATTCCAGCCCTTAAGTTTGCCGTGGACGGAGGATTTAGATTGGAGGAGGACTAACGGGGTGTAGGAGGGGGGAGGGTGTAGATGAGACGATGTTTTTTGTCTACTGTAGCTGGTGCATCCTAAGTATCACTGTTCTTCTGTGATTCAGGGATGTGTTGAGCTTATGTAAAGGGGCTGATTGGCACCTGTAGGCATGTGGTCTTTTGTTTTGTTTTTTCTCCCCATTTTTGTTTTTTTGTTTTTTTTCTTTGTTAAATTTCTTTGTACATCTTTTTAATTTTCTGTCAGATTCTAGTTGCTGATGTTATGTGAGGTAGACTTCATACCATTGTTTTGTATAAACAGAATAAAATGTTTTACTTGGTTTCTTTTTTTTTTCTTTTCTTTTTTTTCCAAAATGATATTAAACTGTGATCTTTTCTCCGTGCTTCGTGTGAGTTCATTACACACTAACCTCTTCAGCACTAAAGAAACAAACTGCATGTGATTCATATCTTTAAAATTGGTTGTGTGCAGCTGGGGAAACGCTGCCATGCCCTGCTGATTTGGATTTCTTTGCCCTGCAGTAAAGGGGCAGACGAGGGGCGGTGCTGACACACTCCTCCTCCTCTCCCTGTAATACTCCAGCTGTGAATAAGCTCCGTCAGTCCTCGCAGTGATGGAGAAGTCTTGGGATCACTTGAGTGTCCTCAGATGGTAAATTTAATCATGGAGGTTGTGAAGGGAGCAGGGCGCTGACTGCGGTTCTCCCCGCGATGAGCCGCCGAGCTCCGGGCCTGTGTGAGCGGGGCGTTAGGAGACTCTGGTTCCTGGCTGTGACGGCGCTCATCACCGCTCAGACTACCGCAGGATCACCGCTGCTCCTGGACCCGGAGGTACTGCTGTCAAAACTCATTTCACAGAGACTCAAAGACCTCTGTTACAAACATTTCTGGTAAGCAGGCGAATTAAAGTGACCCACATTTAAAACTACGCTGTGGGCACTGCGAAGTTATCCTACCGGGGAAATTGTTTTATCGGCTTTACACCGAAACTTTGACACAGTGAATTTGGTGGTTATAATAAAATAACATTAATAGCTCGCAGCAGTAATCAAATAAGATGATTTTACAGGTGTTTCAGACGAATAGGTGCATGTCTGTCTAAATGTATTTCTGTAAAAACATTAAATATTGTTAATGGCTGTTTTGTTTTTCATTTACAACCCACAATTTAAAACGCAACTCCCTCCTGTCTCTATAATAGCGCTTTCCTGTTTTGTCGCCATTATAAAATGTGCAAACTTTTTAATAACGGGAATTATTACAGCTGGACAATGTTGTGTATAGTTAACTAAAAATGGACGTAAAAAGCTGTGAAAACAAAGTCAAAATTATAGATGAACTTTACTATTTAAGTTGTATTAACATGTCTGATGAGGCTTTGATGTCTACAGTGCTGTACCGTACTGCAAACTTCAGATCTATACCGATATAGATCCAATACCATGTAAAACAGTCCCAGTATTGCCGATACCAATAACATACATTTAACCTAGATTATGAACCAAGAACAAAGATTTTGAGTCGTTGCGGGGGGGTTTTCTTATAGCTGTACTGATTTTCCCCAAATCTTGCATCTTGGCATATGCCCTTCATACAACAAAAAGACTAAAGCTAACAATTAAACTAAAAAAAAAAGCTAAAATGAGCAACCCCACTCAAAACAGATTTAAAAACAAAGTCTGTATATATCCTATATTCATTCAGGAAAGGTTACACGTACTGTGATGTAATGTTAAAGTCTACTGCATAAAGACAATTAGATCTGACCCATTCATAAAGAAAGATAAACGAGTTTTGCCTCGCTGTGGTTCAGACTGCACCGCTTTAATCTGACAGCTCCTTTTGCTGGCTGTCCAAAGACTACACGCTTTCCTCATCTGGTTTCACCAGCTCTGCTTTCATTCTTACATTAAACAAAGCCCTGTGGCATTTTCAGAAACATTATTATTATTATTATTATTTTGTTGTTGCACATTCCTGTTGCTGAAACGCATCTGTCATCTCCTCAGTTTTAATTTCCGCCCCGTCACATCTGTAATCGCACTCTGAGCGGTGCCTGCTGCTGTTGTCTGAACATGAAGGGGCTGTAATATTAAACTATGAACCAGCCTCACAGAATAATGCAACACCTGTTGGCGTGTACCCTGTGGGTTCATGTTAAAGCTCTTTATAGGTATTACACCGGAGCTTTCCGTGACTTGCATGTTTACATGGAATTCTTGCAAAATTATAACTTGGGAGTTTTTGGGGCCCCCCGGGGGGCTTCTTTGTCTTATGGGTGGTCTGCGTACTCATAACCATGTACATGGTAAAATAATGCAGATGTCTTGCAAACTCATGGGGATGTGTGGTTACTACGCTGTGTTCTTATTAGAAATATGTCCGTGTGACAGTATTGGTTTTTGAAAACAGTAGCATTTTTTAATAATGTCACACTATTAAGCATTAGTAAGGTATTAGTAAGTGCTTAATTAATTATTTGTATGTCATTACTCCTCTTTAGTATGTCGTTTTTAAAAACACGTATGGTTATCCATCTGTCACTGTCACACCCTGTACAGCTATCACTGCTAGTAAAAATCATAGTCATAACCATCACCATTTTTGTTCTGCTGCTTCTCTCGGAGTTTAATTATTAACAGGTATGACTTCTGTTGTAGGACTTTCTGGAAAAGTATGGCTACCTCCATCATGACCACCACATCCACAATGCGGCTGAGGTGCAGTCTGCAGTCCGGTAGGTCCATTTGCACACATTTCTACCTCTAGGCATTGCGTGTTCATCACAGGGAGGGGTGAGCTCGGTGTGGTACAAGCCTCAGGGCTGAACGTCTGTGCAGGGCAGTAAAACACACCCTCATCTCCGCATTGGGAAACCTCTCCTGAACCCTCCCTGAACCATCCAGGAATTTCAGGAACCTCGCCCTCTGGCCCGTCTGCTCACTGTACTATAATGGGAACTGATTAAAACTCCTTCATCTTGGACTGAATGATGTGTTCGTAAACTCTGTGCAGTTTTTATGTATCTAAATGCTCATCTCTACTCAATGTATGCAGGCTCTGGTATATAAAGGACATAAAGGTTGGGGATAAGGCTACATTTTTGATGTTATCAACCTTAACAGCTCTTCTGCTTTCCATCCATTGATGTGGGAAACCTAGCTTCATGATGCTGATGTACTTTTGAGTTATATGTATCTGTAACTCACCTGAATCCAGGAACAGTTCAAGTGCCTGGCTGAAAGCTCTCGTGCAAATCTTTAATAGCTCCTCTCAGAAACACAGAAGTGCATCAGATCATTAAATCTCTATGCAGCAAAGATCTATCACCTTTTGCAGCCCTTTTGACTCACACAGAGAGACTCTAAGTGTTTTGTCTCTCTCTGTCTCTCCACAGAGAATTCCAGTGGTTGTCCCGTCTGCCCATCACAGGCAAACTTGACAGCGCCACCCTGCTGCGGATGGCAGAGCCCCGCTGTGGGGTGTCGGACGAGGGCAGCCAGCAGATCTGGGCTCAGAGAGTAAACTTCATCTTTACTGGACAGAGACCGCAGCAGCAGCTGCGCAGGAGACGCTCCGCTGCAGAAGGTATTGTTTTATTTAATTTATATGCATGCATGTGCAAAGTGAGCCTGACTGACATGAGAGCCGGTATTTCATTCCCTGCCTTTTTATGTAGCGCCTTTGTTTGCCCCATTGTGGTCTGAAAGAACCAACAGTTAACTGGGAGGGTCCGCCGTCATAAACTGAAGCACTAAATAGAGTTGAGGGTAGTAATTAAAGCTGGTGGAGTGTCTGATGGTGCACACGTCAGCCCTGGGTGATTCTTATTATTTAGTTACACAAGCCCATGTGTCTTTCATGTCATGTTTACTGGGTAAAAACTTCAACTTTAGTCTCCACTTTGTCTTTAGTTACTGGGATTATGCTTCTCTCTCTCATCTGCTGAAGTCCTTCACATCTCACTATGTGTTCTTCAGTTTAGATGAAGGTTTGGGGAAATGGGCTCGTCCAAACACATATACCCCTGCAACCTCACTTCCAGTTTCTCCGAGAGGTAAATCTGTTCTATCCAAACCGAAATACCAAAATCTAAAAACCAGAGGATTTAAAGAGTTTCCTCTCTCCTATCTTTCAGTGTTTTATGTTGTTAGAATATCCTTGATGGGAACAAGAGAAGAAGACACTGAATATAACACAACTTTGCTGAGCGGTTTTGGTATCAGTCCGATACCAAATAAATACAAGGCCAATATTACTGATATTTTTAATGTAATTGTATTCAAGGCGTACCCTTTCATTACCAAACAAGATTTAACACAATTTAGTTGGCTACATACTGAATTTGAAACTATTAACTTAAATTCAAGAAACAATGCATTGATCCTTTTCCGCTAGTATCGATCGGATACTAATATCGACATTGGTACTGACACTATCAATATTTACATCGATATTTGAATTGATCAGCCCACTAATTTTGAATCTGCACATGTATTTTTATTGGAGTAGAGTACTTCCTTGGTGGAGGACCCTCTGACCGGCTGAAATTGCTTCCATCCAAGGCCACTCTACAGATTTTGATGAGACCTGTAAACGCCCTTTTTGTACGTCTCCGAGTTTTTCGTTCTCGCTGTCTCTCCTCAGTGCTGCTGTTCGTCACATCTCCTTTGTGAATGAACAGCAGCAGCAGGCCGACGACAGCACCAGAAGCCCCGGTAATGTTTTCCACTCCCTCTCTCTGTGCTTGTGCCTCCAGCCTCATGATGTGTGAAGCCTCTGCATTCCTCAGTGTCACTGACGAGGTTGGCTAATGTTCGGGGAATGCAGCGGCGGCTGATGTTTGCCGCTGCCTCTTCGTGTCAGTACCTGACACGTTCCCTCTGGTACACACATCCATAACTGACTGACTGGATTATGTTGTTTGCCAAACTGGCTACCTATCTCAGTGGTCAGCTGTTTGAATGGATCTGAGCCTGCTCTTTAAGATCCCAGACTTGTCTCATATGACAGGCGGCAGTGTTATTAAACAGGCGGCAGATACTTTTACACCCTCAGGTCAAACCTCTTACTGATCTGGCTTCATGCATCCACTGATGTATTGTAGCAATAATAGCTTAATTGTGAATAACAGCGTTTTGCTTGTGCGGTGCCACCACCTCTAACTCAAACATTATGCCGCTTTATGTGATAGAAACGGCAGATATGTTTCTGCTTGCAGCTTCACGAGTGTTTGCTCAAGGAGTTTTGTGTTTGGATCAGACTCTTGGTCTGAACAGAGTCCTGTGAAAACATGTGTTTAGTAGAAATGAGGCCTCAGGTATGTACAGTGTTGGCTGTCAGTTGTTCTACTTTAGCACAGAGAGTAATATCTCAACATGTACTCAACACATGGCAGGAAATACTGTACAGACACATCTGTGGTGCAGATAAACCCAAAAATGTTGGTGATCTCTTTTGATCAATAATGTGACCTAATGTTTTCACCTACCCTGTGGAACAGTTCAAGTCTATCCTTGTTTATTTATGTGTAACTTTGCTGATCCTCTGTTTTTTCCTCCCTCCTTCTGGTTACGTGTGTTGGATGGATTGCAGCTATGGTCATAAGTTTACATACACTCATCATGAGCATGAATGTCATGGTAATTGAAGTCTTTTAAGGATTTCTCTGAACTGTTGAATGATTGTACATCTTTAATAACTTACACAGGTTCTAACTTATTTAGAATTTTCTTTAATCTACAAAAAGTAAAGGGATACATACAGGTTTAAATATGTACATACATACATAATTTGGTTAAATGTTACTTAGAGAGGAACATTCATGTGAATAACATTCATGTGCCATTCCAAAAGCTCAGTGTTAGCTCAGTGATCATTTTCATGTTTGTGTCCATGTTTCAACCATCCAGCTGATTTGAGGTGATGTTGAAGAATTTGGAGGAAATCCTCCTCTTTCATTATTCCATTCACTTTATGCAATGTACCAGTACCACTGACAGCAAAACAGCCCCAGAGCACGGGGCTACCACCACCATGCTTGACAGCACGTATAGTTTTCTTAGGTTTGAAAGCCTCCAAACATACCTCTTGTCAATCTAGCCAAATAGTTTGAAGGGAGGAGCTTCTTTCTTCATTGGCACCCTCTCACTCCACGGTGATGAAAAACTTGCTTCTCTGTGGACAGTGATGCCGGTGTTCCTGCAGTTTCCAGTTCATATCAGGCTTGAGGCTTAGTGGTTCCTGGATTACTAACCGATTTTCCCTCATCTGAAGGTGATAGTTTGGGTCTTCTTGTACTTGTGTACAGTTGTTTGAAATGATGATCTTGGAGTCTGCAGTTGTTTATAAATGGGCCTGCAGACCTTTTCAACTTGTCTAAATCTACAGTTCTCATTGCTCTGAGTATTGGTAAATCCAGTGTGTCATTTCTATACCAGTTGTTGCCAATTAAGATCACTAACAAGAAGTTAAGTTAGACATTGTAAAACATTTGCTTATTAAAGTGAACATATATGTATCCTTTTGACGCTGTGTGTGGATGAGAAAATCCCAAATAAATTCCAACCTGTACATCCAGTTCTTGTTTTTTAAAGTCATTAAAGATGTCAGAGAATTACGCCTTCATTTATTTAATCATTTATGTTTTAATAGTAAATATCAAACATTTGTAATTAGATGTACAGAGGTATGAGTTCACCACCTCTACAGTTAAAAGGTTTTCTGCACAGTTACCATTCTGTGAAGCAGGCGATCCATGACTTAAAGCTAACCAACCCTTAATGCTGTTTGAGCTGTTTGACCTTGACAGCTGACTGTGGCTGCTAAACGAAGCCGTGCGACTGCAGCAGTGTGGGTGAGTCAGACGAGCTGCCTGCTCGTTCACTCTCACCTGTGGTGTGATATGATTTTTGTTTATCAGCTTCTGAGCTTCCTGGAAACTGAAAACAGACCTTGACTTGTGGTTGTTCCCACTGATATTTACAGAACTGACTTTCCACCAGCTTGTCTAAGATAAGCTATTTAAGTGCATGACGTGTGTGTGTATTTTTCTGAGGTGTGCCTCCATGGATCCATGCCATGAAGTGTAGACGCTTAAACAATGAATGGGCATTTTTGCAAATTTTGGTAACTATTTCAATAATTTCATTTTTAAATAATTAGATCGAAGTTTTCAGTTCAGTCAAAGATTCACTGATTCCAGCAGACAGTTGGTTTCTTTTGCAAAGTTCCCTATTTTCATATGCATGAATGGCTTTATAGGTATCTGAGGCCCGCAATCAAGGTCTGTTTTCAGTTTCCAGGAAGCTCAGAAGCTGATAAACAAAAATCACACCTTCACCTGCAAACAAGTAGCAGGTGAAGGTGTCTGCAATAAGGCCTGGCAGAGGCCTTACTGTACTCCCTCTCAAGAGAGGGAGTACAGTATCATCCAATTAGAGCCCTTTAGCTTACCTGTGGTTCCCAGGACATTTAAAACAAGATTGGGAGGCAGAGCCTTCAGCTTTCATGCCCCTCTTCTGTGGAGCCAGCTCCCAGTTTGGATTCAGGAGACAGACACTATCTCTACTTTTAAGATTAGGCTTAAAAGTTTCTTTTTGATAATATTTATAGTTAGGCCTGGATCCAGTGACCCCGAATCCTCCCTTGATTATGCTGCCCGGGCTTCTTCTTCACTCACTTCCTTTCACTCTCTGACTCCTGTTAAAAGGGAGTTTTTCCTTCTCACTGTCGCCAAGTGCTTGCTCATAGGAGGTCTAGTCTGAGTATTGGAGGTTTCTCTCTTTCATTGTAGAGTCCTAAAGCACCCTGAGGAAACTATTGTCCTTATTTGATGTAAATAAAACTGAATTGAAACAAATTTTGGATTTTAGACCACGGCCTGGACAAAATAACCCATGAGACGTGAATGAAATCTGGTACATCGCGTCGGGCCTTTTTTAGCCTCGCCCATTGGCTTCGTTGTCAGCGGCATCTCTTGCGTGCATTTGTCGCACAGCCTTCTTAACACCAGCAACAAACAGAATCTCCCCGAACCTCCACAACCAATAACTTTAGCTATCAGATGATCTAAGTCACTTCCTAATGTCTGTGATAGCACGCCCTCCCCTACACTGCCGCTATAGAGGGCATCATAATTGCTTCCATAAGGGAAGTCTTGGAATGTCTTGTGGGTATCGGACTTCCTGGCTTCTCTGCCGTCCTCTGGGACCTCTTACTCCGCGGCGGTCTGAGATGGAGAGTAGGCGCCTGAGCTCTGCTGAGAATACACATCTACACACATGATGCGGTAATAGGCCTAATGTGTGCAGTTCATCTTGGAATGAGAGGTGGAGCTGGGATGGGAACATGTTTGAGTATCCCACACTCTCAAATCATACTAATCAGACTTCTAGAGGATTGCGGCAAATGATCACTTTATTTTGAATCAGATTTTTTTTTTGTGGTGTTTGAGGCTCCATGTGCTTCCACTCTTACAGTGTCATATCTGTGTAAACTGTTGCAACAAAAAGGATAAGCATGAAGTTCTTATAAGAGTCAAGCTGCTGCCGAAGCACTTCTGTTTGTGTGTTTACTCACACAGCTTACACACTGATGTCACTGCCAAAACCATGTCTTAATGGCTCCAGATTTCCAGATATTTTCCAGTCTCCAGGGTGCTGTTGCGGTCTCTCGGCCATTCACAGTATGCAGAACATGCTTCTCGTATATTTCTCCCATATTCTGTTTGCAATGCATTATTTAAACAAGCACAAATGGCATCGAAAGCACTCAGAGTCTGTCCTCCGTTGTAGCAGCCTCAGGCAGCCTGAGGCTTTAAGACGGAGCAGTAGTGTGTAACGTGAGCAAACCTCCCGGTCACATTTGGCGGTCTTTTAAAAAAAATATTTTGACAACTTTGGAAAATAAGTTTGATTTATGTGGACGCTTAAGCGTCAGCTCTCCAAGTATGTGTAAATCAGCCGAGCCCCGAAGTGAAGACTGAATGGAGAAGAATCACTTCTTGCAAAGTTTAAGCGTCAATTCGTCGCCCACGTGTGCAAAGTTTATTTCAGTGACGGTTTCAGTCCAGTGTTCTTGTTTTGGCCAAACCCCCTTTGACAAAATCAGCATTGAGGCTTATTTGAGCAAAGTCTGTGCAGTTTCATAAAGCTCTCATTTAAAAGTGCTCTGTAAGTCCTGTCAGCGACAGCCTCTCCAGCTGCCTCTTTCTGAAGGTTCATATTATCTGCTGATTGTTTCCTGCAGGCAGCCCCTTTTGTCTGTTAGTTGTGGATGCGTATTGAGCTGCTTGTGTGTGTTTGCTCTTATGTCTGCTTTGTTTCCAGACTCTTTCCTGTGTATGTGTGTGTATACGAACAAATTGGAGTCTTGTAAATTAATGAAAGGCTGAGCATGAATCCCCCCTTCCTTCGATCCTCGAACAAATGATGTGACTGTGAAGTTTGCGACACATGTCATTATACCTAAGCCAAGAAACCACAGACACATGGTGAAGTAAACTGTTTGGTGAAGCATGCAGTCAGTTTACCCAGCTGGAAGCTTGCATGGTTAACATCCTATCATTTTGGCTCAGTCGGCTGGATTTGTCACAGTTGAGGATGGGATACCAGGCATTCAGAACTATAAAACAATTCAATTCAATTCAATTCAATCACCCCGATAAAGCATATCCCTCTAAGACTGCAGGTTTACTTTGGTTCCTAGAGGATTTAAAAGTAGAATGGGAGGCAGAGCCTTCAGCTTTCAGGCCTCTTTCAGTCCCAGTTTGGGTTCAGGAGACACATACCCTTTCTACTTTTAAGATTAGACTTAAAACAGTCCTCCCTTAATTATGCTGCAATAGGCCTAGGCAGCTGGTGTGTGTGTGTGTGTGTGTGGGGGGGGGGGGGGGGGGGGGGGTGTTCTTCTTCACTGGTTATTTAAGGTGTAAATCCACAGCTACATCAATGGCTCATAATAAGGACACAATAGTAATAATTTAACAATTTTCAATGGGATTAGCTCTCTAAAAGTTCAACTACTTTAAAATAGCAGACTATCCAGCAAATTTGAAAAGAAAGAAAACAGCTACATTAGTCAAATGAAACAAAGCAGGGATTGTTTTGACATCTTATAAAGAGGGTCACTTCTCTTTGAAAAGATAATTCAGTTTAACATATATGAGAAAATCAGCATGACTGAGCACTTTTTATGCTCTTATTCTCGTTTAGTTAGCATCTTTACCCATGTACCTGTCTGAGGGCTAACTGTGTTATTGAGTTTTAGCCAGTATTACTTTTTAATATTCTTTGATAATTGCTTTGAACTAAGCCTTGCTCCGAATAACACCGCCGGCTTTTTGTTGGTTAGAGCTCATCTGCTGATGCACCGGCTGAGATGAACCAGACTGGGAGTTTCATAGTGTCTCATTTCTGCTTCTCTCTGTCTGGCCGTTCTCCAGTTGACAAGTGGTACAAGCGCCACCTGACCTACCAGATCGTGAACTGGCCTCAGCACCTGTCGCTGGGCTCTGTCCGGCTGGCTGTGCGTGCTGCCTTCCAGCTGTGGAGCAACGTGTCGGGCCTGGTCTTCCAGGAGGCCCCTGGTGGACCCGCAGACATCCGGCTGGCCTTTTATGAAGGAGACCACAACGACGGGGCCAGCAACGCTTTTGATGGACCAGGTCAGGGTCACAACACATTGATCTATTTCATCTTCATTTATATTTGCAAAGACTTGTTTAAGAAATTCTAAAGATATTTAACTTCCTTAAATTCTCCTTACACGTACTGGCAGGTTAATTTCATTAGTTAGGTGTGACTAGTAATGAGATTACTGGGAATATTTGGGCTTAAGTCCCACAAAATCACAAGTTTTTTACATTTAAGTACAACATGTAAACTCATTAAGATCCTTTGATCTGACTCAGCAAATTAGAAAATATAGAAATATTAGAGTTTCTGAATTTAAAAAGCACTTTAATGCAACTTTTTTCTCTACACTGTGTGTTATTTGTAACCTGAAAGCTCCCAGTCTCACAATGGAAAGAACGGCTGTTCAGAGTCTTTAACGACCTCTTTAATACATGAAGCAGCACCATCCTGCAAGTCCTCACCGTGTTCGAGTTGGGTGCAATTCATAAGAAGAGTGATTTTAATCTTGCACGGTTTTTATTTCACTTGAGTAGATGAGTAGGTATGCCTTTTTTGGTGTCTTATGTCCATGTGGGTCGGCACTTTGTGCATGACACAGTAAAACAGCTAAACTAACCAGCTCATAAGAAAAAGAGCATGAAGTAACAGTGTCAGTTTATACAGGCTAATAAGTCAAGCTTTATGGCTCAGATCCACTGTTGGAGAACTCTCATATAGAGTGGGGTTTTTAAAAAAACAAAACAAACAGTTTTAGTGCAGTTGCTGCCCCACTGCAGGCACCTCTGCCACATCTCCTTTTTTGCTGTATCTGACATGTTGTCACTGACAGCTGCTCTGCTTCTGCTCTGTGCTGAGATCCTGAGAAGATAGAACTAATCAAAAATAGCATCAAACAGAATGAACAAAGTTCCAGTGCCAGAGGCTGAAATGTGCATCTTGCAAGAACAAACAACTTAAATACAGGGGCGTAATTTCCAGGGGGGTTATGACCCCCCCAATAATCAGACCCAGCCAATATAATCCCCCCAATAAAATTATGAATTATCTTGCATAAATAGGCTGTTGATTTTCTTTACTCATTTCAGTTATTACCAGCAAAATAGTTGCATGTTTAATCATCTGGGAATTTACCCAGATTTATTTATTTAGACAGAGATCTTGACCCCCCCAATGTTCAGCACAAAGTTACGCCCATGCTTATATAACACCTTTCTACTGTGAGTTATCTATGCCTGTGGATGCCCTGAGGGGCAACTTGATGTTTAATACCTTGCCCAACGATACTGAGACTGGAGGAGTGACAGATTGATCCACTGACCTTCTGATTGGTAGATAAACTGCTCTACCTGAGCCACAGCTGCTCAAACCTACGGCACTAACGATTAAACGCAGAGCGGTGTATAAATACATGGCGAGTGAACAGTGTTAGGTTTCACTAATAAGAATGAGGGTCTAATAAATCATAAATGCGCTTCAGAGTTTTTTTTCCTTTTTCTCGTTCAGGGGGAACTCTGGCTCACGCCTTCCTGCCTCGCCGAGGCGAAGCCCACTTCGACATGGCGGAGAGGTGGACGCTAAACGGGCACAAGGGCCACAACCTTTTTATGGTGACCGCCCACGAGATTGGACACACTCTGGGCCTGGAGCACTCCCCCGTTCGTCACGCTCTGATGTCGCCGTACTACAGGAAGCTCGGCCGCGGGCTGGTTCTGAGCTGGGACGACATTATTGCTGTGCAGCAGCTGTATGGTGAGAACATGGTGCTTGGTTTATGGTAACAATTTAAAATGTTAAATAAGTTTAAACTTTTTGGAAGAGTTGCATCCCGTTACATAAAACTAACACAGCATTTCATAAAGAGAAAATCATACCAACAGTCAGACATGGTGGTGGTAGTGTGAAGATCTGGGGCTGCTTTGATGAACTGTGCATGCACTGTGACAAATCCAGACTGTCTCTCTGTTCTATTGCCCTCCAAATTGGGAGCTGTAGCACCGAGCTGTGAAAAAGGCCAGCAGGCCACTACAGCTCCAAACACTGACGGTGACTGAGTAGAGCAGCAAAGCCAAAACTTAATTTCTTACATTTCTTGTTTGCAGTCACTCGAAGTTTCTGCGTGTTCTTTGCAAAAGAAATATGCACAACACATCGCAATCTAATCTTGAGTTTATCTTTAGCAGCAGGAGGAGTTTGTTCAGCCTGACAGCCTCTTAGCTGCTGCTGTGGGAGTGTTTATAAGGAGAGCAGCGGAGGTGGTGTGAGTGTCAAAACAACACACTCAGCAGCCTGTTTGTGTATTATTATTATTATTAGCATTGCAGTTATGCACACTGTAGTTACCTGCTGTGATAGATTACCGTTGTGGTTTTGCAATGTGGGAGCATCACCCTGGACTTCTTGAATGACGGCTGTAAGAATTTCTGTTTACTGTGAGTTTGTTGTCCCTCCTGGCATGTGTGAGGCAGGTTTCCACATGTGCCGCTCTGCACACTTCTTTTATTGCTTGTTTTTGGGGGGTTTTCTGCTGCTGCTTGGAAAATGATTTCTCCACAACAGCTGCACAACAATACGTCTTAAATAATTTTTGCATTGCCAGCAGCTCTTTAGCCGTGACTGTGTGACGTTTTGAAGATGCATGAGGAGCTTCCTGTGCTCTGGCCCGGGCTCTCAGGTGTACGGCAGCTGCACAGAGAAAAACAAGACACTGTGCAGGAATGCTTGCGTGGCTGCAGGACAAGCACACAGCTCTGAACCTGAGATCAGCAGAAGCTTGCAGGCAGATCACGTCCAGCTGCCTCTCCTTTTATTTAATAAGTGAGGAGTTCCATCTGCTCTGCCTCTGAAATATTCTGTCTTCACCATCCTAAAGTGGCCCTTCACTCCCGCTGTATCGGCCGAACAGAGAGACACACATCTTTATTTCAGTTACATTCAGGACCTAAAGCAATTTGACCATAGATTGAATTAAATGGCAGCAATTATAGCAGATAATTACCTTTAGTTGGTCGTTAAGCTGTATGTGCTTTTGTTTTTAGTGAAACTTGAACTTTGGGTGGCCGCTTATCAGCAGACCTTACACAAAGACCTCAAGACAACTCTCCAATAGCTTTTGGGGTATTTTTTGCTTCAGGGAAAATTACCCAGGATTCCTGCTGGGAATCCTGGGTAGCGGACACTCAAATGAAGCTTGGTCTGCTTTTTCTCCTTTATTCTTATCAACCTGTGCACACTGCAGCTGCTCCCACGTAAACGTCAAGCGGCTCCAAAACTGACGAGTCCAGCTGACAAAACTGCTGATGCTCCAAAAATGTTACATCTGCTTAAACATATAAGCTTTAAGGAGAATATGTGAATGTGTGTGTGTGTGTGTGTGTGTGTGTGTGTGTGTGTGTGTGTGTGTGTGGGTGGGTGGGTGGGTGTGTGGGTGGGTGAATCATTCCTGGCACTTCAATCTGATAAGGAGCACATGTGAGCAGACTGGATATGTCAGAGAGCAAACATAGATTTGGTGTTTCTGCCTTTGAATACAGTGGCGTGTGCACTGTGACGGAGACATCATCGACAACTTTGACTTGAAGTGGACTTTTTATGCTTTTCTTTCTTTGTTATATATACTGTTACAATGCTGGCTGCTCATATTAAATATGGCCAGTTTGAAATAATGAGGTCAGCGCAAACTTACCGGCCACTTTGTAAGATGCACCTGCTTAACTGCTTGTTAATGTAAATATCTAATCAGCCAACCACAAGGTAGCAGCTCAGTGCATTTAGACATGTAGATGTTTAAACTAAGGGAGCATCAGAATGAGGAAGAAAGATCATTAAAGTGTCTTAAATGGTCTGATTATTTTGAGCTGGTCTGCTGCTGACACTTTATCTGACACAAACATCTCTAGGATCTACAGAGCACGACCTGAAAGAGAGAATATCCAGTGAGTGGCAGTGGCAGAAAGGGCGTGTGGCCTTAAAGGGACAGCAGCTCGTAAAACAGTTACAGAAATATGTAACTATGTAACTAGTGCAGAATGTAATGCAATAACCTCAAACATCCTCCCCAATATGAAGTTCAGCAGTATAAAGTTAAATATTATTCACATCCAGGCCTATATGACATTAATTTTAGGATTTATAGCTTTAATATTTCAGTTTAGTTGCCACTTTGGTGCAATTTCATATCTAAATATCTCTTCCACTTCTGATGAATGTGGCAGAGCACGAGGAGGGAGTTTGTGTGTTTGGGTGAAGTCATCTCTGCTCCTACATGCTCACAATGAGCTTTTGGATACCACTGCGGTGCGCACAGTAAAGCTATCTTTCCTGCCTTCTTCCTCCTTTTCTTGGGTGTGCTGATTTTATCCATCTTCCTACAAAAATGTTTGTTGAGGTCCTTGCAAACAAAGTGGCTGTAATCACATCTGAAGCGCTATCATTTACTCTTCAGTTGAGCTCAATGTGTTGTGCCCCCCCCCCCCCCCTTTTTTTTTCTCCTTTATTCTTTTCATGTGCGCACTGCGAGGGTACGCGGGCCAATAACAATAGGACGGCTCTGATTTTGGTAGTTAAAAAATGTTAAAGGTTCCAGCCCGTGCTCTATCTTCAGTCTGTTGTTTATTTCCTGTGCACTGGAATGTCATCCATCAGTATACATCAACCCAGCCACATCCTGTAAAGGACAATTTAAATGTTAACATTCTCCAAGTCCTGTTTAAGAAGAAATCTCCACAGTTTGTGTTCCCATTTGTTCCTGATCTAATTTAGTAAACAGTTAAATTGCTGTTTGGGATGCATGAGAAATCGGACCGATCTGTAATGTAAAGTTTGTCCGGTCAGCCAACGAGAACAGTTAACAATAAACTCCAGCTCTTCCTCTTCATTGTTTTATGGCTTTGCTTCCTTTATTTTTTGTGCCTTTAGGTAAACCATTAGGCGATCGCCCGGTGAGGTTGCCGGGTCAGGTTTTGCACGCTGCGCTGCAGGAGTGGGAGTTCTCAGAGCTTCAAAGCAGACGCGACACCCCGGGACAGCCTCTCTACTGCCAGGGCGTCTTTGATGCCATCACTATGGGTGAGGTCCGAATAAATGAAATCTTATCAGAAAACAACATTCAGCCACAACTCTTGTAGAAGAAGCTGAAGAACAATAATAAACCCTGTAGCAGGAACAGTGGATATTCCTGTTTTCATATTTATTTCTATAACAAAAGGACAAAGCTTCTGATAAATACTTGCTTTCCTGTATTTCAAAATCATTTTATAGTTAAGCAAAACAGGAAAGAAAGTTTAAGCCACCCATGTGTTCTCATGATATCTGAGAGAAGAGCGAGAAAAGTGAGATGCTCTAATTTCCCCAGCATGCTCTGTGCAAGAATGAGAGACATATACACGTATATTAATCTGTTTTCCAGACCAAAATAAGACAGTGCTGGTCATTCGGGGCAACGTATACTGGACTGTACCGGCTGAAGGGAGCATAAGTGGCCCGCTGCCTCTCCATCAGCGCTGGCCCGACCTCCCTCCGGCCATCGAGGCCACTGCCTTCTCTCCGCCGGACTCCAAATGGTATTTTTTCAAAGGTACTGCCTCATTGAGCACATTAATGTGACTCACACCTCCTTTTAAAGGCATTTCCTAAACTGCTGGCTAACTTCACGCATCTGTTAAAACTCCCAAAATAGATCCTCTCGTGCCTTTTAAAATAGCAAAGTGCTGCTTAAAGGCTGAATACGGCAGTGAGGCTCCAGCTGTGGTTTTAATCGTCTTTGTGCTAAAGGCTACAAAAATTTGTCTGAAGATAGTGCCAAAATGTTCCACTAAATACCAAAAACCTGACAAGACTTTCTTATCTGCCGAATGCAAACAGTTTTATGCAAAGCTCAGATGCTCTGATGCATTATTAATCTCCATAAATCATAATCACAAATTTTTTAAATTAAGAAAACCGCCCAAAACACTTGTTCATACTGTGTGTAATTTTTGTCTTTAGTCAAAGTTATGCTTAGTTTTAAAGAACATATTGCGTTTCGGTAAAGTTATTTCATCTCTTAAAAGGCCTGGTGTCCCGAAGTCTGAGTTTTTTGCTAAATATCATAAGATGGTGTATTGTTTGTGCAGGACTGGTGAAATAGAGGTTTTATTTTATTCTAGACTCTTCGTGAGCATAAAGTTTGGTGTCATTTCAGTGTCTCTTGCCTCCTGCTGTGCAGGGAAGCGGATCTGGCGCTACACGGGCAGCACGCTTGACCCCGGCTTCCCCAGGAAGAGCAGCGAGCTAGGACTGCCTCGTCACCCTGACAGTGCCTTCTACTATGCTCCTCTGGGTCACATGGTCCTCTTCAAGGGCTCCCGTTACTCCGTACTCAACCTTAAAACCTTGCGCCAAGAACCCTACTACCCACGCAAGCTGGCAGACTGGACTGGCGTACCGCAGGGGACCAACGGGGCGCTGACCCGTCCAGACGGCCGCCTTTACTTCTTCAGAGAAAAGCGGTTCTGGAGGTTTGACCCAGTGAAGGTGCGAGTCACCAAAGAGGGCCACTGGGCCAAGGACCTGAGCTGGACCGGCTGCAGGAGCGCTCCTCAGAGCAACAACATCCTTTGACCAGCAGATGGCGCCGCAGGATTTAAAGCGCAATTTGTTGATGTATTGTAACACAGAGGAGCTACAGCTTCTCAGCACATACAGTATTTACACTGCAGAGCGATTAGCATTACTGTGTATGGAAGTGTAATTACAGCCTCAACAGGACTGTACATCATCATCAGCAGCAGTGTTTAAATTATAATACTTACTCTGGAATGTGATGTTCAATCCCTCCTGATTGCTAGAGGCCCCAAATCAATCATGACAGAGTGTGAGAGCAGTGCAGGTGAGTCATTGATGGCGATGACGTTTCAGGATGTCAGTGGGGCAGTTTGAACTCTTGACCATATCTGAAGAGCCAGAAAATCATTTCAGAGATTGCCCATTGATTCGGAGCAGCGTCTAGCTGCGTGTCAGAGGTAAAATAGTATTATCTGACTATTTCCATATCTTTGCATTTTTAGTATCGTCTGGTGTTTTGAGTGAGTGCACTTGTTTCCAAATGCAGCAGTCTGATTGGTCAGATCTCTGTATTTGAATCAGAAAAATCGAGCTTGAGCCTAAAAAAATAAATGCTGCAAATTTTTCCTGCTAAATTACACGGCCGGTGTGACCGGCTGCATTAAGAATGTTTTTAACGCACACAATCTGCAATTTACGTGTTCTGTGTCTAAAGGCCGGTGTGTAAAGCAGCTGTAACTATCTGTGTTTCAACATTCATTGAAAGATGAAATTATGTCTGATCTGGATTTGAGTATTCAGCGTAGCAGTGTTATCAGCTGTGTGAATATATGTCTGGGAAACTTCAAGCATTCACTTCTCACCTCCTACTTCATCTGCCTGCCTGCATGTAAACACACACACACACACACACACACACACAGCTGTGCGGGCGCAACGACGTAGCCATTTTATTATTCCAATCATTTATCTTTTAGCCTACATCACTGAACATGTTACACACTACTTGCTTACAATACTCGCTTTCTTCCAGTTACAATTATTTCCAGTAAACAGTTAAATGCTCTGACGTTTTCGAGCTCCCCAGCTTGCCTACGGAGCCCAGCGGGAAAAACTCTGACCTCATAATGCACAAGTGAAAAAACCCAGACTCCAATTAATCTGTTAGGTTAAACTGAGAAAGCCCTTGATCACAATTCAAAGGAAAAAAAAGATTAAAGAAAAATAAGTAAGAGACTAGTCTGACCTGAATCATTACATTTCTTATTACGATTCTTTTCCTCACTTAACATCTTTTGCCTTCAGAACAGCTGTAATGATCAAACACTGTTTAAGTGATCATAAAAAATTCATTCAAGTTAACCTGTCCTTACTGTGACCTTTCAGTAATGAGCATTTCTGAGGTGTCAGGTCGACTAAAGGGAGATAATTCTTCATTACTGTTATGTAGCCTGGTTTACTCCACTGCTTGTCCATTTTAACAAGCAAATTCTGGATCAATGATTATCTGAAGTTCCTTAAAACAAATGCTTTAAAAGCCACAAGTCAGCTAAATCAGCTTTCTAATCACGACCAAGGGCAACATCAAAGACAGCCTTAACGCTGAGATCATCTTAATCTGTTCGAAGTTAATCAAAGAAAAAAAAGTTGCCTAGCTGAGTGATGAGAAGAAGCCTAGTGTGCCTCACTTAAATACAAAACTCTGATTGCTATTCACTCGGCTACAACAGCTGCACAAATCATTAGCTGCACCTATGTATAAAACTAACTTAGACATTCATTGTATTACATTTACCTGCGCTGTCTTGAAAAAACAAGACAAGTTAAACTAGTATTTAGACATCTGGATGTTACGTGTCAACTGCTGCAGTGCTCCGGTGTCCCCGTTGTTTGTCTGTGATTATTACCACTGCTCGTGACAAGGTGGTAGGAATTTAGATGAAGAACTCATCCAGCGGTTCCTCACAGTTCCTCACACGTGCCGGCTCAGCTGTAGTCCTGTTTTCTACCAGGGGCCTGTTAGAGGGGCTTTGCCTGGTCCTGCCTGCATCTGTTCCACCACCAGAGCCCCATGTCCCAGACGACTCCTGAAGGTGTGTGTGCTTTCCTTGCAAACAATCACTCAGCTCCTTGGCCAGTTCCTCGACAGCTGAAGCTCCAACTGTTGTGGGTCTCTCTGACTGGAGGGTCACCAAAAGGTCCAGAGAGGAGGAGCGAGTCATCGCTTTGACTGCTGGGTCTGGGCGAGGAGAGACGGCCGCTCCTGTGTCAACGTTGGTCTCCGGCTCCTCCTCGTCCTCTTCCAGAAGGAGATGGGAGAGAGAGTGGGTGATCGAGGGACGCAGCGGAGAGTCGGGGTGGTTGGAGGTTGAGACTGGAGCAGGGCTGCTTCGCTGGGACGAGTAACAGGAGCTGCCAGGAGGAGTGCTACAGCAGCTTCCTGATCCCAGGCTCTCTGCTCCACCACTTCCTCCATGAAGCTTTTCCAAGATGGGGTCGCTGCGCGGTCTCTGGGCTGGCAAAGAAACACCAAACAGATGTTTTAATTAAAAAATTAAAAATCGTACACTCAGTGTAAACAAACATGAAAACTATTTCTGCTTTGTGTTACTTTAAGCTGTAATGTTGTCTCTCCTCCTCTTTTGGGTCTTTATTCTTTTCACTTTGTGACTTTTTTTTAAAGGGCTATACAAAAAAAAACTACTTACCTAAAAACTTTCTCCAAAAAAATTTAACTATGTAACTTAACACTTCCTGTGAAAAAAATCTGAACTGCTTCAAATAACTACTTAAAAAAAGAGACCACATGGCCAGTATAATTACTGGTAAACTTTTCTACTGATATTCATCTCCAATAAAAAGACTTTGCACTGTGCTGGCGGAAACATTTAATATTTGAATCATTATACGTACAAATGCTTTCTAAGTCAAAATGATCATTTAATACAACGGCAATTAGAGAGCGCCAGGGAATCATTATGAACTCAGAAGTCTTTGGGAGAGCGCTCAGTGAAGTAGTAATTTGGAGATATTTCTCCCTGTCTGTCAAGCTCCAGGCGATAAATCTCCCACTGAAAGATTGAACATCGCAGCTTACCGTGCCTGTGTGTTTGCCCGGACAGAGGAGATGTAAGGCTGCAGGGTGAAAGGCTGTGTCCCGAGCTGCTGAGTTGAATTCCTCGAGGAGGCATGCTCGAGCCAGTCAGGGGGAAAGCACAGGTCAGAGGTCGCTGAGGTTGTGCCAGGGTTTTCACCTGCAGCACAGGACGACAGAAGGAATGGGATTATAACGTATACCAGGACTACATCCAAACATATCTTTATGTTTCTACTGTTTATCTGTTAGAATACAGGATGTAAACTCCTGTTGGAAGCCCCAGCCCATCTACACCTGAACAGATGTTCATCTCCCACCATGACAAACAGTGCAATACAACAGTTGGTTCAGTTATATTTACACTATGTTATTAGTTTCATAAAATAACATTCACAGATTTGCATATATTTGCATTAGATCCAAATCCTTATCTAAAACATAAAAATTTCCTGTTTCATAAATCACACATTAGTGGCACATGGAACAAAGGTCTTGCCAGTTTCCCAGCATTCTGTGAGGTAATTAGTGGTTAAACCTCCCACACTTCAGCGTGTTTACTCTTGCAATGCGAGGCTGCGTCAATCTGCCATTCACACAATCCTCACGTTTAACATAAAGAGCGAGATTGACTTTTAAAAACACTCAGCAAAATAACCTGCAGTTATGTTGAGTTAACCTGGGGTCAACCCTCCAAAGTATAAGACAGTGCACAAGAGAGGTGAAGAAGAGAGTGTAGGCAGGGTGGAGTGGGTGGAGATGAGTGTCAGGAGTGATCTGTGACAAAAGGATAGCAGCAAGGGTGAAAGGGAGGTTTACAAGATGGTAGTGAGGCCTGCTATGGTGTAAGGTTTGGAGAAGGTGGTACTAATAAAAAGACAGGAGGCAGAGCTGGAGGCTTCTCTTATGGAAGAGAAATGAGTACATTAGAGGAACTGGTAACAAGGAGCATTTTAGACAAAGTTAAATGGGGAAGGCTGAGACAGTCTGGACAATGTGTAGAGGAGGGATAGTGGATATACTGGACAAAGGATGTTGAAGACAGAGCTGGCAGGCCGGGGGTAAAGAGGAAGACAACTGAAAAGATTCATGGGGATGCTAGGGGTGAGAAGGAGACGGTGGATCCTATGTGGCGACCCATGAGGAAGCAGCTGAAAGAAGAAGATAACCTGCAGTTACCTGAAAGAGAACCTTGTTGCCGTCGAGGTCTTCAGTCTGCCAGCGTGTAGCGCTGATGGGGGTACACGGGTTTGGCAGCAGGGGAACCAGCTGGCCAATTTCTTCCACACTAAACTGTAGCACAGCAGAGCTGCATGGCTCCACCCGAACTCCTGGTGACAGCTGCTTTAAAGCCAGCTGTAGGCAGAGCCCGGGCTCTGGATGCAGGGGAAATAAGGCAGGAGGAGACAGCAGAGGATAAGACACATTTTTAATACGATGTTTAAAAAAAATTATTATTACAAAATTTACAAAATTTGAAATAAATAAATGTGTATGTAGTTTTAATTTGAGGAGTATAAAAGCAACACTGCACAATCAAGAGCAAACACTCTAAAGCCTTACCCATATGCAGGGTGAACCAGCAGAATCCTGCCTTCTGCTCCTCTGCCTGTCGCTGCAGCACCGTCTCATAGAGCCGCACAGCATCCTCATAATTGTCATACGCACTGTACAGCGTCACACGTAGTATCTCACCCCCACAGTGCACTGGTCGAACTCCCCACACCGGCATCCCCGCACCCAAGCTATAAAAGTCTCTGCTGGGCAGGAGGTAGGGCCGCAGCAGGGCATTGGAGGGCGAGCTGCTGGAAGTAATGTGGATCCCTCCGGTTCGGCTGCCACAACTCTCCGTGTGATGATAGTGCCAGGGAGGACGCTGGAAGAAGTCCAGCACTTTGAGGATTCGTTCCTCTCCGTAGGCCTCGTGCAGGAAGAAAGTGATGGCCAGAGACGGGTAGCCTGAAAGATGTCAACTTTTATTTTATTCATTCTAAGTAAAAACAGACATGGCTCTGGCAGGAGCTCATTGTGGGATGGCATGTTTACAACGGTTAAAGTGCAACATTTGATGGAGGGGGATGTTGACCTCAATGGCAATCTTAAATTTCTCTAAATATTTCTCATTTTCACATATGGAAGTTATCATTATAGCTGAAAAATACACCTCCAAAGTGTGTAATAAGGTATAATGTATGGTTGAAACATCCGTGCCAAAGAAACAGCTGAGATCCAAGTATATGTACTGCTTACTACATACTGTGCTGAAATGCAGGACTACACACTGAAAACCCAGGATCCTTACCAGCCACGGGGCAGAGGCGGGGGTAAGTTCTGAATGGCGAGGCCCTCTCCGACACGTGGAAGATGCGTAGGCTCGGACAGAGCCAGCGCAGCAGGCGATCCAGGGTGTGCTGCAACAGCAGCGAGTCTCCGGGGTTAGCCAGCAGATGCAAGTGCATTAGCAGGAGCTGCTGCTGCTGCTGCTGTCTGACCCGCCTGCTCACGAGGTCGACTGATGTGACGCACAAAAAACACGAGGCACAGAGTGTACAAAGATATTTTAGACAGGGACAACAACTTCACTGCTGGAACAACACATTAGGTTTTGGAGGAGGGCAAAACCAACTACCAAATGATTTAACTACGAGTCAGGTTGGGGAACAGCTGTAAAGGCTCTGGTTTGGCTTTTCTGGGTTTTTTTAAGGGTACAGTCTCACTCCATCATTAAACTAATTCAAGAATACGTTTATCCCCCCAAAGGGAAGGAGTATTTAATCGGTTCATTTGTTTGTCTGTCTACTATCCACAGTTTTCAAGATATCATTTAAAATTTTTGTGTGATTATAGATATCATTTACTGCTCCATCTGATTACATTTTTTCAAGCCCACTGGACATAAATTTGGACTTTTAATCTTTTTAATTGTATCGTTTATTTTACAACCTTTATAAAGATAAAAACCTCCCACATGGCCATTCATGTTCAAGTAACAGATGAATAATACATTACAGAAAAAGTTCATATTTTCCTACTGCAGTAATGTCATTTTTTATTTACAGTATGGCAGATCCACAAATCCACACATGCAAAAAACGGATTCAATTTTACTTATTTTTCATATATTAAGAAATCTGCGGGATTAAATATTTAGAGTCACTGGTCTGACCCACTTAAAATCAAATTGGGCTGTACTGCAACCCACGAGGTAAGATGGTTTAGACTACTGTTTTTGTCTTTATAAAGGTGCGAAAAGTAAGTTTGAGTGGTTTTTTTTTTCTTTTTCTGTGTGTGTGAGTCTAGGATTACTTACTGCCAGACGACGACATCCTGCTGCAGTCTGATCTGAAAACAAAAAAGGCCACGAATTTAGTTTATTATTCATTCATATACTTGGGGAAACACAAAAAACTGTCTCCATCTTGTGGTGGCCGGTTTGGAAACGTTCCCTTTACTTTGGTCTCCATGACAACACTTTATCTGTTGTTAGCTAGCGTACAACTTAAAAGAATCACTAGAAAAAAAACCGTAAAGATCACAGCAGCTGCCAAAAAGCCGATGTCGTAAAGTGCTAAAGGGTTAAATGAACGATAAAGTCATACTCTTCATAATTTAATGTCTGGAGCAAAATTAATTTCCATTGTGGCAACCGCTAAAAAAAAAGAAAAGAAAAAAAAAAAGCGAAGCTGGCTAGCTGAGGTTAGCCTCCGGAGCTAGCGATGGGACCGTTGACTCACTCACTCGGCAGTATCAGCTCCGGAGTCCACGTTTTCATCGTCGGCTCTCTTCAACACCGCCGCTCGGCGCAACATGGTCCGGTCCACACTTTCACATCTGCGCCCATGCTCCGGCCAGTGAGTCTGAGCTGTGTTTACGGCAGACCACACTCGGGCTGAAAAGCATCCTGTTTGATTTCTTTCCGCAGGCTGTTTCCAAAAAAAAAAAAAAATGGGACACTTGCTGGGACGCTGACGTCACATGGCACCCATACACCGTTGGTTTATCCTTAGTTTTAACTGTAAGACCCGCTGGGTTTTTAAAAAAAGAAAAGAAAAGTAAAAAAGGAGAGGTGGCCCGTTTGGAGTCTAGAAGAAAAGCAGGCTTGAGGGTGTACGTATGTTTGCGCAGAGCTACTGAGACCAAATCCCGGGCGAAAGGGACCAGCAGAGGTGGTGCTACTTTAAATCCAAAGCCGCCTCCTATAATAACAGAGCAGATGGCAAGCTCTAACAAAATGACAAGACAAAGGAGACGGTCCAGACGGCCTGGGCAGATTTAAAAGTGCAGGGGAGGCTCCAAAGACTGTAAGTTAAACACGTTGTTTGTTAAGACCTTCTTAAGACCATATGGAGAGCTTTAGAAAGGCACAGTTTGGACAACGTTATCAAGCAGTGCGAAGTGAAAAGCAGATAAAACCATCATTCAGTGAAAGACACAAGTTACATCAATATATTCAGAAGAAAACTAAACAAAAACACCAAAGCAGCCCTGCAATCTTAACAAAAGAAGTGTTAAATGTTGAATAACCAGGCATCGTGACATAATACAAGTATTTAATCAAGAATATTCACTTTTCTGATATCACCCTTTACTCTAATTTGGGTAGATATCCTAAATAGAAACGTTTCTAAAGTACAAAGTGCTGGAAAAACATTTTTAATATTTATTATTGAACAGACTGGGGCTCTAATTCGAAGGCCAAGATTTGTGTTTTTGTCATTTACTGTTATTTCATTACTCATTGTATTTTCATTATTCAGTAAAAGTATTAAGAACGCCTTTCAGTACGAAATAATATTATTTAACACCAGTACAAGCCACGGACTTAAAATAACTATACTCTGTTATAACTAGTTTTCTACACTCACCAGACATGTTATTAGGGACACCTGTTCAACTGCTCCGATAACAGCCAATCACATGGTATCTACTTAGTGAATTAAGGCATGTAGACATGGTCAAGACGATCTGCTGAAGTTCAAACTGAGCATCAGAATTAGGAAAAAACATTATTTAAGTGACTTTGAATGTGGCACGGCTGTTACTGCCAAACAGGCTGGTCTGAGTATTTCAGAAACTGCTGATCTTCTGGGATTTTCCACACATAAGTGTCTCTCGGGTTTACAGAGAATGGTCCAAAAAAGAGAAAACATCCATTGAGAAGCAGTTCTCTGGGGGAAAATGCCTCGTTAGTGTCAGAGGAAAATGGCCAAACTGCTTTGAGCTGTTTGGAAGGGAACAGTAAGGTAAATGTAAATGGACTGGTTTTTATATACCACTTTTCTACTCTGAGCACTCGAACACCTCAAAACAGATGGGCTACAGCAGCAGAAGACCACACTGGGATCCAGAGCTGTTGGTCAGAGGAGCCTCCATTTCTGCCTCAACATTTGGATGGTAGGGTCAGAATTTGGTGCAAACATAATAAAAGCATGGATCCATTCTTCCCTGTATCAACGTTTCAGGCTGGTGTAATAGTGTAGTGGATATTTTCTTGGCACACTTTGGGCCCCTTAGTACCAACTGAACATTGTTTAAACACTACAGCCTACCCGAGTATTGTTGCTGACCATGCCCATCCCTTTGTGACCACAGTGCACCCATCTTCTCGGATAAAGCGTATCACAAAACTCAAATGATTTTTTCAACATGATAAGTTTACTGTACTCAAATTGCCTCCACACTTGCCAGCCTCAATCCAATAGAGCACCTTTGGGATGTGGGATTCATAGGAGATATGGACCAAAATCTCAGAGGAATGTTTCCAGCACCTTGTTGAATCTGTGGCATGAAGAATCAAGGTAGTTTTGAAAGAAAACGTGTTTTGACAGAAAATGATCCAAGCTGGAAAGCAGGGTGTAGCATAGCAAAGTGGCCAATGGCAGCTTCAGCTGAGTATTTAAAAAGTAAAGAAAAACAGAAACACGTGAATCGGAAAATACTGTAATAAACATCATCCTCGTGAAGCCTGCCAAATTCTTGTTGTGAACACACAGAATCTGACTGTGGCTTACCATTGAAATTAAGCCTTGATTATGGTTACAGATGCATTTCTGAGGCTTGCCAAGGCCTTGGTTGGTCATGCAAAGAGGCAGAAAAAAAAAGAAAAAAGCATCCTTTCATTTTTTTTTTAAATTCTACATTTAATATGATGAAAACAAGGCCCTGTACAATCCACCTTTGCAGTGAGTACAATATTTATTTTACAATTTGTACACATTAGAACATGGTGCTAAACTGGTTCCAGCTGATCAAAATGCAGTCGAGAACGAAAAATAATATCCTCTTTGCACACCTGCACCACCAAGAACCTTCCATTCAGAGAGAAATCTTTTTTTTTTTTTTTTAGGGGGGTGGGTGGCCTATCATACAGCAGGCCTTACGTGAAAAATGTGTCATGAGAGTCCAAACACCTTTCATGGAGTTTCATGTGTGTCTTATATTCCCCTGATTGATCCAATAGATAAAAGCATGCTGTGAAGCAACAGCCCTTGATCTCTATAACCACTAGTACAGACCTGGCCAAATGAGAATGGCATTAAATAGTTCAGCTGTGAGGTGGACATGTTTGATAGCAGACATTAAAACAACTCCCCCACCCCCCCTAAAAAACCCCAAAACACCCCAGACCTATTTGCAACATAAATTAAGCACTCTTCATGTTTTCTCAAGTACTCAAAATGTATTTCACTGCTGTTGTAAACCAGGTCTGTACCAGTTAACACTCTGTCCTCTTCTTTAAATCTAAAAATCCTCTTGAGAGGAAAAAGGCCCATCTGTCAACCTGTACAGCCATTATTGTGCCACAAAACACAAACAGAACACATTGACATCAACATTTAAAACAGGGGAGTGAGTTCAAATGTTTTCTCGTTCTCCGTGTGGCCTCTGATGCGCTCGCGTTTGGTGGCGGCGCGTCGTTAACCCGCAAACAGGCCCACTAAGTTCTCTCCAAAGGCCACAAGAAACATGGATTTTATACAAAACTAGACTCCCTCATTTCAGTTCTCTCAGCTGAAGAAATCTAATAATGCTAGAAAACTTCACCATCCTTCGCATGATTTTTTTTTTTTTTTTTACCTTTTTCTTTTTTTAAACACATTTTTATGGAAGAAATGTTAACCTTCCCAGTGTTTCCCAGAATCAACAATGAAAGCATTTCCAAGTTTGTTCAAACACATAGCAGTCCACCAAAAAAAGAAAAAAAAAAGAAAAAAAAAGAAAAACAAAGGCCCTCAGCTTCTTTCAACTCGACGCTAGCTTTCATTGAATTAATTTGTTTTATGCTACATAAGTGTACACTTTGCGGTCCTCCGGTGTTCTTGCCAAATATTCCCTCTCAATGAGTCCTTCAATGCGTTTCTTGATGACTACAGGACTAGGAAGGAATCGTGCCCGCAACTGCTGTGTGACCTGTGGAGACACATGAAAACACGACTGTTTAATTCACGGCTTCTTCTTTCGTGGCCTTTTTATTTATCAATTTATTATTAACTTTGCTATGCAAGACTCTTTTATATCAGCTTTTTATGTGAAAGAAGTAAACCACTAGAGCGCACTAGAGGCTCTAACCTCTTGTACATCATATAATGTGCCACTAGGGGACTCACTGACTGGTGCTGTCCACCACAGAACATTATTACAACTATAGTTTTATTTTTGTGCTCTTTACAAGTGGGCTTTAGCTACAGCTTCTGCTGACTGACCTCTGCTACCAGGACATTGTGCTGCATCTTCTTTCTAGACTTCATGATGCGAACGATGGCAGCTTCGATCTCATGCTTCCTGTCGTCGTCCACTTTCTGCCGCGTCTCCTTCCTCTCTGGATCCGACTCCCCCTGTTTAGCAGCCACTGGGTAGTGCACAAAAAAGACGGACAATAAATGCAAGAGATCATGATGAAACGTGTCATTTTCTTATGTACATTCAATAGCCACTTTATTAGGTATGCCTTGCTAGTACTGAGTTGGAACCCCCCTTTGCCTTGTGAGCACCTGTAACTCTTTCCCTCATAAAGGCGACATGTGACCACCTCCCCTCTACCCTTAATGAGGAGTTCTGACACCTTAGTATATAATCAATAAAGATGTGGTTTGATGACCATCAGAACAGTTTCTGGGTTTTTCCAAGGGTAGCTGCATAGACAGAAACCACCCACACTACCTTCTGCTGCACACCCATTTTGTTTAGGAAACAGGCCTGAAATATGACAGACATCGCTCAGTTCAGAAGAGAGCTTCAAGGATTACTTCTAGCAGGCTTTCAAAGCGTAAAGAGGTAATAGACAAAATCATCAACAGTACTGAGACAGACTGTGGTGTTAGACTTGTGGCGTTTTTGTCTTTCGGTCTTCTTTTGAACTGTAGTGTCAGTTTCCTGTTCTTAGTTGAAGGGAGTGAACGTGGTGTGGTCTTCTGCTGCTGCAGCACATCTGCTTTAAGGTTGACGTGTGCGCGTTCACGGATGCTTTTCAGCATACATGTAATGAGTGGCTATTTGAGTTACTGTCGCCTTCCTATCAGCTTGAAGCAGTCTGCACATTCCCCTCTGACATCAATAAGTGATTTTCAGAAAATATTCAGAGAGTTTAGGCATGTCTGCATGCCTAAATGGTATTGAGTTACTGCCATGTGATTGGCTCATTATATAATTGCTTTGATGCACAGTCGAACAGGTGTATCTAATGAAGGTGCCATTAAAGTTTATATTTACCTGTTCACAAAATCACATTAAAATACTGTAATCCACGCATGTTTCCTGCTCTTTACGTGCTACTAGACTTTGAACTTCTTTATCTGACTAAATATTTATTAATTAACTAAGTTTTGTTCTAGTGATACGAAGATACAAGATTAAGGAGGAAAAGTCTTGAAAAAGCAAGATAAGCTGTATCTGTAATAAATTTACTGCCTATTACTAAGCTTTAAGAAAATAAAAGTTCATTTTTTAAGCCTGACACAGTATAAATCTACACTCACACAGTTTACATTCACAGAATAACACCTAGGAAAAATCAAACTAAAGCTGTGAGCCTCAAGAAAACTGCTTAACTTCATGATTTTTTTTTCATACCTGTCTGGATTTTGACACGGTGCAGTTTGGAGGTAAACTGGTCGTTAACTGTAAACACATGGCCATTTTCGATCTCCTTGGACTTTGGCTCCTTGGTGAGAACTCTCTGTGTTGGCTTCCCACAGGCCAGAGACTGCAGTGCTCGCACCAGCTCCCTCTCTGGGATGTCCGTCTCCTGCTGGATTTCCTACATAGTGAAGAGGTCAGGCTTGGTGTCAACACAGTACAGAGGCCACAGACTGAAATGACCTTTTCCTGCTTGTCCACTACACATGAAGACATATGGGGACCAAAATATCCTACTATGTCGGGTACTAAGGAATTAAGTTGTGTACCTCAAAGGTGGACTTCTCTCTGTTGTTGAAAAGCATGAGAATGGTCATCTGGAAGGTGGACACTTGGAGTATGTGCTTTCTAGTATTGGAGCCTGTCACCTGGGCACCACCTACTCCGACCTCTGACCCATCCTCCTGTTCAAATGTTGGGATAAGGCAACATAAAAACATTAGTCAGAATCCATTTTGACAAGATGTCCACAAAACAGCAGATTTCATTTTTACTTTCCATTACTTAAAATTGTTACATTTATTCGCATTTGCTAGTCTGTCATTTTGCTTATATTTAAAACACTAAGCTAATTTATAAAACAGAAAATTCACAATAAGTAATGAACGTAAAGCCAGGTCCACTTGTTATTCTAAAATGAAATAAAGGTTGCTGAAATGTACTGAGACTCCCCTTTCCAAGTGGGGCGTACCTTTTTAATTGGCCCGTAGAAGGTGGCATTTAGATCTGCAGAGCCCATATGGTGCTGCAGGGTGAGCTGTCTCCCACTGTGCTTCCCAAGGTAAAACCTGCATGCAGAGGAGAGTCATACTAGATTAACCTACAACAAATGATCAATGCAACTTTGCTTTCTGCAGCAGGACACAGATATTTAGTTTGAAATGCTGTGTCTAGCAAAACATACACGATAATATTTTCATGAAAGGGACTAAAAGAAAAAAGTAATCTCCATGTACTACTTCTACTGGTAACAACACATATAATGGATTTATTGTTCCTTGTGGATCACCCGGAGAAACCTTTTAGAAAATCACCAGACTGAAAAGCTAAGTGCTGTTATGAAAGCACTCACATGTAATCAATAAACTACTAAATCTGTGAGTGAAGTGAACAACTAACAAACCTTCTGAAGACTTCAAATGCATGTCGAGGTGAAGGTGGAATATTGCACTTGGGTGTTGCTGATTGCGTTGGCCAGTATCCCGTGGTCAGGACTCTAACAGTGAGATCGACCCCTCCGAGTGACACCTTGAGTTAGGAAAAACAAAAAACAACACATACGATCACCTACAGTGATGCCATAGTGATACTATGTGGTAATATTGGTAGCATTTAGATTTGGGAGAAAGACATCCTCTCTACTTTTAAGACCTGACTTAAAGCTTTTGTTTTTGATAAAGCTTATAGATGAGGCTGGATCAGGTGACACTGAATCCTCCCTTAGTTAAAGTGTAATAGGCCTAAGCTGCCGGGGGTTTCCCATGATGCACGTCAGTGTTTCTTCTTCACTCTCTCTGTGTTTATACACCACTCTGCATTTAATCATTAGTTATTATTCATCTCTGGCTCTATTCCACAGTGTGTCTTTTGCCCTGTCTCCCACCCCTCAATGTCAACTGGTCACAGGACTTTCCTGGTTCTCCTGGAGGTTTCTACCTGTTAAAAGGAAGTTTTTACTTCCCACTGTCGCCATTGCTTGCTCATGGGGAGAAAATTATTGTAGGGTCTTTACCTTACAATATGAAGCACCTTGAGGTGACTGTTACAGTTACTGTGCACACACAAGATCCAGACATGACAAATATCAGACAACACTACTTGGACCATGAATTTAAAAGCAATGTGCATAAATATGAACTCAGACTGGTTACACCGTTCACCAAATAGAGCTAAAGTTACCCCAGCAATCTGAAAGCACAGCACAAGCCAGAAGCTTATGCACTATGATTTTCCAGGATATGGATAATTAGGTGCCTAATTGTTAATATGTAACTGAGCAGTGCAACAAAGCTCAGTCAAGCAAGCAACAATGTCCTGATTACATTTACTAATTAGGCTCTTTATTGTGACAAAAAGTAGATTTTCCTCACCCCAGTTGTCTGCAAATGTTGTCTAAACTCATCCATGGTGGTGTTGGAGATGCTCATATCTCGGAACATGCCCTCCAGTTTAGAGGTGAACTGACAGCCGCACTCGGTCTGTGCAATAAAGACATGAAGAAGGATTAGATTTATAATTGGTAAGCTATTCAAAAGAAAAGGGGACAGCTCAACCTGAAATCAAGTGTAAGAACATAATTCTGGGCTGCAGAACCAGATTTAGAGATATCAGCTATAGAGATATCTGCTTCCTCCTAGCCTCGTCATGCTCAGCATTGCTTCTTTCTAGAAATCATGAATCAATAAAATCCATAAACCTTGTTGTGAGAGACTCATGGGAATCTTTCCCACACAGCTAGCCTCTTGTCATAATTGGAGAGACGCTTCCATCTGCAGGGATAAAGTGGCGGGTGCAGTTTGGTAGAAAAAAATAAATAAAACTAAAATTCCAACATAAAACTGCTCACATCAAGGTTTGTGGATATCTTTGAGTAACTGGGTCATGATTTCTGCAAAGAGTCATTTCTGCTGAGTTTTTCCAAATGTCTTTTTTTTTTTTTTTTTATGGCTGCTTTGAGCAAAAGAAAGCGAAGGACATCTGGTTCTATTATATTCAAGAGAAAGCAGACATTTCTACAGCTTATATCTCCAAAACCAAACAAGTCTTACTGAAAAAATGATAAAAAGCACTATAGAGCACAGAAAAAGTGAGTATATTTGATTTTGAAGGGAACTGTCTATTTAAAGTAAAGAAACATTTATATAATGATCAAACACAGGCAAGTGGATACAGTCTGAAAACTATGTTTCCTTTTACCTAAACAGCCACTGAAATGCAAAAACACTGAGAAATAAAAATGTAAAGAAGTGTGCATAACACATCTGAGCACTGTGGCCAGTCTCCAAGCACCCAAAGATCTTTTATTTTATATTCAGCTTACTCCAAAGCGAGAGTTATATCATGCCACATGCCTGCTCACCTTAAGTTTTGAGATCATGTTCTTTTCCGAGTCGTCAGAGACGCTCTTGTTAGTGAGCAGCCTGCGAGCCAGGTGCTGCTTGTAGTACCTCTCAAACACGTCCTTCTCCTGCATGAAGCGGAAGAGCACCATGGCCTTGTCCAGTATAGACTCCACTTCTTGCTCTGTCAGCTGGATAAAAATAACAGGGTCAGGTTATACCCATTAATCAAAAACAGACTTTATGATTTATTTTCCCCAGCACTTTTGAAAACACAAAAGAAAAAAAAGAAAAAACAAAAGAAAGCAGAAACACAACTTTTTACATGAAAACATTGTGTGGGGTTTTTTCTTTTTGGCATTTTTTGAAGTGAGGTTATAAATTTGAAAGAAGCAGGTCAGTAACATTTGTCATACGTTCTAAAAATAAGAGCATGAATGCATGATTAGTGGGCTCACCCCTTTAACACCCTTCTTCAGTTTGTCATCGATGAAGAGTGAGAGGTATTCAGGCGAGCGGGAGTTCAGGTTAAGGAAGTACTCAAAATCACCAGCAATAGTTTGTTTAAAGAGGCGGTCGTTGTTGAAAGACTCCTGGAGGAAGCGGTCAAAACGGGACTTCAGGTCCAGCAAACCCTGCAGGAAGACAGGAAATGCAGCAGCGGCGTGCATTAGAAGGAGCTTAACAAACAGTAGCTACAGCAAAGGAAAGGTGGTCTCATCAGAAAAGGTGAATCTGCAAGTAAGAGCTGATGTGGTAAAAGAAGAGGCTGCTGTTTTCTACTAGAGAGTAAGAAGTGAGTCATTATTTTAACCAAGAACTTCAAAAGGACTTGAAGGCTATAAGATTTTCAAAAGCACTGATGTCTTTCTAGTTGCCAGAAGGACCTCACATGTTAAGTATAGTGCAAAGACTCAGTGTGGATGAGGGTAAAGACCATCATGGTTTGTGGTAACAAACATGGGAGCGAGAGCAGTTATTCTCTGCTGGGAAGTAATTAAAGTGCATTATGGTGAAGGCTCATCACGCAATGGCATGCTGAAGTGTACTGAGCCAGAGGAAATCCATCTGTGATCTCTTACAAGGTAGCACATTCTCAGTATCATCAGAACAGTCCATCTTCAGCAACATTATGTCGACTGATAACCAAGTGCCATACCTGAATATAGTCCACAGGGTTTTTCCCTTCTCCTTCCTCTGACACCAGGGCCTTGCCCTGCTCCCGCAGGTATGAGCTCATACACTCACACATGGTCTTCAGCCCATTGGGAACCCTGCTGAACAGCTTGTACATGCATGCCAAATCTGTAGAGAGGTAAGCATGAATACACACATGAGCACACATCAAAAATCCACTTCTGCCAACTGAAAAGGGACTGAGCATCTGAGATCTGCAGAAAAGGAGGAGAAATATACTCTCCAGGCACTACAGTTCCAGTTTCACTGAAATCAAATCATCATTGAATTCCTCACATATTACTATTTGTGGCATGAACCAATGGGAACACGATATGACTGTATTACTGAGCCAGTAAAGTATTTCCTGGAAGTGACAGCTTCACGGTTTATTAAAGAGTGTTGGGGATTTTCTATTTCGCTGTAACTCGCGTGGATGTCAATTTAACCAATAAATCACTAAAAATATAAACGCTAAAGAGGTGAAGTGGAGCAGCAGGCTGTGACTGAGGGCTTACCATCTGTTTTGCCGTTCTTAAGCATGTGGACCAGACCTGAGTTTTCCATTTCTACAATGGTCTTCATGTGTTTGGAGATGAGCTCACGTTCCACCACCTTGACGATGGGCTCCTCTGTGGATTTATCCAGGCAGTGCATTACCCGCTCGATCTCCTCATTAATCCTGGCTTCAACTTTCTTTATGTACACACTGGCACTGTTTTCTGCGAGGAACTTTTGGCTTTCCATCTGAGCGAAAACAAGAAACAGTTTATACAAGAGGTTTTAGCTCCTTTAAGGGAAACCACAAAGAAAAATAGATCCAAATTAAAATAAATATATAAACACATAAACAAGGAAAATGGATTTCTCTCCCAAACCTGGAAAAATTCTGCAGACATTTCTAAAAACGGTGCTTCAAAGTCTTCTTCATACACAGATCTCCCTTCAAGGCCGAGAATCATTAACATTTGGCAGGCATTTCTAATGGCTCCCCTAGAGAAGAGGAGAAGCAAACCAAATGGTAAGTAATGCAAAACAAAACAAAACATTACAAAAAAAACCCCCAACAAAAAACAACTTTTGTGGAAGCTCATTTCACACTCAGTATAACTGCCAACTAACTTTTTACTATTCATCCATTGAAAAACAGTTACAGTCCACAGTGCATGAAATTCAGAATAGTCAATGTTTTTTAAAATGCCAGAGGCTCTGAGGCTTTTGCCCACTGGGTGCAAATACAGCAGATGTATTTGACAGATCTTATATTTCTAATACCAAAGGCATCCGCCATGTCCACCCCTGGTGAGAAATGATGACTTTTCCATTTAAAGATCAAGAAAGCAAACTTCATTTTATTTAAAAACTAAAGATAATTTATTAGATAATGCTATTTGTGACTTTTGGCTACCTGTCCACCACCTCTCCCTTCCTCTCCCGGGCAATCATGTCTAGCAGGGTTTGTCGGAGGTGGTCTCTGATGCAACCATAGCGAACCACTTGATCCCTAAATATGATAAGGCCCAGGTTGTAGACGTTCTCCACGCTATTCTGCTGTACGTACACCCGATCCTGTGACACAGACACACAAAAATGTCCCAAACAACATTAGAATGAACTGGAATTAACAGCAGCTCAGCTTAAATGTATATTTAAGCATATAAAATACAGCTGTTATGTGTAAAATGTTTATATCTAACGCTCGTCAGTCTTACTGCATGATTGTATACTCACCATATACATCAGGATGTCTCTAATCATCACCATAGCTGTCTGGTGGTCATTCCAGGCCTGATTTAGGGTTTGGAGGAAGTTATTGTTTAACGAATTGAGAACATCTTCCCGTACCTTTGGACGAGACAGAAACACAGCCTTAGAACTCAAGCAGACACCTGTATTTGTATTTTGTTGCTCGTGCAGCATTTTAATGCGGGGCTTCTTTACTAGTCAGGCACACAACAGCTTGATAACAGTCACACTGCAGTGTGACTCAGCACAGTAAACTAAATGTCTCAGTGGAGTAAGATTCTTAAGGGCACACTGACCTCTCCTTCCTTCTCCTTCGGGGCAGAGGTAATATATTACGGCCTCTGCTCCTAATGTTACAGGCGACCAAGCTTTATGAATGCACCGACTTCTTCTTTTGCACATCCACATCAAATGTCAGAAGCAAAACCATAAATCTAAACGTGCACTATGCAAAGTCATGGCTTGCTTAAAAAAAATCAACAACAAAAAAACCCCAACAATGTACCCAATATTATATTCATCTGTTTGCCACTTTGTAATGCTGCTTTTCCATCATATCAAATATTACATATATTACAAATCAAATTGTGTATGTGTTTATAAATGCTTTATTTAACTTTAACTTTCTTAAACACCAGCTGTAATTAAAGTATGCCTTAAGTTATCAATTTCTGGCCTACATTAAAGAGCCAGAAGACTGCATATGGTCTCATCTAAACTTCAGGTCTTAACAGGTTAACATTTGAAATAAATAAATAGATAAATCACAAAAATGACCATAAAAGCCAGAAGTGATTGTAGAAAATAAACATCTGAGACCGAATAGACATGCTCGCTTGGACTTAAAGCTTATTTTCATCCCTTGTCTAGACAACGATGAATCACTGCTGAAAAAATACACATCTCCAAATCCTTCTCTCAATAATTCATAATAACATTAACTATTAGGCCTAAAACAATATATAAACCCCCCCCCCCTCCCCGCAAAAAACAAAACAAAGGCACTTGTGACTGAACCTCTCGACTGTCTTCCAAACTTAAGCTGGGTTGAGACCATGCTGTGTTCGTACCATTACAACTGTTTCTTTCAAAGCGATGCCTTTACCATTATAAGACAATAAAAACACACTCAGCTGTCAGAGAACTCGTCTTTGATCCATTACTTGTTGACATTTCCTGACTGCTCATTTACTAAGCCTGCCAAGCTGAGAATGTGCATTTAATTAAGCTGTAAAACCATCTGGCTGTTATTCAACAACATCGTGCTGAAATATTGCTCATTGTGTGTCTGCTCACTGTAAGCTGCAAAGAAGCATTTGCGACAGATCTCATGGACAGGCATAATTTGCAACTAATTATACATGCTACAAAAATACAAGCGACAGCTTAGGAACAATTATGCTTTCTCTAACTTATTAGGAGTTTTAAGAAGGAATAAATCTCAGATAGCCCTCCTTTCTGCCACTTTTGTTTTTAAAAACAAGCTGCTTCACTAACATTTTATTTTCAGTGGTAAAGCAAATCAATTACATGTCCGATTTGAGAAAATGACTCCATCATCAAAAGCATCCTAAAGCTCTTCTATAACGCACAGGACAACGCCTGTTTTATGAAGGGCTTTCAGACAGATGTGCCTTCTCTCACAGCTGAAACCCCAGAATAAAACATCACTGAAGCCCCCCATCCTCAAACCTGGGCTCTTCCTTGCCTTCCAGCCACAGGAATGAGGCATCTGCTAAAAAAAGGGGCCGTGAGTAAAGGGTTTTACAAATCTACCACAAGACTTAAGTAACAGCCTGTGGATTTATATTCTCCATCTTTCTGCTTATGTGCCTTTACAAGGCTGCTCATGAATGCAACCGGCTCATATTTTCTGGTTTTGCCTTTGTTGTTCAGTATGGCATGCAACCCAAGCAGGGGAAAAAAGAAAAAAAAGAAATCATAATATGAATCCTATGACAGTTTCTGTTTAGCACCAAACAGACTTTACAGCATTTGAGTGAAATTCAGCCCCGACATTCGAACAACAGGCCTCATTAAAATCAGATTTTAATATCATTGTGTTAACTGGAGGAAACTATTCACAGGCCAGGTTAGGTTATTCTTTTGTGGAATAAACAGTCTCCAAAGAGCAACTACAGCTTCAAGTCTACTTTAAATACCAGCACAGTATTGTGTAATACACACCAGCCCACCATACATGTGCTGTATGTATTACACAAAGGAATGACAGATAGCTCAAATTAACTCTAAATATTTTAGTCAATCTGTCATCACTTGACTTCCAGCAACTGTGTTAGGCTGTGATCTGTGATGGCCTTACTTTGTTGATAAGGTGTTCGGTAACAACTTCACGCAGGCCGGTGTACAGCTTCTCTCCATGTTTATGAAGCACCATCGTGTAGGCGTTCCTATAAAGTTCCTCAAAACTCAGGCCGCTGTTGTTCTTCCTCTGAATTTCCTGGATGGCATTCTTCAGAAGGTCCCATATGTTGTTGACGTACTTCTCGTCCATCGTCATCTGCAAGAAGTAACAAGTAATGGGTTTCAACAGGACTATAACCAGTGATTAGTTGTGTCAACATGAAGAATCTGTGCATACCACATCATGTTCTAGAAGATCAGACATTTTGCTAATAAGGGACCTAAGACTCCATTCACACAGGCCTAGAAAGTGGTTGGTGACTGTCTGGTAACCACTGGTTGCCAGGGAAAAACGAATATTACCCAATTGCCTGTGAATGGTTGTTGGAGGTTGCCAGCTGTCGCTAGGAGAAACTGACTGCAAAGAGGTATAGGGTGCTTGTGGGGCGACCATGGCTCAGGGGGTTGGGAAGCTCATCTGTAACTGGAAGGTTGCAGGTTTGATCCCCGGGCTCTCTGTCCTGGTCGCTGTGTCCTTGGGCAAGACACTTTACCCTACTGCCTACTGGTGTTGGCCAGAGGGGCCGATGGCGCGATATGGCAGCCTCGCTTCTGTCAGTCTGCCCCAGGGCAGCTGTAGTTACAGCTGTAACTTGCCTCCACCAGTGTGTGAATGTGAGAGTGAATCAATAGTGGAATTGTAAAGCGCTCTGGGTGCTTAGAAAAGCGCTATATAAATGCAATCCATTATTATTATTATTATTTACCCAAAAAACCCTTGTGAATGCTTTGCTTCCCAGCAGGTTGCAACTTTGCTCATAGTTTGCATGGAATATGGCAACTTGTCTGCAAACACTGGCCAACTTTTTTCTTTTTTTTCCCCCCTGTCCTGTTTGGCAGTGTAGCAATCAGAATTGTTGTCAGAAGGCCAAAAAATGACAAACAGATTTAATTTCACAAGTGAAGCATTGCGCATTTGTTGTAATGGTCCACTTGATAATCATATTTTATTAGACCTTTATTAGGGTTTTTTGATTTTGGATTATCACAACCATAATGGACAAGACCGGGTGATGGAAAAGAAAAAACAGAAAAAGTAAAGTTGGGGAGAAAGTTGACAGAAAGAGAGGGAGAGAAGACGAGGGACAGAGAGAGGAAGGGAGAGAGCTAAATCAACACCTGTTGAAGGGAAAAAAACAAAAAAAAACAGCAGAGAAACCACAGCAACAACCAACATATACATAAATAACAATGACAGTCACCCAGCAGACACAGTGCAGAGACCCTAGGGGGTTGCAGTGACAAGCCTGGAGGCTCTGTCTGCTAAGCCAGAGCAGACCGAGCTCCGTGGCCAGAGACCCGAGACCCAACAGCACCCCACCCCCCAGTAAGGGCCCAACAGAGCCAGGGGGCCCAGTGTGTGTGTGTGTGGGTGGGGGTGGGCCCCACACCTGAGATGTTCTAAGAGAGAGGAGAGAGGGAAGACAGTGTTATCATCTAGGTCGCCCAACAAGCAAACTGAAGGGGAGGCTGGAATGTTACATTTCAGAACCTTTGATAAGACTCACATATCTGGAACCAAAACCTCTGAACAGGTGGACAGAACCAGCAAGCATGGATGTAATTGTCAGGTGTATTGCCTTGACAGTGCGAACAGGTGTTAGATGATGCAAACCGATCCTGAACATCCGTTGATCTGTATAGTGTACTTTATGAAAGATTTTCAATTGTATTAATTGTAGATTGGGGTTTCTAGTCATTTTAAACATATCTGAGACCAAATGTTGTGGTCAAAGCTGACTGATAGATCCACCTCCCACTTAACAATAGGAAGGGATATCTATTTTGGAGAGCATACTGTATATTTGGAGGTTTTGAAATTAAGGAATTGCAATTATTTGTAATTCGACTAGATTAGGCTTAAAATTCTTTTTTACTTTGGATTTAATTTACTGCTTATGAAATCTATAGATTTAATTTGTATTCTAAAAATGTATTATTGTTAAATACTGTAAAACTAATCTGTCGAATGAAATAAAGTTTCCTTTGAATATATGTTCCAAGTATTTAATACAACTCAATCTAGGAAGTATTATCCATCCATTCTCTTCCGCTTATCCTTGTCAGGGTCGCAGGGGAGTCTGGAGCCTATCCGATCCCTTAGGGTGAGAGGCAGGGTACAGTCAGTCTGTCACAAATAGAACCATCCGCACTCACATTCACACCTAATTTAATTTACCAACCTAAACCCACTAACTGCATGTCTTTGTACTGTGGGAGGAAGCTGAAGTACCTGGAGAGAACCCACACAAACACAGGGAGAACATGGAAACTCCACACAGAAAGACCCTGGCCTAATGGTGGAATTGAACTCAGGACCTTCTTGCTGTGGCAACAGTGCTGACCAACGTGCCATCCCTTGGAAGTATCATATTACTGTTTTCTAGGATGTCAGGGTTGTTCCAGATGGGTTTATGTTTACATGGAATTAGTGAAGATTCAGTCATTTTTAGAAATTCCCACCATGCTGTCAGAGAGGAGCTGATATTGATGCTTGAGCTAATGAACTGTAGGTCCGAAATTTCTATATTATTGCATAGCGCCTGTTCTACGTCTAGCCACAGCTCATCTAAGAGGGTATGTTTTAACCATCTTGAGATGTACTGTAGGCCTGTTGGCTAATAAGCAGTGGTCCCAACTACTTGCTAAGCAGTAGCTGAAGCTGAAAAAGTACAATTCAATCCAGAAACAGAAGATGTTTATCTTCAAAGTAAATAATGTGCCTTATGCTGAAACCAAGGTGTTTTATAAGGCATAACTATTAGTTAAAGTGGACGTCCTCCATTTCAGTTTTTCCAAGTTTCACTACCACTAGCTGGTTAGAGAGGCTACGTTCACACTGCAGGTCTTAATGCTCAATTCCGATTTTTTGATCAAATCCGATTTTTTTGTCTGCTTGTTCACACTACAAATAAAATGTGACAGCAAACGTGCTCTAGTGTGAACCCTCAAAGAGGCCCGCATGCGCTAAAGAAGACGTCACACACAACGCGCTCTGTTTAGACCCAGACCAAACAGTATTGTTTGACTGACGGCCTTAATATAAAGACTTGTTTCGGACTTTACGTTTCCCAATTTTGCTTTAAGTTATAAAGTTATTTTGTTATTTACACATGGCCTAATAATTATCCTTATTGCTGTTTTAGAGAGGAGCGGTGCTTCAAAGGATAGTTGCAGATTTCTGTCAGAATCTGCAGATTATACAGTACAAATAAAATGTTCATGTTTCTCCAACATTGTCTTCCCAACAGTTTCACTAACATCTACACGGGATGGCCAGGAAGCGTTCATGATGTCTTCTCGGGCGCTGATAATTGGCGTCTGTCTTGTGTCAGTGACGTAAAAGACGGATTTAATGCGACATGACCATTCAAACAGCAGTCGCTTTCTAAAACATCAGATATGTATCAGATTCAGTACCACATACGAAAGTGACCCAGGTCGGATTTGAAAACATCGGATTTGTGCTGTTCACACTGTCATACCATGATCGGATATGGGTCGCATAGGGTCAAAAAAGTCGGATTTGATGCGCTTTCGCCTGCAGTGTGAACGTAGTCTTAGTTACCAAGTGTTTGCAGACAAGTCGGTGCCTCCCATGCAAATTTCTCGCAACCTTGGAAATCTGCCATTGACAAAGAGCATTCTCCCCTAGGCCTGCATGACTGAGGCCTCATGTAGCATGGCAAAATGAACAACAGAGAATCAACTGTTCATATCACATATGGATATTAAGAACATTTTTTTGATACTGATGTCCAAGTTAATTATTTGATAACTCCTGATCCATTTTCTGTGCATTTAAAAAAAATGGCTTTCATTATCTGTGAGTCCTCTGAGTCAATGCACAAACAGAGTAGGAAAAAGACTGACATGTGACTCATGTGTCACTGCCACAAGGCTGACGTCACTGTTTTGATATGTTCAACTGCAACAATTAGGATTTCATAAGCTTAGATTGGAATGACACTTTATTGTGGACACACACACAGACGTGTGTATGTCCACCCCCATCCCAAAATTTTCTTTTCCGTGGATTCCACCTTCATTGTTGGTGCCCTGCACATCAAACTGGAGGGCCTGCAAATGTCTGCACGGAGTCTTGTGTTTATCCTGACCAAATGAAGTCACTTGAACACGAGCAGGTCCTCTCTTACTCACAGATGTGTAATATATATAATACCTGTATTAGTGGAATACGGATCTGGTCTGATGGATGATTAGCACTGGTTGTCACGTGGAACTGGCTCATGCTTCCAATCTCTATTCACGCCTATTATTCCAACAAGCTATGTTTATATTTGAATTGTTTGTGACTTGGTTGTGTCTTTAACTACTAACATGAAAGTGGCTGTTTTCACATGTTTTTCTGCCAGCTCTGTTATTCTCCATGTGTTTAGAGGAGGGAAAATAAGGTGACTACAAATGACAGCATTTGAGATAATTAAACAGAGATGAAACTGAGATTTAAAAGACTAAAACATTAAATAAAATACTTTGGCTCAGTGGTGATGCAGAATACATTTTGCAAAGTGTCAATCCTCAATCTTTGATTTTTACTTCATTATTGAGTATAAGACACTAACAGAGCTTATTACTCCTCTAGAAAACTCTTTCTCATTAATAAATTTGCTCAGATCTGCAAATATTAAGATGATCATTTCTTCCCTGCTGTGTACACTGCCTATAAAAAATATTCAATCATAGGATAAATCTGCTTATTATAGCAAATTGCTCAGACTAGTAAGAAAACTGCAAGAGTAAAAAAGGATGCCTCTCAATAAAAAAAGAAAGAAGAAAAGAATAAAAGACCCTTACATGAGGTACATTAAAAGCTCAAGGAAGTGCTGCTCCCATTCCAGCTGATTTAGAAACCATCACATTCCTGTAGCAACGATGAACACTAAAGACTAAGCAGTTTTCATTCTTTTGAACACTGTGTTGTGGGTTAAAACACCTCTCAGTTTCCTCAGAATCCTAACCTGGTATGCTGGTAAGGAAGTTGGAACAATTTTATTAGGTTAAAACCTTTCTCTCTCTCTTTCTTACTTAAACCCCAATTAACCCACCAAAATGATTTGTATAGTGAGAAAGCAGATATCACAAAGGGTAAAGGTGAGATATATAATATCTACCATGTCCTCTGAAAATTTGGCTCTGTCAAAACAAACTCATAGGCTGCTTTAAGTACTTGCATAAGCACTATGAGGAAAATGTAAAGTGAAAGAATGCAGGTCAGTGTCTATACACTAATATTAGGGTTAGTCATTGCATACACCAAGCAATTAATATTAAATATTTACGCATACATGGGCGTGGGTTTCAGTGCTTCTGAAGCTACCAGCCCCAGCTCCTATAGTTTAGTTTTTTTTAAGGTTTCAGATGTCATTTTAAACCAGGAGGAAAGGTTTTTTTTACGTTACAGATAGGATAAATAACCGTAAAGTGAGGACCTAGTTTAGCCCAGCTGTAAAGCATCATGGTAATAAGAAATCTATAATCCAGTCTAATTAAAATCTTTAAACTTAGGAATCCCACAAAGTCTAGAGTAATTGCCAAAGACACGTTATCCAAAAGCAGAAAACATAACACATGCCACCCCTGTGCTACTCCTCAGCAGGCAAGCCCAAACACATGCACATCACGACGCTGGTTTGACAGCAGCTCTGACAGTTATCCTATCAAGACTGGGCCACGATCAGAGGGCCGATAGGCATATATAAAGGTGGCACTGAAGTAAAACTTCGTCACTAAGATCCATCAGCTACATGGATACTGTTGCTACGCTCTCATCAAGCCTTTACAGACAGGCTAATGCTTTATGAAAATTTAGGTCAGTTCAGAAAATAGATAATTCAGTGTCTCGCAGACAAAGGGAGTGCCATGTGAGCGAAGAATCGATTCCAACACCAACACAGGTCCACAAAATCCACACAGGCATTAATCCAGAACCAAGAACTGGGTTAGCTCATTTTGGTTTTCATTAGCATCATGTAAAGCGGCCGTAACGCCGCTGAGGCTAAAGTACAGACGTCTGTCTGCACAAACGTCCGTTACATTTAGTGCTCAGTCATAAAGACATTATGCGTTTATATATATATATATATATATATATATATATATATATATATATATATATAGATATATATATACACATATAGACACATTTTAGAAAATGAGCAAAAATAAAATCACTCAAAACAACAAGTGTCAAGACCTATGGCTAACGTTAGCATCGGCTACTTGGCTGATCATATCGGCTAGCTAATGTCTGGGAAGTTGTAAGACAGTTAAGCGACAAGGAAAATAAAAGTGATTTATAAAACTTATCACCGAGCTGGTATTATAAATGAGTTTCCATCTAACAGACCGACCAAGAGTGTGGAAGACTGGTTATCTGACGGCTACACTTTGTTTACGGATAGTCAAGTCACATCAGCTGGTTAGCCTATTAGCATTTAGCCCTTAGCGCAGACCACGGTAATCGAGTCCGCGACCGTCGGACGGGCAAAGCCCCTACTGCGGCGTGCACTTACAGGAAAGGCCCGTATCCTCATTTTGGTGTCCTTCTTGGTGCCGCCTTTGCTGAGATTGGACATGGTTGCCTCGTCCGTGGGCTCCGTATTCACATGAACGTGTTGTCCAGGGAGGACTGGGCCGACTACTGGTTTATGGAGCAGCCGACGAGCTTTCACCCGACCTCGTAGCTCCGGGTCCCGGCACCACAAGTTTATTGACTGCCAAACACCAAATCCGACAGTTCTTCATACAGCGATGGCGGACTACCTGCAGTTCTCATTGCGCAGAGCTCACGCACTCCAAATCACGCGAGGATTCAATTAGTACGAGCGTTTTCTCAACTTTGCTTTGTTTTGTGCTCGTAAATTGCTGATTTTTAATTTTAGAGCATGCGTTTAACTGCTACACAGTACTACTGTAGTTTGTTTACTCTACTTTACCAGTGTGATACTAGAGTGAAGTACAGGCGCAGTAATAAAGTAATAAATAATTTTCAGTAATTGTTATGCTTCAGATTGTATACATAAAATAGATCACTTTATGAAATAGTATGTATTTTTGAAGATACATATAAGTATATATCACGGACACTGCGCTATCATAAGTGCCTAATAGACATGATACGTCCTCTTTTAGGCCTACTTAACTACCTGTTCCCAAAAGTCAATCATTTGCTGTTAAAATTATTTTGTTATTATTTATTTATTTAATTAGTTTGATTAGGTTTGTGATGCTTTGTAAGATGTGAAGGATGCATTTGTGCTGTGATCTGAAGTCTACAGTAGCTGCATGGGTCTTTCCTGGACTTCTAAGTCTAACTTGCCTGTCTCATTTTCATGAAAGGGGACCTATGATGTTCTTTCCTTATTCTGTCATATATGCACTATTGGGGGATTCTCATAATTCCCAACGCTTAGGGTTCAGTCTGCTCCAAACCTTTCTGACAGCTTTTTCAGTGCATGGCCAGTATAATGACACAGAGAGCAGCTATCTCTCAGGAAGACAGCCCCACACACCTATTGTTCCTTTAAAAAATTTTTTTTTGGCTTATTAAGGAAAGCCCATCACAGAAATGTTGTTTTAAAGCAATCTGCTTATGTCAATTCATTACTAAAAATATAATATGTCCCCTTTAATCAAATTTTGCTTTCTACTATCGATACAGAGTTGTGGTCAGAAGTTTACACTCATCATTGGTATAATTTTCATGTGATTTTGGGCTTTTAATGATTTATTTGAACTGCTATTTTTCCAGGGTGCACAGCATTCACCTTTAATCAATTTAAAAAAAACAAGAATTGGGGTGTAAAAGTTTGGATTTATTTTGGATTTTGCTTAAAAAGAATAAATCCTTTCTTAAATATATACATACACCATCTTAAATCTTTTCATAACTGGTACTGCAATTCTACAATTGATTTTAACTTGCCAATGCTGAAGCCTATTAAATTCTCATTAGTGGTCACGTTTGGCTAAAACTGGTAGTTTCAGTTTGCCAGCATATAAAGGATTTATTTCACAGCACTCACTGGATTGACCAATAGTCAGAACAATGGAAAAGTCCAAGGACTTCAGAGACGATCTAAGAAGGAGAATTACAAAAGTAAGAACGTCTCTTTGAATCATTTCTAAACAACTGAGGATTCTAAGATCATCATTTAAACAATTGCACATCAGTACAAGTTATTCAGATGTGTCATGACTTTGCCGAGATCTGCAGGAAGACCCAAACCCTCAGATGGTCAGGAACCCAGAAACCACCAAGGTTTAAGCCTGTCATGAACTGGAAACTGCTGGAACACCAGCATCACTGTCCACTGTAAAGCAGCTTGTACATCACCATGGACTGATAGAGTGCTGACCGTGAAAGAAGTCCCTGCTACAAAATCAGCAACTTTAAACTCAAGTGAAATTTGCAGCTGCTCACATGGACGAGCCAAATGTCTTCTGCAGAAAAGCTCTATGGACAGATGAGATAAAGACTGAGCTGTCTCGCTTGAAGAGTGGTCATATATACAGCCAGACTTTTGCCAGAAACTTGTTGATGGTTACCAAAAGTGTCAAGTTGAGGCGCAACTTGCAAAAGAACATTAAACCAAATATTAGTGGGGTACATGTATATGTTTGAGCCTGTATATATACTTTTGAGAAAATCCAAAGTCAATTCAAACTTCAACACCAAATTTTTCATTTTGTTTTTAAAGTTATTAAAGATATTTGTTGTACAGTCATTCAACAGTTCAGAGAAATCATAAAAAGACCGAGATTTACCAAGAGATTTATGCCCATGATGAGTCTATGAAAGCTTCTGACCACAACTATATACTGGAATATCTTCAACTAGGGGCTGATAACATATAATTTAAATGTAATTTCCCATTATAAAAGTATAGCTGTATGAACAAGCTATATAATTTCTATTTAAACTAATGTAAAAACAGGAGAAATGCTTACTGCTTTAGGGGTAGATTTTTGTCCTAGGAACCCCTCCGAAATATGTTAGCCTAGCCATGCTTAACCATGAGTACATGTGGCACAGGTCAACAGGAACAGCAAAGATGCCTCTGTGACGACTAAATCAGTGTTGCCAGATACAAATACACAGCTCCAGACAACATAATACACAGTGCAGCATGTGGTGTGCACACACATTTAGAAAGGACAACCGAGAAGCCTTTCACCAGATTTATTTCAAGAAAAAAAAGGATTTAAAATGTTGCACATTTGCCTACTTCTGAAAATTGTCCTTGTTCAATACATCCGAAGAACAAGATCACCAGCACTCAGAACTCAATGAAACAAATGATTAACAGATGAATATCCTGGATTTATTGGCCAGTATAAGCATCATTTATACATTTCAGATTTGCCTGGGTTATATATTATACGTATATCCCAAACAAACATATAATTTTCTTTCATCCCCTCTGTTAAAGTCTGAGCTTAGGGTTGTTCAAAAATGGCTTAGCAAAAAAAAAAAGAAAGAAAGAAAGAAAAGGAGAACAGAAGGCAACCACTTTAAACACATTACAGAATTGGAAAAAAAAAGTCCCATTGTAAATGATGACAGACGATCAAGAAACGTTTTCTTTTGAAACTCTTGATATTTACAGCAATTATATTTTTGCCACTTTTAACAATTATGTCACAGGTGATTGTTACGATGACGTTACGTCACAGGTTCGAGTCCCGCTGCTCTGTGATGATGGGAAATCGATTGTGTTCACAATCCATTGACAAGCTGTCATGACGTAGCGGGAAAAGTCAAATATGAACACAGCCCTCGTCGACACTCCAACATTAGAGAACAAAAATATTTTAAGTTCTGTCTGTTTTTTTTCTTTTTTCTTGTGTTTTTTTGTTTTCTTTTTCTTTTTCACTTTGCAGCTTGCCAAGAAAGTAGAAAATGTTTGCTTGGCACATTTAGCCCTGACTCTCTAAAACAAACAAACAAAAAAGGACAGATACACAATCGTGATAGAAAACTGAAGCATTTTAGGATTAAAATTGTCACACTCCATTGATTTGTGTTTCTTTTCTCAATGGAAACATCATGATCTAACACTTAAAAGGCTTTGGCAACTCAGACCTAAAGCAATAATTTAACAAGAGGCATAGGTATTTACATAGGAATCTATGCAGTGTCACAGAGGCAGACAATTTATATTGCACATGGAAAAAAAGGCAAGTACATGTGAAATGTTGGTTTCGAAATAACTGAAAAATAAAACAAAAAAAAAAATGAGAGAAAGAGTTCAAGAAAGAGAGAGTGGCTCTTATACAGACACGTCTGTATGCCCTTTAGAAACTTTGCAGCAAAACTATCTCGTCCACGGCAGATCAAGCACTTCCATCGAGCTAGCGCTGATGCATATCCCAATCTTGGTTTCACACATACATCACACCACTTTTAGAGGCGATTAACCTTCCTCACTAATGGCTCCTCACTAATTTTTTTCAAAAGGATCCCATGAGGATTCATAAGGTACTTTTCAAAGAGAAATCCTACATTTGTAACCTGTGATTTAAAAAAAAATGAAAAGAAGCTTTCATCTTCTTCCATTAACATTATCGGGGCAGCATAAAAGGAAAGGGGGGAGAAGAAGGAAGAAATTCTGATAGATCACTCGAGGTTTGTGTCAGCCTCGTTTCTGTGAACACCGCCTCTGTAGAGCTACACCGAACATTTCTCTCTTGCTCTTAACTACCTCTCTCTCACCCACGTAGACGCTCGTGCCCATCCACACATTCACTCATCCCCCGCCCCCTCCCTGTGCAGCCCACGTGCAATGGTGTCCACTTTCCCTTTGTAACTATTCAGCGGTTTTCCTCACATTGCTCTGCAGCATTTCCTACTTTAAGCATCGTAAGGTAAAACTGAGCAATAGCGTACTGTAACATAAAACTCCAGTCAGGTTTTCTATGAGGCACAAGCTGAGAACATAACTTTCTGACGCTTCCTTTGGAGTGCAGCAATAGTGAACTGCTGGATGGTTCCAAGAAAGAGTAATTTCTGTGATGGCTACATCTCTAGTTCCTTTAAAAAAAGAAAAAAAAACCCAGTCTGGATGCACTGAGAACTGAACAAAACGCTTTTATGTCTGACTGGGACACCCGAGGGTGGCTGTGCAGATAAAATAGAAAGAAGTGAAATGACGACTGTGACATCTGAGGTTCTTCACACGGGTATTTCACAGATATACATCTTCTCAGCTGATCATTCAGTCAAACACGTCGATACTCACGCTATCTCTATAACAAATATACAACATACATACTAAACAGACTCTTTATTTCAATTTTTATATATTAAAAGCTCTAAGAAAGGCAGCAAAGATGCGCAATAAGGCAGATCCATATGACACACTCGATGACACACTCTACTCTGGCACATTTGCACTTACAGATGAGATGGATCTTTTAAAGGGATTTGGTTACTCTTTACCTAAAGTGGGTTCATGAGGAAGTTAGTTAAAAATAGAAAAAAGAAGAAAGAAAAGAAAATGACCTAAATGAAGAGGAAATGTGACAGATGGAGGATGGTGAGAAGAATAAAGTTGGGAGTCTTTTGAGTTCAGTGTTTAATGCATGAAGAAGGGTCAGGGATCAGTGAGTCTGTCATTAATAAGTGATTGTCAAATTGTCTCCTAAACACCTAAAAAAGCAAGAAGTGAATCACTAAAAAGAAACAAAAACTCCCCGTGCATCTTGATGGTCATGAATTTATTATTACACATATCCTGAAAAGCTGTAACTAAAATGTGTTGAGACGGAGTGGAGATGGAAATGGAGTGCATTCATTTCTTAGTTAATGGGAAAAAAAATAAACACTGACCCAGATAAAAGGAATAAAACATGAGGTGTCCATACAGCATGCATTCATAAGCATCAGGTGAGGGCTATGGCAGCTGCTTTAAATCAATATAAGCTTTTATGACACATTTTACAGAAACTATAGCACTTTCATCTCACTGTTACATGTTGAAGTAGTCTCTGCTGTCACAATGAATCTTTTTTCCCCCCTCCATCTTGAGACACTATGTGCATGTACATATGTGTGTGTCAGTGTAGCTGTGTGTTTTTACAATCTTAATCAGGATCAGTACTGTATGAATGAGCTTGTGACTAGTGGTAAAAACCTATTATCCCGGTATAGCTGCTGAAATAGACAAAGTCACCACCTTCTGCCATCTTCAGCTGGAGACGTGTGGCTCCAGCACTCGTTTCAGATCGCTCGTCTGATTCAGTTTGAAACTTTTGTCCCGTCCTGTCTGGCCTCCTAAGCATCTAAGTGGTTGACAGCAGAGGGAGACCCGTGACTCTTAGGTCACTAAAAAGGTATCCTCAGCCTCTTACGGGACCACAGAAAACTCGACGAAAACCGTCCGCAGCCTGCTGCCGTCACTGACCCCTCCCTCCTTCTGTGTCGTCGAGGCAGCCGTTGAGGCAGTGGTCGTCACTCCCGAAAGCGCCCTGGGCCTGCAGCAGCTCGTATTCCTGGTCCAGGAAGTCGAGGCTGTTGTTGCTAGGCAACCCACGGATGGTGAACTTATGGGACACTTTGGTCCACTGCTCACGGTTAGCCGCCACCCTCTCGTACAGCTCGGTGGCCCCGGGAAACAGTTCAGACAGCAGCCTGAGAAGACAGGAGGCAGCAGGTGGTGTTAATTTTAGGCCTACACGTGATTGCTAATGAAGAGTCCTCAATGTCCCAGTCTGAGAGTTTGTTCAATTAATGCCACTCTAAATGAAATGGATTAATCATTCATATAAATTATTGTTTTAATTTTATTTCTTTAACTTCATGTAATGATTTGAACTGTGCTATCGGGTATTTAATGATCCAGTAACCGGCATTTTGATTTTTCACAGTTTGCAGACACAGCACATTATCAGAATAAACTGTATATATAGACAATGTTAGTGGCCAAAGTGATGTCAATCACTGGTTTTTGAAGTCCTGTTTTCAAGCTTCCACTTTAAGCATTATGTGTTTGTTTGGTTGCTTTTTCAATAACCAGATGTCATGTGCCAGGTCTGGGTCTGACTGAGAATCTGAGGATCATGTGTGCTCAAATGGTAGCGACCACAGGTGGCATAAAAGTCGTCACCCTTTGGTTTTTCAAATCCTGTTCTGAAACCTCGAGATGAGCGTTTGCCATCGCCATCTTCATCGATGATGACTTGTGTCATTAGCTAACAAGTGTGTGGTTCATGCCACCTCCACTTTGAAATGTAATATGAACAAGATTTACATAACAGACTTCATTTATTATTCAATAAGAACAAAACTGAGTTACCTAGTCCATAAAATCAGCAGAAAAGTGTTTCAAGAGGTCAAGATAGAAAGCTGATTTCCAACACACTTCTATTAGCACGGAAATCTTTTTGCAACCAAAACTAAACCCATCTGGTGGCCTTCAGATAAAATGCAGCTTTAAGCCACTAGGCACATTCTTCTGACCTAGAAGCTACATCCATGCTTTATTCTGTCTGTCTTAGTGACTTTTCAGTCACCAAGTAGTCCTGATTCATTGTTTATTTCACTCTTATGAAGACCCCAACCGGTCAAAGAAGAGATGGCTTCCCCTCCCCTGAGCCTGCAGGGGAGTTCTTACTACTCGCTCATGGGGATCGTCTGATTGTTGGACTTTCTGTTGTACATTGTAGTGTCTTTATGTTGAGGTAAAGTGGCTTGAAGTAACGGTTGTTGTGATTTGGCACAATATAAATATACATATATCAATTGAATTGAACTCCTGCGACCATAATTTACAAATAAATATCATGCTGTATTCAACAAAACATGAAATGAAACAGCAGAGTCGCCTCCCCTGCAGGCCATTAGACGTATTTTTCTATGATTATCACTTTAAAGGTCTATATATTGCAAATGTGATGCACTTGCTTAATTAAATTTACTGAATTTAATTAACATTAATTTCAAACTGTTAATTTCGACATAATGAATTTATCTACCTTTATCTGTTCTTGCTCCTTTAAATGAGTTACTTAGATGCTCAAATGTCCACCAGTTAGTTTTAAAAGTTTCAACCACAGTAAAAACAGTGCTGATGAGAGTGAATGCCAAAACAATCAGCCAAAAGACTCCAGAATCAGGGGATAATTTGTACATAATCTACAGTTTTGTTTTAAGCACATAGAGCAACGTTTCAAACTAAATCCTTTGTGTGATAAAAGGACCAAAACAGGTCCAATAATAATGAGTCTGTGCTGCTTTCACGTTTGTACGCACTTGTAGATCGGCATGGCGATATGCTCCATGAAGCTGATCTGCAGTTCCGGTATGTACGCTTTCTCTCTGTCCATCATCTCACTGGGCCTGTTACCCATGGCTTTTTCCTGCAAACACACACGCACAACGTTAAGCTATGATTAATGACCTCAGTCAGGCGTACAATAACACACTTTCACCACATGCTACTATTTTCACATGTCATTTAGCAGTTAGCGCACACTAAAACATACCAGATCTCCTTGAGAGAAGAACTCTTTATAAATCAGCTCCTGTAGGAACATAGCAGCAGATATTTGAAAGTCTTAACATGTGTCATACTTATAGAGACATCGCTATGTATGAAATTTAGTTTATTTGTCTTTTATGCAAACGTTTTATGCTGTTACCTGCCATAAACTGCAAGTCACTTCTATTAAAGTTCAATATTTGGTGTGATTGGGGTTTTTCACTGATAAAAATGCATTCTCTTGCTATTGAGATGATAATGTATCAACTGAGCACAGTAAAAGCCAATAAAGTCTTCCACAGAAATGTGCTATTGGTTTTGAGAACAAGGATTTACAGTTTATTTGCTTTAGGTGTTTGGAGATTGAGGGTGGAGGATTTGGGGCAAGGTTTACGGGTTTGGTGTTGGAAAGGGGGCAGGCCAAGATTAAACATAATCCTAAAATGGAGTGCGGTTTCTCAGAATAGAAAATAATGGAATACAGCTCAAAGGTTGTTTCCAGCTGTACAGCTTTGCATCTCATAATCTCCAATGTCCTAGAAATGGGTCAGTTTCACTGTACAAACACTGTTAATTAGAAATCTTTAGTCGTGTTGCTAAAAGATGAAACAGAAACTTCTTTCTCCTGCAAATCAGCAAACGCAGCATGAACCAGATCACACTAAAGCCTTTTCTATTTTCTTCTTACTTACAACAAACTGCTACAGTGTGTAGTTTACAAGGTCAAAATAATTACAGCTATTACTTCTACTAAGCTTTTGGAATTTGTACTGCAGTAATGCCAAAATATTAACAGTCTTAACTAAATTAAACACATTAATACAACATTTTTGCCACAAATTGCAAGTTCTAGTAAGTATGTGGTAATGTTTCTCGTATACTGGTGCAGAACACAAACTGACAGCAATTTTGCGTGTGGTTTTCCAGCCCTTGGTTTGGTCTGACAGGTCACACGAAGTCATCAACAGGCACAGCAGCAGGGAGTGGTGGGTACGGCTTTTTGGATTGTATCCATCTGAAAAACACACAAAACGCATCGCTCTGCGTTAACAGCATTTCAAGCAATGTTGCTGCCTTTCATCTCAGAGGAAAATCACACAATTCCGAAGCAAAAATGCTTCAAACTCATTGCATAAGGTTCATTTTAGTCTCCAATATGCAAAATGATAGAAGTGATAATAAAAGAAGGTCACAACAGGATGTTAGATAAGCAGACTTTGCGTGTTTGGTAGGAAGAAATGATTTTCCAGTGCCTATTAACACTCTACACATTCATTCAGTATTCTACTCCATGATTGACAAGTCACCTATTCTAGAGTGTGAGAAAGTTGCTAACTCATTTCGTGGTTTTTAATGTCCTTGAATTGCTTTAACGGCTCGAAATTGTTTCCACGGAGGAGACATCCACTCAGGATAACTTATAATTGGTTGCATTCAAGCGTAACAAACCACTGGCCTGGAGGTTACAGCCAATTACATTACATAAGAGTGTAAGCAACTGTCTTTTCTAAAGGGTAAATAGTCCAATGAAAGTGGAGGATTATTAAGAATGTCAGAGCTGAATGTTGCAAGCGTGACCTCGGATCTTTGCAAAATAAGTCAGTTCATGAAAAAGAAGCAAGTCATAGTGCAGAGGAAAATGGGTTGTCTGTCTGTCTGTGAGTGATCATTCAGCTCAGCAATGCATAATTTTACTGTACTGACCGAATGAAACGGTGAATTTCTAATGTTCTATAATGTTTCTTTTCCCTTATGAAATCAGGCCACTTTAATCTAAGGAGAAGTAAAAAGAAATATTGCTTTGCTTTCATTGTGAATAGACAATCAGAACCGAGCCTCCTGGAGCTGTTCACGGGTGTGAGTCTAAAGCAACTGCAGAGACGTGGCTGTGCATACTGAACATGTGACATGTACCATCAGACATCTTCTGCAGATCCTTGAAAATGCGAAGGTGGTGAGCAAGGTCCGTGGCCAGAATTATGTCTCTCATTAAATCCAACATGCGCTGGTAGTCCTAGAGACATAAAAAAAAAATCTTTAGCTTGCATAGGCGGTGATAGAAGCAAATGAAATATATGAAATCAGCGAGAGATTGAGAGAGAGAGAAAAAAGAAAGTTGTTGAAATGCACGAATGGAGAGAGGGTTTGATAATTTACCTTCCTGGAGAACTTCTCAAAGATGTTGCAGCCATGAGTGTTCAGAATAGCGATGGCCTGGGCAAAGTGATGTCTCTGGCGTGGTGAATAAAGCATAATGACAAAACATGTTAGAAAACGGTGACTCTAAAGTGACTAATGCTGCAATGCAAAAGGCAAAAACCAATTTAAATTCCTCACATTGCCTCATCGCTGCTGCAAAAAAATGTCAAGATTGATTTTGGCCACTAGATGTCCTAGCAGAACACTACATTAGCAGCTCTCAGATAATGGCATTCATTAACTATGAAGGAGCAAGCCTATACCAGTAATCGCACAATCTTATCGTCTCTGTCATAGGAAATAAAGATTTACACAGTCAGTGCGAAAACTTTGAGAGACTTTACCTCCATCACAGATCCCTCTGAGCTGTAGAGAGCAGCCAGCACAGATTGCTGGAAATATAACAGACACACAATTGAAACACAATCCTTTTAGCATGCGCGGCACATTGATTCAAATCAACATCCTCCAATAAAATGTAGCAGTGTTTTCTCTTTAACAGGAGATGGCAGCTCTCAATTGAAAAAATAAAAAATAAAATAAAATATATATATACAAAAGCTTATCAATGATGGATTACTTTTGTCTTATAATGTGTGTCTGATTTAGGTTTGTGCCTGATTAGAGTGTAGCAGGGCGACACGCTTCTAATCACCTCGTGATTAGACCCTGATAAAACCGTGCAACCCTCGATATTACCCGGGATGCTTCATCTCGAGCATTTAAAGTAAAATTTTCGACATTATCATCACTGTCACTGTTGTTGTCATGTTAAATGAAATAGTTTGTGCGTTGCTCGCCTTCCTGGCTTTTGTCAGGCGGGGAAAGTGATTCACAAATAACATCCCACTAACGTTTGCTTTTTAATTTATTCATATGTTTTTTTTTCTTTTTTCATTTACAGTAAACAATACATACTAATACAATATTGTTAATGCAGAAACCACTATCATGTATTGCAATATCTTCTCTTCTTCTGTCTCTTATCTCCTCTTATTGTGTTCTTTCTCCCTCAGTCTCATCTGAATGGTTAGTATCTGGGCAGAGTGGATCTACAGTCCTCTGGGGATCCTCAGGAGTGGGCGGTTTGGGAAGGCAGGCCAGGTCACTGTTCCTATCCTCTCGAATACACACTCTGTATTTGAGAGGATAGGAAGCCCAAATAAACAGGCAAAATAAGTGGAAAGATACCACAGTATATACCATAATAATAGATATAAGTTAAAATTACTGAACTCATATATCCAAAAATGAAAAATGCCAAAGACAAACACAGCTTCACGGGCATAAAATTATATTTTTGTGGCACCAAGGTGATCCCTAAAGAGGGTACATCGATGCATCTGGCCTTTTGCTCATCCATCTATCCATCTATTTATCTCAATGGATCATCTATCAGTCATGGATTGGTTTTTACAGAGCCCAGACCTCAACATTATTGAAGCAGAGTGGGATCATCTTGACAGAAACATCGAAAGAAGAGCTTTAAATGTCCTTTAAGAAGCCTGAAGAACTATTCTTGAAGACTACTAAAACAAATGAAAAGACTAAGAGAGTTCATGGTACCACGCTGGTACCTATTTTTTGTTACCTTCCTTGTGGGTTTGTATATATTTAGCTGTCATTTGTATCATTATTTTCCTTGCTCTAATTAGTATTTAGTTTTCTATTTATCAAATAGCTGCTTTAGTTGAATTCACCGTGTTTAAGAGTTCAGAAGCCTCGTCTGTTTGCTGCGGCTCTTTGTGGTTTCCTTTTAGGATTTATTCATTTTTATTCATATGTTTTATTCCTTATTAAGATGCCAAGTTTTCAGTTGTTATTAGTTTTTATTTTTACCGTTGACGTTGCTTTTAGTTCATTTCCTTTTTTGCTCCTTTTTGTCGCAGTCTTGTCTGCGTTTGTCTTTCGTCTTTTTACGTTCCTCCGTCTCATCCGCCGATCTTCCCTCCGTGTCAGGCTCATTCTATTCCATCCATTGTGTTGTGTTGTGTCACACTTCCTGTTTTCTGTGTCTTGTGATGTGTTTACTTCCCCATCTCGTTATATTTGTTGGCTTCAGCTGTGTTAGCACCTGCTACCGCTCCTCTCTATATCAGGTGTGTCTCTGCCTCCCTCTGTCAATTGCAGTTGTGTGTACCCCACTGCTGTACCTCCCTGCTCGGAGCTTCCCTGTATCTCCTAGTGTTTTTGGATTACTTGCTCATTTCCCTGGTTTGTTTACTTATTATTGTGTTTATTTTCCCTATATCAGCTTTTGGACTGAATAGAAGATTAAAAACATAATGCATTTTTTTGTCAGCATGCATAAAGTTGCAGCCCTGCTTAGAGCAGTGTTTATTTTCCTATTTTTTTTGTATCATTCCTATTGCTTTCTAATAAAACAAAAGCAAAGTATGTGCTCTCACCGAGGCCACTTGGAAAGAGTTGTTGGTGCCACGGTGGTCCAGATCATGGCACATACAGGAGACAAAGAGCGCTAATATTTCTATATCCCTAGAAGACAGCAGGCATAGGAGAATCATTTTAAATACAAATGATATAAAAGGTCATTATAAAGTCTTTTGAGAATTGTGTACTCACTCGAGGTAGTTGGACAGCCCTAGGTTTTTGTAGAGCAGGTAGCAGAAGTGTGAGACGGAGAAAGCGTGCATCCAGTTGTGGTAGGGAGGGTCTCTGTAGCCTTTCTTCACCATCAGACAGAACCTGGCACCAAGGCAGCAGTTTAAAAACACTCTCATGACTTTTTTACCAACATGTAACTCAGTGGTAGCCCTGGAAATTCTCATTCACAACCCATCTCTCCATCAGCTTTAAATAAAACAAACCTGATTGAAGATTTTGCTACATAACAACAGCTTATGTCTCTGTTCCTCCTCCTAGGGATTTGGCTCTTATAGCTTACAACGCAATAATACTTAACAATGTAGCCAGAGAATCATTAATAAATAAAGTAAATATTCTTTATTTAAACAGCTGATGGAAAATGATTTAAAGCACAGGCTCTTATACACAGCATATAAATTGATGGATGTCAGACCTGGCGAGCGTGTGCATGTCGATCTTATAGGTGTTGATGAAACCCATGTCTTCAAACATGCTGAGAACGCACTGCAGACACACAACAGGAGCAGTTATATCAGATTTTGTTCTCTTTAAATCTTTGTGCTGACGGCATTCAGACACACACTCTCTCTCTCTGCTTCTTACCATCGGCGTGGTGTCATCGGGAAGGGAGCGCGGCGTGTACGTGAACTCTGCGAAGCACGGGTCAATCTCGTTCACTGGGTCGATGCCAGATACCAGCAGCTTAGTCACCTCTTCCTCTGAAACCTGCCACAGACTCATACTGAATCATACTGAGTAAATAGCATGGACACTGTCAGTAAGTGCTGTGCGTCGCTTTGCGAGAGTGAGTTTGTGCGATTAAGAGATGTGATTTCACCTTCATATGGTACATCATCATTTCATTGGCCAGATGGGATCTGAACTGAGCCTCGTGGACTCTCTTGTAGAGCAGAGACTGGAGGAAAAACGGCACATTAAAACGTTGCTAATTCATTTTTAGTAAGAATGAATTCATTATATCATCACAATAACTGGATAAACGGCGAAGACAAACAGAAAGAAAGAAATTAAATTAGATGTTTGTGATATAAAGTAATAAAGTTCAGTGAAATATTATAATATCAGGATCTCCTACTTATGATCGATCTTCCAGCTGGAACCATTTTTTGCTTTTCATAGTACCACTGACCACATGCTAGTGAGAGTTGAAGTTCTTATCTTTTATTTTGAAACTATGTTTGTGGGTGGCTGTGGCAAAGAAGGTAGAGCAAGTTAGTGGTTCGACTCTCCCTGTCTTTATGGTCTTTTACAGAGTCTTTTACACACACTTACTTTACAAAGTAAGTGTGTGGATGAGGCATGTACTAAAAAAAATGCTTTGAGTGCTCAGATACAGTAGAAATGCACTAAATAAGTGGCATTTACCATCTTTGGATGCACTGAAGCAAAAAATCAGGTTAGCAGTTTTCCTAAATTATGTGATTTTTATGGATAAATTATCCAGATTTTTGTTTTGGCCTTTCGTTCACACACAAAAAGCATTTTGATCTCTGAAAACTGACCTTTGAAAAAGACATACAGGAAACAAACATTAAGGCACAAGAGCCACTATAAACATATGTTGCAGAAAATTATAATTGATTTTCAGCTTTTGCTCCTGCTTCTAAGACGTGCGCCTGATTTTTGATGTCAGACTGTGTGCCGTGTTATTGTTTGTAGGCCTCTGAGTGGCCACCATTTCTGTATGATCAGGATTTTATCGCAACCTGTTGCTTGGGCATGATCTCGTTTTGCATTTTCATGTGGACAAAACAGTGTTTGTATGGATTTTTTTCCTTTAATGACAGTGAAAAAAACCCTAAAACCGTGTACGTGTGGACGTAGCCCAACTTATATGGCTGAAAAACATGTTTAGCTGCTTTGAAGGAAACTCTTAATCCTCTTCAGCTTTCAGTTTGCCAACCTTCGTGTCTGCTCTTCTTGCGCCTCTCTGTTTGTTTTCTGAGTTTTGACACCTTTCAGTTTTTCCCCATTTGTTTTTCCTCACTTGGACTTTCGTATTTTGTTTGGGCTTTTGTCGGATTACCTGGAATATTCTTCACCGCCTTTTTCCAAGCACATCAAAGCCATTTTCAGTTGTCTCACCAGTTTGTGATTACACACATATTATGTTTGTTACTGCTTTTACATTCACATTCAAATGGTAAACCTGTGATTCATGATTAACAAGCATGTTTTAATTTTCGTGGGCTTTTCACAGCCCTACATCTGGCCCCCGCTTTACCTTTTAGTACATGAGGGAGCTTTTTACAACCCTGAGAGTACTCTACAGCATGATACTGGGTGAGATCTGATGAATAATATATCTGGCTGTGCTTTAAATGATTAATTAGTGGCCTCGAAAGCAATTATTTTTTTTCTATCAAATATATTTATAGTTTGTAGATAACCTATTAAGTACCAGCAGTCATTCAGAGGTCACACTCTGCAGGAGCTACTCAACATGAAGTGACTCTGTTTATTAGAACGGGAAGACATTTTCTTTTATCTGAGATCAGGGTGGTGAAGGATGAAAAAGACAATATTTCAACAGATTTTGTGGGCGATAACAAATATATCTCTCCTTGTTTGTTCATCGCTATTATCACAGACGTGATCGTCTTCATAATCGTCTCTGTGAGCCGCGCACAGCTGTTCAGCTGGAAGTATGTTAATAAGTTCAGTTTGCAGCAATCATACAATGTCAATGAACTGCACCACGAAAGCCGCTCACTTCCATCTGACTGAATCTCCTTAAATTTCCCTCGAGACTTTCCTCTTCTCTGCCTCGACTGAGCATTTCACTCCCGCTGAGCTGATCTCATCTCGCCAGGACGGGATCAATCTTTCTGACATCGTCAACTATTTTGGGGAGAGACTCCTAATGATGGATATACTGTAAATGCTAAACTCACTTATATTTGCATCATTATAAGGATGCATGGAACTTGCAGAGATTACATTATTTAAAAATGAAGCTGACTTATTGACCGAGAGAGCCAGTGTGTATGAAGATGAATTGTGTAGCAGTCTGGATTTATTCACTGCTGCTCACAGAGATAATAAGAGGAAGTTTGGAAAGTGAGAAGTTATAAAATAATAGTTACTGGAATTCAATTATTTCTGCTCACGTGCTCATGTATGTGTGTTATTTTTAACAACTTAGTCTCTTTGATTTAAAGGGAGTTAGAAGAGACTCACATGTGCAATGCTGATGCCACAGTAGATGGAAAAGGCTGTCGCCAAATCCTCATCGAAGCGGTTGAACCACGGCCCATTCATCTTATTCACCAACTCAGCAACGCCGATGACTTCTGGAAAACGGAAGATTTAAAGAGGAAAGGGGTGAGGAGAAGAGGAAGGTGGAACAATTAGGGAGGAAATGATTAAGCAGGAAGAAGGGCGAGAGATGCAGGGATGGATGGAGGCGGGTGAAAGTTGATGAAGAAAAATGGAGAGTGGAAGAGGGAGCGACAAGGACGAGAAAATGAGGCACAAATGGCAAAAGTCAACGTCGAGTCAAAAAGGTCTGCTAACTTGAATTGATTTCACGGTGGAGTCAAACCTAATTGCACATAAAAAGCTCTGAAATTAAAATGTTAATATGATCCGCAGACAGCTTCTTTTTTTTACATGGAGACAAATGACACTGAATGCAAAGCTTCTCCGTGGATACAGCAGAAACCATTAGGCAGCAGCATCAAAATGGAGAAGAGGTTTCTGAAAGTCTGGAACACAGAAGATGGTCTAAAGTGCACTTTATACATTTAGGCACAAGGACGTGATGTAACCTCTCTTTGTGCTATTCCGAGAATGTAGCTCCACTTTTAAAAAAAACAAACAAGAGGGCAATAATGCACTAAATATGATGTTTTAAAATCTGGTGTAAGTTGCTTAGCTTTTATACAAGTCACAGAGAATATACTTTTCTGTTTTTGCACGACATCTATTACAGTTCTTCTTGTTTGTTGGGTTTCTTGTGAAATAATGCTGGTCTGGTCTCGAGGGTAGACCAGTTCAGCACCTGCTCTCTTTTATTGTAGCTCTTGGAAAATATACAAAATGTTTTTTGGGATTTTTATACTGAAATAATTAAAGATTTTCCTGAAAACACGTCTAAATGGCAGTAAATGTTGTTTCATATTCATATTTACCCTTCAGCATTAAAAGTTCCTTTATAGATGTGTACGTTGCCTACACAGTGTACGCTAATGCATCCCCTTTTCCAGTAAAGGTACTGGTTTTTGAACTGTTCACTGATAACATCCATGTCCATGATTTCCAAAAATATTTTCATACCAAAGGAGAGGTTTCACGTCAGCCTCTCTTAACTTTTTTCTTTGCGTCATAGAGCTTTAACTTGGATGCGCTGATGGTTTGCATTTGCTGGTTTACAGAAGCCGTCCTGATCATGTGTAGTAATATTCACTACAGAATCACGTACATGTTTAATGCAGTGTTTCCAGAGGCCAGCAGACCAGAGCTACTCAGTAATGGTTAAAGTCTTGTCCTCTGCAAAAAGAGCTTTGTCTCAATTCCCTGCATCTTTTAATGATATTAATCACTGTATGTAACAAATTCCCCAAATTCTCTGGAATTACAGTATTGAACAATTTGCCCTTCCCTGAGTGTTGAGACCCTCCCCATATTTACTTGTAAAAGACTCTTTGGGATGTTTTTTTGTTAGACACAGTCCTGTTACTAATTATCCTAATGAGATGTGAGCTGTTCTGCCAGGTGTCTTGTTTTTAGCATTACATTATGTTTAAGGCTTTTGATCCTCTTGCCTGAACTGTTTTGAAATGTGCTGCTAACCTCCAATTTCAAACAGGCTTTGAACTGTTGTCAAATCGAATTACATTAAAATGTTCTGCAAACGAATACATTCATCATTTTACACATAGTTCCCACTTTTTGGTACACAGGGTTGTATATTTTGCATGATTTCATCAGGAAATCCCTTTGTGTTGAACTCACTGGTATGAAATGAAAAGTCCAAATGTGTGTGTTCATGCATTGTTACCGTTATTCTCATCTTTGATGGGGAAGCAGAGGATGTTGCGAGTCCTGAAGCCCGTGCTGTCATCCACCCCACGATAGAAAAGAGGATGAGAGTAGGCGTCCTTAATGTTCAAAATCTGACCAGTTGTCGCCACGTGGCCGGCAATGCCCTGATCGGCTGGGATGCGAAACTCATTCTGCGCTCAGACACGAAGACACACACAGTTTTGTCTTTACTTAACAGCTGACAGGATAGGGAGACAATCAGCAAGTGTAATCATATAAATATCTTGGGACCATAATCAATGAAAACCTGAATTTTGATGAGAATTGCAAATTGGTCTGGAAAAAGGGTCACAAGTGCCTTTACTGCCTTAGGAAACTTGCTCATTTCCACATTGACTGAACAATTTAACTTCATTTTATCGTCCTTTTATTGAGTCTGTTTTATCTTTTTGTTTGGTGGCATGGTTCGGTCAGACCTCTGTTGCAGAGAAAAACTGACTGAATTGGATAGTGAGATGGTCCAGTCGTCTGATAGGTGAGTCACAGCCCTGTTTAGCCTCCCTTTACACTAAACAGGTACAACGGATGGCTTTATCAATTCTTAATAATGGTTCCCATCCTCTACGGGGTGAATTTCAGCTTTTTCCTTGGGGACGGAGCTTTCTAGTTCCAAGATGCAGGACAAAGTGTTATAAAAACAGCTTTGTCCCCGCTGCCGTCACTGAACTCAATAAGAACGGTTTTATTTGATTTCATCTTGTCTAATTAACAAATATGTGTCTGTCAGGTTTCATTAAGTGTGTGTGTTTAGTGATGGGATTCTAAATGCTATCATTTTGCCTATTTTATTGTGGTGTTCCTCAAGGTTCTATGCTTGGCCCACTTTTGTTTTCAATATATATGATGCCTCTCCACCGTATGATTCAAAAGATTGATTCTAATTACTTTAAAGCATTAAATGGTTTGAATTACATGAAGGACTCATTAACATTTATGTGCCTGGGCACTAACTGATATCAGTGAATGAGGTTCTGCTGGTTATCCTGAGGTCTCTTGTAAAGAAAGGTTAGCGGGCCTTATCCGTCAGAGCTCCAATTGTGATCAGAATGACATCAGAACCTTTTGAGTCTTTTAAAGCATTTTTTAATCATAAAGTTTTTATGAATGTCCCAATGTTGGTTTTAGTATTCCTGTATTTCTTATTATTTGTCTTGTTGTTATTTGGCTTTTTTTTTCTTTTTAGATTTTTAACTCTGTTTAACTTTTTTCCTGTGATGCAATAAAGTTTATTATTATCATTATTATTCCAGTATGTAGATATTTGTTCAGTGTACTTTGATAATTCTCCCTGTTATAATTTCCTGTCACTCCCTGTTGCCAAATTCAAGACAGCCAAAACAGTCTCCATAAATCTTAGACCATTAGGCCACAGTGCAGCTGCAAGATAACCCACTGTCAGCACATTCATGCTAAGTGTCTATATGTGTGTTAAATTAAATGCTTGTTTGCCGTACCTCCTCTTCACTGACCACACCACCATCAAACACCTTCGCCACCAGCTCATGGCTCACACGATCCAGCAGGAACACCGAACAGCTGCAGAAACAGTGAACGTCAGATTTCGAGGGGTAAGAGACAGAACGGAGCACAGCTGAGAACATTAGAGAGTTTTATCTCGTTTCATCTCAGGTCATTTTGTAACTTATTAAATGACGCAAGTCGGTTAAGAACAAATTGCCTAGATAGCCTTTGCAAATGGAGATAAAGACATTCACACTATGCACAGACACACATGCACACACTCTTTCTCTCTTTCATACACGCACACTGATAAATCCCTTTGAAGATGAATCAGAGGGCTTACATCTCTGCATCACTGAGGTTCCTGGCCTCCACTATAATTTCCTGTAACAGCACTGACACATCATCTGAAAGAATCAGAGAGACAGAGAGGAGGGGGGGAGAACAAGAGAAAAAAAGAAGGATGAGAGAGGGAATTAAATGGAAAACAGAGGAAATTATAAGGGGACACAGCAAAACCCAGATAGACAGAAACAGAGATTACAGTACGAGTACCCGTGGATCCGCCGCACAAGCTGATAAGAGCTTTTGTAATCAACGCTTCAGTACAGTGAGAGGCAATTTGCTCTACCAACAGATCAATTTTTGTACCTGCAATCATGATGCCATCAGTGCTTACAGCTCGATAAGAATGGAAATACCTCCATAGATAGATGGAAATTATAGGAAAGAGAGGTGGACCCATAATTTTCAATGCCCTTTTGATTTTATGACAATGATCACCTTAAGGGTTGCTAATATCTCATTCAATTATGTGCACCATTTGTTTCACAAGGTGATCACTTCAATTAATGCAAATTGCACCACACTGGTCTTGCTTCACACAGACAGACACATGGACGGACAGACGGAGGAGAGAAGACTTACCCAAGTGTGTAAAGAGATTTTTGGCCACTTGCAAGAGCGCCTATAAAGAGAAACAGTGGACACAAATAGCTCTTCAAAGGGCAACTTCATGTATATTTATGCATACGGCATATGTGAGAATATGACTGGATGGGTGTGTGTTTCTGTGTGTGTCCGTGTGCATGTGCAGTACCTGGCACTCCACTTTGAGCTTCTGCTCTTTCTGGAAGGCCAAAGTTGAAGTGAGGACTGTTGAAGTGTAGCAGAAACAGTGCTGGATGGCATGCTCATCTGCCTCGGTGTGTCTGCAATAGGGAACACACAGGGGTCAAAGTCTGCCTATAACTAACAGGCTCCTACTTATTTCATTTATTATAACAAATCTGGATTTTGCACTGCTGGTTAGATACAGAGATCATTATAGGCTATGAAACATTCCCCATTTATGAAATGGCTTACAAATGCAATTTTGTAATTAAACTATCCAACTGCAGATATGTAAAGGTTTATGTAAATAGAGCAGTGTGCAAAAGTCTTGAGCCACCTTTTATTTCTTCATATTTTGCTTCCCAGGATCCAGACTTTCTAATAACTTTTTAAAATGCCCTTGATAAGTAGTTCTCCGGGTTTTCTGAAGGTCTTTCAGTTTTTCTTAGGACATCGGTTGCTTTTTCACTCATTTTTAGTCCAATCTTTGTACCTGAACATTTTAGGAGGAATGTTTTCTGCTTTAGTCCCTTCACACTGACCTATGAATCATTCACGCATACCTAATCCAAGAGATGAACCTGTGTACTGTTTACATACAACAGACAACTTAGCAATGAACCAATTTTAAATGGTATCTTTAGGTACTTTGTTATTAGCAGCCTGTCAGAAAAACAAAGATAACACATTTTGACAGGCATCAAATTGCCAAAGAGCTATTTGCTGTATTTCCATTTTTCCCATTTCCATTTTCTATTTTCCATATTCCTAGTAACAAATAAAAACTAAATAAAGACTTTTGTACAATACTGTATATCAGAACCATTTAAATAATCTGTTTTGTCATAAAAACATGAACACGCTCTTACTTAAGCCCTTTTTCCAAAACTAAAATCATGCAAAAAGTCTAGAGTAAATAAGAAACCTCAATAATTACCTTCACACACAGGAAGGTGGAAAAGACAACAGTCTGTACTCTTGGCTAACTACAACAAAGACTTACACCTCTGTGCAGGCAACAAGTGAAGGCAAAGTCACTGAAAAATATCAGAAATGACAGAAAGTTGAACTGAAGTTTGTTTCCTGCAGGTAGTGAAAGCAGCCGTGTCCTTCCATATTTAATAATGTGAGAAATTGACAGCAACACCATTGACCACATTCATGCTTGTAGCTGTCTGTGTTTGCCTACAGAGGGCAGTGGCACATTATTGTGCAGATATCAAGGTATATTGTATATTGCTTCAAGGCGTTCTTGCCCTCCGCTTGGAGGCCTCAGAGGAATCTAAGCAAAAGAGGTTGGAGCCTGAAAAAAAGCCTGTCAGGCTCACTTTAACTTCAACAAGTGTCCTACAAATCTTTACGAGTGACATTCAGAGATTCAGAGGAGTCAGAATAAAGAGAGTGGAGAATAATTTTCAGTGGTAGACGCCAGTTATTTGAAGCTGTGATAGAAAATGATCAACAGCCAGTGGGAGTCCACCTCCAAAGACCAGAAGGTGCATGTCTTCTGTGACACTGGACTGGGGCAGTTAAAAATCCTTCCATCACTTAGAAACAAACCATCACTCAGCCTATTTGTCAAAAGAACAATATATCTGAGTGTAAATTAAAAAACAGTGTCTCTATTGTCTCCTTCTAACAATGTGCTTCTGCTCATTCTCAAGCTGCTTCTTTTTCCTGCTGCCACTAAATCTGAGATACGGACCTGTTACCAGTGTCACAATATGTTGTTATACACCGGTGTCACGGGTTAAGAGGACACATTATAAAGGAGAGACAAGCGTCGGCAAACCATGAATATGATCAGACAATATCTATAATGAGGCGATGCACCTTCGAGATATACGGCTCCTCTAAAATCTGGATGATTGTGCTCACAGAACAGGATATTCATCACATTATATGCACAGTTGAGACCATAATCCTGCTGCTGTTACTATGGTAATGAGATGCAAGTTCTATCATTTGTGCCACTGGCAGAGGGAGAAATTATAGGACATGATCCCTTCTCATCTCTCACAATCTTGACGGAGAGAGAGAGAGGGAGGGAGTACAAACACAGGACTGCATGAGAGTGTCTGCACGTGTGTGGAAATCATACAATACACAGAAAAACTTTCCCAGTTTCTTAGACAAACACAGAGACAAACAGCTGGAGTGCAAGTTTACAGACTTCTGCATTCAGGAGATAGCAGCATTGCTCTGGGCAACACACACACACACACACACACACGCACACACACACACACACACACACACACACACACACACACACACATGTCTGGTTTGCTATCCTCGTGGGGACATCCCATTGACATAATGCTTTCCCTAGCCCCTTACCCTAACCCTAACCATTAAAAATGAATGCCTAACCCTAACCCTTACCCTAAACCTAACCATAACCTAATTGTAACCCTGACAGTAAAACCGCATTTTGAGTGTGAAAATTGCTTTCAACCCCGAGGGGACCTGGATTTTGGTCCCCACGGTGCAGAAAGTCCCCACCAGGATAGTAAAAGTCAGATTTTGGTCCCCACCAGGATAGTACGAACCCGTACACACACACAAACACACACACACACACACACACACACACACAACCAAACACATACATACACACGCATACCAAAACATAGCACCAAACCAGGCAGCAAAGCCTCCCGCTGCTTTTAGGCTCATGACCTGACGCTAGATACTCACACTGTCATCCTCATCGCAACCATCTGGACACACACACACACACACACACACACACACACACACACACACACACACACACACACACACACACACACACACACACACACACACACACATTAGAGGATTTCACACAAGCTCAAAAAGTGCTGTGGTATATGTTCGGGGGCGGTCACTCTGTCAAATGACGGACTTTCCACATCTGCCAGTGACACGGAGCGGGACCCAGACTTAAATTATCCGTGTAAAACTGTGTCACTCTGGGTTATAATGGTAAGTTTTGTAAGCATCAGCCCGTGCAGTGAAAGATGGGTGTGCATTAAAAAAATGATGCTGTTGTTGATGGAGTCATATTAACAACCTGATGAGTTAGCGGGTCTTCTTGCCCAATAAATGACAGCTGCATACTTTTGCAAGACTTTTAAGCAAGAAGCACTGCCGAGTAGGGATTCGCAAGAGTGATGACAAACAGCCATGCAGAATGAGGGATAGGTGAGGCCTTGACTTCTAACAAAAACATATACAGGGTTTTCTTGCAAATCATCAGTAAATACCTGAAGATCAGTTCAGCTCAGACTCAGATGGCAGACTGTTAATAATCAGCATTGTTTCCCTTGTGTGCTCTCTGCACAGACACTTGGCATCACCAACAGTTTCTGCTTGAACTAACCTAAAATATCCTGATTTCACGTATCAGTGTCAGGCATCTGTGCAGCTCCGTGTGATTTGTGAATCCATACAGCCTGTGCACAAATCTGGTGCTTGGCTGGAAAATGACTAAGAAGCTTTAATAGGTAACTTGAAAAGGAATAAAACAATGTAAGCAGCCTATTTTTGTAGCCAATGGATGGGAGGGATGTTTATTTTATTCATTTATTCATATGTTTTGAGAAATACAATATATCAGCGAATATTTTGGAGATTGTTATTCAAATAGGTAAGAAGATTTGCTATAAGACGAGACAAACTGCGAATTGTTTTGCTCCACAGTTAAAAAGGTAAAAAGAAAGCACACCCTCTTTCAGGTTTTATATATCAGGAGATAATAAAAATCAGCTGGTCCTTAGCAGGTCTTAAAATGAGGTAAATGGAACTACAGCGCATAACATATTACACTGCACCAAAATGCAGTAGCAATGTGTGAAAAAATACACCCTAGAAGCTGCTTCCTTGCCACCTTTAGCTGCAATAACTCAAAGCTACATTTTCTGTATTACTTCATCATTTCCGCACATCACTGTGGAGGAATTCTGACCCGCTCTTCTTTAAAATATTGCTTTAGCTGATTTGGTTTGATTTGTTTACGCATAGCTCTCTGAATTTCCTACCATAGCACATCAGTCAGGTCTGGATTTTGACTGGACGATTGCGACACCTTGATTCTTTTCTTTCTAGTCATTCTGTACGAAGGATCATTTTCCTGTCGCATGATCGAGTTTGAGTCAAGCTTTATCTGTCAGACAGATGAATTCGCGTTTGACTCTAAAAAAGTTTGGAACACAGAGGAGTTCATGGTCGACTAAAAGACTGCAAGCTGCCCAGGTCCTGTGGCTGCAAAACAAGCACAAATCACCACCCCCTTTGATGACAGTGGGATATATAGTATAATATGGTCAAAAATCTCCACTTTGGTCTCATCTGTCTAAAGGACATTAGTCCAGAAATCTTGTGTAACTTGGCAAACCTCAGCTGTGCTGCCACGTGCTATTAAGAGAGAAACGATTTTCTCCTGGCTACCCTCCCAAAGACTTGTTCAGTCTTTTTCTAATTTAACTGAACTTTTAACATGCTAACTGAGGCCTGTAGAGTCTGGGATGTAGCACTTTGCTTTTTGCAGTTTGTCTGAGCATAACAGGGGGTGACTTTGGGGTAATTTGCTGGGACGTCCGATCCTGGGGTGATTGTCAGCTGTCTCAAATGTTTTCCACTTGTGAATGATCTTTCACACTGTACAATGATGGACTGATTTGTTAATGAAGTACATACCTGTCCTCTTATCCTCTTGCTTCTTATGGAAGCAGTAAGGGTGTACTTAGTTTTTGGTGATGATTTATGACATATGTGATGTGTTGGAGTTGCATTTACCTCATTTTTACACCCGCTAAGGACCAGATGATGCTTTGTTATGCTCTGATATTTAAAACCTTAAAATTTAAAGAGAGTATACTTTCTTTTAACCATGACTGTATATGCTCAATAGCATCCTGTGCTGGAAAACATGAAATAGCCTCTTTGTGTTATACTGATGCATGAGAGTATTATATATTTAAAAACACAGCCTTTAACTGTAAAGCTGTAGCAGTATGTGCATGTGTCACACGTTGCCTTGCCTATCACTGGTCTGAGTAATATCATTCCTCCTAGCCTATCCTTACCTTTCCATTATTCTGTCTTTTTGCACACACTTTTGGAACCTGTCATTACACTCACATTTCTGACATGTGTCTTTAAACAGACACTCTGCTATCAGCAAAAAATCCCGTATGAATGTCAGCCCTGCCGAGGACTGCACAAGTATTTCTGGGCTACTCTAGCTTAAACTCCAGGGCTGCTTTTGCATCTCAGTCCTTCCCCTGCATCTGTTCATGGCCAACACGAAGCACAACCTGCTGGTAAGCTGCAGATCTTAGTGGAAACAGCAGTGCAGTCTCTGCTACTATAACCTCAACAAATCTGAGCTGTAAGGCGCAACTAATCAGGCCCCATCCCGACATTACTGTAAGCTGCTGTCAGATAAATCTTTGCATCTACCATGAGTCAGCAGTTGTGGCATTAGGAAAAGCCAAATCACTTTTGGACTGACAGCCGAGTAATTTCAAAAAAGTTTTTTCGGCATTAAGCCATCAACACTGGAGTGATTTCTGAACAGCTGCGAGGTCCAAAACGCGACTTTAGCGAGTGCTGTGTGGTCCTCTCAGCATTAAACTGAAAAACAAACCAAAAATAAACAACTCAAAGCGAGGACATACCTTTTCCCGCCCTCTTTGTTGAAAGCGCACGCTAGTGCCACCACCTGACCTGTAGCCCTGCTGACCACAGGCACACAGAGCATGGAGGAGATCTCACAGCCCAACATGCTGGACAGTTGCCTGCGCTCCTCCTGCCATGGTAGCAGGCAGAAAAGACAAACAGATTAGTTACAGTGATGCAGACAGATAGATAGATGCACAAATAGATAGATCTCTTACAGCACTGATGTCTTGAAGAGTAATTGACTTCTTCTTCTCGACAACCTGACCAAAACGTCCAAACATGAGCTGCACAGAAGTGAGAAAAACAAGGAGATAATAAAGACAAGATGAGCACAAGGAAAGTAAATAAAACCAGTATAATGAGGGTAAAATAGATATAAAAAAGCTTGTTTATTGTCAGTGAAGCTTATTACCAGTGCTAAACAGCACATACAGCCACTTAAGTTTTTTTTTTCTTGTGTCTTGATATCTCTCTTCACCGGCTATTATCGAGATTTCACACATCATTTAGGCTGGGGCACGCAGTCTATTCACACGATAATGGAAAGCCTGTTAAATATGCTACACAAGCACTGCAGCCAGAGACAGGAGAGTGCAAGCCACCCAAAGGATGTCATTACTGGCCCTCACCAAATTTCTTAATTATAACTCCTGCTGAGGATTATAAGTGATTACATGTGGGAGGCTTATTCTATCATGACACTCGAAAAAAAAAGAAAAAAGAAACTACACGCAGGGTTGCAACACTTGCATCATAATTCTGTTTATTAAAAATTGGAGAAGACATCCCTGAAATCCGCACCTCAGCTTAACAGACCACATAACGAACAAGAAGCACTCAGAGAGCGCAAACCTCGGCCGAGGCAGCTCACCCTCGATAATTTAAGGAAAAACGATTGCGTTTTGTATAAATTCACTTTGTTTTCTTTGTTACTTTTAAACTTTAAGAAGTTTGTGGCGCAGTAAAAACAAGTGCAAAGTGCAGGCTTTTGTTATTTGCCCTGTTGAAACCCATTTGAATATACTTGGCATATTCTTTCGTTCAGATATTATTCTTCACGATCTTTTATTTATGTGGATATAGCGTTCATTTCACTGTATATCACTTCCTATGTGCCTGTATGCTGACATTGCAAACAATAGTGTTAGCTTTAAACAGCTCTGTGTGGCATTAATATCACTTTGACCTTCAGATCAAGTCATTGATCTCGAAGAGGTATTTTGTATCATTGTAGGGTCTTTACCTTACAATATAAAGCACCTTTAAGCAACTGTTGTTGTGATAAAACTGAATATAATTGGATTGAAAGAGGTCAGAGGTCAAATATGACATATTTTAAATTCACAGCACACTTGCAAGAATCATAGTTTCTAAGTTATAAGGTTTTTTGTCAGTTTTTGAGTGTTAATAATTAAATTGACCTTGAAGACCTTGATGGGTGTATGTACAAATTTTTCAGAATTCATTCAAAGCATTTTGAGCTATCGTGTTTACAGACAGAGTTACACACACGCAAAAGCTATTAAAACATAACCTCGCTCCCCGAAGGAAATGAAGGTCATTCATGAGTAAAAGGGAAAAATAAAAGACTTAATGGAAATGGTATCAAACTGGTAAAAAAAAAACTGTTTTACTGGGAACATTGGAGACAAACATGAAATGTAGATGAAAATCAATAAACAATAAGTAAATTATTGCATTGATATTTTCCCTCACCGGGAAGCTGATCTCCTCTTCCAGGACTTTGTCTCCGACTACCTAAAAGGTCAGAGATGTCAAAGGTCGGGAGTTCTTCAAATGTTAATGTTCAAATTGCTCTTTGATAAATGAGTCATGGTGTGTGTGAGTGTGTGTGTGTGTGTGTGTGTGTGTGAGTGTGTGTGTGTGTGTGTGTGTCTGTGTGTGTGTGTGTCTGTGGCGGTGGGGATGAAGAGAACAGTATGTGAGAAAGATTGGTGTGTGTGTCCATGTTGTTTTTTGTGTGGTATTTCAAAGATTATGAAAACAAATGTGTACGACAGCGATAAAGATGTGTCTGTGTGTGCGCGTTTGTGTGTATACCTGGCAAAATAGCTGGTGGTTATCCTCAGAGACCAGTAGCAAACAACAGCACTGCGACCGAGTCTGCTGCTGCAACTGCAGAAGAACACAAACACGACATCAGTCCTGACGTATAATCACAGAAATCTCTCTTTATCGGACTCGCTCAGATTGTTTTAAAACCTTCAATTTACTATTCTTTGGAGTGTAGCCTAGGCGTGGAGATAAGATAAGAAATCGGCGGACGGTGAAAAATGACTGCTCCCGGGGCGTGGTGAGAATTCAAACTGATTTTTGCAGTAGATTAAAATCTGGAATGAAATTAGGTTTTTATTACGTTAAACAGACGGGATTTATTCAAGTACATTTTCAGCGTAAGCCCCGCAGTTTGCTGTGATTTTCCAAGATGGATAAACAGAAGAAAATCACATTTGGTGTCTGCGTGTGTGTAAATTGAAGTGTGTGTGTGTGTTCAAGCTCCCTGAAGCTGTTGCTCTGTAAGACCTGCAGAGTTGCAACCAATTTCCCGCTGCTGTCTGTGATGAAAACATTTCATTCACATTCATAGACTGAAAATACACTCTGAGCTGTACACGCCCCTGCACGCACGCTGACACAAACATATACATGCACACACACACACACATATGCAGCAGCGCTTCCTCACACAGCATTCTTCTCCGTAATCCACCGAGCTGGATGGAGAACAAGCAGAACAGGAATAAACGCCAGCCACTGCCAACACATTTGCCCCCCAGTCTCTCACACACACATATGTGCACGTACACAAAGCACGCTGCTGCACCCTCATATAATAATAAGCCCCTCCAACCCCTTTTTCAAAATGCTGTTAATACCATAAGAGCTGCCCCGAGCTCTTCCCACCCGAAAAAACCCACGATTCTTCAGAAGCAACAATCCCATGCTCCTCTTCCCTCTCCTCTCCCCTGTGCCCTCACCCCATTATTTTTACAACAGTAAAAATAAACAAATAGACAAAAACAAATCATGTCGGATTTAACATGCATCTTTAAAAGCCCTGCAGTCTATTTTGCACCACCGCAGCCTCTGTCTCTCTCCCTCGCTCTCATCTGTGAGACGGATGGATGAAGAAAAAAAAAAAATCCAATGCAGGTTCAGGGGCATAAAAGGATGCAGGCCGCGCTGCTGTTGTTCAGCACCGCTGAGCTGGTCCCAGGGTAGCACAGGTTGCACAGAAGGTCAGGTAGGTTTGACTTAAGCGTTTACAGAGAGACATATCCACCTCGCTTTATGCTGGTTTTCGGAGCAACCTTTGCTATCCGTGTACTCAAAGACAGCATCTATAATTTCTGCTGTGCAGGGACGCCGGTAACAGCAGCTAATGGTAAATGAGTTCATCTGATAGCGTCCGCCTGCTAATGCATTTTCTCATTTTAGAAACATAATAGAAAACGAGGAAAAAAACGTTGTCGAAGGAAAGCAGCGAGTTCACTTGGTTCCTTTAACTAAATTAAAAATACTCGGAATACCTGAAACTCCGAGTATGTTAGGGCTGCAATTATTCCGATTATTATGAGATTATGAGTTGCAGCAGTGCTCGCGATTAGAAATTGCTGATGGTTTTATTTTTCCTTTTCATGTGAGGACAAAAGACTGTGTTAACATTTTCTTTTACCAAACTCTGAAGAAAAGACTGGCGTCCCTGGATCCATCAAGCTTCCTTGGATGGACTGAAGCTCTGTCCATTTGATGCAGCATAACCTTCAAATTTCTCTACTTTCTCTTGCTTTATTCTCTCTCTCGCCCTCTCTTATCTTCTTCTTCTGTGAATATTTCCATACATTTGAATTGTAGCCAGAGTCCCGCTGACTACAATTTACTGACTACCGTGGCTGAAGCTTGATAACTCTGCTCTCTCTCACGGCTCTCTGCACAGCTCCTCCTTCCTTGCAATCAATCTCTACACCTCTCGCTCTGCTCCCCTGGCTTCAGAGAGTGTATCATATAAGAAGGGTGCGCACATTAAGGGGAGACTAATGGGGTAATTGTGTGACAATAAGCTTGTAGTAAAAATAATGACAGGAAGAGAGGTAGAAATCACCGGGAAGGATTTTATGTCTTGAATGTACTGTACATATTTAACACAGAGTGTGTGTCTGCAGGTTGTGTGTGTGTGTGAAAGCGCATGAGTGATCTCAACCACTTACATAATTGATGACTTTAAGCTGGAGAGAGGCTGCATCAAGGTCATAGAGCTCACCTAAAAGAGAGAGGGAGACAGAGAGAGAGAGAGAGAGGATGACGGGAGGAAAAACCAGCGTAGAGCAAGGTCAGAGTGGCGTTAAGGAGAGTGGGAATGCAGAGCATGTACGCAAGTGGACAGAAAGCAATCCAGGGAGAGATACACTGAGACAGCGAGGTCGGGGAAGGGTGAGCAGGAACCAGCTAACAGAGGGACTAATAATGAAGACAAGACATGGGATGGAGGGCTGCCCGGACTGCAGATAAAGACCCCCCCCAAAACCCAAAAAACAACTAAAGAGACTAAATGCAACCCCCATTTTTTGACAGTTATCAGGGAGCAAACAGCATTGATGCGTATGTGTGAAGAAATAGCATTAAGCATGAGATTTTAAACAATGCTTTGTGTTTTCACATGACAGACTCCATCTGAATTCCCACAGCTCCATTATTATATCCCACCTCTCATATACGCATATGCATGTATGCATGAGTTTGGTGTTTTCTCAGAGAAGAGTGAAAGAGGCAGAGATGAACGTCTGTAAAGTGTGTGTGTGCTGTGTGCGTACCACAGAGCTGCAGGATGTTGCGGTCCAGCTCGCAGTAGTCCTGTTCTGAGACATTGAGGGGCAGCAGTGCATTGTGGGACTGTAGTGGAGAGGGGCTGAAAGGAGGCCTCTGGTAGGATGTCTGAACAGCTTGGACCCGCACACATGCCACCGAGGCCTGCGACACCACGTGGACGTAAAAAGATAAATTATAACTTCTATATAAGCATCATCTATTTAACATTATACACAAGATTTGGATCCGTAACACAATACAAATGTAAAATTGGTGCGTATCAATACTACAGACTATAGTTAAGGAATAAAAAATAACATCACGGCTTGTACAGATAGTTGTTAATACTTGTTCGACAACCATTGTTTCCTAATTTCCTAATACAGCAGAGCACACGCATGTATGCTGTTTTTTTTCTTTGGTAAAACACCGTGCCAAAGAGTGTTGATTAACTAAAGAGCACCGTAGCTGCTGCCAAGCTGTTTTTTACGCAGGAGCAAGCTTACATGTTTTTCCAGCACGCTCAGATGCAGTTCATCCTGATCAGATAGTGGACCGCAGCCCACCTGCAATACAAAAACACACACACAGAGTGGAAAATCAACAAAATGCTATTCAGTCGAGTTGGTGGTGCGAGCTGTGTGGTCTCTGTGGAGAACTGAATTCACATATGGCGCACGACTGAAAAAATCTGCCTTTTGCTTCTTTAATAGGAGAACTTAGAGGTAATGACCTTCTCTGCTGCAACTGGTTTTGTTACTTTGGACGATTAATTTTTTGTCCTTGACTGACTCACCAGTAAGACAGCGATGACCTTGTCCTGCTCCAAGATAGGAATGACAACAGCTGAAAGAAAGAAAGAAGAGCATTCAGAACACATCATGAATTTATTCAGAGGTCTTTTAATCGTCCTTTAATTTTCCTTCCATGTCCTCGTCTAGCTCCTAATCTTATTTGTTCGCCCCCACGTGTTCTTGTGCTACATATGGAAGAAAAAAATATGGTAAAAAGTACACCTGATGTCCTTGCATAATACTTTTTCTTCCTCTGTTCTTTAATTTGTTTTTCTCATCTTTAACAACACCTAATCCTAATCAGCAAAATAAATGTCATCACCGAGGTGTGTGCTGCTGCGCGTGTGGACAGCAGAGGACAAAACAAACAGAATGATGGGTTTAGCACTTTGGTGCCAGGCTAACTCTTTCCCTGCATCATTATTGTGATGGGTGTTCAGTATTATGTATCGATTCGCACAGTGCAGAGTGGTCATGCATGTGTACTTTAGGGTCTATAATTACACCTAACAAAACTAAACGTGGTATTTTGAGTGTATTCACTCATCTCCATTTGCTCTTCTGCATTTTTTCCTCATCAAAGACCTCTCGTTGCTTTTTTTAGTCCTCTTGTCCAGCTTTTCGTGCCCACACGGCTCCATGCTTCTCCCTCGGCAACCATCGCCTCTCGCTACTTCCCTCTCTATCTCCTCGTACTTGTTTTTTTTCCTCCCACGTTCTCACATCTCTCTGCTCTCATGCACGCAAGCGAGCTCCCGCGCACATGCACACATTTGCGAACAAGGACATGCTGGGCACTTTGTCTGTCCGCTAGCAACATTAAAGCCCTACCCTTCAAAACATAACCACACCTCTTCTGTGTGCTGGTAACGGCGCTGCGAGGCAGATTCTGTACTTCTCTGGCAGTTCGGATGGAGGAAGGCCGGTGCACTGACATCGTTTCAGCTGGTCCGCGATGCTCCTGAAACAGATGTATGATAGATAGTTCAGTGTGACTCTGGTCTGAGACAGACAATTACCCGTGCCATATTCGACACAAAAGGGAGGAGACAATCTGAAAGACAGCTGGAGCAAAAGGAAAAACAAGCGGCAACATTATAAAACCAGATGTGTGCTGAATTCATTCATACTAACAAAAACACCCCTGAATAGCCCTATTATTCATTGTGAAATTATAAACTCACCGCAGCCATTTGTGCATATGTGTGTGTATGTGTGTGAAAGAGCAAGCCAGGTGTGAAGCCAGGTGTGATGGCAAAGGTGTAGGTCTTTGTGGGTGTTACATTAAATAAAGAAGGCAGGTGTTTCATGCTAAAATATAGGACATTGGGGCAATTGTGTATTTTGGACCGGCTACCGCACGTGAACACAGTGCACGCCTCGTGCTCAAATGTGCACGAGCATACAAAGCAACAGGAAGAGGAAGCAACACGGTTTCGCCCGTGCACACAGTTAGATTCAAGATGTATGTGCTTCAGATAATAATCAGTTAATCCCTTTGGCAGCCACACACACACACGCACACACAGAGCAGCAGTCCCTCTGTAACGCACACGGGCTCTACAGAGTCTGAAATCCCTCAGAGCGTTGAAGCCAAATCTCTGCATGGTGCATTGATTTAAAAATGCCCATTTATTCAAACTCACTGAGGAATATTGCACTTCAGTCAAAAAACATTCTCATTGTACTTCACTACTGTGACAAATACAGTTGACCTTTGCGTATGTATTTGGTTCAAAACAGCTTCTCTTGGTACAGCGGAGAGCAAAACAAATGACCCCGAGGCACTATGAACAATACTGTTATTTGCTGTTGTGTGTGTACGTCTGACAGTACATGTGATGTTAAAATGTGTGTTTTAATGTTCGGTGCGTGATAATAAAAGAGCAACTAAAAGTCTCATTTTGCTATTGATCTGACACCAAGTAAATAAACGGCCAGTATCACCAATACCGATACTTTTAACTACTTTAAAGGCACCTTATTTATGTCATTTCCCATATAATAATAACAATTCAGTGGTCTACACACTGAACTTGGAGGATAGCAGTTTGTTTGCGTATCAGATGACAGTTGCAAATGCTTCTGCCTAAATCTAGAATGTAAATCTTATTTGTCATAACCACTTAACCATCAAGAAGAAAGCGGGGGAAACACTGATATTTAAATTGTTTCCAGGGGCTGAAAGGCTCCAGTTTAGCCCTGGACTCTTTTACTGCAGCGCCATGCTGATGTAATACATCATCCGAGGCTCACCCAGAAAAATATGTCAGACATATGGAGGGCAGCACATCCATCGTGGATCACTCATAGCAAGTAGGGTGGTCCCTCTGCACTTCAGCTTAGAAGATGCAGCGTCTACAACCTCCACAAAGAAGTTTTCATTGGTCAGACAACACTACCCCTTGCTCCATATTTAATGAGCTCGGGCCCAAAGAAGGTGGCAACAAGTTTGAGTCGTGTTTATTATCATATCCTTGCACTCTGGCCTTGCATCTTTCTTCTGCAGCATTTGTCATTTGGCTTGTTTGGCTCTAAGAGTTCACATATTGTGAGCACAACAAGTTGTTTAGAAGAGAAACCTTCAAGGAAGATTTCTTAGCTGAACTTGTTTAGGTTTATTTTTTTGCATGGCTGTGCATGTGCGTCAAGGTCCACATAATGGGCTTGTATGTATTAGAAAGTAGGCTGGAACAACATGGCCTTCTGCCTCTTATAAGGGTTCATTGAGTGTGTGTGTGTGTGTCAAGGACTTGATAACAGGCTTATATAAGCAGGTGAGTTGGAAGGAGAAAAAAGTAACAAACTTCCCTGTAGCTCTTTTAATATCTCCACGATATCTCGTCCTGATAAATGCGAGTATGTGAGCGTTCGTCTGTGCGTGCGCTCAGGTGTTGTGTGTGCGTGTGTCTTTGCGCGCTGGTGCCTCGTGAGGATGTTTGTGTGGCTTCCCGTTGTTCATGTGGCAATGAGGTGTTGGAAACGGGGTGGTTGTCTGACAAACAGACACTTTCATCAATAATGTAGAATTGGTTTTTCCCCAGCGCCTCGGCAGCAGTCGCAGCAGCACATGGGGGTCGTGGAGCTTCGGGGAGCACTTAAGAGAGGAGAGGATCGCCGAGCCTCGCTGAGGGACCGGAGGCACTGTCACCTCTGCTATTAGCCCCGCAACGCTTCCACGGGAGAGGGATTGAAGGTGAGAGAGAAAGAGGAGCACGGGAAAGGGGGAGGGCGGTAGCTGTAGGCAGGAAGATCTAAACACAGGCAGCATAGTGCTTTATGGCTCTTTGGGGGAAGATCAGGCTGAGAGGGAAAAGAGGGTAAAGATAGACTCATGCAGTGAGGTGGGAAGGTGGGAAAGCAGATGACAAAAGAGGAAAAAAGAAGCTGTCAGAGAGATGGGTGGGTGAGGAAGGGTAAAAAAAAAAGAAAAAGTGATGGGGTAAAAATCAAAGGCCAGGACAAAAACAGAGGAGGTCCTCTCTGTGTGTCACCTTATCTCTGTGCTGAGGAGGATGTGATTTTGGACCGAGTGGCTCACATTCATTTAGACGACACCTGTTTCTCACACAGAGGAAACATCCGTCTCCGTTTCCCCTCCACCCCCACCCCTCCTCTTTGTTCTATTGCTTCTCCGGGTATCGCTGCCCTCAACAACAAATGCAGCAAATCAGTACACGGCGGAGATTCACTGAGACGAAACATCTGTGACTTGCCGCATAGAGAGAGAGAGAGAGACAGACACACACACAAGCACAAGCAGCACACACCTGATCTTGCCCTCCTGTGGCAGCTCATGTGGCGGGTCGTCAGATAGTAGCCTCGAGTCTTCCTCCAGCAAGTAGACACATGCACACTCCTGGAATTAAAACACACCCGCGTATACATGCACATTCATTTGTAAAATTAATCTGATTCTGATTAGTTTAATGAGCGATGAGCCTCATCCATTTGTAACAAGGTTTGGGGCTCTGTTCCCTGGTCCTGTGTCAGGGCTGAGATATTAACCCACACCACTCTGAATACTAACAGGAAGCTTTTTCTTTTTCCTTCCCCTTCCTCCAGGTAATAAATTGAGGAAATTCCAATATGTGTGTGTTTTCGTGCATTACCGTGCTGGGCAGCAGCTCCCGAACGCCGTCTCGAAGGGCCACTCGCAGAGAGCGCGCATCCACAACTGCCGCCAGCCGCAGCAAGGCATCCTGGGGAGGAAAACAAAAACAGATGCCCCGATGTCTGTTTGGTTGTTTTTCTACGATCGTAAAGTGCAGCTCGAAAAACCCGAGGCCTTGGCTATCAATTTGTTTTCTTTGTGGGCACAAGGATTACACCGCAACAGCTCTTCCTCAGATATTTACCTTGGCAGGCTGCAAAGGCCTCTGAAACAATATTTAAACTGTGTCACACTCAGTATATACTCAGCAAACTGCACCAGTTGGAGACACAAGTGTGGTACTTAGGAATGAACTGAGCTCGGATGTCACCAGGGAGTGGATTTTGCTCAACAAGGCGCTCGTTGCTTTTGTTTCATTTCAGAAAACAAAGCACTTGGCAATTCATTTGCACACTTTGGTAGGCAGCCGATTTATGAAACGAGTTAACAAGTTGCAAGAAAATGTACATTCCTGGATGCTCTGTTATGCCTGATCAAATTCACCAAGAGCCTGTGAGAAATCATCTTTTTTTTTTTTTTTTACTGCACTCTCAAATCTTTAAGATAGACAAACTAAAAAATGCTTGCCTGAAGCTATGCAGGCTCTTACTCCTCTTCACGGTGGAGGCTGGCTCTGCTTGGAATAAACCTTTTTACAGGAGGTGGCATCTGACCACTCGCCACACAGAAAGCATTTCATCTGAGTTTCCATCCAGCTAACGCCTGACTGAACAGATACGCTCTTGTTTTAATCACTCCAAGCTGTCTTCAGCACAATGGCTTCCCTTTCATTCATGCCAGTAAATGTGAAACAACAGGTATTTTTCTTTGGTTTTGCACCTTTTTGAGACAAATGATTGCATATTGGGCTCTGAAAAAAAATGCCAGTCACCTACACTCACCTACACTATTCCTGTGAAGACATGGTGTAAAGAAAAAACTGTTTGTACCTGATGTGAGCGGACCGACTTGACAGAAACGTATGAAGAATGAAAAAACAGAGCTTGAGAGAGAAGTTCAATCCTCACTGTCTCCACACACCAGGCTACTGGCTGGGTGTAGCGAACTGCAGAGGCAATTTTGATGTCAGAAAGGTTTAAGGGACGGGTGTTTCAGGTACATTTCTATAAACAACCCCATTTGACGTCCAATATTGTCGTAAAAGGGACAATTCAACTGCAAGGCGACAGCGCTTTTATAGCTCTTTTCGGTCCTCTGAAATACACACTTTGATAAAAATTAGATTAAAAAACAGGGTCGAGGAATGGAGGAGTACACAAACAGGGGAGCAGATCTCAGATGAAAGGGACCGTATAGTTTGAGGTCGTGCAAAATTGAGGTTTTTACATTTTTTTTTACCTTCCGCAAACACTACAACGAAGCACCTCTGCATCTCCGGCCTCAGCTTTACCAGAAACAGCTATAAATTCCCACCATAGGCATAATTATTCTCTGTGTGAAGTCTACTTAAATCCCTACCAGTTCCAGTGATCACACTGCATTATCATTACATTTAACCGTGGTCTACAGAAACATCTCAGCGGGACTTCAAAATCTGATCAAAGCAAAGGAAAACACAGAGGGAAATCTCAAAGGCTTTAAATGCTCCTGCTTTAAAACTGTGTGCTGAATATGAATGGGGAAGAATACACAGAGCCCGAAACCGCCAGATCTTCTTCTTCCAGTTGTTCATGACAAAGCTGTTAGTGACACGGCGCAACTGAAAGGAAGAGCATCTTGTTTCCCTTGGGCGTTCAAGAGCACGAAGGTATCGAACGCCGGGCTCAGCACTCTAACGAGGCGGTCCAGTGTCCTCTTCCCCTCATTTTGATACCTCACTTCTAGCGGTTTTACCGCTCTCTGTTGGTTGTGACTGATGCTGAACATGGATGAGGAGGGAGGAGGACATGTTTTTTTGCAGGTCTGTGTGTGTGTGTGTGTGTGTGTGTGTCAAATGTCAAGGAGGAGAGGAGACGAAAAGCGGGGAGATGGAGAGAGAGTGGAGAGCGCTGTCATGCCTGAGCGCTCAGTGTTGGTTATTACATATGATTAGATAGGATTAAATGTGATTAGCTTTGATCACTCAATCAGCCGGCCGGAGTGCTGTTGTAATGAAGTTGGAGCTCTGCCAGCCCATGTGTGAGTGTGTGTCTGAGAGTGTTTTGTATCCTAAGTTGCAGATTGTGAAATACTCGCACAAATCCCAGTAAGCAATGTGTTGGCCGTGCAGCAGACAAACAATGAACGTCTCTCTGGTTTCCATCCTCACGATGCTGATGCTGTCAGGAACGACAGACAGCGTTTGTGGCTGTAACAGATTTATGCCTCGGTAAATGTCACACTCTGCACTTTGACCTTTCGCAATAATTTCTTTCCATATACCTCGAACCATCTGTTTTATTAATTTACCTCCTTCTCCGCCCATCATTGCGCACACATTTACACACACCCACACACATTCCTTCAGGTATGCATACATATCCTGCCACCCACTCAAGCAGGACCTGAAATCACGAGATGATGTCGATGATTTTTTCTTTAAATGATAACATTTCTAGTTTTTATTATCTGGTGTTTCTTCCCGGGGACTGAAAGAAGACGTTTATTTAGTTGAGCTGGTTTTTATCCGTTCCTCCTCACACAGAGGATGATGCAATCCTGAATCATGGGGGAGATCAAAATTGAAATGAAAACAGCGATTGTGATTTCATTACACTAACAGCGTTCTCTAATGCCGGTTCAGTTTATGTGAATTTGGCTACAGCTTTTATCTAAATTGATCTGAAAATGCTTTACAGAACAAATATTTGATCATCAGCCTTCACCAAAATGGCAAATGCGTTACTTTGATTTAATTATCGGAAAAATATTCCCATAGATTTGATATTCATTCAACTCATTGCATTACTGTCATGTTTGAATTTGTTTCAGGATTGCACTCGTCTCAAGCAGGTTGCACTGCCCTTTTGTGTCTGTGCATGCAGCATCACGATTTTTCTCTTAATTTGCTTCGTTTTTTAAATCCACCTTTCCTCAACATCTCTCTTAATTTCCTCCGTGTACCAGAGTTTTCATTTTTATGTTGATCATCAGGTTTCTCCTCCTCTCATGGGGATGTAGTCTTTGTTGTTGTCTTTATCTGCAGTTATTCTAATCACTTGAAGCACTCTTCTGAAGGGCACCTTTGATCAGCATAACCAAACGTATCCTTTTCTCTTTTTATCGTTCTCAGATCGTCACATCACCCATGTCTTTTTGTTTTTTTTAAGAAACGGCAGTAATGGCGGTGTCAAATACTCCAGTTAACCTCAACTGCAGCACGCTTCGCACAAAAAACAAAACAAAAACAAAAAACTATAACTGACAGAGAAAGTTGAGGGCAACGCATTCATGGTGTGAATCCACCACGTCCCAAAGGTGCTCTGTTGCATTGAGGTCATGTGACTTGAGTACAGTGAAATCAGTGTCATGTTCAAGAAACCAGTTTGAGATAATTTGAGCTTTGTGTGTTTTCCTGCTGGAAGAGCCATCATAGGATGGGTACACTGTGGTCAAGAAGGGATGTACGTGGTCAGCAACAACGCCTTTGGTAGCCTGCGGTGTTTAAATGATGTTCATTAAGCCCTAAGAGGTCCAAATTGTGCCAAGAAAATATCCCCCACATTGTTACACCACCACCAGCCTGAGCTGTTGATACAAAACAGGCTGGATCCATGCTTTCATGTTGTTTGTGCCAAATTCTGACCCTACAATTGAAAGTCACAGCAGAAATCGAGACTCGGCATTTTCATCCAGAGAACTGCAGCACTAGATATTTCCTCTGTTTCAGACCCTGCAGATGGTTGTGTGGGGAGATCTCAGCATACAACCCTGTATGTTCAAAGTGACTTAAATCACCTTTCTTCCCCCCTTTTAATGCTCAGTTTGAACATCAGCAGGTCGTCTTGACCATCTCTACACATCTATATATATATACATACTGAGTCTGATTGGCTGATTAGATATTTGCTTAACAATGAGTTGAACAGGTGTATCTTATGAGCTTAATGATTTCCTGCAGGGAAGCTATTGTAATGTAGGCAGAAAGAGTGTCTAAAGCCTCTCCTGCGATGGCTATTTACTTTTAATATTCTCGACACTTAAGCCTGAGACATTCTCATCAAGTTTCTTGGTGACTTATGCAAAATAATGAAAACATAGTGGTCAAGCGTAAGGTAGCAAGGAAATTACATTACAGAGAAGTGGAGCTTGACTATCGAATGAAAAAAGGCTCCTGCTCATCATCATTAGGCTGCTGTCAGACAGAATTTTCAGATTGTTACAGTCTGTTTCCATCAGCCATTCGGTGGAGTTAAAGGAATCAAAGGTACGAACTTAGGTGCCGGAAAGGGAAAAGAAAAAAGCAGCATTTCATTCAGTGATGTCCCCAAACTACAGCAGTCATAAATTTGAGTTAATAGAGAGGGAGCCAGACATTTGCAGAATAACTCCAGGAGGACATCTCACTGAAAAGTTTAATTAAGTCTACACGGACAGAGCTGTAGCTAGCAGGATAAAGTCAAATCAAGCTCTGTATAATGTCGAGATAATTTCCTGTTGAGCAGAACTAGACCAGATAATATTTGCACATTCTTTCTAACGTTTATTTTGGCTGCCTGGTGAGGAGTGATGTTTTTTTCCCGGGTCCTACATTATTTGGAGTTGCATTTCTATATTAAAATCAACTCTTCTGACATTGCCTGATTTGTACGCATTTTATATTTTGCATTATTTCCAGCTGATTAAAGCAAAAGGATATCGCCAAGCTGATTGACCCGGCTATGTGAGTCTGCTCTCGCTGCTCTGGATGTATTTCTGCTCCAGCGGCGAAAGCATAATTGCACGTTCACTGCCGGTTGTGCTCTCTGAGGGACTCTTCATATGAATCCAGCAACAACAGCAGTGTGCGAAAGGCTGAAGAGGAAACAGATTTATGCCCCCAGGGAGTGTAGCATCATATATTTGATGAACACTGAAAAGGGAAAAAAGAAGTGAGTGGTGTTGGTAATATAACAGGTAAAAGTGAGAGAAAGATCCCTAATGGCCCACTGTATTTCATTTAAGTGAAGACAGACGAAAGCCTCAGTTGAGACAGGAGCTTGTAAGAGACGACCTGACTCCCTGTTGTCCTATATTATTGTTTTATATCTGATAAAAAAATGTCTTAAATTATTGGAAGTGTTCCAGGGCCTCAACCCACATCTCAAGGCCTTTATTAATGACTGGATTCTGCTGAAAATAAAATAAAATAAATTTATAATAATATGAAGACATAGTACTGTGTTCCTGCAGTACTTATGGAAAGGAACACGGCTGAATATAACAGTGAAAAAGCCATTTTCTTTCTACTTGAACCGACTTCCACAGCAGTCTCAGTCTAATGAAGTGCTGAACATAGATGGAGAGAGTGTGGATGTCTTTAAAAAGCGGGCCACCATAAGCCTGCCTGCAAAATTGTCCCAGTGTTATGTGTGGTGTTGCAACTAAAACACCTAAACCAGCGGTCCCGAACCTTTTTTTTGCGCCACTGACCGGTTTATGTCTGACAATATTTTCATGGACAGGCCTTTAAGGTGTCGCAGATAAACACAACAAAATACAACCAGTACCGGTACCAAAAAAAGAAGATTTATTCATAACACATGGGAAACGAAGTTAACGATAAAAACGATTAAAAAAATAACGATAAAAACCCTGAAAACCATAAATTTCACACCCAAGCTTCAACTCTCGCGGCCCGGTACCAAACAACTGATAAGAGGCACTCCACCAGGCCCTCTGACCACCACCAGTAGGCAACGGGTGAAGTGTCTTGCCCGAGGACACAACGACCGAGAGCTGGGACTTGAACCGGCAACCTTCCGATTACAAGACGAACTGCCAACTCTTGAGCCACGATTGCCCCATGGTGGTTAGCAGGAAGGTCCTGGGCTTGAATCCTGCTGCCTGGAGCCTTTCTGTGTGGAGTTTGAATGTTCTCTTAGTGTCTGTGTGGGCTTTCTCCTACAGTCCAAAGATATGCATAGGTTAGATTGAACTCTTAATGCCTAGTGTTTTTAAATAATAAAAATTGTGAAAGGGTTTAATAAACACTTCATTTTGGAAAAATTAAAAATTTCTCGCAATTATTTCATGGTTCAGGCTTTAAAGGGTTAACTAGTGAGTCTACATTGGCTGTAGGTGTGAATGTGGACATGATTGGTCGTCTGTCTTTGTGTCACTCCTGTGACAGGCTGGTGTCCTGTCCATGGTGTACCCCAGCTCATGCCCTGTAACAGCTGAGATAGGCGTCAGCACCCCGCATGACCATAAACTGGATAAGTGGGAGAAAAGTGAAGGCAAATCTTGGTTCGATATTTAGCATAAAACAAATTTCTCACAAACATTAGAAAAAAAAAGACTTCGTGTACTTCATAACCGCAAAGCAGCCACCTGCAAGTGCTGATAAGACAAAGACAATAGGGGACTGGAAGGGAGCGATGTAGTGCATACCCCACTATTTTGCTTTAATTTTGTTATTCTAACCTTAATCCGTTTGCTGAGGCCGTTTCACACTTGTTGGACCCGAGGAGTCTGGCTGGGGGGCGGAGATTATCTCTGATAGCGTAGTTACTGGTGGTCCCTGCACACGCTGTGCTCAGTGTGCACACAGCACGACGGAGAAACAGAGCACTCTTAACTGTGTCTTAGTTAAAAATATCATTTTCTTTTACTGCTTTTTTCATAGTAACGCACAGTTTATTTGTGTGTTTAAGAAAAACATAAACCAATATTAGATAGCAGCGCTCATAAATTATTATAACATTTTTATCACTTTAACGGGATAAAATTAAATGGGCAGATATAAAAACAATTACAGGGCTGTAAGCGCATCCCTGGGATTGTTTGGGGAACTCTTCACAATTCATCACCACCAGCAAACAAGGTCAGGCTTTACTCTTTGTATTGTGGATTTTTGGTTCATAGAAAGTTTGTGTCATGGTCCTGAATTTTCTCTACAGTCGATGTAATTGGGGGGGGGGGGTGTCCAAATCACATGACCAATTTAAGATGACCTAGAGGCAGCACAAAAGTGCAGACAATGGTTTTAAGCCTAAGAGGGTGGTTTTGTATCATTTTCTGAATCACATTTAGTTGTATATTTTAGATCATCTCGACGGATATTTGGGATTCATGTATTTGTTTTAGTTCTCGCTAAGCACCATTTGCTAGCAATGGTTGGTGCTGCTCTCCCTGACTGAGTCTTAGTTTGTGATTGTTTACAATCGTCCATCATATCTTAAAATCTTGAGCCTTAGTTCTGTTTCAGTTCCTGTTTTGGCTTCAATATCTTGGTCACGGCTTATTATATCTCTTCTATTAGTTTTACTTCCCTGTATGTTGTTGTTTGGCTTTAGCTCAGCTGTGTCTCCCAGGTGTCTCTACTCTGCCTCAATCACCCCTGTGTGTGTATGCATAGTCCTGTCACGCCCTTAATCTTTGTCTGAGTGTATGTTTCCATTCCCCATGCGTCCCTTAGAGTTTGTTTACATTTCCTTTTCATATTTCTTGTTATAGTTTGTATTTCACATTTTTTGCGTGTTCTGGGCCTTATGACAGTCAATTATTCTTATCAGATTATTCTGCCAAAATGCAATCTACAGTCTGAGTATTAAACTGCATATTTAACAAAAGGATACTAAAAGGTCCTGACGGAGCATCCTTTGGTGTAAAAGCTATCCCTGGAAATTTTGGTCTTTTATGTTTTTTAAAATCATTTACACATCCATCTAAAGAGCAAATATTAGCACTGAAATGAAAAACCAATTCAAACCAATTTAGTGTTGGTTTAAATTAGCTACATCAACCTTGATATATGAGTGTTTGAGACTTCGACGCCATCTGTGTGATATATGTAAATTAATATTTAACTAATCTAAAAAAAAATGAAGGTCCAATAAACACTTTATTTTCCAAAAATGTGATTTTTTCTGGCAATTATTTCATGGTTCAAGTTTTAAAGGGTTCAAACTGCTGGCAGGTAAATCAGACAAATGCCTCAGCAACAAAAATCTGCCACTTTGCCCCTTTCTAGAAGAAAAATGGCTGCCTTCCACCTTCCACAGGCAATAACACCCTTTCAAAGTAAGATGTAAAGTATATCAACACAACCAAATTGTTGCTGTTTGTTATCTGGTTATATAGCTTACTAATTGCCAGAGATTTTAGTACTCTGACAATCCTGTATGATATATTATCCCACATGTCAGTAGGTCGAGAGAATCGGAAGCACAAAAACTGTGAGTTTCAAGATGCAAAAACAGGTAATAGGTAACATTCATATCCTTATTTATTCTAGAATAACTTCTGCAACTTTTTGGAAGATTCACTACAACAAAACCTGACTTTGTATAGATTTTAAAAATATTATTTTGTGCTTCATTGCACTCATGAATTCACTGAAGGAAACAACCATTCCTCTGAGAAACAGAGCAGATTAGCCAGTTAGTTGAATACTAATATTCTAAATTGGTCACATTAGTTAACGACTGCGCTGCAATAAAGGCCTGACCGAGAGGATTAGTTTAAGGAGCTAATTGGAGTCTTTAGGGTAACTCCCATATTTCTTATCTGCTGCATTGTTCACAGAGCCATCCGACGCCTTGAGTCAAGCCCATCTGCATTTCAAGTGAGTCGACCTTGATCTAACAGCGAGAGGATGGAGGGTAATGGCACTCCACTTGCACATGATTAAAGGTATCTTCCTTTATGTCTGCAGAGATTTATGCAAAACCAACAATTTACTTGATCCTACAAGCCCCTCTGTGCATTACAGTGAATCACTGTGCTTAACCAACACCTTCTGCTTGCGTATCTGTGCATGTTTAAAAGCACCAGCACGGTTGTGAGCTGGGTCTACACGCAGCAGCTTTGCAGACCGTCAACTACATGTTATAACAGTTTACTGTCACCAGTGTGTGGGCTATGGCTGTTTGTGTTGTTGCTAGTCCTTCAGCCTGCTGCAGAGAGGTCTAAAGTTGTAACATTCAACAAGTTGAAGTGAACGTCAGTGTTAAACACAATGAAAAATGTCCACTTTGTGTTTCCACTTCATGAAGAAGTCATTTTCCTGTTCAGGCCCACTTGTGAACCAATCAGCATTTGACTTGCGCATAGTATCATTTCCGTTGCATTATGTGCTGTTAGCTTTTGGGACACAAGTACATCTAAGTGAGCTTGCATACCCAAAATCCTTCACTCTGTGGAGCCGAATACCTCCGCAAACTGAGACAAACTCAGAACCACGAATCCCCGTTCGAGTCAGCAAGAGATGCACAGCTGGGCTCTTCCGGTCTTTAACATATAAGTGATTTCCCAATGCGTATTGATTTTTCCTTACCGGTCGTCTGTCACGGAGAGAGGAGGGATGAGGGACACATTTAACGATTTAAGGAAAGATTGAGAGAAAGACAGGCAGAGGCATGTATACACACACATGCACACCACAGCTGGTGGGAGGCTAGCAGCGTGAGGTCCTGGTTGTTATTCCAACAGAGCTGGGTCTCCAGTAGCATCACTAACATACTGGAGACACATGCACTGTAGAATACAGCCAAGCCATGAAGACGGGCCTCGGAACAAGCACTCACACCCCATTCATTCAGTTAAGAGTACCGAGAGGAGGAGGTTTTAAAAACAACAGAGCGATGCTGACTCCTGTAACAACAAGGGCGACCTATCGCCGAAGTACAGGAGAAACAGATGCATCGCAATGCTGCCCCGTAATTAACCAAACAACCTGTGTGTGCGAGAAAGAGAGACTCAGAAGACGAGAGACAGTGATTTTCAGCAGCTTCCAGTGAAATTTATTAAGATCACACCGCAAGAGCAGCCAACAAACCATAATTCATAATTCATGTTTCTACAGCGTGACTCGAAAGGAAGTAGATGATAGACAGAAAGAATGAGGAACAGAAATTAAGGCTGAAGTGGACTGACTAAACACGGGAACCCAATCCTATAAAGACAGAAAACTGCTCGCTGATGAAATTCACACATTGCTCAGTTGGAGAGAGACAAGATTTGAAGAACTGCAAAAAGGACTGGAGGCAAGTGATGCTTTAATAATACAGCACAAACTAGGGCTAACAGATTTTAATAGAATGAAATAGGCGTTAAATTAAAAGCTAGGCTAAGTCTGAGAGGGGAAATGATGACCCAACAAAGAGGACATGCAAACTCCCTGGGCAAACATTTGCCTTTAAGTCATAAACCTCAAACATGTCATATCATATGGTCACTTCCTGTAACATTACAGACAGTCTCCATGCAAAGTTGGTGCACTTGTTACATTGTTTTAATAATCCTACTTACAGCATTCTTTAAACTTAGATGTTTGGATTAGTGCAATAATGGTTTTCGCCAGCAGCTACTGCTCGGCTAGATTACGGACAGCCCTGCAAATTTAATACAAACTCATGCATAACAAATATCCAGCAAGGCTCATTTTTCTAAGACCCACACACTATAAAACTTGACAAAGATTTCCTGGCAGTAATAAATGTCTGCCAATCCTCCTCTCAGTTGCCTCCTTTATCTCCTCTGGAGACAACAGCAGACAGCTGTTCTCATCAGGTCTAATCAGATTTGTATTTTAATTGAAGGAGTAAGAGAAAACAGTTAGAAATAAGAAATAGTGGATTCATAAGCTGATTTATGGGTCTAGTCTTTATGAAACCTGATTATTTAGCAATAAATTCATCCTGAGTTATCAAATAGACATTGAATCCCTTGTAAAGTTTCATAAAAGATCTCAGTTTATCAGCGTCATGGTCTGTGGGTTTTGTGATCTTTCTATTGTTATTGATAATATTATGAAGCCTCTGTTCTTAGTTTTATTTGTTGTCTTGTGTGGGGTTTGGTCATATTTTTTTTAAAATTTTATCCGGTGTTACATGTTGTTTGGTGTGGGATTATCAACTATTCCTAGCATTTGGGTTTGCTTTGACAAAAAATATCTGCTCGTGACACGCAAAAAAACAAAACAAGCTTCGGTAGGTTATGAAGTATTCTCAAAGATTTGAGATGATCGTGAATCCGAAACTGAGCAATAAACCACTAATTAGGAAGTTAGTTTTTCCTACTTGCCGCTGGTCTCAATTGCACTGCATTTATTACTTACGCCCACTTTTGAAAAACCTTAGCTCATTCGATCTCCCGTCAAATTCCTGCAGCTAAATCTGTGATGAAAACTGCGGATGACAAACACTGGTGCACAATGAGCTCGTTTTAGGTGGAGCGGTTGATTCTTGCTTGAGTGTTTGTGTGAGTAAATGCAGCCTGTCTCATGTCTCCTTTTGTTTCAGGCTGTGAGTGAGCAAGCATCGGCTTCCTTTCATGCTGCATGACTCTTTCTCTGTCATCGTCTCTGGAGGTAGTTGTTGTCAGCGGTTATTAAAGCGGCACTAATGTTCCTGTCATTCCTACAACCTGTGACGACAGTGACAACACTAACCGAGCTGGTGATGTCACTTCATGAAATCTGAATGTTTTTTTAGCCGTTTCAAAATAAGTCGTCGAGTTTTAGACATACAGTTTTTTTATGCACTTATAAGACCCCTGACATGTCTGAGTTAATTAGATGGCTAAATTTTAATTACCAGTCTGCTTTGTTAGAACACCATAACATTTGCTTTGAGTGTGTTCCTGACACAGTGCTGGTGCAGTAAAATGCAGAGCACCTTGTCTAATTTAAATGATTGCCATCAGTATTAACCGAGGGACCGGACTGCTCGAAAATGTCAACAACTGCCAATCACGGCTGTCTAAATATCATGGTCGCTCAAAAAAACTACCTTACTCGAATGCAGCAGATGTGTTGTATGATAGCACCTTTGTTACAGACAATGACACCCAGGCTCATCTACTTTCTCTCCCCCCGGGAGCGCCGCAGTGAGGATTTATTCAAAGCTCAGGGGAGTAAAAAAGGGACACTGATGGGACTGCGCAGGCAAAAAAAGAAACACTAGTTGTTTCTCACTCGCACAATCTGAAAGGGAGGACACAATAATGGCCTCCATTCTTCATCCTCACCCTTTTTTTTGTTGCTCTGAACCTTTCACTCATCTGCATCTTATTCACGGACTCACTCTTTGTCGCTCTGTTCCCTCTAATGTTTTGCATATTCTCACTATTCACAGCCACCCCCCCTTTCCCTCTGTGTCTTTGTCACCTGTTTCTGCATTTGTCCCTTACATCCCATTATGAGTCTCTCTTTCTCTCTGTCTCCCCGCTGCAGGTGTTTGACAGTCACACTGTCGTCATATGGCTGTTGTTCTATTTTAATCTGACTCTTCTGTTCAGGAACAGACACCCACATGCTCTCGCCATTGTCTTGGCTCTCTATTCACTTTTCTCCTCCCCTGGATCGTTACCTTGCTTGAACTTCTACCATTTGCTCCGTTTCTAACTCCAGTGCTCTTAACATCCATCCATCCAACCATCCTGGGAGAAAGACGGGAGGAAGACACACACTTCAACCCAGAACCCAGACCTCTTCATTAGCCTTACAGCACAAATGTTGACTTTTACAGGTGGTTACATGATGGCTTCCTGCCTTCTCTACCATAAACAGTTTGTGGTTATACATTTGAGTTTGGTTAGCTAGACCTTTTGAGCTTATGAGCAGTTATTATTTTTCCAGTGCAGATTCATTTGCATTTTAAACCAAGTAAGTACTTAATTCACCATTTAATGTTAACAGCTGTTCCATAAAAACACACGTTTAGATTCAAGCTACAATGACATTTAATTAAGATGGGAGAAAATAAGTGAGAAAGTGCTGCTGACATATTTTTTAATCCAAATCACGGTCCTTTACCCAACTATAGTGCTTTTATGCTATAAAACCCCCCAAACCGTAACCATAATTTATTCACATCAGAAAAAAAATAACTCTATGGTAATATGCTCTTTTTTCCATCAAACATTTGTAACATTTGGAAGTCAAACTATTTATGCTCGGTCTTGTTGACTGAAATGTCCGATTCTACTTATCAGGGGAGTGACAAATGCACGCGTCACTTTATTAGGTACGCCTCTTCAGGAGCTCTAATCAGCCAAGCACACGAGAGAAACTGAATGCACTGAGGCCTGCTGAAGTTCAAACTGAACATTGCCTGAACATTTTAGAAATTACTGATCCACTGGGATTTTCTCCACAGAACCATCTGTAGAGTTTACAGACGATGGTTCAAAAAAGAGAAAATATCAAACACCACTGCCTAATCCAGCATTGTTGCTGAACATGCCCATTCCTTTATGACCATAGTGTGCACATCTTCTGGTGGCTGCTTTCAGCAGGATAATGCACCATACTCAGAGGCCTCCACAGTCACATGATCTTAATCCAGTAGAGGAGGAAATTCACATCATGGATGTGCGACCAGCAAATCTGCAGCAACCGTGTGACACCATCATGTCAATATGGACCCAAATCTCTATTCTCTGTTTTCAGCACCTTTTTGAATCTGTGCCCTGAAGAGTCAAGACAAAAAAGTACTAACCAACAGTACTCCTTGGTACTAGCAGGGAGTACTGTTGGTTATTCATTAAGAAAACTGTAATAATTTATATTTGTTAAATGACTCACTTTACACAGAAACTTATTGCTGTTGATTGGAAGATTGCCATCTAAATAGTTATGTATGCATAAATGTGTTTTCCTAAGTCATATCTATAGTTAAATATCAGACCGTAGCGGACCTAAACATCCATCCATCCATCCATCCATCCATCCATCCGCTTCCGCTTATCCTTTTTCAGGAGCCGACCTAAACAAGAACTTGTAAAATGTAACCAATGTTGCCAAAGTTCCAAAACAAATTTGAATTTTGTTCGAGTAGAAACTAGTCGCACTTTTGTTTCTGCTTTTATGTTTATCTCCTGTTGCTAAAGCTAGAGCCGCAGCAACACGAAATCAGTCGTGTTTGAAAATAGTTGAAGGGTTGGAAAAGTCTAAGACCGAATCCGTCTTATGTCACATCACTCGCTCGGGCATGCAGGGCTTCAAACCCTCTAGATGACAACCGTGGGATTTGTTTTTGGCAACAGGTAAATCTCCTCAGAACCGACCTTCAGCGATGTGGCTGGATCGCTACATAAGCAATCTATAAATGAAAGTGTTTGATTAAATAATCAAACATTTACACATTCTGAGTTTTGTTGATGATTTTTAAATTAGACTTACTGTATATGTCAACTATTTATAAATACTAGAAATTACTCTTGTAAGGTTTTTTGCCTTTAAAAAAAAATTACACTATTTTTTTCTTATTTATTTTTCTCTAATATCTCTAATTCATTTATTCTTGCTGCTGTAACATGCAAATTTCCCCAGTATGAGATTAATAAAGTCTATGTCTTTGCAAAGAAATTGTTACATTGTTACTTAATATGTTCAAGCAGCAGCCAGTGTACTTAAAGGAGGTTGGAAATAGCACATTCACATTAACTTGCCAGGTGAAATTTCTTCTCTCTGTCACAGAGGCAACTGTGGAGACAAATACAGCTTATTACACTTTCACTGTATCTAGTGCACTGCATGTATTTATATTTATTGATATAGTGTTTACTTATCCAGGGACTGGAGATGGAAATTAGCTGGTAGCTAAATCAGGTACAATGCGCTTTTTCCCCATATTAGATTGCTGTGCATGTGCGTCTTCCCTGACAATTACACTACATAAAGTACACTAAACTGAATATAACTTCATAACAATTAACAGTGCACCCTTTTCAAGCAGGTCTGTTGTTTTCAGTTTGGTTATTTGCTCACAGCAAAGTGTCTGGGAGAATCTGTGGGGAGGTCTGTGACGCATCCGTAAATACCCTCTGTCATCTTTCAGTGTTGACACTTTCAAGTGTTTCTTCTTTGGACAAGAGACAGGAAGTCAGGAATACCAACACACACACACACACACACACACGCATGTCTGGTTTGCTATCCTCGTGGGGACATCCCATTGACATAATGCTTTCCCTAGCCCCTTACCCTAACCCTAACCATTAAAAATGAATGCCTAACCCTAACCCTTACCCTAAACCTAACCATAACCTAATTGTAACCCTGACAGTAAAACCGCATTTTGAGTGTGAAAATTGCTTTCAACCCCGAGGGGACCTGGATTTTGGTCCCCACGGTGCAGAAAGTCCCCACCAGGATAGTAAAAGTCAGATTTTGGTCCCCACCAGGATAGTACGAACCCGTACACACATACACACACACACACACACACACACACACACACACACACACACACACACACACACACACACACAGCATATTCCCTGTGTTCACAAGTTCACACACTTGTTATTTTAACCGTGGGGGCCTTTCACCCCGACTCCAGCCTTCTGTTTATCGCGTCACGTTGTGTGCCTGTGTGCCTGTGTGTGAGACCCCACTTCAAAGTGTACACCTGGGGCAGCTATTGCACATGAATACAGCAAATTAAAAATGACAATGTATTAAACTGAATTATAAATGCACTATGATTAGTTCATCCAAACACACACAAATGAAAATACACACAGGTGCAATCTCATAAATGCAATTTTAATGACTGAAAAGGAAAGGGAACGCACACACACACACACACACACACACACACACACACACACACACACACACACACACACACACACACACACACACACACACACACACACACACACACACACACACACCCAACACAACAAACACCTCAACACATAATTAAGCAGAGGCTGTCTAATGTGTCTAATGTGATTTGACTAATCTGAATGTTTTGTTGTACTATCTCTGTTGTACTGTACTCCTAAGCAGATTCAGAGCCATTGTGACTGTGTGTATGTCAGGGTGTGTGTCCCTTATGCCATTGTTTAGGGTAGAATAAATTTCCTGTTGAAAATTCCAGGATGGACTCTGGACGCTCTGGGAGCTTCCCTGTTTATCAGTGTGTGTGTGTGTGTGTGTGTGTGTGTTGGGCAACACAATGCCTCGATCTCCTTATGTTACCTCTGAGTCTCCTTGACATTCCGCTCACCTCTCCTTTTCTTTTTTCCTCCCTCACCCCCCTCCCCCCTCTCATGCCTCCCTCTCCATCTTATCTTCTACTGGGTCATTTCATGTCCTTTTACATGCTTCTCTCCTTTCCCATGACCTATTTTCCTCTCCTGTGTCCTCTTTAAAAAAAGAAAGAAAAAGGGCTACCTTGAACTATGTCGTTGTGTGAGCACTGTGTGAGTGGAACCTCAAGTTTTTTCTTTTCTATTTTTCTGAAGTATGTATTCAGGAACATGTAGTATTAGTTTAATTTACTTCTGGTTTTTTGAAGGTGCATTGAGTTGAAGGGTATTATTTGTAAGAATGAGGTGGGGGTGTCACATATAGGAGCCATAAATATTTGCAGTGCTTCTTTACTATCTGTGTCCTGAAAAAGAAACAAGGTTGCATGAGGAGAGGAACTGAGAGTTAGATGGTTTCACTGGGGAAACGGGTGTGAACATGCTAGAAGGGTGACAGCAGGTAAGAAATAAACCGGGGTTTCGGCCCTGAAGGCAAACACGTCAGCTATCGTTGTTCTTACCAGGCGATAAAGCCAACAGTTTCCCTACATGTAGTTAAACTTCACCACTTTATTTTTTCAAGGTCACACTGCATATTGCCTTTAAGGCGAGCATAAATTAAAGCTGCTTTGCAATACCGTTTGGTTTGATGGTTCGGCTTCACAATTTTCTGACATGTAAATTGGTTGATGGGTAAACTGAGACCAGTCACAGTGATGTGCAGTACAAATAATCAGTGTGAAAATCAGCTGGGGTGCGCTAGAGGATTCAAAGGAAACTGATGCAGACAGGAGAAAAAATTAAATCTGCACCAAGAAAAGTCCACACAGGTAACACAAAAGTCAAACACAGGTCAGCCTACTGTGATATGATTGCGCTGTGTACTTTGAAAGACTTCTTTATATCAAATAGATTTTGGATCAAAAACAATATATGATACTCGGGCAAATCTTAACTAATAAATGCTGTACCAATTCATTGTGATGAGAAGTAACTTGTGAGTAGTTCTAGGTGGACTGCTGAAAATCCAAACACATTTCGGTGTGTGTTATATTGTTTTTTTCATATACTGGTAGAATAGTGCTAGGCCTTAAGAGTTTGGGATATGGTACTCTCGTCTACAGTGATGACTAATGGGGAAAGAGTGTTGGTGACCATTTGGAAGTCCGGTAGCACCTGTGGTCAGATGGGGGCAGAGTCAGAAACATGTTGTACAACCAGCATGTGGGCTACTCATGCTTGTGCTGTTGATAGTGCTCTGAGTTAGGATGCCTGGGTCGTTGACCCGGAGTTTTGAGTTTATTATATTATTTATCATTTCTAGTCTTTGGTTTCTTTGTTAGAGTTCTGTCTTATGGTTACGTCTCCGTTCCCTCTGTTGCAGTCCCTGCCTGTGAGTCTGTCTTTAAGTTCAGTCTGTGTTATGTTTCCTGTTTTACTTTGAAAGTCCGTGTCTCATGTTAATGCGTCTGGTTTTGCTTCCTTTGTCTTGTTAGGCCTGATTTGCCCCAGCTGTGTTTCCCTCCTGTTTCCCATTCCCCGATTGCTCCCTCTGTGTATTTAAGCCTTGTGTTTCTGTGTCCGTGTCGCGATCTACCGTTTACGATGCTGTGTGTTCTGTCTGCCTGCCTGCGTTTATTATTTGCGTTTTGGAAGTTTGTTACTTTGAGTTCAGCATTAAAGCTGTTTTTTGAGTTCACGTCTGTTTCCGGAGTCTGCACTTTGGGTCCTTTTCCTGCCTGCACACAGCCGTTCCATAACACTCTGAGAGACAGCAAATTCTGGTATCAATCCAAAGCACACCTTTCAGCTTTTTGTTTTTCATTGCAAAAGTATTTGTATTTGTGTCCATTTGCAAATGGGCAGCAGCATAAATTCAGACTTCACAATGTTATATTTTCTTCACTTGTAGATCCTCATGCTAAGCGATTGTTTGGTCTGTTGGCAACGTGCAATACTTAGTCTTTACCTTTCTCAATGTGATTATGTTGCTTATATACTAAAAATAGGGCATTTTAGCAATTTACTAGGTGGTTGCTAGGCAATTCAACTGTGGGTAAAAATAAAACGCTTTTGCTGTGAAATTAAAATGATAGGATGCTTTTATAAGGTGTTGTAGGTGCTTAAAGGCTAAAAGCAGGCCATTTGAGCCCGTTTCTAAGTGGTTTCCAGGGAACATGATAGCATCATAACACATCATTCGTGTGTAAATTAAATGCTACTGTCATGATTAAAATTATATGGTATTTTATAGGTTTTTATGGCTTAGTTTAACTTGTTTGCCAGGTGGCTGGTAGGCAACATGATGCCATCATAATATCTGATATAGATAAGAACCTTCAGGGGTCTAAGATGTAGCTGTCTGCCAAATGGAGTTCCTCAAACCCTGAGAGTATTAGGAGTTGGCGGACAAAGAAACGAACGTACAGACAGATTTCATGCAATGCAGGTTTTTTAATTAAGGTACAATGTTAATAAGAATAGAATAAAATTCCCATATATAACATCTGTCATATGACATATGTCAATAAAAATAGTCTGTAATGTGACTACGGGCAGACCAAATGCTGAACACATCTAAATAGACAAATGCACTGAACCACAGCCTCTCATTATGCAGCCCTCCTGGCATTGGCAGAACCAATGCTCTTCCTGAGTTATATGAAACACACCGTGCGGTCTCAGTAGGCAAAGAGTAGGATTCAGGAAAACAATTATAACCCCAATAGCATGAGCATAATATGGAACAAGCCCAGAAACAGTAATTACAAGATGGGTCTATTAATTGAAGTGAGCTAATTTGTCCCCACTCCGGTCTGTGGGTACTGAACGATGTCTGTGGCATCTGAGAAGACTGAGGTATTAACGAAAAAATAAACAGACACTTCCCTCGTGTGTGCATTAGTTGCTTTTTTGCCTCCATGACAAAAGTACCGTGTTTACCCAGATTTGTTCCCACTGTAAACAGCTCACACTCATCTAAGTGAGTCTGATTATTTTGAGCAAGTAAGCTCACGGTGGATCTATTGTTAGCACTTTGCGTTTATGTAGATTTCTTTCAAAAACAAACTGTCTGCAGGTGAGAATTTATGGACAGCTAACCTGTCCAGTTTTTTTATTTTTATTCAAGCTTTTATCTCACCGAGTCAGGTCACTGGTATTGGCTTGCTTTTCTGCCAAAGTCAGTCAACAATGACCTGGCTGCAGCTGATGTCAGACCCCGCTGCCAGGCTTGTGACAAACACTCTTGCAGGTCCCACATCGCCACATGGCTGTCCTATTTTTATTGGCTCCCACTGAAGTACAGATTTGATTTCAAAGTCTTTTTCATTTCACACACGGCACCATGGTCAGGGGCTGACATTGCTTTAAATGAAACACTGAGTCCTCGCGTGGCCTGATGGATGAAGTCCAAGCTGAAAAAAGTCCGCAAATGAATGTCTTTATCTACAATCTCCTCCCACGTGGAAAAGTTCTGATTGAGTTCTGGATGATCTTATATTTGTCCATATTTATTTACTGTGGTAAAACTGCTAATATGCTGACATAGTTTTCTTATTCTGGGTGGTCACATAATGTCATTTTCACTCTTTTTACTTTCCTTTCTTAGGAACTAAAAACGCCTTATAGTGTGGCTTTGTAGAAGACAGTGGTTTGGTTTAACATATGCCACTTCACAACAGTGAGCCTGCACACTGACAAATTATGAGTTTGGAGCCCCATCTCAGTGATGCCATGACCCAGTCCATCACGTGGACACCGTACGTGTAACTGAGACACACCAACGACTTTGACAAAATGTCATTTGATGAGCAGGGAGGGGAACGGGCTGGATGTTGCACAAACTTTTGTGTCAGAGTGATGTATTTATTATTCATGTAATTTGTGATATTTTTTGTGAAAATCTGACATGAACCAGTGAGTGAAGATGATAAATTCATCATACAGCAGCTGCTTTTTGAGCTCAAAAGAAGAGCTGCTTCCAGTAATTAAACCTCTGTCCTTCACTGTTCATTATGTGTTTCACACTGTGACTGTGTTGCCAACTCCCATTACCGCTGACAACAATGTTGCCAATCGCTCGCTGCTCGTGTATCTTTTTTTGTGTGTGAAATGGAGAAAAGAACGACGAAGGAGCGGTTAAACAAGATGGAAAGAGATAAAATGGAGGAGAGCGGAGAAAGGAGGAGAGCGGTCACTGAAGATGAAGACGGGAAAAAGGGAGAAAATGTGATGAAGATATGTCAAGAGGAAGAGGTGGGGAAGACGAGACCTATTGCTAATAAAGCTGTGTCGTGACAGTGGGGAGCCAGACATTCAATCAATACTTGCCCCAGAGGTCACAAACACACACTAATAAGGATGCACACACACACACATGCACACACACATAAGCCCACAAACAGCCTGACAGCATGTTGCTGAAGCCCGAGGCCATAACTCTGACAAAAAGGATTCCTGCCACAGATACACAGAGAGACACGACCGGACAAGAAGCCTGCTGTGGCAGAACATAAATGGCACACACACACAATCATACACAATCATAAACACATATCTTTCAGACTGTGTGACAATGATGCAGTAAACTGTTGATGTGAACACTTTGAACTCCTTGCACTCGCGCAGTGAGGTCCCATGAGGTCCACCAGGTGGACAAATTGTGCGTTTGTTAAACTGTGTCATCGTCAGGGAGACAAGTGTCTGTGTCGTTAAGCCTGTCACGTTTGGGCCGTCAATGTGACCAGGAAGCGAGAGACGCCTGACGCAGTGCAAATATCACATTCAAATGAGTTGTGATGACTTAGCAGAAAAACGTAATATATTTAATGAAAATGAATTAGATGAAGCAGTCTACACATGGTTGCGTGCATTTTAAACACAAACACACACACATTCAGGCACAAAATCCCTAGTGAGGTCCACTTAGCTTATTGGACTAGAAGTGATTGATTTAGTTTAGTTTAGTGGCTGATGGATGGCAGCTACTTCAGAACAACACACACACAAACACCCACCCACCCACACACACACACAGAGACACAAACATGTGATGCAAACCTTGTGAAATAGTTAAAACTAATATTAATATTTGTTGTATCTTGCAAGGCTGCCTTATCAGGGACTCGCAGAAGTCTGCTTTGAATTTCAAAATAAGCACTCCTCTGTGTATACGTGCGCATGTTTGTGCGTGTGTGTGTGTGTGCGTATGCACGTGTTGCACTGTTAAATACACGTCTAACTCCTTGCCATCGTGGCCCATGCACTTGTCAGAAATAAACAGCGGGCTGCAGATATCTGAACACGTCATGTGCACATTTGCAGACATGTTCAAATAGGTTAATGGTAGAAAAATGCCATTCTATCCAGACTCTCAGGCTGCCGTGCTGAAACTGCATTTTCACCTTGTCGACAGAAGGCAACATTACTGCGACAAGAAAAATAAACACTTCATTTGGTCAGCACATAACTGCAGCAGTGTGTGCTGGATTTTAACCACCTTTCGCAAAGCAAGAGCTGCACTGCTGTAGCGTGTATCTTCTCCTCTTATCTTCTGTGCGTGTTTGTTTGTGGTTGTACTTGCGCATTACCTCTGAGCGGGCACAGTCATACACAAAGATTATAGTACGGCCATTAATTCTCTTCCACAAACATACTCGTGCATGCTCAAGGTCAACCGTTTGAACCCTGGCCATGTTATCTGCCTGTGTTAATCCAGTTTAGCATGCATGTGTATGTGCATGTGTATGTGCATGTGTGTTACCCCCAGTGAACTGTATATATCACCTGCACCATTTTGAGATGACTGGTTAAAGAGCAGCTGCACAGCAGATTACATGCTTGTGTCAAAGGTGGGCATTATGTGAAGGTATTTAACCACAGTGTAGTAGTTTACACATTCACTTAACAAGCAAAAGATCCTCAGTTCGATCCTGCGAGGATGCACAAATCCCTTTGGGGTTGCCTCAAGAAGGGCATCCAGTGTAAAAATCTGCCAAATCAAATATGCGGCGTAACCCTTTGTGAATACGAGAGCAGCTGAAAGTAGCTTTTTTAACAGATGTATGCTATTCTGCCAACACACACAGCAGCTCTTGTGGAAAAGTTACGATTCTTCAAAAAATATGAATATAAACAAAAAGGGGAAAGAAAAGGAGGGCAATCTGTCTCAAAGAAACTATCCACCGCAATGCAGGCAACACAAAAACACGGGCATGCAGCAAGCACAAAGATATGCGCCTATACTACCAAAGTAAGATGAGAGAGCAGACACTTCAGTGGAAACCTGAAGAAACCTGATTCTTTGCTTTAACTCGAATCACTTCAAAGATAAAACTGATGGAAGTCAATAGTTTATACTCAGTACCAAAAAAAGAAAGAAAAAAAAGATAAGATTGAAAGGACAAAGGAAAAGGACGGGGAGAAGCGGGAGACGAAGAGACAAATAGAAGCAGGTAGACAGATTAGGAGACATGACACAACAGACAAGGTGAAAATAGATGGGGGTGAAGTGATTGATAGATGGCAGACAGCTGCAGAGGAAAAAAACATACAAGAGGAAGGACTGGGTGGGTGAAGGGCAGAGAGAGTGGGAAGAGCATGTGCATGTTTCAGTGCAGTTAAAAAGATTGATGAGGGAGGCAGAGGGACTGACGGTAACTTGTAGGGCAAGTTCACGCGTCTCACATGTCCCCACTGTGCATATTTCATGTTTCAACCCAAAACAGCACACTGATCACTTTGTTTGTATCATGCCTGTACTGAGGTTAGCATGACATTAACTTGACAGCCATGTTTGATGTGAAACAAGTGAATAAGGCTTCAGTCACACAGGTCTAGGGATCGGTCAGCGATCATACGGCAAACACTGGTCGAGAGGGAAAAATGTGTTCAGGGATATCCTCCTTGCTTCTTGTGTTTTGCAGATTTCTGTGGTCACCTGTAGATTGCAGGGAAGATGCTGGCTTGTCTCCACACACCCACTAATTACTATCAAAATTGTGATGTAGCCCAGAAATGGAGAGCTTTGACCATCAAAGTAAAAGCCGGACATTTTGAAACATGTTGGCTGCACCCCTGAGATAAAATATTTACTTTGACGGCAAAACTTTCTGTCGCACTTTTTCAAGTTTTACAACTGTTTGGGTAGAATGTTTGCAGACATTTCCCATGCAAACTACAGCTGGCCGTGGCAATCTCCTCACGGTGTTTTTTTTGTGAAGCAACGTCTTTGAAATCGATTTCAACAGCTACCAACCGCTAGCTAACCAATCATGGAATACACGTTTCTTTCTTTGCAACTGGTGGTTGCATAACATCTGAGAGCTGGTAGACCACTCTCAAGCGATGTGCATAGAGAAACCTCTAATGGAGTTTCTGTAGCTTTAAATTGAACTGAAACAGTTGCTTAACACGCCCCTTTCAGGAACACGTGACAGTAAGTAGACCAATAGGAGCAGCGCAGCTCATTGGGTAGACTACACAACTTTACACAAAGTTACTTGTGTAAAGTTGTGTGTATGGTTTTAACATATATCAGCTATTTTATTGGTGCTTTAAAACTTCACCAACAGCTGGTCGCAGAAGATTGGTGCCTGTGTCTGAGCCTGGTTCTGCTCAAGGTTTCTTCCTGTTAAAGGGGCGTTTTTCCGTCCCACACTCTCCAAGTGCTTGCTCATAGGGGGTCATCCGAATGTTTGGGTTTCTCTCTATTATTGTACGGCCTTTACGCTAAAAATTGTGCCTTGAGACGACTGTTGTTGTGATTTGGAACTATATAAATAAAATAAATAATTTGCTGGCCACATTAAAAACAATATTTCATAGTTTGTCTGACAGAAACATAAATAAATACATCCATCAATACATGTTGTGCATTTGGCTGAAATAAAACCCAGTAAAAGTGAGTTCTGAGAGAAGCAAACAGTTGAGGTTAACTGCACTGAAGCACATAAAGTGACAATAACAAAGAGAAACACACACAGTATCGCTCCTTGAAGTTCCCCCAGTTTGTGGTTGTCCCTCAGCTTTACATTCTCCCCAAAAGCTCCGGCCTGTGTGCAAACGATCAAAGCTAATAATTACATCAGCCAAATTAAGCACGCTAGACAACAACAGGGTTTTCTGCTCCTGTGGGAACACCATCAACTGAAGTATTTCACTTTGTTTTCAGTTCTTCAGCTGGCAGGAGAACATGAAAGTGTCAGTTTGGTTATTTGTAGCCTATATTAATTTTCATCGCTTTACCCGCTGTCACACGGCCCTTTTTGATGTGTTACCCGAGCCATTATGTTTCTCTCATTAAGCCCACCAGACTCCATTGACAAAAAAAGAAGAAGCACTAAGTTTACCTCAGACAACACGGGGTTGCTGCCTGACTATGGTGAACAGCAATCCCATAAACTAACTCATTGATTCTCCACATACACTGATCCAGGAAGAACAAGAGGGCGGAACAAAAGGCGAATTTAGCCCAACTCCTATTGGTTACATATTTTCACGATGTTCACGAAGAAAGAAAGAAAGAAAAAAGGCGACTTGGTGACGAGACATTAAATACTGAGCCTTTGCTTTACACCTGGTATTAATGGGAAACCGTGCGTAATCTGGCACCTGTGATGTGACTCGGATCAGTGTCAGTGTCAGCTGTGGCAGAGGATCTCAAATGTAAGAAAAAGTATTGCATGTGGATTAAGAAAGAAGTGAGTTTACCACACCTCTGCATGAGGCAAGCAGCTTAAGGCTACATTAAGTGCTTTCAACATAGCGCACCCTAATCTCAAAAACTCTCTTTCATTTCTTGGTACCGTTGTGTTAAAGCAAACACTTTGTTTGTGGTTCAGGAGGCAGAGCTGGTCATCTACTAATCAGAGGGTTGGTGGTTTGATCCCTGTCTGTTCCAGTCTGTGTGCTATCCTACAGTGGCCCTGAGAGGCCAAACAGACTGCAACTTAAGAAAACACCAGGATTAAGAAAAACGCTGCAAAGCGCACAAAACACAATGGAAATAGGAAAAACGACAACGGAAATAGGAAAAAACAGATTTCCAAAAGCACAAGGGAAGTGTTTCTGGGGAGACAATAACCCGACGGACCAGTTGCAGGAACCAAAATATGCTAAGAATTGCGCTGGGAGACACTTAAAAGAAGTGGAGGATCTATCGGTTTTGTGAGGAAAGAAAAGATGGGACGTAAGTGTGTTAGCCTAACTATTAGCCTAAAAATCTGTCATCAGTATTATATGAATCATGATGAAACACACCTACCATGTTTTGGGTTCCTGTAACTGGTCCGTCGGGTTATTGTCTCCCCAGAAACACTTCCCTTGTACTTTTGGAAATCTGTTTTTTCCTATTTCTGTTTTCTTTTTTTCTATTTCCGTTGTGTTTTGTGTGCTTTTGCAGCGTTTTTCTTATTGCTGGTGTTTTCTTAAGTTGCAGTCCGTTTGGCCTCTCAGGGCCACCGTACTATCCTTTGGTAAGATCCTGAACCCAGAGTTTGAATAACACGTTGATCAGAGAGTGGATTTTAGAGAGAAAAAAAGTGAGCAGAAAAGCAATATATAAGAGCCAGTCCGTTTTTCATTTACTAATCAAAACAGTGTAGCTGCAGGAAGATGAATGCATAAAAAAAGTATTTCGTGGCATCAGATTTTATCCTTGTTTCTTTCACACTGATATCTGGCTGTGTTAAAGTCACCTAACATGGGTAATGCTATCGATAGCAGGAGAGAGTTCCCTATCAGAGTTTTCCACATAGTTTGAAGAAACAGTGGTAACAGGCAGATTAAGGTGCAAGGGTAAGGAGGGCTACTTGAAATGTCCACATATTAGAAAACTGAAACTGCTTCACCCACAGGTGCCTCTACGGCCTTACCATTCTAGTAGCGCTCAACCTCTTCGTGTCACACTGCAGAACTGGAGTTTATGGTCAGTCATTTTACACCCGCTGTCACGGTCGGGTATAAAAGTCAACACAGGCACTAATGACTTCATTTACATAATTTTCCTCTACGGGGTTCTATAATTTATGTTATTAAGTAAAATAAGCCCTTTGGATGAAGAGTGCACAGGAAAAATGGATTTTCTTCTGTGTGTTTGCGTGGATGCGCGTGTGCGTTTGGGCATCTCTCTTCCAGTCCAGCTGGTATGTGACAGTGCTGCCATGGCAACACGGAAAGCCGTCACAGCCAAAATGTCTGTTATTAGACTTGCAGATATAATTGTCCTTCTGTTTAACCCTTTTTGTCTTTCTATCTCTCTGTTCTGTTTATTTCTGTCCAAGTGATTATCAATTAATCTGCCCATCTGTTGATCTATCTATTCTCCTTCAGCCCCTCGATCGATCTTCCTGTTCATCAGCTTTTGCATCGATCCATCCTCCCCCGTTGCTCGCTCAATCTTTCTGCTCATGTGGAACATCTATCTATCTATCTATCTATCTATCTATCTGTATCATACAGTGGGTGTCTGCATTTTTCCTTACCTTTAAAAGGAACCGCCCAAAAGCATCAGCAAGGCGCGGAGGGACACATATAGAAGAGAGAGAGGGAGAGAAAGACAAAAGACTATTATTAGAAAAGAATATAGTGGAATATGCACAACTCAGCAGTTGTCCTACACTGTGTTTCAGCGTCATCTCGGTTTGACACGAGCTCAAAATGTCAAAACCAGTCACTGACGAATATTAGTTCCAAAAAATGTCATTGAAATATTAATTGTTATTGTTGCGCAATGATTGATTCATGATTACAAAATACTACAAAAACACGACATTGTGTAAATCATGGGATTCCACCCGAAAAGCCTTGCTTTGGTCAAAGGTGACCACGAGGCCCTGATGGAGAGGTCATCATGTCATCACACACACTTCCACAACGGAGCGAACGCCACCCACTTCCTTTTGTTTCTCTCTGACCCCTTAAAGCACACGTGGATGCCTGGACACGATGCATAAACACACACTCTGTGTGTAAAAACAGCTGTGTAGTTAATTATGCTCTGTGTGTGAGTGTAATTAGGTGGTAATTATCATCATCAAGACAAACGTGGGCTTATAATTCTTAAAAAACCACAGTGTCCTGTCAGCTTTGCATGTGTGAGAGAGGGTGTGTTTGTGGGTGTATACAGATACACATGTGTTTGTGCGTTTTTACATTTCCTCGTGAACCATACACAACACCTAGTGTGCATTTGTCTACACACCTGTGTCTTTGAGCTGTTCTTTTCAATACGTTTGCGTGTCACTCCTCTCGCATAGTTTTAAATGTCCTACTGCAGTTTCATCGTTTAAAGCCTGTGTGTGTGTGTGTGTGTGTGTGTGTGTGTGTGTGTGTGTGTGTGTGTGTGTGTGTGTGTGTGTGTGTGTGTGTGTGCGTATGTGCATACTCCTCTACAGAAAACTCAATATGGCAGGGTCAGCTCTGCAGAAAATGGTCCATTGAGCAGCAATTACATTCTGCTGCCAAGGACTCTCTGCTTGACTCTTGCCTTTTCTATGGAGCTTTACGTAAAACCGCTGAGCCCACACACAAACAAAGACACATTGCGTACGTGCGTGCACACACACACACACACACACACACACACACACACACACACACACACACACACGTACGCAGATACACACTTGTGGAACAGAGGATAAAGGAAGAGACTGAGAGCAAGAGTGGAGGAGGTGTGACTAATCTTCTCTTCCTCTGTTTGGAAAGACTGGAGGAGATGAGCGAGGGCTGTAAAATCATTTTGACGGGGAGGATTAAGACACTAGCAGACACACACATGCGCGCGCATGCACACACATATATACACACACACAAACACATGGACAGGTATACGCCCCTTCTCACACCTAGACAGACCAATATCTCTCACTGATACATACACATATGGAGAAACACTGCTACATCCTTGGCTCCAACATGCGCATGCAAACTCAGGTTTTCTCTCTCTCGCATTTATTATTATCATTTTAACACACCTACACACATGCTCACAAGCTCCTACACCAACAAGTATACAAACTACCAATTGCACCTGGCAGTAACATGGATCTCCTCTGACATTGTGTCTGATGCTGCCAAATGTCACTAACATCTGCCACGAGGACCAGATTTTTCTTTCCATTATGTTGCAGTTTGTTACACTGTCTCCACTCCTCCTTGTAATAATAAACCCTTAAAGGCTCCATGTCATTCAAATTTCATGTGCTCATATCCACCACAGGATAACTTTCTTCACACAGATGTGGGTTAGTTGGACCAGTTACACTGAATAAAGTTGAGGGCTAAATCAAACTACACAGCCATAACAGTGAGCTCTTTCTGGCTGAATTCAAGCTGCTGGGTAAAGGTCAGGTTGATCCTGCTTCACTGTAGTCAGACTTAACAAAGCTCAACTTAAAAAATGATCTATACTATTTGTAAACAAAGAATACAAATGTTTTTGGGCAATGAAGACCTACAATGCATAAAAATGTAAAAACAGGCAGCGTGCCATGTCAGAGTTAACCCCCTGCTGGGCCTACATACCGGGATGCTAATCTATCTTAATTATCCTGCTGTTTTCGTCATTTTCACATACAGAAAAACAGAGTGGATGAGTTCATAAACTATAAATAAATATAAAAAAAGTTTGAAAAGACCCTTTCCAGTGTTTTTAGTTTTTGGCATATTTTTCACACTTAAATGTTTCAGATCATTGAATTTAATATTAGACAAAGATACAAAATGCAGTTTTTAAACAACTGCAAAAGTTATCAAAACCTACAGGGCTGCCTAAATCTAATAACTGGTTGGGCTACCCTTGGCAGGAAGAACTGCAATCAAGTGTTCAGCCACATTGTCTGGACTTGGCCAAGCCATTCAGAGCTGGACTTGCTGCTGCGTAACCTGAGTGAGCTCGAGCTTCATGACATGAACTAATGGTCGGACATTCTCCTTAAGGGTTTTCTGGCAGAGAACAGATTTAATAGTTCCATCAACTATAGAAAATCATTAAGATCGGCCTGGACAGCAGCCTGAGACCATCACACTACCACCACCATGTTTGGTTATTAGTGCTGTCAGATGTAAAGGGACGCAAACCTTCCAAAAAGTTCGACTTTTCTCTCGTTAATCCACACAATGTTTTCTCAGAAGTTTTAGAGATAATCAGGATGTTCATTTGTTGATGGTGGATCTCACCCTGGTTCAGTGGAGTCCCAAAGCCTTTAAAATGCTTAATTTTTAAACCCTTTCCAGACTGATGGACGTCAATGACTGTTTCTCATCTTGTCTTGAGTGATGTGTTGCTTTTGAGACCGTAAAGATAACTTCACTTTGTCAGACAGATTCTACTTAAGTGATTTCTTGATTTAACAGGTCTGGCATTAATCAGGCTTCGGTGTGGCTACTGAAATTGAATTCAGCTGTCCAAAGAATCTGGCTAATCACAGTTAATCCAGGATTTAACAAGAGAAGGCAATTACTTTTTCCACACAGGCGCAGTTAGGTTTGGATGACCTTTTCCCTTAATAAATGAAACCGTCATTTTAAGACTGCATTTTGTAGTTATTCAGGTTATTTTTGTGTAATATTAAAATATGAACAGTTACATGTGACAAATATGCAAAAAACGAAGAAATCATGTAGGGGATAAATACTTTCTCATGACACTATACTATAGATTGTATCACCTTATCTCACCTTAAACCATTTCCTGTATCTGAACAAGACCAACCGTGGTATGGTGATCTGCTATAACCTATGTTAGCTTCTCGTGGATGTTTGAAGTCTGTGTCTGTAATGAAGACCCGGTCGACCCTGCAGTTCAGTACAGTCCCAGCCTGCAAAGTTTTATATCACTTCCCCAAAGCAGCATTGTCATGTCAATAGTTTAAATAATTGCTTTGGTATGTTCAGGTTTTCCCGTTAGTCTAAATGCTTGTAATTCCTCCACATGTGCTGCAGAAGTGTCCCAGAAGCATATCTCTGTGAGTGACGTTAAAAAATATAGGCTGAGCATATTTTTGATGAAGGCCAAATAAAATGTACTGAGCAGGTGAGGAGGACCGGATACCAGACACAGGAAGGGAATAGAAATTTTAGTCCATTTAAAAATAAAAGTCCTCTAAACGCTTTACTTCTGAAACAGTCATGTTGTGATTTAAAGCTTATTCCTACAAGGTAGGATATAATATATATATATAATAAAATTCCCGTACAGAAATGTCTGTAACACAAAAAAGGCCCATGTGGGATATCCTGTGTGTTCTTTTACAGAGACATTGAAAAACTTTGTGAAAATGAAAACAAAAGTTCTGCATTTGAACGTTTGGCAGCACGAGTTGTTCAAGTATGACCAACTGCTGGGTCTGATAGGTTACAGCAGGGTTAAAATGACAGAAGACACAAATATACTCACCATTCATCCAACACACGCGCACACACACACACAGAAACACACACAGGCCCTTGCATCCTGTCCATCTCTCAGTGCCACAGCAAGAGGCCTGTTGCCAGGATACAGGGGCTGTGTGTGTGTTTCCTGTTAGATCAGTCAAAGGAGGAGAAATACAATTTTCTGATCAAGCTGTCACTTTCCTGTCATTTTACAGCCTCTGATCTCCCGTGCCCGCTTCTCTGAATGCATGTGTGTTTTGAGAAGTGTGTTTGCCTGTAAGCCCCGATATGTGTTTAAGCACATTTGATGCAGTCTTGCATCTCCCTCGACTCCACATTAGTGAAATGCCAAATACATAATTAACATTTATCTTATGTTTCCTGGCACTGTATGACATAATTCTGTTGACATTTGCTATGCCAGTCAAGTGTAATTTAACTTTGTGTGTGTTTGTCTTTTTTCAATAAAGATATCAGGTGAAAAATTCAAGGAAGTTTTAAAAAAGCAAACAGGTTTTGCAGACATTTCAGCCTGATTTCAAAGTCATGAAAGACAAAATAAATATACCTTTACAGACCCCTCCCCCCACCACCACTTTAGACTACTCTCAGACCTCATCTTTAAGCTCCCCCATGTGAATTACGGTGGCCGTTTTGAAGCTTTCCTGGAATCTTACCTGAGCTGACCTGAGAAAGAGTTGAGGAATAAAAAAATAGCAGTGAAATATGGCGTCTGGTATTCTCATCAGCGGAAATAATACAAGAACATTCACTGCAAAAAGAAAAACAAATATCAAAAAGAAAAAAAAGAAAAAAAAGAATTCTGTGTTCCTCATAGATTCATTAGAAACAAGCGCACCATTTTAAGATCCGTCTGTGTCTGTGGTGGCAGGAATATCTGCAGAAATTCTCCCACTGCCAGTACACATATCTGGCAGAATACTTACAATTATAAAGCAATATAAAAGGCTTTTTGCCTCTGCACAACGCTGCAACAATACTGAACAGAATACACGCAAAAACTTTCCTTTTCAACCCAAGCTTTTTGATCTTCCTTTGTTTTCATGGTGTAGTTAGGGGGGAAAAAAAGCAGAAAAAGCTTCTGGTTTTTTGAAGCGCATGTTTTGTGCTTTGGTTTTTGTGTTTTTGTTTTTTTCCCTTCTTTTTAAGAAAAACCGTATGATCGGATGAGTCAGACTCAATTTAAGACAAGGCACTCGAGAATTAGGAAGCTGTCTTTTATACTAAAATCAGTCAGGGGTCTTCTTAAATGTTCTCCGCAGGCTGCTTAGGAAGATTCCTCCAAACTCCAAAGATATTTTTGGGTGAATTTTAAGGCGGGATTTAAAAGATTTCTGCATTTAAAAGGGATTAGTGCAACGACAAGATCAAAATGTTTCAACCAAACGCTAAAGAGTGGGTTGAGTTTAATGTAGAAAATCTCCCCCAAAAACTGGCTTAAACCTGCGAGTGAAAACAGAGCTGCGTACAGCACTCGTCGCTCTGATCGGAGGGTTACTGTGACTCATAGGTCAGTGTAGTTCGCTCCACTCAGAGGAACTGCTACTAATCTTTTACACCCACATAACCCCCACTCGCATTTAGATCTTTGTGTGAAGGAGGCCGCGACACAGAAGGCAAAATCAGGATCTGCGGCGCATACGCAGGAACAATCATTTACATAATAACTGTATTCATCAGAACGCTCCACTGAAAGGAGGAGAGTGCTGATTAATTCCTCACTTACGCCTTGATTTCTCTTTGTTTGAATGACACGCACAAAAACACATAGGGACACCTTACACCTTATTATGCAAAAAAAGAAAAAAATCCAAAAAACCTCACCCCGTCATAAGGACATCCATCATTCCACTAGTTGTTTTTAATATCACTCACTCAACTTCCAAGGTAACGGCAATTTGCTGGTTGTTTCCACGGTTACTGAGAGATGACTAACTCTAACAGGTGCTTTTTTTCCCATCATAACTAATTTCCCTTCTGACTTTCTGCTGATAGTTTTACTTGCAGGAGGATTTTGGCTCAGCACTATCACACGGTGCACTCAATGTTCTTCCTGTCGGCATTAACAGAAAAAATTAAATTAAGAAAAATTATAATATGACACTGCAAAACAGCACGCAAGCAGACAGGAGTCCATTAAATATCATCCACAGAATGGCCCCAAAAAGCAGGCTGTGCAGAGGAGGATACTTAGATGACAGAGTGCATTTGTCAGGACTCTCTAGTGGACAAACTATGTCATAGTGGCACTATTTTTAAATTATAAAATTGATAAAATGACCACGCACAGGAATATTTCATTTGGCTATTACATAACTGTCAAGTTATGGTGCTTTATCAACATGATGCAAAAATCTAATAACATTTGAAACATATCCCCGGTCGTCCACTACCATAAACTTGAAAAAGGTCCTGTCTAAAAATGGTTGTGGTCTGACTGCAAAATTGCAGAGTGGATATGAGAAAGGCAGCTGTAGGAGAACTGTTATTTCCACCTCCTATAGACCTTCTATTAGAAACCAGGAAATTTCTATATTTAAGTTAATGCATGCGTCGGCTATGTGATTGACAACTTATTTAGTTATGAAATGGCTGCGTTCAGATCGCAACGTAGCGTCTGCTCCAAGTAAAAAAGACTTGTATTAAAAAGTACCTGCTTTGTAAATATCCACATGTACACTGTGTCATCATGTGTTGCACAGTAACGTTTTCTGTCCAGGTACCTTGAACATGTCCCTCTCTGTACACAGTATGAAGCTGTGGTTTGTACCTGTATGATATTGTGGTTAGCTCCAAAGTATAAGAAGCAATTGTATGAGTTTGTGAGTATAGATAGATACCACCTCAAGGTAATTAAATGTTTCTACAGGATAAAAAGTTTCTTTAAAAAAGCTCTGCTTTGTTAAAAAAAGTCAACAAAGGCCATCCAGCTGAAGGATACAAAGCACGTTGAGATTGTCTTCTTCTGGATTTTACCTACAAGCCTTAAGAAACAGCTTCCTGTAATTTGAGTCATTTGTGTTATTTCAGTGAAATACTGTGCTTTGTCACGTTAACTCAATAGCTTTTTGTTAAGTCGGTTCAACATTTTAGAGTCAAGTGCAGTCAATTTCTCAACAAACTTATTCAACAAACTTGTGTGGAACCAATTTTTTTAAATCAATTAAAAAACATTTTATTTGAGTGCACAATATTTTGTTGAAATAAATAAATAGAAATGATTCAAGTTAAGTAAAAAAAACTTAATTTGTTCAAATCCAGCTAAAGGAGATTCTTTAAAACCAACAACAGTGATATTTCATGTTTCTGGGACTGCCTTTCATCAAAATGAAACATTCAGTGTCTAAATGTTATATATCTATATCTATATCTATAGGTGAGAGGCAGGGTTATGCCCTGCCAGTTTGACACAGGCTAGCACATAGAGACAACCATTCACACCTATGGGCAGCTTAGAATAATGAATTAACCTAACCCCACTAATTGCATGTCTTTGGACTGTGGGATGAAGCCACGAAACCTCCACACAGAAAGGCTAGTCGAACTCAGGACCGTCTTGCTGTGAGGCAACAGTGCTAACCACTGCCCCTACCTTTTTGGGGTATTTGTGACATGCCCTCTAACCACTAAGGCATCATTCCCTCAGGAACCAAACATCTAGTGACTCCAGTGAGTTCAGTGTTGCTTTTAAAGCTGGTTTGAAATCAGGTTTCAGTTGAACAAGCCTTCATTACTGAACTGACACAATTTTAGGGATACATGGGTTAGTCAACACGTGTTATGCACAAAAACTGAGATAAAATGTGAGAATGTGTTTTTATTGGATTAAGCAGAAGCAGAACATCCTCCATTAGCTACCGTAACAAGCGTAGCATTTCTGGATGTGGCATTTCTGCTTTATCTCCCTATCAGATAATGAAATAAATCTAATCTCTGCGTGTGAGACTCGCGCATGTGTGTAGGTGCTACATCTGAACTTTTCTGCATTGTCCATGAACATCTCTCAGCTACTGCAAACAGCGCCAATGCGGTCTCGTCTCTCTGTGCTCCTCCCCTCCTTCATCCCTCTCTCGCACTCTCATGTGCCCACTCACTGCCACTCACACTGATAGACACAGGAAAACACACAGATGAAGTGAAATTAAATGAAAAATGAGAGGATGGGATGTAGAGAATAATAGCTCCCCCTTCAGTTTGCACACAAGTTTGTGTAGTCGCTAGCACTGCACCAGCTTGGACTGCTGTTTCAAATAATCTTAGGATATCAGCCCTGGACTCACTGCTTGTTCTTCTCTGCACTCCCTGTGGCAATAACACATCTTTGCCGTTCCCCAAAACCTCTGTTGCGCGCTCCTACAGTATATACACAAAGACTGAGCACTTTCACACTCCCCAAGGCCTCCTTCAAGCAAAGTACACAGCTCATTGATGTATCTCTGCTTCCTGACCTTCCTCTGCCTTGCACTTACAGTATCTTTTTTTCAGTTTCTCTATTCCAGTCCACAGGTAAAAGCATGTATAGATATAAACTGACCTTTAGCACTGTGAATGTACACAGAAAAACTGGCAATACTAACCAATGGGGACCGAGATGCAGAATAGCACTTTTCCTGTTTCCTCTCTCAAATCTGCTTTGCCCATTTAAACCAGTCATTATCTCCCTTTTGTTGGGCGGAGCTTATGTCTACTGCAGGCGTATTTTTACGCCTACATGCCCTTTGTTTGAAGAGGATTGTGCTGATCGTGTCCCCACAATTTACTGTGGGCTGCAGTTTTACTTTCACTTTGATCAGTGTCAGCATGTATCATTACGGAACAGTGAACAATATACCCCGAGGTTGGAGGACTATTAAGAATCTGACAAAATAATTACAATGTAATTTCCCACAAAACCGATGCCCACATTTTGTCGAGCTGCTTACTCACTCGTGTAAACCTAGATTTAGACTTGTTTTTTATGTTTCTTGAAAGTCTGATATGTGATAGGGAAACAGGAAGAGTTATCTGAAAGGTGTCAGCCAAGTAATCAAACTTAAGCTGTTCAAAATTAGTGTTTCCCACACTTTTTTATTTGGGTGGGGCACCCTGATATACTATTAATGCTCATTCTTGTACATTTGCAGACATATTTTGACATATATTGAGGAATCTCTTTGCTGTGACACTCTTTTGAAAGTCTAGTAGCAGCAAACCAACTGCCTGGGCATTTCCAGTCTTCTGCTTCTCTGCTGGCTCTCTGGCTATTTGCAGAGTTGCACATTCTCCAGCTCTCCTGTTGTGGACCTATACTGGTTATGATAGTCTTGATTCACTACAGCTTCACTCTAGTCAGAGAAGAAATTAGTCTCAAGTTCACCATCAAGACCTGAAGTCCAAGAAAGTGGAGTTAGCATGCATTCTCAGTGTGTGTGATTCACTATGGAAGCAGCTGATTATTGCTCTTCTGTTTATTTTTCCCAATGTCGCCCTACTTATACAGCTGTGTGAAAAACTAAGTGCGCTCCATGATTCAGTAGCTTGTACATCCACCTTTAACAGTAAATTCATTGTTTCTATATCACTATCAGCCTCTCGCTTGTTTTTGGAGGTATTTTGACCCACTCTTTACAAACTTGCTTCAGTTCATCAAGGTTTGTGGGTATTCATTTATGCACAACTGTCTTAAGCTGTGCATAAACTTTTACTGGGCCATTGCAGCACCTTCATTCTTTTCTTTATCAGCCATCATCTTGTAGATTTGCTGCTGCTGTGCTTGGGATCAGTGTCCTAGCTCCTGGACAGGCCTAGCTCCTGGATGGGCCTAGCTCTGCACATTTGACTCTAGAATACAGAGGAGTTCTTGGTCGACTCAATGACAGCAAGATGCCCAGTTCTTGTGGCCACAGAATAAGCCTAAATCATCATTCCTCCACCACCGTGCTTAACAGTTGGTATAAGGTGTTTGTGCTGATATGCTCCGCATTATGGCCATAAACATAACAGTTGTTCAGATACAACTCTGCAAACGTAAGCAGTGCTTTCTATGTACTTTTTAGAGAAAAAAACGGCTTCGAAATGTAACTCTTTGGGCTGTTTGCATTTTTTCTGACCTTGGGGTCAATTTGGTGGGACGTCCACCTGGAAGATTGTGGCATTGTGTTAAAACACATCTGATTGCTCCAAAAGTGCAAACTGCGAAAACAACTGCTTTTTTTAGAGGTGCTCACACTTGGCGATGATCAGTAAATCAGTTGCATTTGATTAGCAGCACCTGGCTGTTGCTGACCCTCTTAATTCCTATGGAAACAGTACCAGTGTGTCTGCTAACCATTTACTTTTAAAGTCACAGTGTAATGTCATTGACATTATGATCAAAGGACTATCTGTAAAACAGTATCTGCTCACATAAACTACTGATGTAGTAGTTACAATTTCCATGCATTTAGGTGGGAATAGATATTTGCAGTTAGTTGTAGTTATACCGATTTATTTATCATCTCCAGAAAACTTTTGATGTTATTTTCCCACAATCCCTCATTCAAACTCTTCTAACAGATGTACAGCTGTTGTACGATGTTTAGAAATCCTCTTTTTTCCCAAACTTTTGGGTTCATTTAACTTCTTCTGTAGAGAACATGGCCCCCCAAAAGCAGTTAAATGAACCTAAGCAAAACCTCATCATCTGTCTTTTTACGTTTCTTCCCAAAACAGCTGAATCTCACCAGGATCACCCAGCGAGGGCACATCATGGTGTGCTACAGAGTGAGACTTGCAGAGATAACAGAAAGCACAGCTGAGGAGACGAAGTGACGTCTCACAGGAGATGAAGAGCAGAAAGATTGGCAGGTAGAAGAGGGTCAATAATGTTAAGACAATGGATGAGATCAAATGGCTCATCTTTGTCTTTAAAGGATGAAATATTTAATTTCCTGGTGAAACACGCATGGAGGCATTTAGTGGCCGAGGGAGAGGCCTCTAATATTATTTTATCAGCCGCAATAACCAAAACAAACACACATCATCACTGCAGACCCTCTTAAAGGGACTGATCTACACATATCCAAATTAATACCCACTGCATCGCGCTCTCTCTCTCTCTCACACATACTCACACACACACGCACACACACACACACACACACACCAGCGCTCTGCATCACTTATCCCTCTTTTCGAGCGCTAACTGATAATTTGGCTCTGCCATTTCCATGGTAACACAGAACTGGATTGCCTGTGCAGGCATTTCGACATGTCTAAATATACTCGCTCACACACGCACGAATACATACGTGTTGCCTCAGATAAAGCCATGCAGAGAGCTATGACTAAATGCCAAGAGTTTTCGCTGTTAGTGTGCATGTGTTGCTCACACTGTGGTGAAATAAAACTGATTGCACAGATGCACGTGCATCCGTTTCAGGGACAAAAGTCAAGTCCCTGTAATGTAAATCATTTTAAAGGTTAGTCGAGTAGCAGTAATTGTAAGGCTGAGTCTCCAGTCAATGTAATGTCCTCTAAAGAGATGGAAACTGGACTCTGTGTGTGTGTGTGTGTGTGTGTGTGTGTCTTTGAGCAGGCAGTATCAGTGTTGTCTTATTAGGAAAGGTCATTTTCTTTTTTGTCATACAGACAGGTTTCCCCAGCTAAGAGTCAAATCTGAAAGGTTCAGTGTTTCTTCCAGCGTGTCCTGCAAAATGTGTCCAGCTTTTCTGCATAATTTTCCTCACTGAGCTGAAACTACTGAAGACGTTGTTGTTTTAGCCTCTAAAACCACTTTTACCAACCAGCCAATAATACGGAGCAGAACTTCGTATATACAGCAGCATCATGTAGCTCTATTTTATTCTAATCGGATAAAACAGAAGCACGCAGAGAGAAATGGGCATGTGACAACATGACATTCAGCAGTAACAATGCATCGCCTCCTCTATTGTCCTTTTTTTGTCTGTCCTCTGGACATAACCCCGACCTTTTTCTCTGTCTCTGTCTCTGACTTTCAGTTCGATGACTTGAATTAAACAGTCAATCTATTCCTAGAGGGAGCGGTATAACCTCTCCTCTGTTCCCATTTCTCCTCCCCTACTACCTTAACTGAATACCAAACAGGAAAGATGCAGACTTTGTAAACAATTTAACCTGCAGTTAGCTCTGTATTACTATAAAGTTAATATATCGGTATGCAGTGAGGAAGCCGTGAAGAAAAAGGCAGCGTCAGATGTGCAGTAAGTACAGTTTCCAACAATGCAACCAGTGAGTGAGAGAAGGAAGGTGGAAAGGAAGTTGTGCACCCTGCGTCACAAAATAATGATTGCCCGAAAGGCAATTTCAATTTCTGCTTTCACTTCAAGTCTCCGATGCATAAAATGTGCATTAAATGAATCAGTCTCACCAACTTCCTGTTTTGCTTACAGCTTGAAACAGTTTGAGATGGTTTCTTGGTTACAGGGACTGAGACTGATAATTGGAAAGTTAAGATGTTAGATCCAGGCAATTTTAATCCTCTAACGATTACTCTGAGCTGTCTGGGTAGTGTCGGTGACATTTTTCTTATTTGGATTGGAGGAGATCTATAACAAAGCAAGAAAGAAAGACAGACAGACAGACAGACAGACAGACAGACAGACAGACAGACAGACAGACAGACAGACAGACAGACAGATTGATTGATTGATGATGGCAATATTCATCTTACTCTACCATGACCTTCCAATAAGCCATATACATATACAAAAGCATTCATAGCTACACAGTGATATGCATGCATACAACAAATATATGCAATTATACATCTATGCATGCATTAACCTATACTATACACACCTGTACCCTTAGATTCACCCACACCAACACTTAACCACATTACATAGTCTTCATCTCAGTTTTAATCAATAATCACGACACCTGTTAGTGGGTAGGCTATATTAGGGAGCAAATTGCCAAAAAAGCTTAATGCCAGGGGTCAGAATACATAGTGGATTGCAGTTTGTTGCAAATAGGCGTAGGCTCAGATCAGTCAGGGTGTTCATGCTGACCCTGTCCACCAGCAACAATGGGCACTTGGTCATCACAACTGGACCCCGGAGCAATGGTTGGGCTGGTCTGATCCACAAAGCAAAAATGGTTCAGGAATGGTTTGATGAGCACAACAATGAGTTTGAGGTGCTGACTTGACCTCCAAATCCTCCAGATCTCAATTCAAACAAACAGGTCAGATCCATGGAGTCCCCACCTCCTAACCTACAGGACGTAAAGGATCTGTTGCTAACATCTTGATTCCAGATACCACAAAAGGGAGCCCAACACAATATTAAGCAGGTGCTCATAATGTTATGCCATATATAACGAAACAATAAAGGCTACACAAGCCAATGAATGCTGAATATACACATAAATTCATGTGTCAAGCTGAGGAGAAATCGCTATCGTATCAGTTGTTTATTGAGTTTGCATGATGAAGGTATCGCCACTGGAAAATAGGGACAATTTAAGAGCAACCTGACACAGTGTCATTAGTCATGTTCTCACTACTGCATGCACTGGTGTGTGTGAGTGTGTATGTGTGTGTGTGTGTGTGACAGGCAGCAGCTGTGGCGTCTGTTAGCGCTGCCTGTGATTAAATCATAAATAATTAAAGCTTTGAAAGAGACAGAGGGCGAGGAAGAAGAAGAGAGGAAGAAAGAGGAAGAGGGAAGACAGGAGTAAGTGTAATTACAATCTCTGTGGGGTTTTCATTTGATTGTTGAAACAAGTGCAGAGCTAATGTATTTGTGCAGGCTTACCGTACACTTTCTTTCTGTATTTCTTTCTTTCTTGCTTTCAAGCAAATTAAATGTTGGCTAATCCTCCTGGCATAGACCGAGGTGATTGAGCACGTGCAACTACAAACATGCAACGAAGTGGAAGGAAATTTGACAAACCCAACGTTTCTGTTTGCTTTTTGCTTTTCTTGTTGGGCAACCAGAAAAGCTGTTTTCTGTGGCACCGCTCAGCTTGCAGGTACGCAGTCTTCATTAAATCACAGAAACACTTTGGTAGGTGAATCGCTGGCATGTCTGCGCTCTAATGGAGCCTGTGCCAGTCAAAACCACAGCGAAAGCATAAAAGTAAGCAGTTGTGTAACAGTGACCCCCTTCATGTCTCTCTATTCCCTCACCTCCCACACGAGCACTTCATCTAAGTAACATGCGTCACAGCTTTGGATGGAGCGGATATTTTATCCAATATACGAAGCATCAGCAGTCATCTTTTTTTTTTCCCTTTCCCACTCATGCAACACTTCTCTCTCCTTCCCTCTACATTTGTCATCTATTGCTCGTCTTTGCTGTTCCATTTCCTTATTTCTCTTCGCGTACAAGCCGCTCTCTCTTTCTTTTGAGACCTCTGTCTCATCTCGATGCTTCGCTGACTGAGCAGAAAGCCAACGTGTGGGAACATTACCCTTTCTTTTCACTTTCCCACCTACTGTGCCGCACCTTTACTCTGTCTTCCTCCCCTTTCCTCTCCTCAGTCTTCCGCTCTCCATTTCTTCTTTTTCAACTCACCTCATTGTCTCCTTATTTCATTCCTATAGCTGCGACTACTTCTAAGGTGTGCAATTATTCCTGCAGTAGAATCTTACACGTACTTGAACCAGTGTGTGTGACTGTGTGAATACTTATGCGTATACTAGACATGCCTTTAATTTAAAAGATGCACACATTGTTTGGCAGCAAAATGCTAAACTTTAAGGTTAGACAGTTCTGCACAGAGGTGATCATTTCATACATGCCCAGTGATGGCAAAGGTAAATGGACTGGTTCTTATATAGCTCAAAGCACTTTATATACCTTGCCTCATTCACCCATACAAGCACTTGTTTTCTATGCCTAAGTGCTTTCTATCTAACACTACGATGGATGCACCAGAGAGCAACCTGGGCTTAAGTATCTTCCCCAAGGATTCTTGGGCATGCAAACAACCAAAGTAGTCAGTAGTCAGGGATCAAATCCTCAACCCTCTGATTAGCAGATGACCTGTAGTACCAACGTTGCTCTTTAGTAGCAGCATAAGCGTCAGATCGGCCATCATGCACTGACACTGGACATAAACGGCCTCAGTGCGGCCAAATCTCCAAGATTTCGAAGGATAACAGTTTTATTTAGGATAAGTTTTTATTTTTGTTGTTTATTGAATGAAAGTTTTGTTGAAGAAGAGTTAAATACCACAGAAATTTGCATCTCTGGGCTGACAGACACAATGCTAACGAATCTTGTGCGATTTTATACTACTTGAGGAAAAAAGAAAAAGGACAAAACAAATGGAGCAAACAAAGCAAACTGTCACAGCAAAGCAGGCAAAAACCCTCTTAGAGACACTACAAGATCTGAGATTGTTTTCAAGCACTCCAAACAAAGAGTGAAGCGACAAAAAGACGCTGCTACTTAGATCATCAAGTTGCTTTATTGAGCCACCGATTTCGTGCCTATTGCACCCCCGTGACCATGCATCAAGACAAACACCAACGCGACATGCCTTATCTGTCAGGATGGGAGTTTGGGGGATACAAGTTATCTCCTCTGGACCCAGACTTAGAAATGTATCACCAAGTGCTTCATCTCCCTGCTGCTGATAGAGATGGAAGATACAGGAAAAAGTAATCGAGGCCCAATAGTTCTGACACGAGGAGTCACGGGGGAGCAAAGCCGGAGGTGAAACTTTGCCTGTTTCAATCTTGCAGACAGACATTACAAGGTGCTCCCCGAGGAGTGCCATTTTATGCTTGCCTTGGTTTGTAAGAGACAGAAAAGGGGAAAACAAGACAGGAAGAAAAGGAAAAGCAAAGCTGGTATTCAAGCACAAGAGGAAAGAGAAACTTAGAAGAATCACAGTCATGTTTGCATGCCATGGTCCATTAGTTACAAGTGTAATGGACCAGCATGCTTGCAGCTACAAGTTTTTGGATTGCTTTTGACACCTTTCAGGTACCTGTTGGTCAGCACCTGTGAAAATTCCTTAATAAAACCTTCAGAGGTGCAATTACTTGACTTCTATTTGGGGGCAGAGGGCAACATGTTGAGCAAAAATGTAACTTGGTGTGAGTCAAAATGCAAATTTGAGTATGAAAAAACTGAAGTCGCTCCAGGTGTAACAACAACCTGGGTTGGTATGAAGAGTCAAACTTGGGTTAATATAAGGTGTAGCCAAGCTAAGAATGAGATAATAAGCCTTTTCACAGAAGAGATGTGACATGTCACAGTGGGAGATAAGGGTATTAACTGCTTCAGTTACAGGATCCTGGTGGTTTTCATGCTGACTTGTTCACACATGAACGGGACAAAGTACTTATTAGGGTTTCATGTATTTATTTAGAATATTTTTGCTTTTCTACTAAAACAAAAGATTGCCATCAGGGGTGAAAGTGGGATTTAGCAGGTGGGAAAAGCCAGTCTGAATAAATGAGTCTTCAGCTGCTTCTTAAAAGAATTAAAAGAGTCAAGATAATGCAAAGATGGAGGCAAGGCATTCCACAATCTGGGGACCAAAGCTCTAAACGATTTATCCCCTCTGGTCTTAAAATGAGTTTGTGGGACCATTAACAGCCTTTGACTGGAAGATCTCAGACTGCGAGAAGACGTGGGTTTAGACAAATGAATTCAAAAAGACACAAGCAGATGTTACACGAGTTATACGACTAATTTCCACTGAATCTAATCAGCCTAAATTTAATTTGATGTCTGCTACCCTTGATGTGACCTCACATTGACCATGAACACCACAGTTTGCCCTGCACCAGTCCACATAGTTAATTTTTGTAAACTTCATCACAGTACTGCAAACTAATCAGTTTAGCCTGCACCAAACTGCAACAAAATTAGTATACTTCAATTTGTCTTGCAAAATGTTTCACAAAACCATAAATCATCAGATCAGCACATCGTGTACTGATTAGTATTTGATTAAAAACTCTATAAACTCAACTCTTAAACGTTTTACACAGTATTTATGTAACAAGATTACATAGAAAATTTACATAATTAAATTGGTCAAAGTAGCATTTTGAGCATTTTTTAGTATACTTTTTAAAATAACCTCTCACTTTCCTCCCCTTCCCTCATTCTTACTTCATTCACCCTCTCTCAGTGTCGCACATTGAAATCTTTTTTTACAGTAACTGTATATTTAGCTCACAGACCCATTTTGTGAGAAACTGCACAGAAAACAGTTTTTGTTGATATTGTCTGAGTTATTTTAAAAGCTGCATTTAAAAACCACCTGCCACTTAAAATAAAACAGGCAATTTATGCTCCTGTGTAGTGCTAGATAGTGCCGTGACCACAACTTTATTTACATCTGCTCCATGAATGCGTCACAGGGATCAAAGAAAATAAGGGATGCGTTGAAGGTGTAAGCAGGTGTGGGATGCCATTATTTTCTTATTACCGAGCAAGTATCTCCATGCTGTCACTGGAAGCAACATCAGGCTGCAGCACATGAAATAATAACTAATTGAACAGTAATATGCATTAACCTGCCAATCAGATTTAATTACTCATTAACTGAAGGTGCTGGAAAGCGTTAACACCTGCCTATGGCAGACGAATAATCTAAACAAACTAAACAACAAACATATCTAGATATTTCTTATATGTGCGAAATAGTAAGTAGAGCTATGGGGCATTTTTTTGCCTTGCTTGCCAGAATTTGATTTATTACTTTAATTATTTTAATTTGATGTAGGTTATGAGTATACATGTAGGGATGATGAATACCAATAAGCCACAATGTTAAATTACGAACTATTTTGGCATGTTGGCTGCAGCTGTGTTGTTTTCTTGGAGCCAGAAGTCGCCTTATAAGGAAGATCGGAGTAATAATTTGTTAGCTAACGCTATAGGAAATGTGATTAGCAAGGTGAATCCATAAATGGGTTTGAGAGCAATCCACAGATAACAATTTGAGCTCATTAGCGCTGAGACAAACAAAATACTAACATTTCACTCACTAAAACTGAAGCACAAACTTCACACAGCAATCTATAATTCTGAGTCAGTTATTCTGTTAAAAAAGGCTCCAAAAGACCCTGACAGCAGGCACACAATGAAGAGGTCCAGTTAAATGACTAAAAGTCGGCAGTGACTGTCTGCTTTTGTGTAAACACCTGCCACGCCCATAACTCAATAATCCAGGTGGATGAGCTATAAAAAAAAATCAGCCTATTCAAAATTGTCATTAGGTGGGAAACTGTTTTTACCAGGCTGTAAAAATGCTTTTTAATGCTGCGAAGGTGGACATTTTCACACGTCCAGGGGAGTCCAGAGGGACTGATTTGCTTTTGGGGCCAACCTCAAGTGGCACCCAGAGGACCAGCAGTTTGTGTTACTTCCACATTGGGTTCATTTTTCAGCTCTGGAGGTTTCCCCTTGGTTGGCAGCAGATCCCTTGGGTTAGGATTGGGTCTTTTTTTTCCTGGTGTATCCCAAGCCCGCTCAGTTAAATTGAAATCTGGGGAATTTGTATTTCATGACAACAGGCAGTGCTGCTGTCATTAAGGTCGTGTATGTGTGCAAAAATTTGGAAGAGGTGAAAGTAAAAGTCGCATGAATGGCATGGACAAAGGTTTCCCAGCTGAATACTGAAATGTGACTAATCCATAAATGTTTTTCACTTGGCTTGTTCGTGTATGTGAACAAAAAACACTTTTTCTGCACTCTGATGTTTATTCATAAAATATCAGAAAAGTCAAGCTTCTAAAGTTTATGGGGCATTTGTTGGAGAGATGTCAGTATCATCTGCTTAGAGCAAAGTACACTAAAAAGAGAAGATAATTTTCATATTATACCCAGAAAATAAAGTGCAAGGTACTAAACCAGTCTTTTATGCTTTGAAGAACGTAAATTACATGTCGTCTTTGCACTTAGTGACATAAAATGTCAAAGACCACCTGATGTTCCTTTACAGGCAGGCATTTATATTCATAAACACGATACACTGGATGTAAAACATCATTCGAGGGACTTGCAAAGGAATTTGCAGTTCACTTTGCACAAACCACATCTCTTTGGTCTTATTTGCATCACTTCTTTGTATTAACTGCAGATAAACTTTACAAGGAGAAATCAGTAAAGGATAATGGATTTTTTTTTTTTACCTGATTCAACTGTTTGATCATTCAAAGGGAAATGTTTCCGATAAATCAGAACTTTAAAGTACATCCACATTTCCACAGCTCATTACTTTGATTACGACATCTCTGCAATATGAAAAACCTCGGTAATGTAACTTCAAGAGGTTTTAAAATCACTTCTGTTGCCGCTTCTTTTCGTCTATCAAAACGTAGCTCCGCATTTATCTTTTCCTCGCCTCGCTTCCTCTCCTCCTCCCATTCTCTTTTCTTCCTATTTGCCATCTGTCTCTCCATCTTCTCGCTTTGCCGTCCTCCCTCTCCCTCTGCCGCTGAGAACAGATCTAACTTAATGTGGCAAAAAGGGGGAGGATTGCTGGACCTCCCTCGCCAGACTGGCAGAGTCCACTGCTGCTAAAGACCTCAATTAGCCCTAGCAAAACAAATACCCGCACAGGGACACTTGGATTCATTTAGAGGGACATTCAGTGTGCAGTGTGAATATACTTTTACAGAATGTAAGTTACACAAGCGCACATGAATATAGCGTTGTCTGCAATGCTCCGGGCACTGTCACAGTGCACGCTTACATGCGAGGAGTCGGTATATATTTGTGTTCATGTGTTCTGCCCTCCCTGCATCTGTGTGTTTCATTTTGCTTTTTTTTTTTTTTTTTGCTTTTTTCTAGACTGTTTATTTGTCCACTTATAAAAAAAATGCGTTGTTGTGTGTTGGTGTGTGTCTTTTTATAACCTCTGTGTATCGCTAGAGAATTCCTTCACACCCTCGGCCCGACAGATGCTGTGGCAGCGACTGTTGCGCTGCGCCTCGCTCTCTCTCTTGGCCTTCAGCCCACTCATACACAAACACAGCCACAATATACTGCACTGTTACACTTACACAAGCATACACACACCTCATTTGTGCCTCATAATTCATAGAGCCATAGCCAGAGGGATAAACTGGGGATTGAGGAGGAGGCAGGGGGAAAGAAAGGGATAAGGAGAAGGAGAAAATGGAGTGAGGTTATTAAGAGCAGATGTATTTACTGATATATATAATTGCCACCTGAGGTTAGACTTTATTGATCTGCCCTCCTGTAGCTCCGTTTCCTTCCTCCCCTCCGCCCCTTTTTCCCTCTTTCCCTCTCTTCCACGCTGTCTGTTTGAGTTGTGGTGTCAGATCTCTCATCCATATTCAGTGCTGAGGCCATCTGTGTGTCTCCAATATGCATGGACCAGCCTGGCGGAGAATCACTGCCAAGCTCGCAGCCATCCAGTGTTAAAAGAGAATGCCGGTGTCATTTTGAGTCAAACTACAGCCCATTTACTTCCATCTATGCATTTTGCAGTGCACGTCACTTTGAATTACTTGTATTCTGCTGCTTTTGTTCAAACCCAGCTTGAAATGACTGTAACGCCCCTCCACCCTCGCCCCCCTACCCACCCACCAGCTGAGGAAGAGGCCCTGAAACGAGAAGTGACAAAATCTGCAAAGCGACATGCGATTTCTTCAAGGACACTTGCGTCAGACGGTCGTGTTGTGTCACAGAGGACTGCAGTGATCAGTTTTGTCCACTTCCCTTGTTTACGAGATGTCACCCCTGCAGCATCTTTCATTCAGACAAATAAATATTGTTTGGTGTGGCGGGAGCTTTCTCGGTGCTTGCGTAGATCTGAAAGCTACTCAGACGCAGGAAGAAGAGAAAACAATAAACTGCAGGCTTTTTGTTGATCTGGATGGTGGAGCCGGTTAGAAGGCTCTCACTGACGAATCCACAGTAAAACTCCTTCTGAGAGAAAGAAAACAAGCCCTGATGGCTCCAGCGATTTTGACTGTGCGTGGACTCACCATGTGTGTAATGAGTGCTCTTGCGACCTCAACATCTGGCATAATCACGCACTTTAGTGAACCCTTAGAATAACCTCGCTTCACCTTTTTTCTGTGTCATCCCATTCTCAAGGCAGATGCACACACATCACACACATACATATCCCACAAAATAGTAGCAGAACAGATGCCTGAATGCAATACCTCATGGGATTATGTGTGCTATTTTCTAAAAAATCCAGGGAAAAAAAAAAGAAGAGCGTTTCTAGCTTGCTTCTATCCTTGTTCGCCAACTGTCTCTTCCAAGCCATCGAAATCTCTCTGCATTTCCACTCCTCACCTCAGGAAACTCTTCGCATGCCCTCTAACTTTTACTCCGTCCCTCTTCGCTCTTTCTCTTATTTCTCCCTCGATTTCTCTCCATCACTGTGCCTGTTCAACACGTACCCACTCTTCTTGTTATGAAGCCAATTAGTGTAACTGAAATAGTTTCCATGGCGACAGAGGTGCTAATAATAACAGACACCCCCACAGCAAGGGCTGCTGAAGAACATGCATGGCTCATACACATATATGTGAGCTTGCACACACACACACACACGCGCGCGCACACAAGGACACGGACACACACATCTCCACAAACACATGGTACGAAGAGGAACATGCAACACATGAACGACTAACAAAGACGAGCCTCTTAAACGTAGCGGCTGTATCGCTCTCGAGCAGTGTCCAGTCAGTGTGTAGTGCAACGCTGACAGTGACAGGTGGTTTAATCTCTGATGCTAAGTTGACTTGACGTTGAGCATGGGAATATGTTTACTTCTAATTTAACATTTGTAGCAGGGCCTCTCTTCACAGGCTCTTGATTTAATTTGATAAGTCAGGAAAAAAGAACACTGTTTGATTGATAAAGCTTCTAGAAAAGGCAAAAGAAAAACAAGAAAAGTGCAAGAACTTGTAAACAGACAGCCCTCCTAACCCTCTACTCGGTGTTGTCTTTACATCCTCACTAGACAGCGATAAAACCAGTGAGGTACAATGCTATGTTCCACTGGGAAACTGTACATCCTGGTTTTAATGTGGCTATTGTTTCGACACATACCTGCATTGGTGCTTGGAGTTTTGAGTTGTGGACTGTTAGATTTATCCAGTGTTCTCTTTTTGGTTCCTACTTTATTTATTGGTCACTGTTTCTTCTTGGTGTGGGTTCTTTAGTATTTTGAAACTTAACTTGTAGCTCTGAGTTCTTGGTTACACGTTATGAGGTTTGTTGTTTGGATTTCTTGAAATTCCTGTTTTATTTTGGGGGTCTCTTGCCTCTTCCTTTATCGTCCCATTGCCCCAGGTGGAGGAGTTTGAGTATCTCAGGGTCTTTATCACAAGATATAGGAGGGTGGAGAAGGAGACTAGCGGCAGATGGATTGCTTTATTAGTTTCAGCTGTGTCTTTTTACCCTCGTGTGTCCACTCTAACTAATTACCACCTTCATCTACTTAAAGTCCCAGCTTGCCTATATTCATTAAGAAGTTTTGATAGCGTTGCAGATGAATTTATATGTTTCTCATGTGTAAGAATTGCTGACAATAATCTTTTCCCCCCAATCTTCCAGGTTACTTCCTGTAGATTTTTCTCTTCATACAACTTTATTTTACTCACTGAATTGGTCTGAAAACATCACTGATTGTCCAAAATGACTGAAAAAACCTTAAAACAGTGCCCAGGGCTCTACATCCCACTCACTGAACATATTTAAGTGCGGCAACGACAGCCTGCGAGGGCAGCTGAGGTCGAGAGGGTAGTCTACCAATCAGAAGATGGGTGGTTTGATCCCCGGCTCCTCCAGCTTGTATGAAGTGCCTTTGAGCAAGATATTGAATCTTAACGTGTCCCTGATGCATCCATTAGAGGGTTTGTGTGTGTGTGTGCTTGGCAGGATAAAAGTGGAGAATTAACGAAAGTCACTAGTGGTAAAAAGGGATTCAGTTAGAATAGAAAAGCGCATGTGAGGGCCAGTCCACAACCTGAATTTGTCACTGAATCAAACTGATCAAGTTGCCTCTCATTTCCTGTTAAAAAGTGCGGACGCGCACACACACACTTGAACTAATGTCTGGCTGCAGGCTGCACAGTCTGTGCCTGGTTGAAAAGAAATTAACTGGTCAATAATCTGTATTTGTTCTCCAAAGGGCATTTTAGATAAATGTACAAAAAGCCAAGTGTTTTAATGCCATTGTGAAGCTCATTATGGATTCTTGGCAGGAGTGCTGACTGAGAACATGTCTGATGTCTGGTATGGTAAAGTTTTCTTCTCACTGCTTTGCTCTGCTGCTTTGAGCTTTTGCTCTTTTGCTTCTAAAAGAGAAGTAGAAAATAAGCACGCAATAGAAACAGAAATTTCAGTAATTGGCTCTTTAGGAAAAACAGTCAAACATCTCTGCTGTCACCTCCTGTGGAAATTTACACTACATTGCAAAAAAAAGAAAAACCCCGCGGGGGGATATTTCATGTCTGTCTGTGGGGGAACTGAAAAGATGTGACCAATCGCCTCAATTTTCAACGGAGGATAAAATCTCTGTTATGCTCCAGCGCTCGTTCAGACTTTTCTTTGGCCAATTCCATTCACAATAAGAACAACGAACACTTTGTTGAACATGCTAATGAGAATTTAATATCAGCTGAGTCCGTTTTATCGAGCCAGCACGTTGCTAAAATCCCATTTCTGTGATATCACTATTAAGCAGTGACTCACCTAGGCACTCTTTTCATTTCAGTGCTATTCCGAGTGTGGGGATCTGTAAGGCTTTAAAAGATATTGATCTAAAAACGTCACCTAGCCCTGACAGCTTGGAACCCAATCTTTTAAAGGTTGCCGTCGTTTATATTGCCGAATGAACCCCTAGTATTTTTAACCAGTCTTCAAACCAATTTCTTTTCCAAACAGACTGGAGCTGCCTCCGTGATCCTCCGATTATTAAACACACCCATCACATCACAGAAAAATTTCCCACATTTCCAATCCCTGATGGGATTATCAAATGCAGAATTAATTTGTAGTTTGAAGCTGAGTGAAAATGAATTTATAATTTAGCACCAAACCTGGGGGGGGGGGGCACTTTTTAATGACAGCAATGGATTTCACTGCTTTGTTTGGATATGCATATTTTGCAGTGTTTGTTTTGTTCAGTGCCTTTAATTTTATAGATTGGTTTAGTAGCTTTCCTGTAAGTACTTACATAGAAAGTTAGATATTAAGCTTTATGGATAAAACTGAGATCTGAAAAGCTTGTTCTGTTTTTATTGCCAGTAGTTAAGAATCAGGAGGAACATGTCGTTTTTAAGCATAAGCAGGTATTCTCTTTCAGACCTTACACAATATTCAAGGGCAAGGACTCAGCTGAAAGAGTGTTGACATAAGTCTTTGCTTTTTAGCTGCATTTTACAGGTGCAGAGGTGGTCAGTTTGTAATGTGAAGCCTAAGCATTCTAACTTTTATATTCTTTTTTAAAAAAATTCACTTTTGCCATCTCTTTGAGATTTTCAGTCTATTGTACTTCTGATCAAACAGAATCGAAGGCTCAAAAATAGTTCCTCAAATATCCACCTGAGGCTGGCTCCAACTTCAATGTCCAACTTAAGAACATCCAGCTAATTCACCACCTCACTTTTTTATTATTTTTTTTTGCTACATATTGATTTGTTGGGGAAGAAAAACCACAAATGTGCCGCATAATGTTTGAACAGGACAAAAATCAATGACTGTTGCACACAGACTAAAAACTACCTATTTTTCCCCAGGGAAATGAATCTGAGCAAATAGTGCTACCTGGAGCCGTGCTCCTGCAATTTCATCATATGTCGTTGCTTGATCTTCTCCACTGTATACCCTGTAAAGAGGCAAGTGATTGAAAAAAAATGCATCTGAAAAGCCATTTTCTCTGCTGAGCATCTCTGAGATATCTACAGACGAACGCTGAAGAGGCGAGACTGGTTAAAAGCGAAAATGAGAGAGGATTGGTGCTGAGGGACAGACGGAGCGACAGAGTAAGGAAAAATGATGGTTTGGAATAAAGACGGGAATTGATAAAAGCAAAGGAAACGTATTAGGTGAGAGGCCGAGAGCCTTTTATTGTTCTCTGATGCTGTGCATAAATGCCATCATCAACAAATAGAGTGCTTTTAAATTGGCTTGACTTGAAAGTGCGTAGTAGAGAAAAAAGAGAGAAAAATAAAGGTGGTCTTCTGAGGACTGAATGACGCACAGAGCTGACTGGGACCAGAGTGACAGGGCAGCAAATAGACATCTCTCACCTTATCTCAACTTTACTATACTCAACTTTACTAAAAATACATAAATAAATAAACTTTTCAGACTAAGTGTTAGACTTTATGCCGAAGGGTGCTCACTGCTATTGATATATGATGCTTTTGTTTAAAACTGAAGGATATATTATGGTTATTTGTCATAACTGATAGTGTGAAAAGTGATTAAAAACATCATCTGTTACTTTGAATATTATTAATGCATGCATAGAGGTTTAGTCTATGATCAGCTCTAAATTAAAAACAAGGCTGAGGTATCCGTAAAGTGCGTCACCGTGTACAACGTCTTTAAGGACAACACATTTTCAAGTGTTTTGCAGTGAATAAAAGACCTTAACTAATGCCTGCTATCAAGAAGCAATGGAGCCAACAGAAGTGCAGTTCCTTCATGAGCCATTGAGGCTGGCTTTAAAACTCCCAAATTTTAAAAAAAAAGAAAGAAAGAAATGGTTTTAGTCTCTAAAGCTCATTTTCACTTTCTGAAGATGACTTTGATTTTATTTAACTCAGCAATTCAAACTGTACTAAGGCCTACTTTTATGTATCCTCACGAGCGTCTCAGGTTAATTTCTTTCAGCATTCAGTTACACTGTGAGAAATTGAGCCAGCTATCCACTTTTAAAGTGAATAACAGATGGACCTTGTTGTTAGCCCAGCTAGCTAGGTTATGCTCAGCACTACCCTGTAATCCAAATATTGTCTGCTTTGAATAAAAAAAACAAACACAAAAACATGTTATTCCTGATTTCATTTACTTTGACTCAAGCCTTTTATGGGATGGGTAGACTATATTATTAGGCAAGTAGTAGTGGTAGAGACATGTAGACACAGTTAGACAATTTAATAACAACTCACAATCACAATATAGGTCCTAATAAATAGGTTATTTAACAGGACTTTGATGTGAATGAAGTTCCTGGCTTAACGTTTCGCAGTATTAGTGCATCTACACAGCTGGAATACAGATGTGCCATGGCACACAGATGGATTCACCTAACCAAATCAGTGAAGCAGGCATAGTTTAGAAGATGGATATAGCTTCCGGGTCTGAAAAGTGAAACCAGTGCAAGAGTGTCTTAAACTTGTTTTATCTGAAGGCCTCCAGAGGGTGATAGCTGTGGCTGTAAAAAAGTTTATCCACCCAATTTCTTCCAGTTATCCATTTACGGGCCACGCGGATGTTGAAGCCTATCCCAGCTCTCAGAGGGTAAGAAGAACACCAACCTGTTGCAGAGCTAACTGCACAGAAACATTTACATCTGTAAATTTAGAATTAGTAACTAACTTAACCCCATGCAAACTCCAATCAGAGAGGTCCCACAATGGATTCAAACCCAGGACCATCTTGTTGTGAGGCAACAGTGCTAACAACTGGACTTAATTTGATAGAAGAGCTTGGTCACTTGTTTGGGCTAATAATTATGTCTATTTTTATAAATCTTGGTCACAGGATGTTTCAAAATAGAGGATTACTTTTCGGTCAAACCTTTCATCACATCCAGTTTTTTTAAAACTTAAACTTACTTGCTGACGCTGGAAATGCTCGTGTTGAGGCTTCAAAACAGGACTTCACAAACCAGTCAAAAAAAGTTTTGGTAGCTACATCCATCTTTTATTGTCTACCGGAGCAGGACACGGCAAGTTAATCTGAGCAGAATAAGGCTTGGTCATAAACTGTCCAGCATCTCTTTTTCGCCTGAGTGAGTGCAGGATTTAAAGGCAGCACAAAGCTTTTCAAAGGCTCAGTAGATTTGTGATGGCATGTCCTGACACTCACTGCAGGGCCTGTCACATCCTGTATTATACTGTATGCTAAACGTGGTGCAACAGGAGCATACGTTGAATAAATTCATAAAATTGATGATCTCACGCAGGCAGTATGTTTTACAACAGTATCTGACCTATCAAATGTTGCCTAACACAAGCTAAAATTAGCAGTATTTGCTAATGTAAGCTAACGCTATAAGCTATAAAATGATGAGAGTGGATGGAATCAAGCAAAGCTCACTCAAGGATGGAAACTGAAATTTGTACCAACTTAGTCCAACCTGTTATTCCTCATTGGACTGGTGGTCTCAAAATGTAATAGTAGTTTGCTTTAGCTTAGCTGGCTCCTTCATCTATTGAGCTCTTCTGCTGGCAAAGTTTGACCATTACAAATCAATTTAAGCCTCTTTGGAAATCAGGTAAAATGAAAAGGGTCAACATTATACCGAGGAGAGTACACACAATATACCCAGAGCCACTGCACTTCCACCAATATGATAGCAGAGCTGCGGTGGTGACAGTCTGAGGAAATTGTATGAATCATATTTTGAGGAAGAGTCTCTTGACAGCTCTGCAGCAACTTGGGCTTAGACACACAGCAGAAGCAGATTTACTACGACAAACACACTCAGTGTGGCTTCCACATGGCAAAGAAGGCTCTTCAATGTCGATAAAGTCAGTTTACAGTGCGAAGACACCTAGCGAGTGAAAATAAGCCTAGGGCCGTCAAAGTAATATCAGTTTACAGCAAAAAACTTTTCCACATGATTTGACTTGAATCAGTTTGATTGTTCATTATCTGCTGGTTTAAGCTGAAACGCCAAATCTGATTTTAAGTAACAAAATGGGGAAAAAAATGCCTTCACTAATGAAACGTTATTTTAGTCTTTCTCATTAGGACTAGTAGTTTAAGGTGGAACAATCTACAGCAGTTGTATAAATCTGTCTATATTTGCTGTGTGCACAACATTTTCACTTAGAGGTAGAATGTATTCTGTGATTTGTGTTTTCCTCATCACATAATAAGATGTCATCCAGGAAAAAAATATGTAAAGAAACTGTCAGTAATACACTGAAGAATAAACTCTGCTAGTGGTCATTACTGAAATGTCATTGCAAATTGCTGGTCTGCTCCTTCCAAAGTTACTTCAGTTATAATCAGCTCGAAATTATGTAGGTTATAATGGACTTAAAGGTGAGAAGTTTCAAAGGTAAAAGAAAGAAAAAGATTTTTAGAAAATCTATAAAACCTTTAAAACATTTCTGCATATCAGGTTTGATGTTGAAGTTATGGCTGAATAAGAGTGAGATGCTGAGGGCGCACACAGTAGAAAATGCTAAGCAACAATAGCAATCAAATTAATGATCAAGGTAGTAGCCGTGCTGCTCACAGTGTGAAAAAATGTCACTTTACTGTTCCAAAAATGTGAACCTGAAACATTTAGCTTCCTGTTTTCTTGTTCTTAGCTGACAGCTGCTGCTGTAGCCCATTTGATTCGAGGCTGGGCGTGCTGCGTGTTCAAAGATGCTCTTCTGCATACCTTGGTTGTAACGCTGCTGTTCTATCAGCTCAAAACAGTCTGGCTATTTCACCCTGTTCACTCGATATTTTTCTCTTTTTACACTAACGACTGTTGTGTGGGTAGATCCCAGTATATCAGCAGTTTCTGCAATATTGATAAATATAGCCATGGCTTTGTCAAAGTCTCTTAAATCACCTTCGTTGCTATATTTTTATGCTTATTGTGAACTTTAGCAGGTTGTCTCGACCATGTCTACATGTCTAAATAAGTTGCTGCCATGTGACTGGCTGATTAGATAGTTGTGTTAAAAAACATTTGAACCAATGTGCCTAATAAAGTGCCCACTGAGTGTATATCTACAGTCACTTCCTCACTCTTGACACTTTTTTTCCGGTTTGTTTCATGTCACTCGTGCTGATGATAATTTGCTGGTGAAAGAAAAAGGCGAGAGAGTCAGCGAGGGGAAGGATTTTACTCCCGCGCTGCCTCCCAGAGGGCAGGACAGCTGCTACCTCTGAACCAGATGTGGGGTTTTCAGCGTCAGAGTATCGAAACGTTACACACACACAGAAATACACATGTCCAAACACATGCTGTGCTGTTTTATACGTCTGAAAGCAAAGTAACACTGCTGAAACACGCACAGAGGGTAAAAGGCGCCACAGAAGCAGGCACTAGTTTTTTCCTCTTGTCATCTTCTCTTTCATACAACCAATGAGGCTGTCTCGTGTGAATCACGAGGTCAAATCCACAAGGACAGTGGTGAATAATAACAAATAACAAAGGTCCAAATTAAGTTATAAAATAAAATCGAACAATAAAAAATACTATTTTTCATCACTTAAACTTATTTTTATCATCTAAACATCAGCACCTCACATCCCAATTCCCCGAGTGTCTAGACGTCCCGTCTTGTTGTGTCCATCATCCCACCATATGAGCTGTGCAAGCCACAAAAGAAACAAACAGCAGAAGTGCATTTCAAGGTCAAGAAAATAACAACCTGTTCTAGTGCGGGGTACAAGTCTGAAGCACCGCCATCTCCTCTCTCTCTAAATCTTCTTTTTAAACACACACACACACACACACACACACACACACACACACACACACACACACACACACACACACACACATTTGAGAATGACGCCGCTTTGAGACTCCCCAAGGACAAAATAAATCCAGAAATCTAAAAACTTTGGGAACTTTCGGAACAAAAAGTCGACCCATACACCCACACACAATCAGTCCGTTTTCCCCTCACACCCGTCCTCTCAGCATATATGAGCGGTATCTCAGGCCGGATACATGCTGTGTGCGTCTGTGTGTGTGTGTGGGCGAGCACATGATCTTTGACATTAGGCACCGAAAAGAATCCCATCGTGAAAATGTGCTCGCTATAACGAGAAAAAAGCCGAATGGCAGAAACCTCCACACGCACACCCACACAGGACGGACACACACACACTGAGTACACACACGAGCACGAGGAGTGATAACTAGATAGTGACAGAAAGAGATAGAGATAGAAAATCATGTTTAGAGAGAGTGCCTCAGGCTGAGGATCAAGCAAACAGGCTCTGTGTTATTTGTGGTGCTGTATTATGTAGAGCAGTGCATTACAGGGCTGCGGTTCAATTATTGAACAACACTTTTCATCACAGCTGAATTATATGTAATTGTTTTTGGTGAGCCTCAGCAATACACTGTATCCAGCAAACACTCTACTTTTTTCCAAGCACACACATGCTGTACATGTAATCATGAGATTCCTTTTAAGTGTGCCTTTGTTGGTGACCTTTATAAAGGAGTAATAGACAGTAGGGCGGCACAATTACAGCCTAAAAGATTATGACATCAATATTAAGATCATGATCATTTGTGACAATTATTCATAAATTTTAGTGACAAGAATTGTATTATTGCACTGTCATATAAACAGAAACACTCCTTCCACATCTTCCGTGGATTAAAATAAAATTGTTCTTTTTATTCACCTAAATTCAGTTAATCTCTTAAAAGAAAATTAAAAATAAGAAAAAACAAACCTTAAATTAAATAAACAACGTTGCTGCTTTCACTTGCTACATCCCTGCTAATTAAAACATCTTTGCAGACAAATGATGTGTTTAGCGACCTGACCTGAGCGCATCTCTGAGAAGCACAACATCACATCTTTCACTCCATTCATCAAAACCTGCATGATGGATATTAATAAGGTACTTGAGCACTGTGCGATCTCTCTTCATGAACCCTCCAATGCTTTGCACAGAATCGCATGAGGGGATAACATATCTTTTCTCCAGTAAGTTGACCATTTCTCGGAAGTTGTCCTTCCTTGCAGTGTTTATTGGCCAAATGGAACTGCGATGGTAATTTGAGTGCCTCTTTGTGAGCTGGCGCGCTCTACAGCCTCACTTTAACCGATGTCTGTGTTGATGTTGAACGATTCACGTTAGCAATCAGTGCAGTGTTTTTCTAGGCCTTCATGCATTAATTATAGAGCAGTTTGTGGGTAGTTTCAGGCGGCTCATACGTTTGTTGTATTGCTTTGTATAGGATTTGTTTTTAGCGGACATCACTTGCTCTAAATCTCAAGTATTTCTAAAAAATGGACGATTTTTTTTTTGCTTTGAGGGACAAGCTGTGGAGACAGAGCCAAACATTTGAATGTCTTTAATAATAATAATGCATTGGATTTATATAGCGCTTTTCAAGGCACCCAAAGCGCTTTACAATGCCATTATTCATTCACGCTCACATTCATACACTGGTGGAGGCAAGCTACGGTTGTAGCCACAGCTGCCCTGGGGCAGACTGACAGAAGCGAGGCTGCTATATTGCGCCATCGGCCCCTCTGGCCAACACCACAACACAACGACCAGGACAGAGAGGCCGGGGATCGAACCGGCGACCTTCCAGTTACAGGTGCCCTTCTCAACCCCCTGAGCCACGGTCGCCCCTTTGTCGTGTCTTTTAATGTAATGCCACTCATCCAGACTAGTCCAGGAAAGTTCACGCTGGACGGTGCAGGGAACAGCTGTGACTGGCTCATACAGGCACATCAGGCATTGATTTTGCTTTTGTGTTGGTAGAGAATGCATTTTCATTATCACTCAATCATTTGCATGAAATTGTGCGAACCTAAAACAGTGCTCGAGATTGAAATTGCATTAATTGTGCAGCCCTAGTAGAAAATATACTAAATGGAAAGATAAAACTGGTGTGCGGTGGGCAAAATCCAAGACAGGAAAGCTCAGCAGCAGGTGACTCAAACCACTCAGAATATCACCGTCACTCATGTACCGAGCATCAGCGGTGTCAGTGAGGTGTTTGCACAGAGCCCAAAGGGTACAAAAAGACAACATTCACACCAGCCTGTTCACCCTGCTGCCATCTGGCAAGCGACACAGAAGTATCCGATGCTGTCCCACCTCTCCTCAGGCTGTGACACTACTGAGTTCATCCCCAACACTTCACCTCAAATAATAGCTTTATTTTATGTAATTATAATTTATTCATTATTTCATATATGTTTGTTAGAATTGAGGGACTTTATCTGAATTCATCTAGTGATGCATACTGACGGTTACAATAATTCTTAAGTCTTGATGACTAACGGCACCTTTTTGAATAAATCTTCTCTCTGGACAAATTTAAATTGCTATTAATTTCTGGAGAAGAAGAAAAGAAAATCGCTGTCAGGCTTTATCGGAGGCTGTGACTCTCTCTCTCTCACCACACCCCGCTGAACAGGATGCCAGAAGAATGAAAATATTCTTTCCACCGTGGACGATTATTAAACACCAACGTCCATTATTCTGGTCTGTAGCGGCCCTACAATTTCTTTTTCCTGCCTAGAATAACACATCTTCACTTCCCATCGCCCCCACATCGACACGTCTATGTGACAGTTGCCACGGTGATAAACGGCACTGAGGAAGCACAATAATCTGATGGAAAAACAGTTAAGGACATCACAATGCACTTCATTCATTCTCCTCTCTGTCTTTTCATCACCCCGTCCATCGGTCTCACTTTCTCCATATGTCTGCTTTTTCTTTCTTTCTGCTCCTCTCTGTGCTTCGATGTCTTTTTGTTTTAGCCTCTTTGCCTTTATCGCCCACTCATTTTGTTTCTTCTCTGACTTGCCCAGATGTCCGTGTCCATGATGTCAATGGTAATGACACAGTATTGGTGTGTTTTTGTCCACGTGCATGTGTCTGTGTGTCTGTTAAATGGCAAAGCTATTTTTATGGTTTCTACGATATGGCTGAAAGGGCCTGAAGGCTAATGAAGAGACCGCATGGTGGTTCTGCTCGTTAGAAGGAGACCACCACTGAGTGTGTGTGACTGTGTGTGTATGCTATAAATTGGTACTGGTCCATGGGGGTCAGGTCATGATGACACTAACTAAAATGTAATACATTACATACACAATGACTCACACAATGAGAAAATATAAAATGAGAGGTGCTGAAATCAGTCGAGCGGAGGCTTCAATTTGAATCATATTGTTGAAACGATGTAATCAGTATGCTTTGAAAGTTTTCGTGGGTTTAAGGAAAATACTTGTAGGGTCTGTAGGGTATTTAACTCCTTATTGTTACTAGGGATATCACCAGAAACAATACTTACAGTACTTTTCAATAACAAAACAAACTGAAAGTTTGCCTCCTCCAGCTGACAAACAAGCCCCTCCCCTCACTAGCAGCTGAACAGACACTATTTGCCAAAAGTATTCACCCACCCAACCAGATGGTAAATGGTAAATAAACTTGTTCTTATATGGTGCTTTTCGAGCAGTTTGGGGATAGTTCCTCCTTGCTGCAGCATGACTACACACCAGTGCACAAAGCAAGGTCCATAAAGACATAGAAGAGCGAGTTTGGTATTGAATAACTTACTGCCCTGATATAAATATTTAGACACAATACCAACAAAATTGCACGTGTGATCTGGGTGAAGTAAGCAACTTGATAAAGGGGCCTGGCAACCAGTAATCGTCTTGCCTTTAAACACATCCCATATTTGTTGTTAGTGTTAGCTAGCATCAGTCCTTACCAACTATGCTGGTTGCCTTATACCTTCATTTGAAGCTACATTTTGTCTTCCAGATGCTACAGTAGTACCTGTTGACACTCGCTGACATCTTTTGTCACAAGTTTGGGGAGGATGTTGTCCAGGTGATAGCCAACTTTTTTTCCTGTGCATGTGCTTTGCTTCGTGCTTAGTGTCTTCGCTAAATTCTTTGTGAGGGATATTTGCCTACGATATCTACACTATGTTTTCATTGTGTGGTTTACTCATTTGCTTGCAAATAAAGGTTTGCTGATTCAGTTCACTAAAATACAAATACCCTTTGGGGTTTTATCAGGAAGGGCATCTGGTATAAACCAACCATGTGGAACTGTCCGCTATAGCAACCCCTTGTGAAAACAGAGCAGCTAAAATTAGCTTTTTATTAGCAATTGTTACTACAACTCCTGTCCTGCTGTGATGTTCTTGTTATCTTGCAATAACTGTGTTGAAGATTTTGTGACTGTAGCTGATTGGTTTGACAAGTGCATACCAACATTAAAGAATTAAAGAGTTAGTTATTAAAACTGTTAAACAGGCCAGCACATGCTAGTGTTAGCTGTTTAACTATTAGCACTATTACGTAGCTAATGATAAAGTGGTAATGTTGCAGCTAGACAGCAAACATTTTTAATCTTGCTCGACTGAAACCTAAATAGACAGTGGTAATTTAACAAAATATAACAATTATTTGTACATAAAAAGTATTATGTTTTTCATAAAGTCTCTAATTGAAGCTCAGAAAATTCTATGAACAGCAAGACAGAAACAGTAGCAGTTTTCAATTCTATCTGATGAGCAATGAAAATATAGGGACATATAAAGTGCAATAAATAGGCTGTAGCTCAATACATTTTCCAGGGATCAATAATGTTCTAATCTTTATTTAAAAAACAATTACGCCTCTCTCCCCCCTGGTGGTATCAAAACAAGTATTTTCTTGGGTATTGATGTCAAGTTTGAAATTCTACTATAGAGATCAACCCGACTTTTTACCATAGCTGGACTGTAATTTTCCCTCAACATTTGTTTTTTGGGGTTTTCTTTCACAATCTACATGCACACAAAATGAAAATGTTGATAGTGAAGAAGATGGAGGAACATTTATTGGAAAATCTGGTTTTAAGGATCTGCCCACCTACAATTCTGGTGAATTTTCAGTCCAAAATCTGCCCACACATTGTATAAAATCTATTATAGCAAATAAATACTTCAGTGTGTTTCCATGGCTGGATAAATGAAATGATTTTTTCAGTTCCAATCACCACACACTGAATGATCCACTGTTATTTTTTTTATAAGCTTGAATTTGTTAAACAGCCTCAAACCTTTTTACCATGAGAGCTACTCAGAGAAATGAAATCTGTTGAGAGCTGCCATCTGATTTTATTAGAGCCTCACTAAATGACACAACGCTGTGTATTTAGATTCAGACATATTCTCTTTTCTACTCATCCTGACACATCCATTTTTCCAAGCCATTGCAATAGAGACTTTGTGTGACACATATTATATTCCATATTTTTATTATTTCACTTCCAAGTACAGTATATGATGAAGACAAAATATTAAATATATTTCAAGTTAGCGAAAAAAGCACCTCGGCTCACCAGGTAAATAAAATGAGCTTTCTTGTTGCACAGTGAATCTGTCGTGCTTACTACATATACCAGCTGATACTATATTTTTAAGGCCTGCACTGATATCAGTGAACATAAATAAGAAATCACTTCATATTACTTATTTTACTTGAACATTGAAGTGTTTAGTGTAATGCACATACATGTACATGAACATGAAGATGCTCTGATTTCATTGGGAGTGACCACGATGGACAATTTTAGAAATCTGTACATCAGAGGGACAGCTCAGGTGGGGCAGTCTGGAGACTGTTAGAGAGGCAAGGCTGAAATGGTTTGGACATGTGGAGAGGAAGGGTGGTGGATATACTGGACAAAGATGGAGCTGCCAGGCAGTAGGAAAAGACCACAGAGGACATAGTGAAGGAGGACATGCAGAAGGTTGGTGTGACAGAGGAGGATGATAGTGATGCTGTGGAAAAAGAGGTGATTTGCTTTCCTCTGTTCTCTACCTTTCCCCCCACTGAGTTTCTTTTTCTTCACTGCAAGTGTCTTAGCTTTAATTCGCTTATCCCCCATACATCTACACAAGTGCCACCACAAAATTTTATGGAGTTATGGAGCAATCAACTATGAGGTCACTGAGATTTGGACTTACGTGTAATTTATTTATTTTTTTTTCAAAAATGAGACAAAAAAATTGGCATGAATCAGTGTGTGACACCCTAGATGGCTTTTACTTTGAAAATACTCCACAGGAATCCTACAGTTATGGCCCATCCTGCAGTGCTTCTGATTGGATTGTGTTTAAAGATTTAGGCTGATGCGTCACTCTTCAGTGATGGTAATTGGCTGGTTTAGACATGAGGAGTGAACACAGCAGAGGCACCAACTAAGTAACTTTAAGATTTCTGTAAATTTTATTCTATTGCTTTATAAACACCAAACTAATGTTTAATTTATACGGAATCAAATCACAAAATGCTTTTACTGTAAGGTAAAGACCCTGCAGTACTCTGGATAAAAACCCCAGCAATCAAGCCATCCTCTATGAGAAAGAACTTTGCAACTGTGTGAATGAAAAACTATTGTGAAAAAATATTTCACCTTAAAATGCATTAAAAGAACAAATTGTGGAACTCATAATTTCTAAACCCTGTCCCTGTAAACAGTGACTCTGGTATCAGCGCTGTCATGTGGAATATGTTTAGAGCTGGTGCATGTTTTAATAAAAATACTGAAATCTTGGTGTTATGATGTATTCCCTTATAACTATTCAGTCTCACCCATATTTAAAAGTTGATTCTGGCCAGAAAGAGTGTCTGATTCAAATTAAAGCTTGGAGCTTTGTTTGTGCATAGGAAGGCTAAATGAGATTTTATATTAAGAAATCAGACCCTAATTGTTCTTTGTTTTTACAAGTGGCAGCATCTCAGATACCTTTACTAAATATATAATATATGACACTCTTCTTCATCTAATCTAATCTTCATTAATTGTAATTTTATTTTTTCATTTTGCTGTGGTAAGACCTTCAACAAAGCATATGCTGTGCAAGTCTCTTCTCATTCCTTGTAACTGCTTTTTTTAATAACAGCACGCTTGCAGAGAGCACGAGAAAAAGCCCAAGAAATTACAATCAAAATTGGTTTAATATTACTTTGTTTCATGTGCAGTGTTAATATCTACAGAGCTACATTACTCCTCAGCGGGAACATTGCTCCTTTTAATATCCCAATGGCGCCGCGGCAACAGTTAAGAAAGCATCTGGCTGTGTTGTTAGGATTAAATTCCACGATTAAACTATACGAGGATAGGTTTGGGCTGACACTGACAGGTGAAAGCTGTCTGAATTTGCAGACACCTGTCCTGTGCCGTTACAGCTTCTGTCATCAGCTGCTTGCTGTCGTTGTCATTGGAGAACAGAAGGAAACAGAACGCAATCATCGTTGGGGGAGGCAATGTGCATGAAATTATTTCAGGGTGAACTTGAAACTGACACATGCACAGTGTTTGTTTTAATGTGGAACTGATCAGACAAACTCAAATCAGACAAGATGGAAGATGCTGAAGCGGCTATGAGGATTCAGGGACAGAAAAAAAAAAAAAACTGCCAGTGCATTCATATTATCAGAGGTCTCTGTGCACTTGAATAAGCCCAGGATGAATAGCTGAGCAGAGGAACAGGGCTGTTTAAAAGATAAGTAGAGAAGAAGAATGGTGCAAGGAGTAATGATGGAAAGGAGCAGATTTGAAGATTGACAGAAGAGGAGAGCGATAGACGCGGGGAGAAAAAACAGATGGGAGGAGAAAGTGTTGTAAATTAGAGTACAAATGGAGCGAGGGGGGGGAGTGCAAAAAAAAGTGAAGGGAAATGAGAAAATATGGAGCGTACTGTACGGAAGTAGAGTTGGGTAGAATACATGATGAAAAGAAGAAAGACACAGAGGGAGAATGAGGCATATCCGGCAAAGAATTGAGATCGAACAGACAGAAGGAAGAAGACAAAAGAAGATTTGAAAAGGCCAGAAAGAAAGAAGGGCAGGTGGAGGGAAGAGAAAAGCTGAGGAGACCGGGGTGACGGAGAGAGGCGCAGGGAGAGAGGAGGTAAAGATGAGAAGAGCGGAGAGATGAGGGGAGGGATAGCGGTCATGATAGATGAGTAATGTCAGGTTCATTTCCTGAGGAGCAGAACAAGACAAAGCCCATTTAATATCTGTCACACACACATGCACCTTGGAGACACACGCCGACTGGAAGCGTTCGGGGTGTTAGCTGTATTTTTTGATAAAAGATTTGAGAGCCACAGAGTGCGCTTAGAATAGATAACATGTCATCTCATAGTGATTTGATTTAATAGAAGACGCCTGCTGTTTAGCATGCTGCCATTGGTTTTAGAGCGCGCGTGTGTGTCTGCGCGTGTGTGTCTGCGCGCATCGTCTGGTGTGCTCGTGTGTGCTCGCCATGCTCGGCCCAGGTGCCAGCAACTTTAAACGCATTTGATCCGAAGCAGAAATGTGATTTTGCCAGCATAGTAATAAGGGGCCGTAACAAAATAGCATAATAAAACGACATGATGTGATCAAGATAATTAAATTACAGGGAATCCTGTTTGCTTTGTCTCTGCCTTCTTTTTTATTGTGATCTATGTACACAGCTGCTGCCAGTCTGTCTGTCTTCCTGTATACGTGTGCGTTTTTATGCAACTTGTCCTTAGGACCATTTCTCAAGAGAGCCGTACAATTGATTGTTTCATCAATGGTCACCTGTCCTGCTATTGGTTAATCAATTCCAGGGCAAACATTAAGATTAACTCTTTAAAAGAGGGAGATAATTGACTGCAAAGGCTTGACAGACATGCTTGTTGGAAGTGCAAGCTGGTAAAAGGACACAGAGACAGATGGATGCAGAGCAGCAGATGGAGGGATGGATGGATAGAAACAGACTGAGATGGAAGTAAAGAGGAACTGAGAAGAAAGGGGAGAATATAAACCACGTATCATGGATGCAATGATCATTAAAATGCTCCCTGACCTCTTTTTTTAAAACTCTCTGCCGAGCACTTAACAGGTCGGGGCACACCTGACAGCTACTGTCATCCGTACTTCCACTCCATCGAGGATAAAAACCACATGCAAAAATTAGATTTAAAGGAAAAACAAAAATGTCAGACAAACGAAAACGACAAAAACATTCGTTAAGAAAGGAACGTCGTTATGTTAAGCTTATTAAAAATGCAATTTGCCATTTGAGTTAATCTAATAGTGAGAGACTGCAAGAGTGCAGGCCGTAATATTTTATTCTAAATTTCATTAGGAGCAACACAGGAGTAACGTGCTCCTTGTGTTTCTTTCTTTGGTAGGGGGCAGGGTGCTGTATTTTGAACCATCTGTGTATGAGTTATACCTTGTTTAATAAGGAAATATAAAGATTTACAACAGTCGGGTGCCAGTATAGGTCACCTAATTGACATGGCAACCTGTATACTGAAGGCTACAGTCCTTGCTGCAGGGGCCTGTGTTCAAGTCTGCCCCAGACCTTATCTTCCATGCCATTACCCCTCACTCTCTCCTTATTTCCTGTCAAATAATGGCTAAGATATAGCGGCCCTGAGTGGGCAAGAAAACACCACCACATAGAAGAATACTAACCCTAACACAACAGAAGTAATTTAAGGGACATGAAAGAAGAAGAAATTAAAAAATCTGGACCTGAAGACTGTTTTTTTCCCTCCCAGCACAGTTAAATAACATAATTTATCTAAACTTCTTAAAATATGAAAAACATCATGCTTGGAAAAAAAAGGTTACACCTAAAGTGATGGTGCTCAAAAGTCTAAAACATCACATCAGCAAGAGGAACATTTTAGCCTTTGATCCTTTGATCAGGCATTTCAATCAGCTCAAACAGTCCTGTGGGGAGAAATCAATCAAGGATCAACATATCCATTTCTCTGATAATGCAAAAATAATGTGGCTGCAAGATGCATTTCACTTTAACTTAGTTGGAGCATCACTCGCTTCTTCTGTACTAGTATTATTCTGATAATAACAGTTTGATGGCTACTGTCGCTATGCTCCCTCCTTCTCACTTATAAGGAGAAGAAATGTTTTGAGGCTAAAACCCTAAAGGAAAAAAGTGGAAGGCATAATCTGTGAAAAAGTAAATTAGAGCACTTTAGACAAATCCTTGCAAAACACAGGCTGGTTAAATGCTAAAGAAAATGTGTGAAAGTTTAAATATATCCCTTGGCAATACTTGCATATGGTCCAGCTTAAGTTTTTTTAGAATACAAAAGATCAGCTGGGATAGGCTCCAGCGCCCCCGCAACCCTGGATTGGATAAGCGGAAGAGAATGGATGGAATACATGGATACATGAGATCACATGCCTCATTTGTTTAAGACACCTTTGGGAGTCGTTTTAATCAGTAACTTTTGTTCTTTAAACCAACGCGGGGCTTGTTTTAGTCTGCAAACGCAGAGAGTAATATACAGAAATTTCACACCAAAGAGAGCACAGCAGCAGAAATGTACCAGCTCCAGAAAAAAGATAAATCCTACAGTTTTTATCAACTGAAAACGCCCAAATCACTCCATTAATCAACAGGAGCAATGAAATGCTAATCTACTGTATCTATCATGTAGCCACAATAAACCATGAAGACCTTGGCTTCAGACCCCGACGAGTATTCATTTTGATTTTTGTGGCAGTGTGGTACCAAATAAACAGGAAAACTGCAAAATTGCAGCTACAGAAAAACAAAATGATACTGCATTCCCTCTGAATCGAGTAGCGCTGGTTGTGATATGGCATCATTTGGCACTAAAAGCACCAAGATTATTAAAATTTGATGTAATTAAGTAACGGCTTCAGGTCATTTGGAGACGTGGTGTTTCTCAGGCAGCTGTGCCAGCATTAAACCTTTAATAAGAAAAACATGCTTTATAAATCCTGTAAATTTTTGATACTTGCTCATTAACGTACAAACGGAGCACTAAAAGCGAACTGAGTAGCAATGACACTGGGTTCAGTTATCTGCAGTACAGAGCCAGTGGTGGATAATAAAACATCGCTGTACGTTTTTTACAAAGTTTTTTAAATGATGTTTGCTTTCTTTTGATTCCTTTTTTTAGTTTTTAAACATTCTCTTTAATGGATCCAGGAGAAACATCTTCTGAGTGTTAGCAACAGTTGGTCCGTTTAAAGGACTTAATGCTGTCATTTATTTCTCATTTCAGAGCCGCCTGGAAACATTTAGTTAAATCAAACTGTCGATGTAAAATTGCACGAGAGAGAAAAAAACAGCCCTCTTTTTTTAGTTACATTTAATGCTGTTTAGCCTCTCGATTACTTTTACATGTTGTCATCAGAGCAGGTCAGCCAGTTCAATAAGTAATGCTCAAAGTTCATACAGTGATGATTTAGTGTGAAAACATTCATAAGTTTTAAGAGTTAAGAGCCTGAAACACCAACAAGAAGCCTAACCGGAGACGCGGACGGAGAGTTGACATCACTTTGACATTTTGGCCGCGTTTGAGTATCGCTGAGCGACACATCAGACACACACATACACACTCTCTCCAACATGCTTGTCGAGCGGTTCAGGAGTCCACCGTAGATAACAGCCTTGCCCCTGATGCATGACATGGAAAAACTCTTTAGAGGACAGAAAGGCAATTATGGGAAGTTTAAGAGTATCTAGCTGTCAGGCAAATGTTCGTGTTGGAAGTCTGCACGGTAAAAAGAGGCAGATAAAAAAGGAAAAACAAAGACGAAGCATCAACGGAGTAAGTTAGAAGCACAGTGACGAGAAGACAAGGACAGCTGAGCTGAATACAGAGTTGTGACTAGTTAACATGTTTGAAGATTAAGAAACGAGCAACTACTTGTCAACTTTTTGACAACACAACATAAACGCTGAAAAGGAATTAAATTGGCATCGCAAATCACTACGAGTGGCCTCTGTTTTTCTATATTAATGACGTTTCTGTTTGCTGTGCTGATTTTTTTCCAGACCTCTGATTCACTGAAGCATTCGATACCTGCAATTATAATCCAGATAATTTGACTCTGTGGAGCACATATAAATGTACTGATTGCCATGCCACTTTAAAGGTGATAAAGGCTACTAATTAGCATCCAGTAAATTATGGCCCACCCAGGTAGCAGTGTTTGTAATGTAATTTCAACACTTCTTTGTTAAAGTACCTTTAATGAAGTGCTCACCTTATTTTTTCTTCTACTTCTAGCAAAAAAAGTCCCCTTTTATCAGACTTACGGCGTTACTTTACACACTCCATGGAGTTTTTTAGTAAAGTAAAACTTTCACAAAAGGCATTTTTCACAAACAAATACCGTTCATCGTTCTCTGCAATTCACAGAAAGTCAATTTAGAGTCTTTCATAATGCTGGTAGGAACGCAATTTAAGATTGATCTTCAAAAACGAAGCCAAACAAAAGCAAAAGAAATCCAACCTTGAAATAACGTAGGCGCAGCTTCAATTCGCAGGCACAATACATGTCCTCAATAGAAAAGTTAAAATGAAGGCAAAAGTCTATCTTACATAACATACCTTACATACCTCAGCTTTGAATTAAAAACATCCATCCCCTAGCTCAATAATGAATGATGCCCCAAATAAATAAATAAATAAATAAAAACAGAGCACCAAATGGGTTTTTTTTCTTACTCCGCGTAAACATCTAGAGGCAATTCAATCATGTCCTCTCAGCATCAATGTTCAAACTTTTTCAGCTTAATTGAAAAAGTTGTTAAAACAGCAATCATCAAAATTTGAAGCTGCTCATTATTTGTGATGTAAATCTGTTTGCCCAGAGGCAAAACTTGTTCATTTACTCAGAGGCAGAGCGGCACAGAGGAACAGACCTCGGTACCGGCACTGCAGGTGACGGTGGCTACGCCCTGAGGCACTGGATCCTTTTTAAAATGCCATGCGGCGTCGCCAGTGCTGAATGACTTCTTCTTTAGAGACACCTTCATACAACTCAAATGCCGATGGTGATGCCTCAGTACACTCGGTGGCAGGAGGCTACACCTCTTATTCAAACTCTGATGAACTGCCAGACTGAGCGCTGAGCTGTAACACAGAGGAAGGTCTCTTATTTTTCTTTTTCTCCCTGGCATTTGGCCTTCAGACTGTGATCAACATCCTTATCCAAAAAAAGGTTCTTCTCCAACTTTAAAAGTCAGACTTCATCTGCAGATAGTAAGAAAATGGTGCAGTGCGTTCTGCTGCAGTATTTGCTGGAATCAACCATCAGAGGATGGGTACACTGTGGTCATAAAGGGGTGGACATGGTCAGCAGCAATACTCAGGCAGGCTGTGGTGTTGAAACAAACCTCAGTCTGGCCCAAAGTATGCCAAGAAATATCTCCACACCATTACACCACCACCAACAGCCTGAAGGATCCCAGACAGATCCATGCTTTCATGTTGTTGCAGGGCAGGGATAGCTCAGTAGGTAGCGTGGTCGTCCCATGATCAGAATTTCGGGGGTTTGAATCCACTGAACGGCTACCCTGAGGTACCCCTGAGCAAGGTACGTCCCTGCACACTGCTCCCCGGGCGCCTGATTTGCAGCTGCCCACTGTTTCACTGAGTGAATGGGTTGAATGCAGAGAGAGTAATTTCCCCACAGGGATCAATAAATTATATGTTGTTGTTATTATTATTATTACCCTAAATCCTGATCCCACCATCCAAATGTCACAGCAGAAATCAAGACTCATCAGACCAGGCAGGCGATGTCTTTCGAATCATCCTCAGTTTCCTGTTTTTAGCTGACAGAAATGGCATTTGGTGCGATTGTCTGGTGCTACAGACCATCTGCTTCAAGGTTTGATGTGTTGTGCATTCAGGGATGCTTTTCTGCATAACCTGGTTGCAACCTGGTTGTAACAAGTGGTTACAAGTTACCGTTGCCTTTCTATCAGCCTGACGCTGTCCCGCCATTTGGTTTGAACATCAGCAGGTCGTCTTCACCATGTCTAAATGCTCTGAGTTGCTGCCATGGGATTGCGTTACGAGGAGTTTAAAGGGTGTACATAATAAAGTGGCCTAAAGTGTAAAATCCTGCATGCTCTATTGTTATGACACCATCACGTTATTTAATAGAGTGTCTTTTAGAGTTAGTCAGCCATCAAATGCTGGGTCAGCGCATTTTGTCACAGAACTAATTTAAAATGCCATACAAGTAGCGCAAAAAGAGACCAAATCGGTTTAAGCTGCAAAGAATTACAGCTGTTATTGTGAATGTTATGATGAGAAGCTCCAGCAGACAATCATTTTAAGGGACTAACACAAGGCTGAGGATAAAGAAATTTGCATTATGCCTCGATTCAGTTATTTCATCTTTTATGAGAGAAGCAGCTTCAAGACTCTATTACAGCCTCTTTACTGTCGGTTTGGATGTAGCAATCCTCAAACCATTACAGAGGTAAACAAGTTTAGGCATGGCTTGGCATGTCTGCACCCCCCTCTATGCATAAACCTTTTTAGTATTTTGGGGAATCTTTCCAAGCATGAGAAGTTTGAGAACCTTCGTTTTCTTTTTTTATTGTATTTTAGCTTACAATAACACAAGGAGAACACTCAGATATCCCTTTTTTAAAGTTATTCATTATTAATAAGGTTTTCTAAACTGTAATCATAGGCAATTGCTTTTATGCAATAAAGGTGCTTTGCATTTTGCATTCAGTGTAAGATGTGCAAAGTCACAAAGCAGCGTTAAATTCACAAAAAACAAACAAACATGCAGTCTGCTCACAGTTTTCTGCACATCAGTGTTCAGACAGACCGATGAGAAGAATACGGCTCATTTTTACATTGGCCGTCTGTAGGGATCTAAAAGCTCATATTTCCCCCTCAGTTAACTGTCAGTTTCTCCACAGGGATGTCTAAAAGCCACTCACATGTCTCGATGTATTCCTCCTGATAGAGCCGAGCTTTTAGAGTAAAAGGTACATAAGCCTGGGGGATGTTGACCTCTGTGCCTATGGAAATTTTTAAGTGTACCTCTGAGTGCATCATTGTATGCGTGTGCGCGTGCAGCATCGACGTGTTTCTGTGGAGGTGAAAGGATTGATCTCTTTTATCGGTGCGAATCGGATTAATCGCGTAGGCCAGTAAACCACCATCTAACAAGGTGGAGTGATGAAAACACACCTACATAAAGACGCGCATGTATGCACCCACACACGCACAAACGCCTACACCCTCACATCTGAATACACATACTGAAATCTCTCCGATAGGAAAACTTGAGCATGTTAGAAGTATATATAAAGGTCAACACTGAAAAGTGGCACAGTACACTGCATAGGCGTATACAGTACACACACACACACACAAGCACCTACACATTGCAAGTGGACAGGAACTAAGTGTGAGAGACCCAGAAAGAAAGGGACACGCCCCTCTATTTTAGTTCAATCCCCTGGGGAAATCACATACTGACACCTCTTCTCCTGCTGTTCTTTCACCCACTTCCTCAGTTCTTTTTCTTTTTTCCTCTGGCTTTTATTCTCCCCTCTATTCAAGTCTCCATTCAGTAATGGTCTATTACCACAATGGAAGGCCCACAAATTGAATGGGACAGAATGAGAATAGCACCAAAACACACAAACAGCCACAAAAAAATCACACCGTGTCACATTAGGAGGGAAATGAAGAGTGAAGAGAAAAGTGCACCTTTTTCTTTATCTATCTATCTATCTATCTATCTATCTATCTATCTATCTATCTATCTATCTATCTATCTATCTATCTATCTCATCCACCTCTCAGTACCTATTACTCATACTGCTCTCTTCTGCCTCTGCACTCACATCCTTATCTAACTTGGCCTCGCTGGCGTTAAGCTACTGCAGTGATGCCAGATGAACAGAAAACCATCTACTTTTTTTTTTTTTTTGGAAAAGAAGCGTGGGCAGGCCACCCACCTTAAGTTTTGGATTTTTTGCCGTTGCTCATAAACTAGCGAACAGTTGTTGAGTAAAAAAAAGGTTGTTTTTATGAGGCATAGGCATGAGTGGGATGAAGCAAGAAGCATAGAAAAAGGTGAGACATATGTTTATATATGCATGCTTTTTGTTGCCTGGTAAACTAAATTTACATTATATAATATTACAGGATGTCTTTGCCATCCTCAAAATAGAATAAGAAAAATGTAGTGGTCGTGATGGACGCACATGCAGCTTTTGGCTACGAAATCCCATAAAGCCTAAATGGCTTTGGTGCTTAGATGAAAGAAGGGTAATGTATTGTTATGCTGCACTTCATCTCACACTTACAGCATCCAAACAATGATTCATAATTTTCTGAAATTCATGTTATTTATTTAAGCTTTATTTAACCAGGAAAATAGGACTCTCCGGAAATTAAAAATGTCTTTTACAAGAGATTCCTGGCGAAGAAAGAAAGCAGTACAACCAGCAGAGTTGAATAAACTCAAGTTAAGTAGACTAAAATACAGGCGATAAAAAATAAAAATACAAAAACGACCAAATTTTATAAACTTCAGGGCCAATAAACCCTGAAACATCAGTAGAACGTTTTGCCTGCTGCCTGAAACAAGGATAATGCAATTCAAACATTTGCAGCCTGGAGTAACTACTTTAAAATCACCTGAAGTTTTACTGAGACCAGTTCCTTAAGTTTTTGTTGATGTTGAAATGTTAATTGGATTCTCCCTGCAGACTACCCCGACGATGAGGCATGTGTACGTCCACCTTTTAACTTTTCATGACTTATATTTTTTCAGACATGCAGCCAAAACACCGACTGCAGCTCATTACCAAACTCTGGACTGACCAAACACTTGCCCTTATAGCTTTCTGTGTGTAGTTATATTATTAATGATGTGCCAGTCAGAAATCTGAAGAAACTGACATTAAAATATTGTTACTGCCAGATGTTTCCTGCAACCTTAAGCAACACATAGTTGGTTTTTTATCATTAAAGTAGCAAATGAGGCTAAAAACCTTCCATTTTGACCGAGGTCACAAACCTCCCTTAGTTATGGAGCTGCAGACTCAGGCTATTAAGGACATGGCATGATGCACCGAACTTTTTCCTCCACTCCCTAGTTTTTCACTCGCCATGCATTTATAATGTGCATACTGTAGGGCCACTATGGCAGACCATTAACTGTTTTCTATCCTCTCCCATAGCTTGTATTTTCTCCTGTTTGTTGTTGGTTTTTATGCTTTTTTTCCTCTTACTTTTAAAAGTCTCTTCCTATGAAAACTGAGTTCTTTTTTCCCACCATCACCCTCTGCTTGCTCACTGTGGATCATAAGATTACCGGGACTCCCGCTTAAATATTGTATGATCTTTACCTCACAATGCAAAGCACCTTGGACTGAATTGAATTAAACTCTGACTAACATCAGCTTGCACCATGAAAGCCTGCAAAGGTGTATCTGTTGCTGTACTGGCTTAAAGAGTTTCAGGGTAGAGGATCACTTTAAGAAAGAGTTGCAGAACAACTTCTCTATATCCTTTCTGCCTACATGAGGTGAATGATGACTCACCGCTTGTTTCTTTCTTCTGTTTTGCTCAAAGTGGTGAATGCGCCTGGAGGCAGATAAAGCCACCTCACAATTTCACTTTTCTTGTTGTACTGTGGCAAGGCCACAGACGAATTAGCTTCAGAGAGGGGTCAGTTACTGCAAAGTGGGTTTTGCAAAAGGCGAATAGATCATTTCTTTTTAACAGGCATACAATTTAAACTGACATCTCACTGGGTGAATATACCATTTCTTTACACATGAGAGCTAGAGAGCTTTAAGAAGCAGCAAGTCATGTCATGTACCAAAATCTGAGGAAGCGAGAAGCAGCGTGGATTACATGCTTTTCTCTTGATCACTGGCTAATGAATCCACACATATGCTTAGGAGTAATGTCCATGGAGCCCTGGGGAGCATTTTTGTGTGCTGAATAAATCAAAGTTCTTCTCCGTTTCCTTTTTTGTTCTTGTCGGGGCAGAGGTGAAGAAATAATTAAGACCCAATTTTTACTTTCATGTCATATTTGCAATTTTTTTATTGGTGTGGACAGGTTTGCTGTAAAAGCTTTGTGAAAATTAATTTATTCCTAATTAATTTAATATTTTGCTAAACTAATTCATGTTTATATGTATGAGTGGTCTAATTACAAAACTGTTGTTCACAGGCAACAAAACCCACAGTTTTTAAGCACAAGACCTGTGGCTGGTAATCAATGTAATATACTGGCTCTGTTTAGTTAAAACCTGGTGAGTGACCACAGGTTACAAACTGGAGAGACAATAAGAAGAAATGTCATGTTCACTGCAGGAAAAAAATACATGTTATATTACAATAACAATATAGTTTATTTTTATTTTAAGACCATTTCTTGCAAGGCAGTCTCCCCTGATTAAATAAATTATATTAAATAAATGCCCAGAAATGAACAACAACAAAAGTTCAGCATCCCCAGGGTATCTTTCAGGAGTCTCTTTACCCTACTGTAGCATCAGTCACATGAAACTGGTTATCAACTCATTAAGTTAGCTCAGTGTTTTCCCTGCACATGAAACCTGGAAGAAAAGCCAGCAAAAATAATGAATGTGCAAGTTTACAGACTTATCAATATCATAGCTCTCTCGCAAGGACACAGGAAAATCAGATGGATTATAATTGAGTTTTTCATAAACGTAATATTTAAAAGATGGGTTTAGTTTTTATTCTTTCAGCTGTAGTCTGAGTAAAGAATAAATATAAAACAGAATTTATTCTATGTGCAAATTTAATATTAAGGTCCAAGGTATTTTAGGATCACATATTCATGCCAATAGCATCCCTGTTTTTCCCTGATGCTAACATTGGACATTATTGAAAACTCTAGGCCACTACATTTCCCTGGATGGAGGTCTAAAGGATCTTCCAACATAACCTGCTCCACAGCAGGTTAAATTACCATGGCAATGTACCCGGTAAGAAGTGAACTGCCTTCATAGCACAGAAAACCCTGATGTTATCTGGATATGATGAAATCGTGCTTCGTAGTACAGCCCTCAGTTTGGGGTTCAGAGTCAGTGTCCAAAGCACTTCAATACAAGGACAAGAGCAGCTGAGGAACAAGCCTGCAATTAGAGGATGAACAACTATATCTCATCTCTAACCTTATTAGAGGCGAAACAATCAATTGAAATGCAAGAAAGTGATTAATGAAAACCATCCACGGCAACAGTTTTTGTGGCCTCGTAGTGTTTGGCTGCAGTCTTTGGAAGCTCTCGTGCCCGCTTGCCTTGTTTTTCGTCATATCAACATTGCCAGCTGACAAAGAACGTGTCGTGATTATCACCTTTCTGTCTGAATGAAAGGGGGGGGCTCGAATGCCTACTCGTTCTCTTTGGAGTTTTGCAACTCAGCAGGGTGCCTGGACAACAAATATACAGCCGTAGAGCATATTTACCTGCAGATATGTGAGAGTAGCGGACTGTGGGTATGTGAACACGCGCATGCAAGCAGAAGGAGAAAGAGCTTGTTCAATGCCCCACAGGGATCCACTTGAGATAAAATTCAGCAGCTCTGAATAATACAGTCCATTTATCAAAGAAAAAGCGCTAACCCTGACATGCGCACGCACACAACGCATATATACAGCGCGCAGAGGGTTGTTGTGGAGTGAAGGTGCCCTTGTGTCCGCGGTCATTTATCAGAATGTGTAATTCAAAGTGCCATGGCAGGCGAAGCCTGATGGTCTGAACTTGAATTTCTTCTCATTGCTTTGAACCGTACAGCATGTAATGCAACACTGCTGTGCCCCTGTAAAGTAAAACACCCAAATCTGTCTGGATTTGCATCAGTCAGCCACAGAAAGCCCCGCTACGGGAGAAATGCCACCACATCAGGACAAGAAGGCAAATAAACAAAAGCACTATCTTTTATCTTCACAATGCAGAAAAAAAAGTTTGAGCAACTTTACTTTTTAATAATATAAAGTTTCCAAACAACCATCATTAAGTAAAAATACATAAATTCAACCATGCTCCAAAATCTTCATCTGGGAGCCACAGGACTAAACAACCAAACTATGTAAAGTAGGTAGAAATACCTCAACCACATACTCTGGTTAATTTTTACTAACCAAAAATACATTAATATTAAAGTTTTAGTATGAGTAAAAGTTGATTTTGTTAGTGAAAATTGTAGAGTAAAGGTATTGTGATATTTGTAGCCGCTGAAAATTTAAATATGTAAAAGAAAACAATCACTTATATTAAATGAGAGTATAGCACTCACTACAAAGCTCAAAAATATTAGGGAACATTTGATCATCACAATATAACACAGCTAAACTTCAGGAGTGTTAATCTGTCCAGTTAGAAAGCACGAAACACTGTGAGTTCATTTCACCTGCTTTGATGCAAATGAAACTGATAACAGGTGCAACAGAGAGGCGACAATAACACAACACCAAAAATGTTTTTTGGTCTTGCAGCTGCTGTCCATAGATAATTTTTCTTATTATTTAAGCCTCCTGAGTGTTTTTCCTCTTCTTTTGCTTTTTCCTCGTCAGTGTTGGTAGCATGAGATCATGCCTGCAGCCCATACTGGTAGTCCAGCTCCTCCAGGATGGCACATCCATATGTGCCATTGCAAAAAGGTGTCTTTGTCTCAACAGTGTAGAAGAAATATCTGAGTTGGGCTGTTACACGTGGAGAGCTGGACAGGGCAGTTGAAGGGCAATCACCTAGCCCGAAATAACCTCCAGCGGATTACTCATGTGCATGTTTCTGACCAAACTGTCAGATACCGACTCGATGAGGGTGGCACGATGGCCTGAGGTCCTTTAGTGGGACCTGTGCTCACAGACCAGCATCATGTAGCTCGACTGGCATTCGCCTGAGAACACCAGAACTGACAGGTCCACTACTGGCGCCCTGTTCTCTTCACAGATGAGAGCAGATTCACACTGAGCTCATGTGACAGACATGAAGAGTCTGGAGACAACGTGGTGAACACAGTGGTACCTGCAACATCATCCAGCTGTTTTGGCAGTGGGTCATTGATGGAATGGGAGGGCACGTCCTTGGAGGGTCGCACAGACCTCCACGTGTTAGCCAGCTGTAGCTTGATTACTGTTAGCAGGATTAAATCCTCACCTATTGTCACACCTTACGCTAGCGGTGGGTTCCTCCTGGTGCAGGACAATGCGCTGCCTCATGAGGCCAGAATGTGTAGGCAATCCCTGAATGATGGAGGCACTGATGCCATTGTCTGGCCCTGATTTGTCCCAGACCTGAATCTAATGAGAACTTCAGGGAGTTTTTACATTGGTGCACCTGACACCAACAGATAGCACCACAGACTGATCAGGAGCTAACTCATACCCTGATCCATGTCTGGAAGGAGATCCCCAAGGACACCATCCACCATCCCATCGGGAGCATTTCCAGATGTTGTCCGAAGTGCATCCAAGTCAGATCGGGCTTTGATTTCAGATTTTAATGTTGATTTTTAACCTGTTTATTTAATTGGTCAGCTTCTGGTGTGATTTAAGTGTTTTGAGCACTGCACAACTTACTGTAGTTGTGGCTCACATCATCAGGCACCTTTAATTAAAACATTTCATGAGTTCTCTTAATGACTTTTGGATTCTTTCATTTGCATTAAAGTAAAAGACCGTCAGTGCAAATTATTACAACCAAAGCAGGTAACCTTCCTCTTTGCTTCTGCACTGGGGCTAGGCAAGGATGAATGTTTTAAGATTGCTGCAATGAAACCTACGAATGACATGACTGATACAGAATGATAGTGTGTAAACTTCAAACTGACACCTGCACAAAAAGACAATAAAAAGAAATGTGGTCTATTTTCCCTTTAGGCTATACAGTATAACGCACACTACGAAGTTTGATCTGCAAACAAACTGAAACTGTCCTTGATTAAAACATCAAAGCAGAACAACACAGGCTGTACGAATGAATATCTGCTGAGTTTGATTTAATTAAACAGCTTATTATTGCTTCGTGTTTACTCTGAGCCTCGGGTTCAGTAATTCTGCTACAAGGAGGGGTTTCTGTTTTTGATCATGCACAGGTTGGTGCTGCTCTGTGCACAACACAATCAAATTGAAAAATGGACGTCCATAAGAGTAAAGTTCACTGAAAAGTTTCTTTCCCAGCAGAGAGCACGGCATATACAGAATCCTAATATTTAAAGCAAACTATTGTTGTCTGGTCCAATACTGTACTTTTCCAAAACATTTACAGACAGTGAAACAAAGTCCACAGGCAATCATGCAACAAGCTCACCGAGCACCGCTGTCTACATCAGTTAATGAGCCACCAAGCTTGCCTGCTGCCTTCACCGAACGGGCAATCGATTCAAGCTGTCACCTCACTGCACATTCTCCGCCGCTGCAGCCACTGCTCATGCATGACACACCTACCTGTTATTACAGAGTCCCTCGAGGTTTGGAATCGAAATACTGCGTTGGGAATTGGAAAACCTTATGAATCCTGCTCCCCATAGTTTCAGTTGTGCCACAATCGATCAGCGCAATAAAACCGAGAGCAGAAGCTCATACATGCTGGATATTAACTGTAAGACTGCGAGTATGTGGAGCTCCACAATATTATGTACAAGACACACATAGCAAGCAAATCATCCTCCAGATGTAATTTGATCTCCATGTGGTTTCTGCTGCATGTAAATGTCCTTCCCATCATGTAAAATGATGCAGTCTCCTTACTTGTGAGGTACATTTAATGCATGATTCCAGACTTTGCATTTAAAGTATTTACACATGACTGAGGTATAATTTAGATGCAGGCACGCAGGCGATGAGACACACACTCTGTGCTCTGCCATCATCTATATGAAGAGCACTTTAAAATATTCTCACTACAATGCTCGTGAGTCTCTTGAGTCGTCATGTAATTCGAGGTTATCCGCTGCGAAGTGACTGACAATCCACCTTCCATGCAGCGGCACACCCACACCACCTCACATGCAGTTCAGCGACACACACACACACAGGTCACTGGTCTTCTGTGACCATTTGAGGCGATTTGTTTCAATTGCCCGATCAACAACAATGGGATCAGCGGTGTGTGTATTTGGATGAATCCGCTGAATATAAAGCTCCAGGTTCGCTGCTTACAGCCCCATGTCGCATCGGTGGTATATTATTGAGGATAAAATCAAGTCAGACAAGAAGAAATACACTCTGGAGGTTTCACACCAGGCTGAAAAGGCCACATCAGGGCTTAAGGGCAACAGCGCTGCTTCCTCATGTCTCCTTTCAAAAGGAAAATGTTTGATATTAGCGGGATATTAGCGACTTTTTGCATCAGACTCTGGCTACTGTGGATGGATTTTTTTTCAGTGATTCCTTCTACTGGCTCCAAAAGAGAATTCAAGCAACAAGTAAAATGGTTTTCTTAAACCTTTGTCGTCAGATCAGATTAACACTTTTATCTCAAGGGCAGGCACGCTCATATAGAGCGAGCAGATACATGCCCAGTGCAACTAATGCAATAGTCATGTTTTAATCCCCATAAGACAGCTTTCTCTTCCAGCGGTGAGGTCAGAGCACAGAGTCTAACCCTCGCTCCCCAAACTGACAATTATAACACTATACAACGCAAACCCCCAGTGGGCTAAACTTACTCCATTCAGCAGAACCACTTTCATGTCATTAAGGTCAAGCTATCAGGGGAGCTTGTCTATGGAGTTCTGGGACACGCACTCAAATCCCCTCACGCACACACAGAAATAATTACAGGGTTTTTTTTTCTTCTTTAATTCAAATGGGCTTTTTTTTTCTTCCACCTTAACATTCAGTGCAGAATTTTCCCCTGCTTTTAACTCATGCCCATCATCTTTGGCTAAATGAGAAGAAAACGTGGAAACATCTGTGCAGAGAAATGAGTAAATGACAAGGATAGCGGATAACTGGGAGCTGGAGGAGAAAGGTGAATGAACACACCTGCCCACAAGTGTTGCTTCTGCACGCACTTGGTGAAAGTCACAGAGCTCGCAGACGTGTATGTAAACACTTCAGAGACTTTGGAGTGAAGCATGTTTGTGTGAGTATAAGCATCTATGAAGCCAAAATGATAATAATAATAATTTGTATTGACACACAGACACCCAGTGGAGTGGAGAGTGAGAAGAATCCACGAAAATAATTATTTTGTTAAACACCCTCCGATTCCCTGATGAACTAATCCTCACATCTGTTTCACTGGAGACTGAGGAGAGATGAGTCTGCTGCTTTTACTGCCCCACTGTCTCGCAGGCACGTACAAGCCAGCATATAAGCGAATGCATTTTACTCCATTACTGTATAAACTCACAAATCTCATAATTTCAGTGATGCATGACAGCAGAGATACGAACACTGAGGTTCTTCTTAATCGCCCTCCACCCCTCCAGCTCCTGCTTATCTGCCATCCAGAGTACTGTAAGATCTACGGTGTGACAAAAATACTTTATTGTGGACAAAACTGCACTCAAGAAAATGAATGCAAAAACTTTCTCTCCCTTTAAAATGCACATTTGTAACCTGTAGCAACTGTGACGCTTCAGGTCGTCCTCCTACAGGGCGTTACGCTCCCTCCAGACCAAATCACACAAGGAATTACAGTACGGGTGACGACAACTAACCATTAACAAACAAAACAGGCTGTAAGGGAGGAATGCAGTTGGACAGGACTTTCAGCCATGTAACCTGAGTGCGGAAACACGTACGTGGACATCTGACGCACAAATGCATTGGCAGCGTAAAGGCAGATACACATATACCGTACCTGCAGGCAGGTGTGTACGAATGAAAGCCGCAAGAATAAAAGAAGTACGTCGCTGCAGTCAAACACACAAAAGGTAGTAATGCTTTTTACATGAAGCAACATCTGGATAAAAAAGTGTCGGGACACCACAGTGGATTTTTCAGACCCATGTTTAGGTGTCCAACACGTCTTTGTTCTCAGAAACACCGACACGGATAAAGCATTTCTTTATGTTTATCACCTAACCCGCGTGTGTGACACTGCACATGCGCCTGCACCCCTGTGAGCATATATCTAGGTAATTGAATCTGAGCACAACATGTCAACACTGGCAGCCAATCAAACTTTCTTTCTTTTTTTCCTTGTTTTAATTTCACTGCCAACACTATATCTCTCAGCAATATAACTCACAAATGCTCGCATACGCTCACGCTGCTTGATGGGACATGTGAATATAACAGAGGGTAGCAATTTTAGATTTTATGCATCTGTGTGTCATAAATCATACAAATGCAAAATAAGGAGCAGTAGGGACGACAGGATGCAGGGGGAAGTAAGAAAGATGAAACAACACGAGGCTTGTTGATCTGGGGACCGCAAGAACAAACAGCGGCAATTTAACTGTTAGCCTAAAACAAACACAGACACACAGACACACACCCACACACACGTGCAAACAAGCACACCACAAGTGAACAGAGACTACAGTGCACAGGGCTCATCTGCCATTGAAAAAATGCACTGTCTTTAATTTCCTACCTTTCATGTTTATAGCTGCTTTATGTTTCATCTGTCCATCCCTTATCCCCCCACCCAACCTCCCCCTCACTCACTCTCTCTCTCTCTTTCTCTCTCTCTCTCACACACACACACACACACACACACACACACACACACACACACACACACACACACACACACATCCAGAGAAGTAATAAGCCTCTCAGTGACTCAATCAACAGAAAAAGAGAGAAAGCAACAGGAGCTGAAACTTACCTTCCATAGACAAAAAGTCATCATTAGCACCCCCCCCCCCCCCAAAAAAAAAATAGAGAGGGTCAAAAAAAGAGAGAGAGAGGGGACGACAGATGTGTGTGTTAAAGGGAGGTCAAAGAAAGGGATGATAAGATTTTATATTGGAAAACCGGAGAGTTGGAGGAAAATGCTTAAAAAAATCAGTATTGTTGTTTATAATTGAAAGGAAGATGAAACAGAATAGAGGGCATAGGGCGCAGAGGATATTGCATCCTGTTTTTCAGGCAGTGTGAGAAGAGAAGAGAAGAGAAGAGAAGAGAAGAGAAGAGAAGAGAGGAGAAGAGAGGAGATCCTACCTGGAGTTGTTCGGACAGCGTGGTGGACTGTCTGGCACTCAGGGCTGGAGCTGAACTCTCGTCAGGACGCAGGAACACTTGCTGACCACGTCTGTAGGGATCAAAAACAGCAGTCAGGACCTCTGTGTGTGTCTGCGTGTTTGAGTTGTCCTCTGTGCACGCCAGCTGTCAGACTTTAAGTGATAAGCTGCTGGCAAAGGAGCATTTCCATTCACACACACACACACACACTCCTAGACACAACAATTTATCTCTTCCTACATCTGAGGAGTGCAGGAATTTAAAGGTGTGTGTGAGGGAATGTAGGAGGGGAGAAAAAAGGTGAATGTGTTTGTGAAGTCCTTACAGGTCCTTTCCTTTCTTCCTCTCAAGCGCAGTCATGTCATCTCCACCTGTCGTACGCAGAGAGAGCGCCGGAGTCACACACACATTCGCACACACGGCGAAGTACCGAAGCACACACTCGCGCTGGCAGGCTGAGACGCACACTGGCGCGCTAACTCCACGAGCTGCATTGCATAGAGCTGAGAGTGAACACAGTCCCTCCTCCTCTCTCCTCCCACCTCTCTCTCATGCTCGCTCTCTCTCTCTCTTTTTCTCTTTCTATGTTCCTCCTCTGGGTCTTACCGCCTCCCACAAACCCTCCCCATGATTCATCTCTCTACTGTCAGTATGTACGCTGAAGGGAACACTGTTATAAGGACACACATAATGGACCGACTTCAAAAAAAGAAATAGAATTACCATCTCGGTTTTGTCGTTTGCTTCTGCCAACATGTTCTTATATATAAATATATATATATAGTGATAAAATGTCAGGTTAAACTGATTTTACTTGGCTTTGTTACCTGTGTTTTCTTGCTTTTTGTTGGTTTGTCAGTTCACCGAGACAGAATAAAACTCCCTGTATTTGTTCACGAGCCAATTCTAATGGAACAAAACTGCAGGCATGCTTCAAATGTGGATGTGGCTACAAAGAAGTGACAAATTCTAAAACATGGATGCATTCCTAACGTCATCAACCGAGCATCACAGAAGATCTCTACAATCATCAGCCAGTGTTTACCAAACTCAGAAATATAATCACAAGCTCACCTTCTGTATAGATTTATTTCCTATTTGCACAGCGTCATGTCACACTGAAGCTGACCTTTGACCTTTTGAATATAAAATTTTAATTCACTGCTTTATTCTATCCAGTATTTTTGTTATGGTCAGAAATGTGTTTGTGTCATCCATCCATCCACAACCTTATTGGTCATCTGGCTCCATCTCACCCTGTCCCCATCATCCTCCTCTGTCACACCAAGCTTCTGCATGTCCTCCTTCACTACATCCATGAATCTTACTCTGCAGTCTTCCTCTTTTCCTTCTGTCTGGCAACTTCATTTGTCCAACATTGCCACCGTCGCTCCTCTGCACATGTCCAAACCATCTCAGCCTTCCCTCTCTAACTTTGTCTCCAAACTGCTCGACTTAAGCTGTTCCTCTGATGTACTCATTCTCTTCCATCCTGGTCACTCCCAATGAGCTGCCTCCAGTTCTGCCTCCTGTCTTTTTCTTAAAGTAAATGTCCAAACCGTACATCATAGCATGTCTCACTACCATCTTGTAAACCTTCCCTTTCACTCTTGCTGCTTCTTCTGTCTCCCATTACCCCTGACAGTTGTCTCCACCCAATTCACCCTGCCTGGACTCTCGTCTTCACCTCTCTTATGCACTGTCCGTTGCTTTGGATGGCTGATCCCAAGTATTTAAAATTTATCTAGCTTCACTGTCTCTACCGCTTGCACCTTCACTTTTCCACCTCTCTTCCTCTTATTCACACACATGTATTCTGCATTCCTTCTACTGATTTTCATTCCTCTTCTCTCCAGCGTATACCTCCACCTCTCCAGGTTCTCTTCCACCTGCTCCCTACTTTCTCTATACCTCTCCATTAACACTCTCAAAGCAAACATCACATCTGTAGTGATCCTTCTCAGCATGACGCCATACTGCAGCTCAGTTATCGTCATCTCTATTCTTAACCAAGCTTCAATATCGCTCTCCCAGTTGTTCATAAGATGACTCATCAGCATTAGTTCTCTGCAGTTACTATAGCTCTGCACGTCACCTTTGTCCTTGAATATCGGTACACTTCTCACTCCACAGGACTGTGTTACACATTCTGGTTTAAAAGTTCACCGTCCCTTTTCCTTGACATCTGTGTAGACTTTAGAACCACCCCCCCCCCCCCCCCCCCCCCCCCCCCAAAAAAAAACAAAAACCCAAAAACATCAGGTTATTTGTGGAACCACTTAAAATAACTTTATTTATTTGCAGATATTTGGAAATTCATGAAAATTCATGTCAGTGAAGTCAGATGTGGAAAAGCTGTTGTTACAAAAGTAACAAGGATAGATAATTAAAATATATCTGACAACGTCCTCTGGTTTTTGATAAAGTCTTATTTTGTTTTTAAGCAAACAAATTTGCAAAATTTAGTTGCTGTTCTGGAATATTTAATCATATCACGTGACCTGATAAAGGAAATCTTTATGCACAAACCTTCAGGCTACACTTTTTATGATATAGCAACAGGAGAAGAAAAGTGAGATTGCTCTGGTGTTACTTGGGTCTCCTACCATCACACACAGTTTCAAATGCAATAAAAATCGATGAAGAATCATTTAAAACTCCCCACGGTGTCTAGAAGTATTTAAAAAAAGATTCAATTACATCGTTGGCCCTTTCATTTTTTCACACCCGCATTTATTATTGATAGAGTTTTCTTAAGTCTAAATAAAACAGAATAAAATCTTTGAAAATAAATCCTGAAAATCAAAAGCAGGAGGAACCCTAATTTATCCGAAAAACCAGCTTAGCAGAAACACAGTCACACACCACCGGAGCTCGGTGCTTTTAATCAGCCGGCAGATTTATCATGTCGGAGTCTAGAGTGATGCTGACAGCGACAGGACATTTAGCATGAAGCTGTCAAACAGACTGAAAGGAGTCTGTCTAATGCAAGTCTATCAAACTCACAACAAAACAATGCCTAGGCACGCTTACAAAGTCAGATCACATGTTAGCGGATGCTCTTCTTAAGCAGTCGTATCAAGTCAACACTCTGCCAGTAATTCTTGTTATTTTTAATACATTGTAGGTATTTGCATGATAGTTTGCTAACAGCTAGGCCACTTAACTGAGTACAGATTTGAAGCTATCACAGACAGACAGCCACAGTGTGGGATTACGACGGACCGATTCAAATGAAGTAAGCAGCTTCGGTTCAAATGCTGAAAATTGGCCTGACTCGGGAAAGATAATGGTAATTGTTTGGAAAAACAATCAAAACTAAGCACTGTTGTGATGTGTTCACTGAAGGCTGAAATTGTCTGAAATAAATTCAAGAAGGTTAAGCATTCATACAAAATCACATAGAGTGCATTGCAATGGCTATTTGTCTTTGAGTAGTACTTTTGCTCTAATGTACATGCTCATGCTGGTCAAATAATCAATGGCACATGCTATTTTATGAATTTATCACTACACTAAATTTAAGAACCAAACCTAGTTGAATCCTTTTATGAATTTATGAGTTCACAGGCAGTCAGAGGTTAAGCCCTGGCTCATGGGGTTATGTTGAGGTGAGAGTGCTCGGATATAAAATGCTCTAATATCAAACCCAGCGACTGCCTGTTTTGTAAACAGTGAAGGGTTATTCCAGTACAGCACAAGCTCAGACTGTATCGACTGTGTTGTGTTGGCTAATAGCTGCAAGACACAAAGACATAATCAGCACAGTACACAGTTCATATTATCAGCTCTGTATGGCACACACTCACAGAGGCAGGAGAGCAGGCCCTTACATATACTCAGAAACACAAGCAGAACTACAAACACACACCTCAAAATGGGTTAGTTCAAAGCGAATTCTCCTCAATGATTGTCTCTCTTCATCTGCCGTGGATTCGGTGATCTAGATTACCTTTTACACACATGCACACACATGCACACACGTGCACGCACGCGCAAACACGGAAACACAATTCTCGACGTTACTGCTGCCATAGTACAGCTGAAGAGAATATTGATCTCTTGTTTCTGATTAAAACCAGGGCTGCTCAAACGCAATCAACACACAAACCCACCCCGTGAACCCACCCACTGCTCTTTCTCACACACAGACCTGTAAAACAAACACACACACACACACACACACACACACACACACACACACACACACACACACACACACACACACACACACACACACACACACACACACACACACACACACACACACAAACTCTGGCAGCCTGAATCCAATGTGAAGGGCCATAATTAGTAATCAGTGAACATGGGATCGGATGATGATCCAGCCAGTAACTGTGCTCTAATAGTTGTGTATTGTCTTTATGAATAAAACATTTATGTGAATGTATGAGATTTATATAATGTCTATTAAAAAACTGTGATTGGAAGTGTGTATATGCTGAAATCCAGAGCTCGCTTTTGTCCAGAATCTCTTTGAGTGATTGAAAGCACTAAACAGTAAAGCTGCACTCAGGGGAATAGGGCTAATCTACATAATGGTGGAGATATATTAACAGCATCCTGATGCACACACACACACACACACACTTAGGTGTCAGGTGAATGGAAGTCTTCCTCATCCTCCACACTAGCAGCGCCCTCTCCGATGCGACTGAGCCAAACAGAGTTAAGACAATGATGTATTTATGTTTTGTTATGTTTATCTCTCTATTTAACTGTATCATTACGATGCTAATTACAGGGCAGTCTTTATGCAGTTTTATGTACATATTATAGTACCCTGTGATTAAAGACTGATAACAGCCTTACAGCTGGTAGATTACAGCTATTTACAACCGTACTGACATTTCACTATTTGTTTTTCTCTGAGAATATCACTAGAATGTAAATGAAAGGATTCATTTTCAATGCAGATTTCTCCAAAATCAGCCCTATTTTGTTTTACTTTCATTTCAGACCTCCATCAAAGCTTGAAAGGGGGGCTGTGCAACTTGACCCTTTTCTGTAAAACAATAGCGATTCCTTTTTCAAGATGGGATGTGCTCCGCTTGATGAGCAAAGTGCATTCAGAGAAGTGTTTCTACTGTGTGTGGAGCAGGTAAGGACAAAGAGAGGAATTACTTGATCATGCTCATAGTGGGAATATAAGATTGTTAGATAAGGCTGATAAAACTCAAATGGATCTGAACCACCTCACAAAGACGACTTATTGTGCACAATAGCAGTCATACCTCATGTAATGCACAATGTTTTACCTTAGCTTTGCACACAGTGCTGAAACAATCCATCATGGAACCTATTAGTAAATTGTCAGACACCCAGTTATTGATTAAAGCGACCAACCCCTGGTTGACAGTGGGTAACAAGAACCTGCTTTTAAAAGGAAGAAACACTCCTGCAGAACCAGGGTCAGACGGTGGCAGCCATCTGCTGCAACCAGTTGGAGGGTGAGAGCAAAGGGAAGACAGAAAACAGCACAGTGGGATGACAAACCGCAAACAGGACATATAAATAAATAACACATAAAAGTAATAAATAAATAGAATAATAAAAGCACAAACTGCAGGATGGAGAAAGCAAGTCTGTCTACATGAGTTAATAATAAGGTTACAGTCGCACTAGGAAAAACAGCTTAGAGGCCAAGGCACCTCAAAAATTACCGAGACTTTACACAAGGAACTTCGGCAATGAAATGTCTTGACTCTTGACTCTTGACAATGGCATTAAGCAGGAGTGAGTCTGCAAATGGTTTGTAACTGAATGCAGTAAAGTTGACAACTATCTGTGATAAATCTGTGAAAATTGCAAATCTCACTCCTACACGCACAGAAATTCCTCCAAAACTAGCTATAGGCACAATCAGGCATAATATTATGACCACCTGCCTAATGTTGTGCCGGCCCCCCTTTTGCTGCCAAAATAGCGCATTTAGGCATATGCTCCACAAGACCCCAGAATGGGTCTTCTGGTATCTGGCACCAGTGGAGGTGGGGCCTCCATGGATCAGACTTGCTTGTTCAGCACATCCCACAGTTGCTTGATTAGATTGAGGAACTGGAGATTTTGGAGGCCAAGTCAACACCTCAAACTCATCGTTGTGCAAACTATTCCTGGACCGTTTTTGCTTTGTGGCACATTATCCTGCTGAAAGAGGCCACAGCCATCAGGGAGTAGTGTTTTACAGTGTACGTGGTATGTGTCAAAGTAACATCCACATGGATGGTAGAACCTGAGGTTTCCCTGCAGAACAAAGCATCACACTGAATTTTACCTTCTTCCCATAATGCATCCTGGTGCCAGGTGATCCCCAGATAAGCAACGCTCACACATGCTCAACTGGCCACATGAAATAAAAGACAATGTGATTCATCAAACTAGGTCCAGTTCTGATGCTCCTGTGCTCATTGTTGATGGTGGACATAGGTCAGCACAGGCATCCTGATTAGTGTGCAGCTCTGCAGCCCAGTACACAACAAACTGGGATGCACTGTGTATTCTCACACCTTTCTATCAGAACCAGCATGAACTTTTTCAACAGTTTGAGCTGCAGTAGCTCGTCTTTTGGACACAGAGATCAGCCATCGCTCCCGACATCCATCACTGAGCCTTAGCCGCCCATGACCCTGTCGCTGGTTCACCACTGTTCATTTCTTAGATAGATACTGATCACTGCAGACTGGGAACTGTAGGGCCGCAGTTTTGGAGATGATCTGACCCAGTCATCTAGCCATTACATTTTGGCTCTTGTCAGACTTCTTCAAATCCTTACGCTTGCCCGTTTTTCCTGCTTCTAACACATCAGCTTTGAGGACAAAATGTTCACTCGCTCACTGATACAGCTCATCTACTAACATGTGCCATGACAATGAGATAATCAGTGTTATTCCTGTCAGAGATCATAATGCTGTGCCTGATCAGTGTAGTTTTTGCAGGACAGTAATTCAACTACAAAATTATATAGGTTCTTTTACATATATACATACATACATATATATATATATACATATATATATATATATATATATATATATATATATATATATATATATATATATATATATATATATATATATATATATACATATATAAATATATACATATATAAATATATATATAGGAATTTAACCAAAATAAAACCAGTTGGCAACCACTTGAGTTGAGTACCCTATTGCAATGAGAGGTACTGCAGACAAATTGTGCTGGTCAGTGCAAACTGACCCAGACCGGCTGCAATGTTCTGGCAATCAGTCTGCGTTTATAAATTAGACAGCAGCTATTTGCAGACTAGTAATTGCAGTCATTCGGAGTCGGGCCAGACTGCCTCTCAACGTGCGACCTGTACTTGTAATCGAAACACTGAGCGTGCACGACCCTCAACCTCTGGGCTGAACTGTTCACCACAACTATTTGCTATTGGTCACCACGTGCTAAAATACTCAATATGATCATGAAGCCCCACTGATTTTTCTTCACTGCAAAGCCATTACAGAGCAATGTGCAAACCTTTAATCACTCTGTCTGTGGGCGTTTTTACTGGTGCGATTCCTGCCTGTCAGTACTGAAACACTGTCATCTCCCATTACAGTGAAGTTGCTCAGTTTAAAGAAATACTCCAAGTAGCGTGCGACTAACAGCTTAGAGGGAGGTGTATGTCTGAGCATGTGTGTGAAAATTACTTAAACTTATTTTTACTCATAACTAATTTCCTTAAACAAAACAAGCAGTAAAACAACAGCAGGAAGGCAACAACGACACGCCCTCCTTTGGAAAGTCACGCAGGCAATCACACATGCACTTGAGGGCGAGCTGCTCTGTTTGTATTGATAACGTGTTTCAACACTGCAGTGCCTTTGTCAACCCAAGTCTCCTCTGCGAGGCATAGCTCTGGCAAACAATGAATTTGAACGCACAAAACTGCAATAAGGTTGCAACCGGGATGAGGAAAAAAAGCGCAGAAAACACACATGCACATATTTCACCTTTTTACAGCATGTATTCGCAACACTCCTCTGATTCAAACCCTCTTTCACTTCTCAAGATGCAGGCCTCTTTTTTTTTTTTTTTACAGTTTGATCAAAGTGTCTCATAAGCAAAGGTCTTAATATGACTGTGACTGATTTTTCAAACAATGCTCAGTTCGCTTCATTTATACACCAGTCACTTTCGAGCCCGATGTTGTGGGAGTCATTATTTCACTGAAACGGTTACAGCACCTTACAAATTCAAAGCTCTTTGTGCGAACAGTGGAGCTGTGCGTTGTGTCATGGCCAGCAGAATCCAAACAGCATAAATAACAAACCTTTCTGACTTCTGTTCATCAAAAATCACAAAGCAAAATTTTGAGAGGTTGCTTGGTGGTTGCTATGTGAGTTAGTGCGTTGGCAACCTGAAAGGTTTATAAGCCAGTTTCCATACCAACACGCGCTGTCTCCTAACTGAGTACAGGCAGATGAGAGGATGATGAAAATGGAAAAAAAGAAAGAAAGAGGAGAGGAAATGAGACCTTACTGCTCTATAGAAATCTCTGTATAGGCTTGTGTTGTTTGGAAATCCTACATGGTGTGGAGCACAATAACCCGACCCTGTAAGAGCTAATTATGCTGTATACTTATCTGAGAAATACATTTCACCTAGCAAGTACAAGGTATATAAACAGACGAGAGCAGCTGCTTAATTGAATCATTTCTGAGTTTGCTTCTAAGCCGAACTGATTGATACTTCACTGCTGGTGAAATTGCAGGCTGTTCAGCAAGTAGCCTGTGTGAAATTCAGCTTCTTCCTTTGTTTCTTTCTTCTTTTCTTTCTTTCCCTCTTTAAAATGAATTTGCTCTGTAAGTGATTAAACACTCGAAGGGAATCTTCAGGGTGCAATATTGAGAGCGGCTCTGCCGTGCTGCAAAACCACCAATTTGTTGTGCATGGCATGTTGAATAATGATAAAACTGTCAGGGAGTCGTTTTTGGATGGAAGACGGTGCAGAAGGAGACAATTTTCTCGGGCTTCCGGCAACAGACTGGACACAGGCTCTGCTTTGTTCTCTGGATTTCGTTCTTTGATCAAAATGCCATGACTTCAGTGACCTTTACATAAGAGCTGGACTGACCCCAAGCCGATGTCTGACTCTGTGTCTGTAATTGTTTCTTGCACTTCTTAACTGATCCTTTGGTCCATATTAAGGTTGCTGTCACTCACGGATAATGGACAGAGGCTTCAACTGGATTTACAGCAACAACAATTGCTTCTTATTGGTGCAGGCAAAGCCAGCACTTTGGTGGGTTTAAACACTCTATGGAAGTGACAGTGATTTTATGTAACTAAATTTAAGAGGCAGTTTGCAAGTTTGGAACTGGCTTGGAGTAGAGCCAAATCCTCCACATCATAAGGAGTCAGTTGAGGTAGTTCGGGCATCATGCCTAGGATACCTTCTGCACACCTCCTTGGTGAGGTATTCCGGGCATGTCCTACTGGGGAAGCCCCAGGGCAGACCCAGGACTCGCTGGAGAGATTATATCTCTCGAATGGCTTGGGAGTGTCTCAGTCCCTCCGGATGAGCTAGAGGAGGTTGCTGGGGTCAGGGAAGTCTGCAGCTTTGAGAGGCTGTTGAGACTTAACCCGGATTCTAGAACAGATGCTACATTTGTTAAACTTTCTAGGTTTCGTTTTTTTAAAACTTGAAGAAAATAAATTGCAGTTGAAAACAAGCCAGTGTGTCCAAGTGTCCAAAACCCCCAAATTGCAAAAGAAAAAAAGAACATTAGTTAAAATGTCTGAGTGCCCAGGAGAAGACTTTTGTTTGTTTTGTAGGTCTAAAGATTTCCCAACTACAATTATGTACAACACACAAAAAACAGCTACTGACATTTGAGAAGCTGGAATCAATGAATGCTCAGTGATTTCCACTAAATGTTTTTTGTGTGGCCTGTCGCTTTGCGCTAATTGTAACTTGGGTGGTTTTGAAGAAATCAGAAGCTGCAACAAAAGGCGGCATGCAATTGATTTAGTCTCACAGGTGATGAGCGCAGAGTGCTGGTGTTTGTAGTTGTCTGTGATGTGGCTTTCTGCTCTCACCGTAAAGGGCTGTAACTGGCTTTGTTAGTAATGAATACATACATTATTTACAGGAGCCATTTATAAGATATGAGAAGAGTTTTAGGAGTGTGAAACTCCCTTTGCTGTTTCAGCTTCTCTATGTTCTCTATGTTTACTTTGCTTCAAGGGCTGTAAGGGCCGGGCTGAATAGGATCTGGACTACTGCAGAAACCTTTCCAATTACAATAAGTGTTTCCTTATTTCTGCTAAGAATTCATGTCTACAGCTATAAATGTTAATACAGGGTTAGGCGATGTACCCGAGTCTTCAGCCGATCCGTCTATTGTTCACTGAAGCCTCATCAGAAATGGTCTCAGTGGAAGGGTGGCTGTCAAGAACCTATTCTTAAGGAAGGGAAACAGGAAGAAAAGTCCAGGGTATGCCAAATTACACAAGAACTGGACTGAAAATCAGTGACAACAAGTCTTGTGGAGTGATTAATCTAAATTTGTAATCATGAGTGTGTATAGAGGAGGTCAGGCGAGAGGTACAACAGTGAGTGTCTACACCCATCTAGAAAACATGGTGGAGGCTCAATGATCCCAAACACACTGCCAAAGCAGTAAAAACATACCTGGTTAGAAAAACACACAGTGGAACACAAACAGTAGTGGATTGGTCTCCCCAGAGCCTGGACCTCAACTTTACTGAAGCAGTGTGTGACATCCAAAGGAGAGCTTTGAGTGAGCTTTAAGAAGTCTGGAGAACTATTCCTGAAGACTGCTTAAAGAAATTACTCTTTAAGTAGTCTTAGGTCATAGCAAAGATGGCCTTACAAGCACCTTAGAATTGTGCAGATGGTGATTTTTCCTTATATACTGCATTTCCATGTATGTTTCCACATGTTTCAAATGCTATTTTCCATTTTCCTATTTTCCATTTTCTTAGTAGAATATAAAGAAATAAGGGTGCCTCAAGACTTTTGCACAGTACTGTATATGAAAGACTATCTACACTAAAATGAAAGTTTCTAGAAATAACCTACTTGACTTTCAGAGTGGGGTTTTTTCCAGAATGAAAGTCCCCAAGAAACAATGTCATCATAAAACATGGATTAAAATAGGTGTTTGTGTCTATGTTTATGTGTGTCATAGCTAACTGCTTCCTTCCTGATGTGCTGCTCAGCAGTGTTCAGGCACTCACACAGACACTCGGACTCACACACCCATTTCCTTCCTTCAGTAGTTGGTTATTGCTGCTCATGTCAGAGGTGAAGTAGTAAGCAGGGTTAGGGATTAGTGATAAAGCTCAGAGGATAGGGAAGAGGCAGAAGACAGCGAGATCAAGAAGGAAGCAAAGAGATGGAAGGAAGGCGCCAAACCTGCTAATAGGAAATTCACAGTTGAGGTGGATCATCCGTGTCAGTCATATAGCCCGCGGTAATACCAGAATCAGTTAGAAGTTAGAAGATATCGCAGATGAAATACAGTTGTCTTTACATGCTTGCTGACTTGAGCTTTAAAAACATACAGAGTGTGGTGTAAACTGCAAAGTAAGTAAATGCTGTGGAAACGCTCCAACTGTGTGAAAATGGTCAGAGCAAGGTTAAAAGAAAGGGAGTCAGAAAACAAACAGAGTGCATCTGAGAGAGGGAGAGAGCAATAGAGCAAGAGACAGAAATGGAGGAAAGCAAAACACTGCAGCAGCAGCAGCAACAACAACTATAGACAGAAAGTAAAAAATAATTGATTGAAGGAGTCAAGCAGGGGTGAGAAAAGCAGACACGGGAACATTGCAGCAAACCAACAAAACTTCATCGTCCGCCCTCTCACACATCTTTTTCTTCTTCTTTTTAACTTTCTTTGCACAATCCTTGAAAACAACTAATGAGGTGTGGGGGCGACAAAGTCCAGCTGCTGCACGCTTCCCCATGAAGTCGATGTGTACGTGCCGCGATGTGTGTTTGGCAATGCAGCCTGAAGATTTCTGCGTAACATGCATCATATTTGTGCAAGGGTATTTGCAAACATTCGCATGTGCATGCGCTGGCAGCAACCAGACAGATCAGATGGAAAATATCCAGCTAAATCTTTACCTGCACGTCCCATTTTTGTCTTTTTTTCTCCATCAAATGAGAACACAGCAGAGACGATATGGTGCTGAACAGATTGAATGGATGCTACAAATGGTAATGGCAAAAGATGATGTGTGTGCGCACACGAAACAGCCAAGCGGACTCCGATTTGTTGCTATGGCATCCCATCTTCCTGAGGTGCAAAAATCACAGAACAATTTATACCCACAATTTCCTTTCTATAATGAAGCGGTGAATGCACCGACCCTGGCGTGCACAATGCCGAAGTGGATGCTGAAGTGGACTATAACGCGCGCACTTACCCCGAACAGGTGAATGCAACCATACTCAAGAACAACATTTATATAAAAAAGTTATGAAAGAGAATAATCGTATATTCAGAAAAATACTGCTCACTAATTGAGCTAATAACACAGAGTACACTGCAGCACAAGTTACAAAAGACTCTACAGTCAGTATAGACAGTTCATTAGTGGATGCTGAAGTGGAGTATGTTGGAGAAGTCCTGTGCATCATTGCTCCAATTCCTGTGATACATTAATTTGCATTGCTCTGGTCTAGGTGCCTTTAACAAGCATGGGGTTTGTCACAGAGACTTTACTACAGTTATTAATGCAGACACTTTCAGTTCAATTCAATTCAATTCAATTCAATTCAATTCAATTCAATTCAATTCAATTCATATAGCCCCAAATAACAACAACAGTTGCCTGAAGATGGTTTATACTGTAAGGTAAAGATGAAAATACAGAGAAAACAGAGAAAACCCAACAATTAGACGACCCCCTCTATGAGCAAGCAATTTGGCAACAGTGGGAAGAAAAAACTTCCTTTTAACAGGAAGAAACCTCTGGCAGAACCAGGCTCAGCGAGGAGCGGCCAACTACTGTGACAACTAGGTGAGGGAAACAGGACAAAACACACAGTGTGGAAGAGAACCACAGATTAATAATAGCTAATAGCTAACAGGAAGAAACCTCTGACAGAACCAGGCTCAGGGAGCAGAGGCCATCTGCCGCGACCAGTTGGGCATAAGGGAAAGAATGCTTTCCAACTGTATCATCTGCAGCTTGTTTTTTTTTAATGACTTGTTATTGTCATTTAGAAGTTTTGAAGTCGTGTTGTTTATTTGATGTGCTTTGTGCAATTAACACACACGAAGATGGCACAGTTATGTGCAAGTTAATGTGCAAAAACATCAGGTGGGACTTTGGTTGAGTTCTTTTTACATCTGAAATAGCGAGGCAGGAAATTTTACAGCACTCCAGATGAAGAGGGATGAAACCAGGATGTTGTCTGGGTGTGTAACCTAACTGCGAATAGGTTTATGGCAGCTCGGGTGAAGCAGTGGTAGTGTAAGCAGATGCTCAGCTGCTTTTCTCCTGAATCACAGCAGCTCTCTTAGTAGGTTTTGATGCCAACGTTTCACAATCGCATTTTGTGGTTTTATAATAACAAGCCTGAAATGTACAGAAGAACAAAAGTGCCAAAAAGAGGATAAAGAAAATAATCAATAACATGATATGATTTGGGGATTGTTTAAAAACATATTAAATATACACACAAGGTCTATTAACCTACTTCTGTGTTTATCATGTATGGAGGACGCAATACATGGAAATAAGGGTAAATAATGCCTAACTAAATATACACATAGGTACACACATTTCAAACAAATCAAATCAAATCAAATAATATAACACAAACAGAGGCAATTTTCTATAGATATCCATTTTTGCCTTAATTAATTGGTATTTATTGTGAAGCAATTTAAGAGGCAGATAACTTCATTAGTTATTAGCTCTGTCATTAGTTTCTTTACGTGCTTTTGATTTGGCAGTTTTCATATGTGTCCACCATATAAAAATATACAAGCCATATAAAAAGTTCCTGCTGTAATGTGACAGCATCAAAAGCAAAAACCTTTCACTCATTCTTTCCAGGCAAATGGCACAAATTCATTGTGAGCTGAATGCAAAAAAATATTTTAAATGAATAATAAATTAATGTAACTTTTTTTTGGTTCCACACCAAAATATCAGCACATCTGTCTTGTAAAATATTAATTATTTCAATGTATTAAAATTTTGGAAATTGCTGTAATTATTTTTCACATTTTATGAAATACTTCTTCATTTAATTAATGTAAAACTAAACTGTTGTTTGTTCCTGCTAAATTCAAATCTGTTGTTATAGTCAGGGTAAATACATTTTTGTTAATCCAGCAGAGATGAAGGCCCGGCTGAGTGGACAGAGGGGAGAGTAATGAAAGATGAATGTAAGCAGCCGCTGAAGGAGGAAGGATGAATTAGTTTGAGCACAACAGAAATGGAGCAGTCAGCGGGTCAACACAAAGACGCAGTATCCAGGTCTGAATGCACAATTGCAATTTCAGCCACCACACACACACTCGGCCTGCACGTTCATGTCGTAAACATGACATGCCCTGGACTCCCATCGACATCCTCACCTATAAAAACAGACCATAATCACACGTTTGACCTTGTTCCTCTCTGGCCTCTTCTTTCCTCTTCCCTCATATTTTCTCACTTGGCCTATTCCTTCCTCCACCTCTTCCTTCACATATTTTTCTTGTAAAGTTTCCTTTTCTCTCCTCTATTATCTATTATCCTGTCGACCTTTTATTATTATTTTTTTCTGTCTTCCTACTGCAGGTTTGCAGTAACAGGCAAATATGTGCTGCTGTTAGAGTGCCCTCAAGTGGACATACACATAAACAACATACAAGGTAGATGGATAGTTGTGTTGCAAATGAAATCTTAAAACATCAATAAGCTGCTCCATATCCATATTAGGTTTTATTCTTGACATTCGTTTTTCCTTGTTTCTTATATCTTTGTGCGTGTACTCAACAAAATATGAACGAGGAAGTAACCTTGAGCAGCTGTCATTAAAGTAAATTTGCACTGCAACTGAACACACGGGGCATGTCTGCTCTCCATCTCACTTGGATTATTGTCAGGGATGACAGCGCAGCTCCCTCCACTTTATAAAGGCTGAGGACCAAAATGGAAACCAATTTTTTTTAATTTTCTTGACAATTTCTCTCAAGGGTCCTGTAATCATAAAGCCGCCGCTACAGAGCGGAAATGAAGAGCGACTTCTATGCTGACTTCATCTGAATGCCCCGCATCAGTTACAACATCACTCCACCTCCCGAACACAAACTTCAAAGTCTTACAAGTGTTCTCTCCCTCTCTCCTTCTCCTACACGCACACTTACACATCTCTATAAGGAATACCAATGAGCATATTGTTTCCATTTCAAAGGGAAACGTCAGGTCTGAAGAGGGTAAGAATTAAACATCAAGTCTGCCCCCCCCCCCCCCCCCCCCCACCCAAGAAAAAACAAAAACAAAAAAAAAGGATAAATAAGACAAAGAAAGGAAAAGGAAAAAAAGGCAAGAAAGAAGGAAGTCTAATCCACTGAGACGCTACAGTGCCAACTAGGCCAGATTGACAGTGCACTATTTTTCCTTTCTTTTTTTCTTCATTCATTTTTTCCTTTCTTTCTTTCACATTTCATCTTCTCTCTATTCACTTTACAACTCTTGACTAGCTTCGTCTCAGTGCTCTGACAGAAGTACTCTAGCGTAAGATTATGTGAGTGCAGCTAGGTGTGTGCGTGTGTGCGTGTGTGCGTGCGTGTGTGTGTGTGTGTGTGTGTGTGTGTGTGTGTGTGTGAACAAAACAACAGCAGTCTCAGCAGAAACTCACTCCAGTAGAAAACCTTCTGTGACAGAAAGTTGGTACCAACATAAAGGACATATAATAAGTAATACTTGATCTGAATCATCCCTTGAGGTGGAGGAATTAGATAATCTTGTACTGCAGTCAGTATGTTTCCATAATAGCGCAACATAAATCTTGACATAAAGTGATGACAATTAAGTTATAAATGGGCATAAATACTGCAAACCAGTTCAGACTAGTTAGGTTTACTGCTACGCTCACATGATATGCTTCCTGCACTGAAAAATATATCAAAGGGACTCTCTTAGTAATGGTGGTTTCATTTCACCAGTCGGTGTGCTATATAGTACCAAGCTACAAGCAGAAAAGGTCCTCCCGAAGAGCAAGCAGAGCTCAAAACAGGTTGCAGAACCACTGCACACATCTTTAACTTAGAGGATACTGTGCGATCAGCACCACATGTGTGTGGGTGTTTGACAGGGTTTGGCGTGCACGCTTGTGGATGAACATATTCAATTTTATTTTATGTATATAACGCCAAATCAAAACTGTTTCCCAAAGGGGCTTTATATTGTAAGATAGAGACACTATAATAATAGAAAAAACAAAACAACAACAATCAGTTGCATGCCCATCATGAACAAGAACTTGGTGACAGCAGGAAGGAAAAACTCCCTTTAGACAGGAAGAAACCTCAGGCAGAACCAGGCTCAGCAAGGGGCGACCAACTGCTGTGGTTGGGGGCAAGGTGAGGGAAACAGGACAAAACGCACACTATAAAAGAGAACCAGAGATTAATAATAGCTAATGTTTAAATGCAGAGTGGAGTATAAATGCATACAGAGGGACAACAGGTGAGTGAATAAGAAACACGGACGCACAAGACAGCAAAGTCAAACTGATCGAAAAGGGCACAGGTGCAGTCTTCTTCAAAGGGGACTGTATCAGATTAGTGTAAGTCAGCAGGCTGGAGTAAGCCAAGGCTGCTTTTGTTCATTCACTCTCCTCAACATATACCAGGAGAGATTTATGACTGTTGCATTAGAGGGAAGGAAAGATGATGGTAAAATGGCCTGATAAAGGATCATCCCTGACCAGGTGGTGGCTGGTTACTCGAGGTTGCTGGCAGTCACTGTGAAATGATTACCAAAGCCCCAGTAAAGCAGAGAGACAGGTTAGTGATCCCCAGAAACACCAGTCGCTAGGGAAAAAGTGCTTGCTGTCACTGTTGCAAATACAGCGCTGCACAACACTGTAAGTGGTCACCTGTAGTTTACATGGAAGATGCAGACTTGTCTGCAACCATTCACCTTCAAAGTAAAAGGTGCCCTTTTTGAAATTTGATGGCGTACAGAACTTTTACTTTAAAAGCAAACATTTTTCTATTCGGATTTGCATCACACTTTTTCCAGATTTCACTACCATGTGCTAGTTGGCAATTGTTTGCAGACAAATTGGTGTTTTCTATGCAAACTGCAGGCGATCTGCCAGCAACTAGAATGCTCTTTGTCCCTGATTTCCAGCAATCTCTAGCAACTTCTTGTGGCCAAATCCCTGCTCAACAAATTTACCATACATCTAGTTTAAAATATTGACTCGATCAAAGTAGCTACAGACGACATAAGCATAACTCATATGAAGCTACTATGTTATAACAGTAGTTTAGAAACAGCATATCTGCTCCTCAGCAGTTTATCACAGATTATGTTTAAGGATGGCGTTTGCAATCCTGCACATCACAGAGATTAAAGGATAAGAGGAGTGAATCTGCTCCATGATTAAAACACTTTATCTCATGATTACTGCAGCCAAGGCCGGCTCATAGCACTCGCCACTGAAGTACTAACAAAGTGTGATAGTGAGGGGGGATAAGGGTGCACCCCGGTGTGTGTGTGTGTGCCATTGTAGCACTCTGTCAGTAGTGCTTGTACAATCTCCGCATCGCTGCTGAGAAAAACCAAAATAATTTTCTTTTCAATTTTTCGCTCCCGTCATCTTTCCCTTTTCTTTCCTCTCCCCACCCTCCCTCTCTCTCTCCCTGCAATTCTATTTTCTGTTGTTAACACGGTTTCCACTTAGACGCCTCTTCAGTACTTGATGGGATTTCTAGAAAATGATTTGTCTCTGCCTTTTGTGACCCTCTGCAATAGCTTGCTCATCCCAGTTGCAACACCTGTTTCCAGAGGGTGACACCGCTCGAGTACACAATCGCACACATGAATACACAGAGTGGTGCTTTCACACAAAAAACTGCACAACCCACCCAAGCCTTTAGGCATCTACATACCAGTTATGGCACACACTGGGAACGCTGTCATTATCAGCCAGCAGGCGCATATTTAGGAATAGAAAGGGTGATTACACTGAGACACACACGGAGCGAAACATACACGCACACACACTGTTGCAAACAACATCAGTATGCTGCAAAGGTCATACTTTGCTTCTCTCTCTGTCTGTCTGTGTTACACACACAAACACAAAAAGCAGACAGCTCCCATGAACACCTTCATCTTTATCAAAGTCAGCGGTCAAGAATAAGAGACAAGCAGGGAGGCTTCACAGAAACCTGCTGTCACCATGGTAACATGCTCATAACAACCTCCTCTTTTTTTCTTCCTGCTAAAAACAGATTTTCTCCTCATTTTCTCCCTCAAATTCTCCCATCCCATCACCCTCTCTCTCCCTCTATCATTCTCTCCACATCTCATTTCTTCCTCATAATTCTCTCCTCTCCTTCGCCCTGTTTCACTCAGACATGCTTCTTAAACTTTCCCACTTAGCACTTTTCTGCCTTTCTGGCTTCTTCTTGTTGCAAGACTGAAACAAAAAGGTGCAGACGGAGACAAATCAGACACAAAGACAGACCAAAAGACAGCTGACTGAACACAATCATCCCGCTTCTATTTAACTAAACTAAAATGACTAACAAAACGAAAGACGCAAAATCAGAATCCATAACTATTGCTAAATAAAAAGGACCAGTATTATTCATCCTAGTTACCAAGTCATAAAAGTCACAAAAGAAAATAAAAAATGAAAACAACTAGATTTCCTACCATCACAGCAACACAACTCTTGCCAGTGACTAGGGAATAATCAGCTAACGAGCGTGTGCAGCGTGTGCCTTGCCCAGTCCCCAGGGAGTATAAGGACTAAGTGAAAACACAACTCAGCTCCACCTAGTATCTTATGAAATTTACAAGCCAAATCAATAACATTCACTTCATGTGTGCCTGCTTAAAGCATTCATAAACTAAAACAGAGTGCAGCTTACAAATATTCTAATCACAAAAAAAAAAAAAAGAAGTGGAGGTATAGCTTCCACTGGGCGGCATGCAAGCAATCACCCATCTGTGCATGGACTGCACAAGTGTCCGGATCTGTCGTTGAGGAATTGCTCTCAGTTCCTGGATGAGCGCAGCCCGCAGCTGCCCAGTGTTTACTGCTTGTGGCTGCTTCTGATGAACAATGGGCATGTCTCAGGCATGTTCAATAAGAGACATACTGGGACTAAATGCCGGCCAAGGAAGTGTCTGAATATGCTCCTGATTCAGAAAGGCCTGCACAGCTCTGGCAGTGTGAGAGCTTGCATTGTCCTACTGAAACAGCTGCAGGGCTGAGTGCTGTACAGGTTGGAGCACCTCATCTCAGTCCCTCTGTCCAGTCAGATTTCCACCAACAACACTCAGATCAGAGTTTATGCTCTCATGGACACACACGGCTGCTGCAACAGCTTGGACACGCGCGCCTGGATCCAGCATGCCAATAATCCTCCCTCAGTCTGCTCAGCACGGTAGCAGTGACGACAATGTTGTGCATGCACTGTTTTTTGTTTCTGAGACCGCTGGCTTGAGAAATCAGCAAAAAACTGGATTAATTCTGAGGTGCAAAAAGTGAGTTCATCGGTGTTCAGTAAACACATTACCAATAACATTACTGACTAAAACCAATCAAACAGAACTGAAAAAAGTAAAAATATAAAAAGTGATGGAATAAACGGCATTCAGGTGGTAAAATATGCGATTTTTGAGTAATATATGTTACTAACGAGGAAGAGGTGAGCAACTATGTGGCAGGAACAGAGACAACCACAGGAATGAAATGAAGAACAGGTGCGCCCAGGGATGCTATTACCAAATTAAACAGGAAGTGACTATAAGTAAGACACAAGACCCGAGCAGTCAAACAGATGGGGCACAGAAGTCAGAGAACAAAAAGAACATATAGTTATCGTTCAAATAATTCAAAAAGGAAACTTGAGCAACCACAACATTTAAGATTAAATACACTGCTACCCCAAAAAACTTTCCTGTGACTTTCTTTAAATTGCTCCAGTTTCTTTGAGTCTGCCACTCAAGACAAGGCAAGTCAGTCTTTTCTTTGAGCTGAGCTCCGAGACACATAATCTGTGTGCGTCCCATACGACGACTGACAAGTTGAGAGGCAGGCGTGTCTACAGAGTGGAAAAACTCTTGAGATAACATAAAAGTGCAAAAACAGATGCAAAAGAAAATCCTAGATAATTAACAAATGGAAAATTTGTGGCCTAACAGCGTTACCGGTATACTGTAGTTGTTTAGATACAGCATGGGACTAGCTTACATTTTTTTCCCAGCGCAGTGATTTAACATTAGTCTGACACATGGGTTAGGATCAGTGTAACACCCACAGCTTCTCTATAATGCTGACAGTAGGATGAGTCAAAACATGTCACTTCAAGGCACATCAAATCCAAAGGATTTTGCTGCTCCGCTCTGTGCTTGCTTTGCACACAACTAATGACTGGCAATTTGAGATTGTACAACTTTGCAGATAGGAAGCCCTGCTGTTCACTCGCATCTTACAGGATCAAAACAATGACAGTTGTGGCTGAGCTTGTTCACAAAACCCTGGCTCTGTTTGTATATGCATCTCAGTGAGTGCAGTGCAGAATGGCATACCGTTATCGTTATTCCGCTTAAGAGATTCGCTGCTAACTCACTGTAAACATGAGTCTTTGCCTTTTTTTTTAAATACAGGCTATATATCCACAAAAACTTTTATCAACATTTTGCTTAATTTGACATTGAGCATTGTAAAAAAAACAACAACAAAAAACGAAAACTGTGATTTTTACATTCCTAAATATGAAGAAATGAGACTGTGAGAGTATCTAACCTAACAGTAGTGTTTGTGATGGGACCAACTGTGGCTGCAGGAACACATTGTACATTTATGAAGCACTTGTCTTGTTTATTTTCCACCCTCAACTTACTTGTGCTTTCACACACATACACACTCATTCATATAGTAAATGGACTAGTATAAATATTGGCCTTTTCCCCTTTCACTGAGTACTAAAAGCTCTTAATGCTTCTCTGACATACACATACTCGCTGATAATACACCGAGGGGCATTTTTTGGGGTCCACTATCTTTCCCCAGGACACATGCAGACAGGAGACCATCCAATAAGCAGACAATCCACTCTATTCTCTGCTGCCCTCATCGTCATCGTTCAGTGTGCTGAGCTGAGAGCTCCAATCGGAGTAAAAAATCATGTCTGTGTGAGGTCCAGGGTTTCGGTGAATAGGGAATTGTGACTTCAAGATGAATCACTTTTCAGCTTTTCATGCGCCACTAGAAAACTCCAGGAAGTGTATGAGTCACTTTAACACTCTGCTCCCACTTGGTCATCCGGGATAAATGTGAAGTGCATCCAACTGATTGGTGAATAATTTCCTCCCATACTTCCAGCAGGCACATTTTTAAGATTCAAATTATGGGTTTGGTTAATAACACAATCACAGCATAGACTCTGCATGTGGTGGCTAGTTTGGCCGTGTGCTATGAACACTTTAATTTTATTGAGGTAAATATAAAATTGCGGACTAAACCCACTTTTGACAGCCTTATTCACACACAGAAGACCAAGCCAAACAGGAAATGATTGAAACATCTGCTTGTTAGCATAAATATAGAATAATTCAAATATCAGCAAATCAGTGCCTTTAGGTATGTAGACATGGTCAAGATGAGCTGTTCATGATTAAACTGACCACCAGAATTGGAAAGAAAGGTGATTTAAGTGACTTTGAACGTGGTATTTCTGTTGGTGCCAAACAGGCTAGTCTACTGGGATTTTCCCACATAACCATCTCTAAGGTTTACAGAGGAACAGAGAAAATACCCAGTAAGTAGTAGGTTTCTGGGTGAAAATGCCTTGTTGAAGTCAGAGGTCAGAGGAAAATGGCTAGACTGCTATGAGCTGATAACTGCTTGTTAAAACCAAGGTACGCATAAGAGCATCTCTGAACACACTACAGGTCAAACCTTGAAGCAGATGGGCTGCAGCAGCAGAAGAGCACTGGTGTCAGCTAAGAACAGGAAACTGATGCTACAGTTCACACGGGGTCAAAATTGAAAAAATGTTGCCTGGTTTGAGTCCCGATTTCTGCTGTGATATTCAGATGGTAGAGTCACATTTTGGCATGAAAGCATGGATCCATCCTGCCAACAGATGGTGGTGGTGTAATCGTGTGGGAATACCAACTGATCATCATTTACACACTACAGCCTATCTGAGTATTGTCCATCCCTTGTACTGTACTCATCTTCTGAAGGCTGCTTCCACCAGGATAATGCACTCAAATGACCTCCACAGTCACCAGGTATCAATTTAAACCAGCACCTTTGGGATGTGGTGGAAAAGGAGATTCAGATCATGGATGTGCAGCCAGCATATCTGCAGCAACTGTGTGATGCTATCATGTCAATATGGACCAAAATCTCCAAGGAATGTTTCCAGCTCCTTGTTGAATGTATACCGTGAAGAATTAAAGGCAGCCCTGAAGGCACTAAACTAAATTAAACCCAGTACTACCGAGGTGCACCTGATGAAGTGGCAGGTAATTTTATGCGCTTTTAAATTGACTTGTAAGTGTGTGTGTGAATCTGTTCTTGTACAACAGGCTGATTGAAGGTTCTCCTAAATTTCCTGTTTAACAGGCTGCCTCTTCCCTCTTTCTTCACTCCACTTGGCCTTCTTAACCTTATGCATCCACACGTCCTCAAACGACCCTCCCTTAATCCCCTCTCCCACTTCATCCCCATAAGTACGTTAAGCATTATTTATCACACATTCGTATCTAGAAGTGACTTACATTAATGCAACCAGTGGAAGCTGTAAAAGCTCATCTGCAAACATCAAGTAGCAGCTCCGACAAGCTTCTGAACACACTCTGAATTCACTACTGATAAAGAAAGGCAGAGAGCCAAACATGCAGAACATGACTTTTAAGTTTTTATCTACTCTTCAATGTACAGCAAATAACAGTAAACAATCATACCATAAACATTCATTAAAACTAAATATTCTCCACAGGGCGGTGGTTTACATATTTCCCTAACAAGTAAAAGGTCTAAACCACTGGGGGTTGGTCTGGGATGTCAATGATGGGCAAAGTGGTCCCAAAAAAGGCGATTTTATCATTTACCGCTTTTTGCCAGGCCTGCAGCACTTTTTTAAATTTGTCATTCTGCTATGTTACGTACAGGTGATGTATGTTGACTATGACAAACAAAGACAAATGGAGAACGCAACGTTGCATTTTCTGTGTGACGATATTTGTGCAAAGTTTCATTCAAACCGGCCCACCTGGTGAGGAGGAGATAGGGTGCATGCAGACATATATCCATACAATCCTTACGGTAAGACATCTATTGTTTATTTTTCATCAACGTGATGCACACATGCACTCTGTTTCACTATGTACAAGGGTAGAAGAGAAGCTGGTTAAGTGAACATAACATACCTAATGACAGCTCACTAAGTTACTGTAAGTGACATAAAACCTCAACAAACGTCTTTGTAGCTTCTCCATCACTCAGGTCATCACATTTCAGCTGAAAGCACCTGGACTTCAGATGCAGCTCTAATGACTGACATAATGTCAACGACTCTCAGAACCACCTCCTAGGTGACAACCTCACTAGGGGTTAAAATACCTGTGACTTTTTATCTTCAGTTCAATTCAGTTTATTTCTAAATCAAATCAAAATACAAGTTCTGGGCACCAGTTTAGTTCACTGGTCGAGCAGGTGTCCACCCAATGTCTTACGCCTGAAATTCAGCAGCTCAGATTCAAGCACTTTGCTGTTTGTGTTCCTATCTTTCCTGGAAGACATGCAGCACTCTTCACTGCTAAAAAGGCAAAAAGCCCAAAAAGAAATACCTAAGATAAAATAACATAACTCTTTATTGTGATTGCACAGTCATACTTAGCACAATCGTACAATGAAACTGGAAAACTGTCCCAGGACTGCACTAAACACAACAAAACACAGCGGAGTAAACTTTAAGGTGGATTAAAAGTGCAAAAAATATATGAATAACAATTTAAAGAATGAATGTTCAAACATGGTCACAAATAAAATAGTTATTGATGAAATGGGACTCCTCAAAAACTCTCCAGAGCTTACAAATAGGGGCCCAGGTATTAGATGATATACATGAAGTACATATAATAATCAAATAATCTAAAACTAAAATCCCTAAAATTATCCAAATGATCCTAACATATAAATAATACTGGTTGAATACATCGAGGCAGTGGCACATGATAATAGTAGGATGAGGTTATTAACATATGAACTTAGAATACAACTTTAATGCAAATTTTGGAAGATTGTTACTGTACAGGGTTCACAGTTAAACATATTTTAGAAGCAAAAATAAGTGGTTTGACCCAAACAAGCCTTTGGGTCGAACAAAGTCTAAAGAAACCATGCAGAGTTTCTTCATTATAACTTGTGTTTATTTTGCCTTCTGATACTGTTAAGGGCCACCACAAGAAGTGTTAAATCTCTGGTATGTAGAATTGAGCACTCAGTTCATATCATCTGTTGAACACTTGAGTGTGTCGATAATTTTATCACATTAAGAAGTAATAAAGAGTAATTTCATACAGGCTAATGCAGAGGGTGAGGAATTGACTATTGCAGTATGGAGAAAATTCCAAACCTATCTGGCTCTTACATAACACAGCTTTTATCAATTCTGCTGCATATTTTTAGCACTGTTAAACATGCCAACAAATAATCTTCAGAACACTTTGTTGACATGTCTGCAGTTCCTTTCACCAAACTGGAGAGAGAGAGGGTGTCAGACATCCCCTGTATCCCTGAGTCAGATCTACAGAAGTATTTTTCAACCTCCCAGCTGCTCTTTAAACAATTCCATGTGAACATAATGCATCCTGACACTACGACCAGGACTACATTTCCTCACCACCATCTTATCAGAGTGTCTGTAGTTTGAGTGTAAACGTTACTATTGAGTAATGCTACAAATTCCTACAATGAAAAGGACAAAAATTATGTCTGTGGCATTCACAACATTTGCTGCTGATAACTGGTCACATTTTAAAAAGGCAAAAACACAGCTATAAATGCTTAAACCTACCCAGCTTTACACAGGGTTGGCTGTGGGACTGTAAACAAACCTCCTGGTTTACTACTACTGTGATATTCAGTTTACATAGTAGGATGAATACCAGGGACTGATGTCATATCCACAATAAAATTTAATTACACATGCATTTATCGTGATCTAGATTTCAAATATAATAAAATCTGCAACATGAATGATACTCAGGCAGCATAATAGCAAAGTGGTTAGCTGTGTCGCCTCACAGCTAGAAGGCCCTGGGTTTTTATCCACCGTCTGACCTGGCTTTCTCTGTGGACTTCGCATGTCCCTGTGTCTGCGTGGGTTCTATCCTGGTAGTCCCACAGCTTCCTTCCACAGTCCAAAGACATGCACTTAGTGGGGTTAGATTAATTGGTGATTCTAAATTGCCCATGGACGTGAATCAATGTGAATAGTTCTCTGTGTTAGCCCTGCGACAGGCTGGCGACCTATCCAGGGTGTAGCCTGCCTCTCAATCGATGGCAGCTGTGATAGGCTCCAGTTCCCCCACGACCCTTAATTGGTTAAGCGGATGTGGATTGATGGATTGCAGGTTCAGATGTTAATTAGTATGTCTGAGATGTGCAGTCCAGAGTGGCTTCATGTATACAGATGCATTTTAGAAGTCATTATTTGCACACATGTGACCTGTAGTTTTATGGAGTGGCTATGGCTCAGGTGACAGAGGAGGTCATCTACTAATCAGAGGGTCAGCGGTCCTCACTGTGTCCAGTTTACATGTTGAAGTGTCCTTGCCCAGGGTACTGATCCCCAAACTGTACTTCAAAACTTACAATGAAGCGAGTGAACATCCTCTAACTTGTAATAAAAGAGAATTTTGAGTGTTCAGTAAGAGCAGAAAATAAATATATAGAAGTACATAAGTACTCCTCAATTTACCATTCAAGTCGCAGATTTAATGTCACAGTAGTGCACTACACATACACTCAATATGATATTGGCTAAATACAATTCTCTTTGGCACTACGACAGCTTGACCCTCCTGCTTTGTTGTTTCTTGTTGGGGTTTTTTCTTTACACTAAGTAGCCTGTAAACTTATGTAAGCTCACCCATTAATTTTATACTGCAGCTCATGCTGTGAATAACTATAATTTTATTCAGGCACTCAATGGCTACCAGCTGCCTAAGCTTACACTGAATCTAAAGATGAGAGAACAGTCGAAACCTGTCAATAAAATATCAGCTTGCAATGTTATAAGGGAATTACTATTCTGGGCCTTTGAAGAGTTGCAGTGAATTAGTGTCACATATCAAATCAGTCCAGTCCTAATGGTCATGAGGACACAGTGGAAACAGTCTCCTGCTGTACAATATGTTCCACCCATGGGCGATACTGTAGTGATCATCTCATCGGTCAATATGTGACTGCAAAGTACACTAACCTAGTTAGGTCCAGGAAAAAGGCTACATATACAAAATAAAAGGAAATGTCCACAAACTGAAATCTAACTTGATTATTTACCTTAATTTATTTAACTAAATCTGTTGGTTCTCGTTAATGTTTGGAGGAAAGTGCAAATTTCATTTCGAGTTTCTTTTTTTTTGGGGGGGGGGGGGGTGTAATTCAACAGACATTTTTAAATCATCCTCTGGAGCCTATAATAACTCGCACTATAAGTTCACAAGGAATAATAGGCACTTATTGGGATATTACACTATAAATCTACGGTTATATTATGTTATTATGTTACTTTTGTGGCCTCCTAATTTAACTTTTGAGGATCCGCCTTAATGTTTAGGGAAGTTTCTCAAGGTTATAAATTTAACCTAATATAAGGCCGCCACTGTGTATCAGTAAAAGGAAACATAATCTTCCCTGTCTCCATCAGACAATATTCACTGCCTTAGCTCCATAATCATCATTCTTACAAAAAACTACTGTGCAAAAGTCTTGTATCAGGATGTTTGTCTTGAGCCATCCCTCATTCCAAGTTCAAAAGGAAGATCTGTAATCACTCATCTGCCTGTTTTCTTGGTGTTGGGCTGCTTTTCTGTTCTTTACATGACTACCACCTTCCTACGCTGTCAATCTCAGTACTGACATCATTACTTTAGTCCATTAATCTTCTAGCTAACCTTCTTTAAGCCAATCAGCCTCCACTCTGTATGGTTTAAATCTGTGCTCTCTGTCATTCTCCCTGTCAGACTCTCTTCCGTCCAACCCACTTCCTCCCATCCCCACCTCAGACGGGGACTCCAGGAGTTCCTGTCCTATATCCTATCACAGATGGGACTGCGTTCTGCCACCATGAGTCATCGGAGTCTAATCGCCAAATACATTCATTTCTCTGTCTCATTAAATAACGTTCAGTTCTTCCAAGTGATCTGTCCTTAATGCAATATATATAAGGAGGGAACAGTATGCACACAATACACAACAAGCTTGAAAGTAGAGCTGGGCGATAAAACGATAACGATATGTATTGCGAAATAACTTTTTCTCGATAGAAAAATTAAACTATTAACCTAAACTATAGACCTCATCTCTTTCTTGCTCTTAAAAAAAAGAAAAGAAGAACAGCCAATCCAAATTAAGTAGCGCAGAGCCGAACCAATCACAGCCGCAGCGTCACGTCACGTGACTTCTTACGTACAGCACAAGTGCCAAGCCGCACATTATTATTAGTATTAGTAGTAGTAGTAGTAGTAGTAGTATTTCGTAGTGATGTGTCGGTCGCGAACGAAATGGCTCTTAGAGCCGGATCTTTGACGTGAACGACGCGAGCCGGCTCCTTATCGCGAGCCGTGGGTTTTTTTCTTTCCTTCTCTCACCCTCTCTCTCGCACTTTATTTCCGCTTCACTCCGCACACGAGCCTTGCTCTTTGTGCTGGGAAGAGGGGGGAGGGGCGGTAGTTACACTCGCAGTAGCACAGGAACAGAGCGGGAGGGAGAGAGAGAGAGAGCCAGGGACAACAACGTCACATTAGAAAGGTATAGTAATCATCCACAACTATTTTCAGTTGCGGATGATAAAGGATTCACAAAGTTTAGAAAGCTATACAACAAGGAGAGATTGAAAATTTCCTTTTAGTTCTCAGTTTATTTGATATTGACAAAAGTTAGTCAATTTTGTCTGTTCTTCTGTAAAACAAACTAAGATTTATTTTTAGAATTAACATTTTGTTTCTAAGTGGAATTGACAATTTAGTAGTCTGTTTTGTTTGTTCTATTTTGAAACTTAAACGCTTTTAGCGGCTGCCTTTTGTGTAGTTTGCAATATTTGCCTTTATTTATCTGAAAAAGTCTCATGTTCCTTAAGTACATCTACCCTGAACTTATTATGGGAAATAAATAGTAAAATCAAGACAAGCTGCTGATTATTTCACATTTTACTTGTGAGCAACGGCACATTTAGATCTTACAAATATAGTTATTTGGCTTATATCGTGATATATATCGTTATGGCCTGAAATGAAAAAAACATATCGTGATATGAAAAAATCTTATATCGCCCAGCTCTACTTGAAAGTCAATTTTTGGTATGACCACTTTTAGTCTGAACTCTCTTAGGCAACAGTCTTTAAGCAGGAATAGTTCTTCAAGGTTCTTGAAGGACATTCAAGGCTCTTTATTGAATCTTGGCTGACTTTTGTTCTGTTCTCTGTCAAGATGATACCACACTGCTTTAATAACGCTGAGATCCGGGGTCTGGGGAGGCTAATCCATAACTGATATTGTGTGTTTTTCTGTCCAGGTATGTTTTTACTGCACTGCAGTGTTTTTGGTCATAGTGAAAAATAAAGCCGTTGCCACTGATTTTATCCCACTTTTTCCACTAATTTTTAGTCCAGTTCTTGGCATACCTTAATCCATCTCTTTTCCTTCCTTTAGAACGGCTTCTTCACTGTCACCCTTCCACTGAGACCATTTCTGATGAGGCTTCAGTGAACAGTAGATGGATCAACCAAAGGCAAGATGCATTTCTTAGGTCCTTGGAAATACCGTGCTGGTGCAAAAACACTACTACTCATGAATGTCAAACTGTTATCTTTGGCATTTTTATAGATTCAACTAAAGAAATGAAAACCAATGATGTGTTTTTCCAACAGGCTGCCAGTTCCAAAGAAACTCGTTCTTTGCTAAAATGTGTGTTAAAAAAAATAGAAAAGCCTGGATGATTTAAGATTTTGGGACAGTACTATAACTATGTGACCAACAACAAATGACATGCATTGGCAGATCACATATAATTTACTATTGCTATTAATAGTACATAGTATTATTAGCACTATGTATTGCTATTAATCATCCTGTTCTCTAGCTGTTGACAATACAGGCAGATCAATATATGGACCCACACACAAATACGTGCATGCACAGCATATAGCAAAACAGCAAGCTTCCTCTCATTGCACTGAATGAGTATGTCAGAGAGGAAAGTAAAGGTGTGTGCATGTGGGAGAGAGTAAACACGGTGGTGGTGTTTGGAGTGATAAGGTTTCCGGTCTTCTGTTGGTACAGTTCCTGTGTTACACTGTAGATAAGAGCGTGCATACACTCATGCATAGATTTACACACATATGATATATCACACTCACAGACATAGGTACACAAAACTCAGTTTAAACCTAAATCAGTTTCTGGTACACTCCAGCTCTCTGTCTCTGTGACAGACACGCAAACACAAACAAAGGATAACATTGTACCCCACGATGGCCACAAACTAACATTTACACATCAGTGACTCCCTGACTGGGAATGATATCAGAGCTAAAGCAGCTCAAGACACAAATCTAGCACACAGCGAAAAGAGAGTATAATGTAATAATGCAAAGAATAATTTAAATATTTAATGAAAGAAGATTTTAGATCAAAAGCTTGCAAGATGGCTGTGCTTTCTGCAGTGCATGCAGAAAAAGTGTGAATTGTCCTCAGGCTGTAGTCAACCATTAGAAAATTCTACTGAGTAAAAGCTGCACTTGGATGATAAAAAATGAATGTCACAAAACTCACTGAAGCTCAATAATTCCATATCTGAGGTCTTTTTATTCAGCCCCCGTGCCCGACCTGTAACTTGGAATCAACATCAGCTGCTCTGCTCACGATCGGAGTATGATCTGTGATGCTGACCTTTGTTTTGACGTCCAAATCCTAATGGTGGTACAAAAATTGTTTCTTTTTTAAAGACAGATGGCTTTGCATCAGGTTTGGACCAAATGTCAATGAATGAATCTGTCAATGAATGTGCTAAATCAACCATTAGATGAAACATAGTGCAATATAATCATCATTAAGATATCTTCAGACTTACACACAAAAGAAAACATTCCAGGTTGTTTGAGCTGCTATATGACATTTTTCACTTTTTCCCCCTGCGGCTGTCACAAATATTGAATTCATTCTGAATCGCTATTTCTCTTTATGAAAGTACCAATGGCTGCTGACATGTGAGATGCATGAGAATTTATTTCAGATTATCTGTCATTCACACAGGGTCTACAATAAAACAGGTGAAGACAATCATACAGGCAGGAAGTTAAATCTGAAAAAGGACGAACTGTAAAAAAGTAAAACCTGGGAAAAAATAAATAAAACTCAAATATTAAACACTGAGAAGAAGGCACTAAAACATAAGAAGAGACTGGAAGAAAAATCCATAAACACAGGAACTAGGCAAAAGGCGATACAGACGGGAAAACACTTTGAAGAGCAGAATAAAAGTAAAATGAAGTCATAACCAAAAACACAACTCACCACCAGGCTAATAAAGCCCAAAGAACTGAATCACAGACACATAAATAATATCTGAAACCAAAACACCAAAACATCAAAACCAGGAAAGAAAGGCAGAAAGTTAAGTGGATAATTTTAATGCGGTTACAAAGAGCAATGAAGTTCTTTACCGTCCATTACACACTAATGATGCCATGGAGTGCAAACTAATGAAGTGAAACACGGGTAATTATTTCCATTAATGGTTCCATTGATTCAGTGTCTTTGATTAACAAAACAGTAAAAATCTCTTTTTCTAATTAAGTAACAGCAGCTACAAAAATGAGAAAACGTGTTCTTTAGTTTCTGTGCACGATAAACCAATCAATCCTGAGCTAAATATAAGTGGGAAAAGAAATATTTCTGCAACAGAGGATGCTCATAAAATATAAGTATGACCACCTTTAGCTTGAATGGTGACAACTTTTGTAACAGCAGGCAAACTCTGTGCTTTAGTTACCCATAAGTTAAAAGCATCATGCTCATTGAGACTGGCGCGTCACCTTTATTTCCATACGTCTGTCTGTGTGAATTTTGTCGATGCCTTGCATGTCATCACTTCTCATTTTAAAGGATCTCAAGTACCTCAAAATGAAATGAGACAAACTGTGTTGTCTTTTGTGCTTGAGACAGGACACTAGGCAGGATGGAGAAGGAGAGCGAGGCGAAGAGGCAGAACGAACAGGAGGTGAGGAGGAAGAAATGAGAGAAGGAGAGAAAATGTCATCAGGAGCGAGAGGGAAACAGGAAACAGTCCACAAATAAGTTTATAAGTAACTGCAGGACAATAAAACAAGGCAGATAGCTGCCACACAGTGATCAAGAACAAACGCACACACATATAAAACTCAGACAGCGTAACAAGGTAAATGGAGCGGTGAGCAGAGCTCCCAAAGAGACACAGAGGAGAGGAAGTGTGAAATGAGGGCTACCAGATTTGACAGAGTGCATCCATACACATGCACAAACACATACACAGACACACAAATAAGCACCTTTATCCGCACACAGGCTTTCTGATTATACACGAGGATATGCTGACATTTAATCCGCTACCCCTTACGGTGCTAACGTGATTATCCATGGCAAGGTAATTAAGCAGCATAGCAACCTGTAGACTCCCTCTGCTTTTTCTCACTATTTCACACACCCTCTCTCACACACTTTCTGACTCACTCACACAGAAAAACACACAGGCCTGATTTAATGAGTCCAGTTTAGCTTTATCTCTTTCACACTGTACTATTCATTAACAATGACACGAGACAAAACCTGCCCCAGGGCATTGGACGAATGCATGCGTGTGTATGTGTGTGTGTGCAATAAAATCTGTAGTTAAGCAGTCAATTAGACCTTTCATCTTTAGACAGAATGCAGTAAATTACTCTTATCTTCCAGTTCACTATACTCTATTGCAGAGCATGTGGACATGAAAGTATAAAGTATATGAAAGTCTGTGTGTGTGTGTGTGTGTGTGTGTGTATGTGTGTACGGGTTCGTACTATCCTGGTGGGGACCAAAATCTGACTTTTACTATCCTGGTGGGGACTTTCTGCACCGTGGGGACCAAAATCCAGGTCCCCTCGGGGTTGAAAGCAATTTTCACACTCAAAATGCGGTTTTACTGTCAGGGTTACAATTAGGTTATGGTTAGGTTTAGGGTAAGGGTTAGGGTTAGGCATTCATTTTTAATGGTTAGGGTTAGGGTAAGGGGCTAGGGAAAGCATTATGTCAATGGGATGTCCCCACGAGGATAGCAAACCAGACATGTGTGTGTGTGTGTGTGTGTGTGTGTGTGTGTGTGTGTGTGTGTGTGTGTGTGTGTGTGTGAGTGTGTGTGTGAGAGAGAGAGAGCGAGAGCGAGAGAAAGAGAAGCAGACTGCACGTCTGGCTATTAAATTAATGCGCAGGAGTTACAGTGTGCGACATTATCGCTTATATGTGATGGCATTTGAAGAGAAAGCAATGGGACTGACAAGACTGAAATATAATTAAGGTCAATGAAGGTTAATAGCAGCCCACAAAGCTCCTAATAAGAGTTTATAGACAGGCCCGCACACTCACACGCTTGTGCTCAAACGCAAACACACACACACACGCACACACATGCTAATTCTCTCACACACACAAAGAAACAATGACATTTCAGGGGTTAATTGCGTGTTCAAATGCCTGACGTGCGAAGTCATTTGTCAACATTAGCTTTCTAAAAGGGACAGTTTGCTGATATGCAAGCAACTGGCATTTTACACAGGCGGTGTCATTCATTATTAATAGCTGTCATGGAAATATGGACAGAGGGAGGGAGGACGGGGATAAAGAGAGTGCAGGGAGATGGATAAAGAGAGAGAGGGAGCATCATAAATCAGTCATGAAACCAGGAGCTCCACAAAATCCAAAACCTGCTTGCCAAATTAAATTATTACTGATTACAGTGTTTCATCTAATATCCATGGCAACGTCCTTGTAGGATTTTTAAAACATTTTTAGCCATCAGGAAGTGAAAAACAGCAGGTAATGCAGGAGCAGATTAAATTGGCACCAATCTGATTACATGGATCACCTGCCTACGGGATAAGAGTGCTCATGGATGTGAAGTTAACCAACGGATCAAGGCTTCATAACGAGAAATTTGTGTTTACAGAGGTGCACAAACGAAGGGCGGATGGGTGACTGGTTCAGGATGGAAACCACAGCGTGTCAACTCTGATGTCCTGTTGTCGGTCAATTAGGTTTCTCCCTTCTCTTCTCTAATGGGTCTGTGTATCCTTCCTGATGGAAAGCTAATGGGAGACACACCTAGCAGCTGGCTTCACAAGATCAACACGGCTATCGCTCACACACACACATAAAGACACACACAGACACGCATTCGTATGCACACTTTGACAGGAAACGGTTTGGCGGTTCACTGGATAAACTCGGGGTTATTGGACAATAGAGCCTACTGTAATGGCCTTCTAACGTCTCTATCGCCTGCTGCACACATCACCCTGCACCACATGACATCCACTGCATAAGTGCAACTGTTAGGACACAATATACGCTTACCACACAAAATACTGCTACCTGATGACCATAAGAATGTCTGTCGAGACATCTCAGATCTAGTGCCAGTGGACAGTTGCACCATCATTGTAGATTTAGCGAGCACCTTGCTATGACTAGTAAAACTGAGTCAACCATGAGTCGAAGCAAAACACTGAAAATACACACTGATTCATTTACAGTTTGTTGTTCTAATTAAGAAAGATATTATAAATCCTAAATGAGTACATGCCCACACTACACTATTTTTTGGGCTGTGATTTTAGTCCACGATTAGGTGGTTACTAGGCAACATTATATTATGCATAATTTAAGTTTGGTTTGTATAAATGATATGCTTTTGTTGTTAAACTGAATTCAATCATATGCTTTTATAAGGTGCACAAATGCTACAAATAAGTCATTTTAGCCCATTGGTAAGTGGCTGGCAGGCAATATGATAACATCAAAGTATTCGGTATAGATAGGAACCTTCAAGGGTTCAAGATGTACCTGTGTGTCAGTTTCGGTTGCTCAGCCTCTGATCGTGTCGGATCAGCTGTGGTCATGAAGAGATGGACATGGTCAGCAACAACACTCAAGCTGTGGTGTTTAAATGATGATCAGTTGATACTTAGCGTGTCAATAAAATATCTCCCACATGATTACATCACCACCATCAGCCTCAACCACTAATACAAGGCGTGATCCATGCAACCATACCTTGGTTGTAATGAGTGGATATTTGAGCTACTGATGTTTTCCTTTCAGCTTGAAGCAGTCTGCCCATTCTTTTCCGACCTCTGATATCAACAAGGCATTTTCACCCAGAGAACTGCTGCTCACTGCATATGTTCTCTTTTTCAGGCCATTTTCTGTAAAACCCTACAGATGGTTGTGTTGGTAAATCCCAGCATATCAACAGCTTCTTAAATACTCAAACCAGCTCCAATGACCAAGTTTCTTCTTTATTCGGATCCTCGCTTTGAAATGGATCGTCTTGACCATGTCTGCAAGCCTGAATGCATGCATGGTTCATTTGCTGCCATGTGATTGGCTGATTAGAGGTTTGTGCTACAGATATACCTAATAAAGTGACCACTGAGTGTACATTATTGACAGCCTGCTGGGCTTGTGTTCAAGCCTTATAAAAGCATATGATAACTGTGGTTTCACTACATCATTGCAGCACTGAAGAAGTGTCCGGTGTCAGCTTGTAGCTTCCAGCTGCTACTGAAAATCACTTACAGCCAAGTGAAAAAAACTTATGACTTGCTTCTGGACTGCTGGGGTGAACACAAAGGAGGTCACCGAGACCACATTACTGTAACCGAAAAAAATTGGCTCACTGAGTCAAAGATGTGACAGCCAGCTCAGAGTTTGCCAAGCTGCGGATAAGCCACTATGAAAGTATGCGAAAACTTGAAGTCTTCTAGCAGAACTAGAAGAGTACAGTATGTAACCAGGCACTGCTCATTCCCTGCAAATATACTCCTAACAGTGAAGCACTGTGATGACAACTGTAGGAAGATTAAAGGATAGAAATGCGGTCAAATAGGCAGAGGTCCTACTGAAGCCATGAAAACTTGTTCCAGAGTACACAAGACTAATTGCTAAGTTTGGTTAAGGAGCCCAGCTAAATTATAGACACTACAGGTTTTTCTCAATTGCTCAGGCACATTTCTTGCAGTGCTTCTGAAGCTCTGAAGACACATACACAAAGGTTAACAGTCTAACACAGGGTTACCTGGAGAGAACCCACGCAGTCAAGAGAGAAAAGGTGCAAACTCCACTGCATGTAACTCACAGAACACCTTAAACTGATTTGCCAAAATTAGGTTTTTGTACCAATTAATATTTTTTTGATACTGAAATGAGAAGCTAGTTGCAAATTGTTTAAACCAGGGTGGTAAAAACCTTTATCAATTATTATAATGACAGAAGAAGATTAATTTTAGGAGAAAAAGGTTTTGCATTTTATTTTATAAATCAAAAGAGCAAATAACATGTACATGCATTGTAAGGGGAAACTATTTTGGAAGGGTTTTGAATGATTGACAGTTACATCTATGACTTTTGAGCAGAAATGGATGCATAAGGTTCTTTATAATTCTGGACATACCTGAGCATCATGAAGATGAACTGTTAAACTACATGCACAGTCTTCTGCAGAGTGAACATCAAATATCCATAAGACTAAGCAGCCTTAAACAATAACATCACAAAAAGCATCTTGTACATTTTTGACAAGATTGTCCCCTGTTATAAATCTCAATAGAGTAAAACCAGAACATACAATCCCCTGAACTCCCATGTTTCATATATTGCACTTTCCAAGTTCTGAGAATTGAAGAAAAATGTAACTTCCACTGTTCCTCTGAGTTTTGGTATACTAGGATAACAGCAATTATTAATAGGTGTGATTACTTTCTGCACACAGATCCACACCTCATCTGAAATAACCGTCACCTTATGTTCCTTATTTTTTATATCTGCTTTCTCACATTTCTTATTAGAGTCCTTTTGCCCACCATCTGTCCTTCCATTTTGGGAAAGGCCAGCCAGTGTACATCTGTGAATAAATTGAATCCTAACAGCAAAAAACAGCAGTAACACATAACAAGATGGAAAAGGAAAGATGGAGACAGTCAGGATGGAGGAGGGAGACACAATATCGGTGCTGGGAGTGGTAGGAGATGAAGAAGGGATGTGAAAACATGAGATGAGACGAAGCAAGAGGAGTAAGTGTGAGAGAGAGGACGGGAAAGAGAGAAAACGTGTGGGGGGGGCTTTTTGGTCTCAGTTGTAATGCATTATGTATCAGAAATGGGCAGACCAGCAGGAAAAAGCATATGAGGTAGTCTATTCTCACATGGTCTAGCTTGTGAGTGTGCGTGTCTGTGTGCACTTGTACGTCTGTGTTTGTGAAGACAAATTTGAGATTTAAATCTTGGGAATGAGGAGGCACTTTGACACGTACATCAAAGGGCTTCACCAACGTTAAGATGTGTTTTAGAGTCAAGTTAAGGTTAGGCTTAGAAAAGGAATACCTTATGCAAATGGATGTATGTATGGGTGTAAAATAAGAGCAAAGTGGAAATTTATATGATGCATTTAGCAAAGCTTTGCTAATTGGTTTCTTTCAAAATACTCCCAGTATTTCTCAATCAAATCACATTCCCAAACCACTGTAGACAAAAACAGAGAAATACAGCTACTAGGGCCACACTCTGTTGGACAAACATATAATCTCAAAAATAATTGGACAAACTAGCATTACTTAAAATGTAAGGACATTGAGTTTTGTCTACAGTAACTGAAAAGCATGCTCTGTTATACTCTTATATCCAGTTTCTTTGCCTTGAGAAACTCTTAGGTTGCTTTTGCAGTTTGCTTTGGGTCATTATTCATTTGAACCGTTAAGCGGTGTCCTGTGGGTTTTGCGGCATTTGATTGAATCTGAGCAGAGAGTATGTGCACTTCACATTTCATCCTGCTACTTCTATCAGCAGCCACATCATCAATAAACACTAGTGATCTGGTTCCTTTAGCAGCCGTAGATGCCCATGCAATAACACTGCCTCCACCATGTTTGACAGATGATGTGGTATGCTTCAAATCATGAGCTGTGCCTTTCCTTCTCCATACTTTTCTCTCCCTGTCATTCAGGTACAAGTTCAGGTACAGGCTTATTTAGATATTTCCTGGCAAAATGTTCTTGTTCTTGAGTGTAACCAGTAGTTTGCATCTTGTTGTAAATCCACTGTTTTTCCATTCATGAAGGCATCTTTGACAATGATTGAGAGGAGGCAGTCCTCTCACTTGCACTGTTATCTCTTTGTACCTTACATTTAAAGTTACATTGAAAAGCTTTGAAATTCAAACTCAGCACTTTAAATCAGTTTCAGGATTTATGTCTGCTTCATTCATCCTAACCTGTCCATGTTGTTGAACCTCTTTAATTAAAAGTGAAAGTCTGCACTTCAATAGTATCTAGTAAGTCTTTGCCAAAATAAGAAGATGCCAAGAAAAAACAAATCTCAACCCAGTGAGCTAAACTGGTGGTTTAGGTTGAACAGCAATCCATATATCATATAAGACATGGGTTCAAATTCCCCCCCAGGCCATTTGCTGCTTGCCTTCCTCCTGTTCTCTCTCTCCCAGCTTTCCTGTCATAACAGAGGCTAAAAAATGATGCGTAAATCCTACTGACAAGCACTGAAAATCAGAACAAAGGCATAGCAGAGGTGAAATGAGAAACAGGATGACAGTAAACCAGACAGCTATGATGTTATGTACTGTTTTGTTAAAACAACAGTCGAGTCAAAGATAAAAGAGATGTTACACTATAATCTGCTCCCACCATCCTTATTCTTTCTTCCTCAAGTGTGTTTTCTATACAGCCAGCTGATTAATTCGAAAGATAGTTATGTTGAATTAGACAGATATGAGGACCTGTGTGACTCTAAACCTTGTACCCATTTACAGGGTACAACCGCAACCGATAAGGAATCATTACGCCATCTCAAATATAGGATCGAGATAAAACAGGGGCATACAATGAAGCTATTTATGCACAACAAATGGTTTTAACTTGATTTTTGAAGGGCAATTGCGATGGCAATTATGGTGATTTTCTTTTAAATAAACTGCCCAGTAGGTCTTGGAGTAATTCTCAATTGATAAAAATGTGTCAGCTCAATTTTTATAAGTGTTTCACAAATCTGAGGGATGCTGTCTGATTGGATTGCCCTTGAAATAACAAAAAAGAAAAGTTTGATATGCACAAACTGGAAAATCCAATTTCCAAAATCAACAGCTGGACGAATGACAGTTTGTTGAAATGAATGTCTCTTGCAAACTCCAGCCTGTAAAATCAACCCTGTCTGACAGTCAGAATTTCAGTGGGAACAAGCAAGCGTGTCTTCACCATTCCTCTATGGTGGGAAACATGAAGTCAACAAGCACAAACACGATCAACAAAAATGAGACGGAGCTAATCAGAAACATCCACCTCCTCATTACCGACCTCAGATTGTTGATGGCATCAAAGTAGCTTCTCACAGTGCCTAGTTAGGGACCAAGCGAGCTTTGCCCGATTTAATCTAAGCACAGAGAAAACAGACATAAACAAATTACAGCAAAGGCAGTTTTTAAGAGACATGGAAAAAAAGACAAAAGCGATGAAAGCAAGCGTGCCCTCCCATACACAGCAAGCCACTCCACCATGAGGAAACTGCCCAGAGAAAACTTTTAAAAAAGGGACAATGAGCCAATCAAAGACTTAAAGTCTCCCTCCTTCTCCTGAGAGCAGAGTTGACACCGATGCACACTGGGACACATTGGGAAACTTGTAACAGCGCTGGTCTTAACACTCTAAAACCACACAAACACTAAAAGACAACAACAAAATGAACACTTCTATCCCAGAAAGACTCCAGCCAGATGATGGACTCAAACCCAGGTAATTCTGTAAGGCAACTGTTCTAACCACTGCCCGGCTGAACTGCACACTTCTTGCATAAAATGGTTTTTAATGTGTTCAGGCTGTCTGTAAAGCACTGTACGTTTACATGCATAAATATAAGCACAAAGAGCGAACGCGGTTCCCTTTAAGACCCCCTATTGGCAGCAAAAATTGTTCATTTTTTGCTTGAGTTGACTTGAAAAAGAAGTTGTTAAGAAGCAAAGAGAAAAAAAGATACAAGGCAGAAACAGGAGATAGAATGAGAGAGACAGAAAATGGAGCCTCTGGGCAATTATGACTATCTATGTCTTTGTGTGCTTGTTTGCGAGTGTGTTTACAAAGTGCGTGTCTGTCTGTCTGTCTGTTTGTGTGTGCTGGCTAGAGTCATGATGTGGGACAAGTGTGAAAGGTAACCAGTTGGGGTCATTGATGACAGAAAGAAGAAAATGGGAGAAGACATACTGACAGAAGTATTTAGAACTACAGGGAATCACACAATAAACACACAAACACCTAAACTGACAAGACTACACAAACCGAGAAACGTATGTGTCTTGAGGTATAAGAGGTTATGAGAGATTCAAATATGGAAATTGTGTATGCGCTGTCTCCTTAGCATGTAACAAGCATATCATAATGCTGCTGCTTTAACAGCCAATCAGACTGAGTAAACACTGTCTGAATGCAAAGGAATATAATCACAAGCCTACCAAACTGTCTCTCTCTCTCTCACACACACACACACACACACACACACACACACACACACACACACACACACACACACACACACACACACACACACACACACACACACACGCACGCACGCACACACACACACACACACACACACACGTTGTCATATCTCATTGACATCCTGACACAAAAAACACATTTTGAGCCTCAAAAACGCTTTCAAACTCGTGGGGACGGGCATTTTGTCCCCATAAGTATAGTAGCATGCCAATTTTCTGTCCTCACAAAGATGTCTAAGTACACACACACACTTCTAATTAATATTAAAATAAAGAGCGCATAACCCTGCATGTATGTGTGTAATCTCTTCTTTAACCATGTTTTTGCCCAGGGCAGATTGTTTTCCTACTAGAAAACAAGCAACAAGCAGAGGTCAAGGACGACCTTTGTCTGGAAGCAGTTTATGATTTTTTTTTAACTAGTGTGTTAGATTCACATGTTTACTAAACGGTCCAACAAACAATGTCACTTTCCGAGCATAGAAAGATTCAGGATTTTATTCCTCGTAGCAGGCCCATCTGGATTAAACTCATCCTTAATAAAATGTATAAAAACGTGGAGCGCTCTGTATTGGTCAAATACTCTTTGAAAGACACCCTGCCAAGACTTGTCATGTGATGCATCCATCTATTGATACAAGTTGCTGGATATCACACCAGAAATCCAAATTCAAGTCATACACAACACAGAGTTTCACAGTCTAGTGAAAGATCAGGTTTCGGTTGCTACATCCTTTAAAGGTTTGTTTTCTTGGTTGCCGTGGTGATGCCTCCCGCTTTCTCGAAACAAATATGTGTTTCTGACATGAAACAGATTTCGTATTGAAACATGTTACTTACAAACTCATGATCACTTAAAAACAAAAAGTGCAACAAGTTGTGGAAATGAATACCAAAAAAAAGATTGTTTTTATGACTATTTCACAAACTGTAAAGAGTTTGGGCTGCTTTGTTCACTTCATGTTTATTAAAATGAACCATACTTTACTCCAAAAGGTTGCTAATACTTTGTTTTGTTTTTTATAACATCATGTTTAGCATTCCCTTGTAAAATGAATTATTTGTGCTACATTGTTCATTTATGCATTTATTCAACATAAATGCATCGGATCTGTGCCGCAGCTCAAAGAATGCCACTTGATTTACACTTCTCTTTAAAAGCTTGCAATGTAAACACTTAACATTTATGTCTGTCTTTATGTGGCCTCTGTTGTGGGAATAACTGAACTTTAAGAGCACTTAGCGACAGTGCGATATACATAGCCGGCTAACAGTTTACATAATGTCCTTCCCGTGTTTTTAAAACCTCCGGTTTTCTCTAAGAGGACACCCTGATGTCCTTAGTCTCCTGATGTTGTGTGACTCACTCATTGCATAATCCCAGCTCTGTCTGCAGCTCATCAACACTAGAAAGTTTTTTCTTTTTACCTGAAAAATGGGATTTTTATCTCTCAGTTAAATCAGAATCATCTTTGGTCTTATCTATTTATATAATCCTTCTCACTGTTTCATTTCTTTTGATTTATGTTTTAGTGGTTGCATTATGCATTACTCTACTAAAAGGGGTTCATTCAGCATGTGCAATCTTCTTTATACACTTTTTTACTTGAAGGATCAATACTGACCTTATATGCTGTTATCTCCATGCTGCCTTTTAGCCATTTTTCAACAGACTCAACACTCAAAACTACTTAAAAATCAACCAAGTTCTTCATAGGTTGACTTTCATCTCTCCTTCATCAATCAAATCACTAAAACAGCCAAACTTTTTCCAAACTTTTGATTCTGATGAGTGAAAATCATCATGTTTTCATCCTAATCAAAAAGACAAACTCTACCTCCCTCCCTCAGCTTGCAGTGAAACACAGCTGACTGCAAACTAATGCCACACTAGTTTGACTACAGTGGCTGGAAAGATTTGAAGAGCTCATTGCTCACACTGAAAGCCTTACACAGCTTAAGTAATCACACTGTGGATATCCCAGCTGGAGGATCTTAGTCTGTCTTCTCTTTTAAATCCTTCCTCAAAGCATATTTTAATGCGACAGGATTTTTATGATCTTTTTTTGAGTCTTTCATATTTAACAGCTTGTTTATTGTCTCAAGTTTAAACTTTTTTTTTCCTCTTTGAACTTTTTTTTAATTTCATTGTCTTGGCTGACTTTTCTTTTCATTTTTGGCACTCTGTGTTATGGAAGGCGTACAGTGACACTACTGAGGGATCCAACACAGCTGTAAATCATTTTATTATGTCTGGAAAAGTGCTCAAAAAGTCAAAAAATGATTACTAGTAGAAGTAGTAGCAGAAGAAGTACAGTATATGCATAATCAAATGCTTTTAGTTGGACTACCTACTGTAAGAATTAAAAAGAAACCATTAAGGCCGTCCAGCTGGAAACTGTCCCAGCTGATTTTGGGTGAAATGCAGGGTACACTCTGGGCAAGTCTCCAGTCCATCACTAAGACAAAGACAACCATTCACTCTCACAACCACACCTACAGCCAATTTAGCGTCACAAATTAAGCTAACAAGCATGTCTTTGGACTGTGGGAGCAAACCCACGCAGCCACAAGGAGAACATGCAAACTCCACACAGAGAGGCCACAGTCTGAACCCAGAACCTTCATGCAGTGCCTCTGGGCTTTTATTTGGACGTTACCTAGATTACCATAAAGTTCAACAGAATCATTGCTCATGTCTGATAAAATAGACTAAAAAAATTCTGCTGGCTTTGCTCGAAAACAAGGTTTTAGAATCTCTGTCGAGCTAGAACTGCCCCATACATTTCAATTCAGGAGTTACTCGAGTGTCATGTCTGTCTTTGATAATGTATGTGGTCTGATTTTTTTGTTTCCATTTGGATCAAAGATTGTGCCCTTACAAAGAGTATCCAGATTTTTAAAAACAGTGTGAGGGAAACATTTGATCTGTACCAAGTATAACAGCCGTATGGTTTAATCTGTCTGACAACTAAACCATTAGCTATCAGTGTAGCTGCGGCCTGAAAATAAAAGAAATGAATGAATTAAAAAGAGAGAAGAAATAAAAAACCTCCAGAAAATTGCTGTGCAGCTTTGCCACATCTGTCACACACTTGTCACGGAGCCTTTGATGAGACGCACACGGACTCAGTAACAACCACGTTCTAATGAACAAACGCATTAATTCGCGTCGTGCAAGACAGATCAAAGGAGGAAAACACCACATCTAGGACAACAATGCAGAATATAATACCCCTATATGTGGGGTAACCTGTGACACCATTAGTTGCCAAGCAACCTGGGCTACCCTTTGGATGAAACACCTGCCGTTCGTCTATCAAGCCATCTGAGCAGCCCCTTCTTCTCTCTGACACACCTGTCTCCCTGTCTTTGTCTCTGTATGGCAGGTGGCATGATAAGGGTTGAAAGCTGGTGAGACAGATGCTGAAAAAGAGAAGTAATGAAAAGAATGGAAAATGAATTTGACATAACCAGTAAATATCCAACGCTGATACGAGTCCACAAAATAATGTGAGATAGTAATCGATACTAAAAATTATTATTAGATTAGACACTTGTTTGCAACAGTATTGTCAGTCCTCCAGTGGACCCTCGACTTCACACAGCCCCTTATTAGAAGTATTTGACATTTACAACACTTTAGGAGGAACTTAAAGAGGTCAGTAAGGAGGTCAACAATTCTGATGTTTGAACAGTAAATGTTAAACTGATTGGCACAGTTAACACTTAGGAATAAGCTGATAACCACAAACCTAGCCTCAGGGGATCACAAGCTAGTGTCAGTCCCAATCCCAGATAATTGGGAGGGTCATGCCAGGAAGCGTCAAATCAAATCAAATATGGTGACCCATCTGCTCTGGCAGCCCATGTGGAAATACGGGAGCAGCCAAAGGTATCTTTATCTGATAGCAACCTTAGCCGCATGTTATCTTAAAGATACTGGCTAGCAGCTATGACAAACAATAAAACACTAACTATAATGTGGGAATTACGTTAGTCCTGCCCATCTGTAACACTCTAATGGATTGTGTTAATTTAAAGGGGAAACACAAATATTTAAAACTTCTTAAAGTTGTGTTTCTTAAAGTCCAAGATTTAAAAAATCTTGGACTTTAATGGCACTGAGTATTTTCCTGGGTATTGGATTCGAGTTTGGAATTCTAATATCATCACAACCCTTGTGTGCACTAAACCCTGAGAGACTATCAGTAGTTTCAGGAAAATGGTGAACATACTGGACAAAAGATATGTCATCCCTTCATGCAATTATTGTTCCAAAGTGACAAAACCTGCACTGAACACAGAACATCACAGGAGAAATAAAGAGGGATTTCACAGCTACCGAGTACTTTGCAATGAAATACTTTATACTTTGCTTTTAGAAAATGCACTGAAAACAGTGTTATGTTTACGTAATGATGCACTACAATCAAACAATCGTGACAAATAACCGTGCGCTACTATATACACTGCAGTAAGAGTAAGACAATTAACAGTTAAGAGTTCATGAGAATAATCACCATGTTTCCACTGGACAATCGCCATAAAATAGCAGCACGACTCCGGCTGAAATGTGTGTGAACTCTTGCCAGGTTTTATTACAAATTATTGCAGGATACAAAGTACTGTGTGCGTTCATCTTTAGTGTGTTTCTCCAGGTGTGTATCTGTGCAGCAAAGACTATGTGCATTCATGTATGCGTCAGTCATTCAATAGAGCTGATCAATAAGAAAAGCAGTCAGAGAAAGTGGCACAGTAACACATACCACTCTAGACTCAGCACGACACAACAACACCGATAGGCACGGTAACAACCGCTGAAATGACATCAGCATCAATCCGACTTCAACACACTGCACCGAACAAATACATAAAGAAAACACTACTAACAGGGGAATATGCATGTTTAAAGAGCAACATAAAACCAACTTCAAAAACATTTTCTAAATCAGCAGACGCAACAGAAACAAGTGTGGATTTACATCATGATGAATATCAGCAATAAAGCATTAGCAACGATAATAACGCTTCCAACAGCAAGTAAAGTGATGAAGCACACAGCAAACAACGAGCAAATCAAATCAGTTCACCAAAATGCTGTGACAAGATTAACCACGGTGCTGTTTTACCTGCACAAGGAGGAACACCAGCATGTGGGAGGGCTGATGTCTACTCTGTGAACTTCTGAATTTTTGAGCTGTGTGAAATGTTTTTTGTGTCCGCTGGTTTAAGATTCATATATTATTTACTTTGGTCATCTTGTGTAAATTTAAACCTCCTACTTCTTTTCAGCAGCAGCTTTGAATAGTCACTTTGATTCCACAAGAGACGATTCTTACTAATACCATGTTTGGGAGTACAAAACATTTAAGGGAGGCCCATGAACAAACTCTAGTGCATGACTGTGACGTGTGACAAAGTCCTTTTATTGTAACAACACCTTCAAAGAGCAAACCTGTACTTCCTCAAACTACAAAAGAGTGACAAACTAAAAGATGAACCAAGATAAAGTGTCAGCCACCACTGATCTCTATGAACGATATCTGCAACATGCAGAATCTGTAATGCAAGGGCAAGAAACCTTCTGGATTTAGTTTACAGTCCACTACAGTACTCCTGTCGATGAGTCATAATTTAGACTAGGTTGTATGCAGATAAACAGTCTGTTGGAGACCAAATGAGAAATCGCATGTCAAAAATATTTGCTATCATCTGATTATGATTTTTCTTTTTTAAGTGTATCTGCATTCTTTAAAAGTGATCAGACAGACCCTAAAAAACTTGGCTTTTAACACCAGAGATGAAAGGCCCAGTCACACAGGCCAGGAGACCGCTCACTGACGCCGATGTGTATTCCTTAATCAGTTGCCAAGTGGTTGCTGTTGCAAAGAGTTATATGGTGCTGCACAAAAACACTCCTTGCATGAAAGATGCTGGCTTGTCTCCAAACACTTGCTAACTACTTGCCAAGCAGTAGTCACATGTAAAAGCAATCACAATGAGTTTTTTGGTGCAGCCACTGATTTCACTTGGCAACGACAGGAACCTCCAGCAACCAGTTATCAACGAAGTCGGGGAATGCAGAGGTTTTTTTTTTGAGCAACTGAAGGTTGCCAGAGGGTTGCTGACTGGTTTGTGGGCCTGTTTGCCTCAGGTCTAAGGCAGTGAAATTGCACAACCAACCCAGAAAAGCTTTAGCTCTCCTTGGAATTAATTCCCCATATCTATGGAAGTCTTATAGAGGATTGACCATGTTTTTATCATAAGCTATTACTTAGTTGTGTTGATGACAGCAGAGAGTACGACTTAACATATTTGTCCAAAAGTCAGGATGTGGTGACAGCGAAAACAAAAGCAAGCATGTAGATGTTTACAGTTCTCTGTCCCGAGACCTGCAGAGAACGTCTGCTGTCTGATAGTGACAGTGTCAAAAATACACTACATTGCCAAAAGGATTCACTCATCCATCAAAATCCCTGAATTCAGGTGTTCCAATCACTTCCATGGCCAGTGTATCAAATCAAGCACCTAGACATGCAAACTAGTTCTACAAACATTTATGAAAGAATGGCTTGCTCTCAGCAGCTCTTTGAATTCCAGTGTGATTCCATGACAGGACGCCACCTCTGCAACAAGTTCAGTTGTGAAATTTCCTCGCTACTAAATATTCTACAGTCAACTGTATTATAACAAAGTGGAAGAGATTGGGAATGACAGCACTCAGCCATGAAGTTGTGGCCACATAAAATCCCAGCGCAGGGTCGATGAATGCTGAGGCACATAGCGCACAGAGGTCAACAACTTTCTAAAGAGTCAATCGCTACAGACCTACAAACATCATGTGGCCTTCAGATTAGTTCTTTTTTGTGCTTCTCCCATTCCTTGTGAACTTTACGGTCACTCCCTTCCTTATTCTGGTTATGCGCATGCATAGGTCATCCACATTCACCAAAGTGGGGTTGGGATTTTGCACAGGGGCACGTTTGCAGTGGTTGAAAACTCCTCTCCTCTCTGTCTGAACAGAAACCTGACGGACACATTTGCAGGGCTATAAGCTACCCTTTAAACTCAAATACCCTAAAGTAATCTCAGTGCATTCAGGCACTGAAGTGTTGCACGGGAACACAAAGTCTCAAACAAAAACTGCAAGTGTTAAAGCCATCTGTCAATACCCCTTTAGCTTCTTGCCACGACGACGGAGGAGACATGATAGCGTTTTCTAATTAAACCAAACCTCTGTGCCACAAACACAGCTGCCTCACCTCCCGCCTTCATCTCCTTGGGGAGGACACATACACACAAACACACCACGATTGTAGCTGCTGACAAAAACACTCATGCACACAGTTGTGGTTGTCCATTTGATGACTGACAGTGAGACAGCTGTAACCATTCATACACACACACACACACACACACACACACTTCTAACTTGTATACACACAGAGTTGTAAACACACTCGCTGTCGTAGACACCTACACACACACACCTGTCTGTGGCAACAGTACATAGAGATAAGGAGGCTGACAAGAGCTGCTGGAGCCAAAGCTGGGAACCATGGGGGCTGTCAGCGTCATTTTCCTGTGACACCTCCAGGCTCACACACACACAAATACACACCACACACTTGATGATATTGTATCGACTTATATTCATTTCCTGTCTGTATTCTTTCCATAACTGGCACATAATGCACCTAATGAAAACCCTGCTCTAAAGTCAACGCAACAGCAAACCTGCTTTTGCTTTAATCGGCATGAAAAATGACACCATAACCCAGCTGGAATTCTACCCTCCACCTTTAAAATAACTCCTCCTAATAAGGTGTGAGAAACAGTCACCATAAGAGACCAGATGGAAAGGTTTTCTATTCCTGTGCAGACCCCACAATAGAAAAAAAACAATGATGATACCCGAACCAAGAAAAGTTCTAGATAAATAATGTTCTACAAACTCGTACGTACCATGGAATGGACCTTCAACTACCTTTGTCCATATAATAATGAATGCAAAGTTATAACAAAATTATATAGAGGGGTATCATATCTTTCAAGATATTGCTAATTCACACTGCTTTGTGCTACAAAACTGTAGTGAAAATCATGACTTTCATTCAGCTTCAGCTTTCAGCTACGTGCCCACTGCCTAAAACCTAATCAAAATTACTCTGTATGCAACTAGCGTGTGCAAAGTTAACGGTTATTTCTCTACTCTAACTAAACTACATGACGTTCAAATCTCTGCAACACTCTTTATTTACATGAAAAGTTTGCAAAACTTTTGCAGGATGCTGATTCAAACGGTCCTTGATTCTAATGTGTTTTATAAGTGATTTTGGTCTTCGATTTTTAAAAAGGTATATGATTATGTGTTTATTTATGTATTTTACTCATGCTCACATGCCTCTGAATGTTTGGTTTTGTTGACTTATTGAATGTGCCATCAACCTGCCAAGGACTACAGATGAAAATGAATCTGTGTGGCTAAACCTAGCATATTTACTCGATGAATTTAAGTGCTCGTATTAATTAATATCCATTGTCCCTTTTAAATAAACATAAACACAAACTGAGATAAAATGATTTCAGTTGACTGCAAAATGTTAGCAGGACCTAACAAACATTAACAGTATCTCGGCTCATTTAGCGGCTCCACTTGGTTAATCATATTCACAGATCCATTTTTACGATAAATGGCGATTTTGCGGTCTATCGGTTTATATAAAACTTAGTGAAGGCAGTGAGGGACTGCAGGGTTTTCTATTGGCTGACATGAAATAGACTTCCACTCTGTTACAGTGACAGTTGTATGACATCTAATTACACAGATTACGCTGTTTAACATTAATGTTGAATGGCTCGTAACTAAATTAATGCATCCCATCTCATTCTTTCAAGCTTAAATACACACACAAATTAAAATACATGCCTTGTTATTGTGATTATTGAGGGCATTGAGTTGAATCCATTCAGAATAATGAAGTAGCTGAAATTCCCATTCACAGAGGCATATAGACGTGCTTCTGTGAAACTCTTCTTCAGTGGCTCCCTGTTAAATCCAGAACTGAATTTAAAATCATTCTGAAACCTGCTCCCAGTTTGGATTCAGGAACAGACACCCTCTCTACTTTCAATGTTAGGCTTACAACTTTCCTTTTTGACAAAGGATATTATCATTAGTTATTATTAATCTCCAGGGCTCTTCCACAGCGTGCCTTTTGTAATGTCTTTCTCGCCTCACACCTAAGCGGTCCTCCCTGAGCCTGGTTCTGCTGGACATTTCTTCCTGTTAAAGGGCAGTTTTTCCTTTTCACTGTCGCCAAGTGCTTGCTCAGGGGGGTCATCTGATTGTTGGGGTTTTCTCTATTATTGTAGGATCTTTACCTAAGGGCGCTAAGGCAACTGATGTTGTGATTTGGCGCTATATAAATAAAATTTAATTTAACTGAATATCAAAGCCAGGATGATGACTTTTCTTCCTCAGCCTACCAGGATATAATGAAGACTTTAGTATAATATATATGTGTAAATCTGTGATAAAACAAGGTGTTTGAAGCCTCTTATTTAATGTGGGTTAGGATAGGGTTCATCTCCATGCATACAGAAAATGACTGGATGAACAGATGGATAATAACTGCACTACAGTCTTTCTGATTGTTTTGTGCCAGTTTACAAAAGTAATTTCAGTTTTATTCAAAGCAAGGAACTCATTTTAAACTGAAGCTGCACAGAGCAGAGAATTCTTACTCTGTCTATTTAGCAAATTAAAGACTTTAATAATGAAAACCAGCTGTGTTTACAGGAGGAAATCGTGTATAAATGTGAATGGAACCGGTTCAGTTTAAGCTGTGTTCAGTAAACTCGACATCATTAGAGAAGTGCAGTCAGTGAACCAGGGTTGGGAAGATATGAGAGCAGTGCTTCCAGTGATATATATTTCAATGATAATCTCAAGTCAGAGAGTATCCCCTTGATAATATTAAGACAGGTTTCCTTACAGTTTGGGCTTCTGCGTTTAAACTCTTCTTTAATTAAGTTTATGCTGATTTAGTTTGATGCCTGAGTTTGTTATGGCCAGAGGCGCAAAGCTGACACATGTCTCTGCAATTAGGAACAAAACACTTTAGCAGTTATTGAATTTACTGAAGATCCAAACCCCAAATCACAAAGTTAATTATACAAATATGCAGATGCAAGATTATGTAACTTAACATTTATGAAAAACCTGCCACTCATGATGATGAGAGAATGATTTTTAGCCAGTATTGGGGTTCTTGTATTTCCTGTGAAAAGCAATTAATTACACATTTTTTTCCTGCCTTTCTCTGTAACACAACGTCACGTGGTTGGCAGTTAATACTATGCTGTTAAGCCTTGCATACGGCCACATTGTATAAGCACAAATCCTTATTCTAACAAATTCTGTATCAGCACAGAAGCAGCCTTAGCTGCACGTCACAGAAAATGTTGTGCTGACAGTGATTGGAAATGGGTCGTCTCTGCTTCTATTTTATGTTGGGATTCAAAATTTGGTCTGTGCTTACTCAGTTTAAACATCTCTGGATCTGAGGATCTGATTGCCTTTAGAGGTGATAGGAGAGGTCTGAGGTGGTGTTAGCAACTATAGATATGCCAGTTCTTTACGGCTGTTGCGCAGTTTCCTTTGGTGCAATAAATTATAAATAATGTGCACATCTCTTCATTTGAAAGTGGTTACACTGTCGAGGATATTACTGTGACATCACATATGCAAAACCCCTGTTATGATGTTTCTCTGTTCACCCATAATGCAGATAATTAAAGAACTTCGAGTAATCACATAATCGTTTGGATTGCAACTCTGTGATATGCAATAATGTGATGATGAATGTAGGAAGTGCAATGTGCTACACACTCCCTGCAATCTGCTCATGATTCTTCTTTCTTTCTAACCTTTGACCTCTCATAATTCAACGCTGCACCGAAGCTTTAACAGCTTCCTCGTAATAGGCTTTTTCATGCAGATAATGAGAGCAACCAATTATTCATTCACTTTAATATTTCAAGCAAACTTAACTCATTAAATTTACACCCTAGCTAAAGGACATAATTTTGTTCTGATGTTTATTTTTGTGCAGCACAGGTAATGGTTTCATTTGTTAAGCGAATAAAATTGTATATCAGCAGCTCATGCACAGACTACATTGTACTTTTTGGATAAATGCTGCTGCATGAAATCCTGGAGACGGGGGAGGGAATCAAAATATGGATAAAAGTCAGAATAGAGAGTTTTTAAGCCAAATGTTTGTTTGTATGTTTTTTGCTGAAGCGCACATATTTAGTAGCTACACAAAACCACACAAACATGTGCAAAAGCAAGCAAACAGTGCACACAAAGGTTTGTGCCACTTTCTCTTTGCCTTCACTTTATCTGCCTGTTCCCGCTCTGTCTCTTTTCTCTGTCTCTCTCTCTCTGAATATTTTAGTATTGATGAGCCCATTACTGATGATAACACAGTGCAACATCAGCATCCTTTCTCCCTCTCCCTGTCTCCCTCTCTCTAACACACACACACACATGCTCACTCATCAGGAGTCGGGTTACAACTCTTCCTCTGCTGTGTACTTCTGTGCATTTCGCTGTGAGTGTGTGTGTTCAGCGGGAGGCTGGGGGAATCTGACTTCCTGGCGTTGCTCCAACAAACTGCACTATTTTTCAGGCTGGATACCATTCACGTGCACACCAGCTGGCGCACAGATACACACACACAGGGGCGATGTGTGTCAGCTGTTAAAATGACAACAGCGAATAAGCAAAGTGCGCCGAATGCGAAGGTGGCTTCCTAAAAGGATGTTTAGAACCCGCAGAACACTTCAAGTAACGTAACGCGCATGGCACAAACATTAAACACAGAGCGGTGAACGATTCGGAGGCAGCGTGCATCTGATACTGTAGAGCGCTGTCACTGTGTCAGATGATGAATAACTGCCTCTCAAAGCAACGATCCAGGAATCCATACCTCTGAAAACCCATCACAATGACAAAAATGCAAAAGCCTGCAGATGTCTCTCTCAGAATTTTCAGCCAAAAGCGCTGCATTTGATCTCAGCACTCAGTCGCAGGAGGCTCACATCCCAACGGGTACAGGCATGACATCTGCTTTTCTGTATTTTGTCAAAGTGCCACACTTAATGACCCCCTCAGATCACCGGTGTGCGCTGTCAAACCTGCTCGAGCGTGAGGGAAGCAGGTGAGACCAGCTACTGAATCTAATTGTATATCAGTGATCACTGACATCCATGTGGCACATTCATTATTCCCCCAAACTTCTGGCTATAATCTTTTTTTTTCCAGGAATGGCCAACAAACGCTCAAAGTAAGAAGCTTAGTCTTCTCTGCGGTGAGGTGAATGAAAGTCATTATCCTCCAGTGATTTCCTTTATTGAGTTTAAACCAATAATGAAGGAGGGAATAAAAGCCATTAGAGGATTTTTTTCCAACTTTCAGACAGAGCTGAAATTATTATGAGGGAGATTTTACTAATATATGTGCAGTCAGTGTAAAATGACATCACTGGGTTATTATCCACAAATGATCTTATTCAGTTACACAGGAGGCGAGGGGGTGGGGAGTTTTATAAAACACACAGTGTGCTACGGATGCCTTCCTTGTCGAGAAGTGCTTGCTATCTGATCGGTTTGCTCATGCAGTGTCACTTTAATTTGAGAGCAGGCTTTGTGAGCTTACACAGTAAACTTTAATTTCAGACGGCAGAAAGCGGGTTCTACGTGAGGACCGCGCTGCTTTATTAACTAACATTTAGATAATCATTGAGCCCTGACATTTAAAAGTTCATCAATGTTCAGGCAGATGTCAGTGTGAAGACTCACGTCAAACAGACAGAGGGCAAACAGCTACAGCACACAACACAATGAACTCCAGCACAGCAACACATCCAGCTGAAGCAATGATTAATGCAGCGTTTTATAAACAGCCCTCTGACACGACAAACACTGTAAACCAGACAAAATTAGGATGCGATACTGGGCTGCTACATTGGATCAAATAGAGCAGCCAATTATTATAATGATCATGTCAGCCTCCTTTGATCCAGGGCTCATCGTTGCCTTCCTGTGAAAGAAAAAAAACCCCATCTATCTTTTTTAGAAAGTAAGAATAACAGCCTCGGGAACGGGAATGAACATTAACTCTGAAAAAGAGCCCCGGTTTAAGCTCTGTGGTGATGTATTTCAGGGTTTCAGCAGACAAAAATCTGTACAACAGAAGAATTTATCTCAAAAAGGTCGGGGGATTTCAAACATAATTTCCCTTATAAGGCATTCTCTATAATGGATTTCAAAGTGGCAGATAATAGCTTTATAGATGAGTTATAAACCGCATCAGATGTGTGTGTGTGCGTGTTCATTCTTTCTTTTGAGTAGGCTTAACATGTCAGCAAGACATAAAGGCATGCAGAAAAAGTCAGAAACAGATATCTGTGCAGTTGCCAGAGAGCCTTTTTCCAGGTCAAAGGCTGGCTCCAGTCACTCAGTTTTTCCCCAACTTGGCGACCCACAGTTGTACTTATTTTAGTTCATCTTAAAACGTGGCTAAATTACTTCTAAAACATTAATAAAGCTATTAGCAACAGCTTATAAACCATTTACGAAGGGTACCTTATTAGAAAGACAGAGTAAGACTATCATTAATTCTAGATCTAGTCTGCCCTTAAAATATGTTTTTAATATCATAGTTTTCATGGAGAGAATCCAGTTAGGAGGCATATCACGGCTGGCGGTGTATTTCTCCCTGTAGGAATATTAGAGGAAGAGCAGCCCATCAGTGTAATGTCATGATTTCCTGGAAGATACAAAGGGGCGATAAGGTCACCAAATTCCCTGCGGGAGCAGTCAGAGAACATTTTGGTGACGTTACGGTGATTTTGTGTGCGGGTTTGCACTGACAGCTGCATGCACGGTTCACGTGGGGTCTATTACCACCGCTGTCAGTGCGGAGATTGACACCCTGCAGGTCGCACTCACACTGCTGCTGCTACTACTACACACACACACACCACTCAGTATTTGGCTCGCTGCTAAACGCCATGTGTTTCCACAGCGGAAGAGTGGCAGGCAGCTTCGAGATGCACACACTTATCAGAAACACTCGCACTTACATCTCAGAGGACGGCGGCTGGCTACGGCAGAGGAGCGCGTGTCCGCACGCTTGTCCCATCGCGCATCCTGCCTCGCGCTTCTCCGGTTTGCCCGAACAGCTGCAGCTGGAAGCAGGGATCAGCCCGTGCGCGAGTCTCTTAGGCCGGGAGGGGTGAAGGAGGACGGACCGACGGATGGGTGGACGGCTGGGTGTGTGCTCCTCTCTCCTTACCCCCCAGTGCGGTACGCCTCTCTGCGATTCCGCTGTCCGCTGCTGCCTCCTCTCTCGAGCTCTGACAGCGCGCGGGGATTGGTCGGGACCCGGTAACTGATATTTGAGCTGTGGCGAGCTGGGATATAACAGCTGAGCAGAGAGAGAGAGAGAGAGAGAGAGCTAACACATGGAAGCGTCCACGAGAAAGACGCGTGTGGCTGAGGCACGTCACTCGTCCGCGTGCGCTGAAAAACAATCCTTCCTTTTAGGCCATGCCCGCTCCCTCCGCGAGCGCCGGACGATTTATCCGTGAAAATGAAAGTTGCATTGTTGTGAATATTTAACTTTTCACGGCGTGTCCTCACTGCGCGCGCTCATCCTCCTTTCAAACACCAAATCGTCCTTCGTAGAGTACGGGCTCCTCCGGACACACTTGGAAATGTTTTCTCTGCACTTCTCAAACAGAAGACCTCACGGTTTTATTGGAAAACACTCGTGTGTCTGTGTGTGACAGGGGACAGGTCTCAAGGTCCAGATCTTTTTCTGCCATATATGGCCCTTCCAGTACACTCACGGAAGCGGCAGAGATTCAATTCAGGAGCGGTGCGAGCTTGACGGGAGCACCGGGATTGTTTGTTTACGTCCAAAGCCTGTAAATGTGGTGTCAGGTGTCAGCAGTTTAACATCTCAGTGCTCAGTTATTGTTGCCTCATATGTTAAAGGAAGTAAGTAGTTTGTATAATAATACACCCCCCTTCGCCTAAAACCACATGTCCGCATGTGTTTGCAATCATTTTGTCTGATTGGTCTTCTACCGGAGGCTGTGTGAGCATGAAGAGACCGTGACTGATTGACACATTTGTCGCCTGTGTTTGCTCAGTTGCATATGTGCATCTTCATCATCGTCATGATCAGAACGACCAATCAAACATCTGTGTGAATGACCAGGATTTCATGTCATATAAGCTACAGGGTCTAGCATCGATCTACATAGTAGTAGGGCTTTCTTTGAGTTTTGGTGCGTGGGGCTATTTCTGTGTTTACATCTGGATTGTGTTTGCTCCTGTTTTATTATTTTTTGCTCTAGTCACGAGAACTCAATATATAATTGGCAAAACTGCAGTCTGTTTGTATGAGTAAAGATAGTCGTATAGTCATATATTAGATCAAACATTGTTACTACAATAAAACAGTGAATAAATAAAATCTGTAACTATTGATATTAATAATTTGTCAGTTATACTACACTGGTATGCAAATATGCACAATGTGAGGACCTCTGAACTTGAATACAGTACGGTCACCATTAATGATACAGTTATGGTAAAAATATAAGGACACCTTCTGTCAGTTCTAAGGTTTTACATAACAGGATGTAACAAAAATAGGTAAATACAGCCTCAGATGAACTACGGCACATGACATATTTACAGTTCATATATTTGACAAGAAACTAAGCAGAAGCAGTTTGTGAAGAACTAGTTACACCCTTACCGCTTCCATAGGAATTAAGAGGGTAAATAACGGCCAGGTGCAAATGCAAAGAAGCCGCTGCACCAAAAACGTGAGAGTGATTGCTTTAGTTGCTAGCAGACTGCCACAGTTGTCTGTAGTTTTTCATGTCTGTCTGCAAAAAGCCAAGATTTAGTAAAAATTAAGAAATTTGAGATTGTTTACCTTCAAAGTAAAAGTTGTGCCTCACCGCTACAGCCAGTGTGTTCAAAAAGTGCAACCTTTATTTTGAAGCCAAATGGTCTCCATTTTGTGTCCCAAAAGTATTTCAGTACAGTGCAGAAAGTAGCTGGACAGTGTTTGCAGACAAGTCTGTTACTTCCATGCAAACGACAGATGACTAGCAACCAATTGCACTTGTCATTATCAAAGTAATGACAAGCAGGCTGTTGCCAACTGGTTGCAGAATACGCATTTTCCCATAGCGACAGGTGACTCACTGATGACCGAGGTTTTAGCAATCATTTTCCCAGTACATGGCATCAACCAACAGCAATTTGTCTCACACGTGATTGAGGAATACTCATTTTTTCCTCACAAGCGGTGTTTGCCAGATGATGGCAGACCAGTCTCTAAGCCTGTGTATCACCATGATTGTCGCACACCCAAAAAGCAGTCACACATCTGCAAAGCCTCAGGACACATGACAGCTGCACTGGGATTTTGCCAGATAGCACATGACTATGAGAGGCATTGTCATCTTTATTCGGTCTGATAAAATGAAGTTTAAAGTATTTTATCACAATTCCCAACACTGTGCAAGGACCAAAAGAGCTATTGTGCATCTTTCATTAATACCATCAGTACAGTAAAATAGGGCAGTAACAGCACCATGCTGTGCGGATGTTTGTTTTTGTAACAGGCAGTGGGAGTGTAGTCAGGACAGGAGGAAGTGTAGAGGCAGTAGGATATAAAAGAGTTGTTTTTCCAAAGTGCTCAGCATCTAAAGCTGAGCAAAAGTTTAATTTCAACAGATAATGACCTTCAGTTAAACTCTGCGAAGGTGCTGAAGCGGACCAAGTGGAGTCTGAACCTGAACCCAACAGATGTGCACCTACTGTACCTAATGAGTAGTGTGGCCCTGCATCAGTGTTTCCCATCCAACCCTGTAATTAAGCCAATCTTCTAAAAGTTCCTAGATTTAGTCCTATTAAGGCTTGAGGCTATCATTGCTGCCAAAGGTAATTTAACAAAGTAGTAAGTGAAGGGTCTGAATACATATATGAAATATTTCAGCCAGTCATTTATTTTTAATACATTTATTGAAAAAATAAATAAATAAACTGAAAGTAAGTAATTTATCTTGATTCACGAGGAAAAGATGAGATCTGTGAGACTGAAAAATTAAAAAAATTGGAAATTTGAAAGGCTCTAAAAGCCTTCCTAATGCGCTGTTTATCTTAAGATTCAAGACCTCTGTTTCATAGCATGCTGAGATGAAAGGAAAGTTTAATGGTAATGAGAATGTCAGTGACTCAGTTGTTTAAGATCTGCTATACTTCACAAAAATCAACGATTAAAGTGCAGATTGAACAAGAAAAATATTGCGTATAAGTGAAAAAAATATATATATATTTTTTTCCATCCCATAATACATCCTGTGATGAAGAGGGGTCCTGATGATGCTGACACATGCACAACTGTCACTGGGATATGTTTTATTTCTTATAATTTGGCTGTTAAGTTATGGCTATATTCTGGACTATGCATGTGGTATGCTTTGAGTTTATATTATCTTACTTAATTATATCCATCCTTCTTCATTTGATGAATTGGATCTTTTACATGTGAAACACAAAAGCCAGAGTATGAGGACATGACCTCACTGTCATCTATGGTAGTTACAGACCTGCTTTGGCTTTATTTAGACCCCAACAGAAAGTGTGTTTATTTATAATTTATGACATGTGGATCATCTCCATATCACTGTCTAAACAGATACAATCTGATTCAAGCCAGACTGTCTCACTGTATTAGAGGAAAACCAGAAGGGATCCAAAAATCAGATCTGTTGTGCCTGTGCAAATTTATCCTAGTATCCCTGTCCATCTAACAGTCCTTTTTTAAACTATCCACAATATATATATATATATCTGTAACCATATGGATGGCAATTTCATGAAACTGTAATTTAGAAAATGCAATGTGTCTGATAAGCCCTGCAATTTCAAGAGAGGCATCTCTGGAGATCCAGCAGGACCTGTCAATCATGAGACATAGTGAGTGAGACAGGAACGTGTAGGGGGAGGAAGACAGCGAACAAGAGATCGTGACAGTAGATATGAGAGGTGGGATAGAAATAATAATGCAGAGGTGAGGGTGAAGGAAAAGAGGTGCAGCAGAATGAGGGAGACTGTTGATGTTATTACCACCACTGGATTTGTCTGTGTGTGCGTGTGTGCGTGTGTGTGTGTGTACATGTCACATCTGGTGTTTTGGCATAGAGACTTACGGTGCTCAGCTGTGTCTCAACATGTATTTGTGTGCGTTTGTCCAGAAGGTCTTCTGTGCCTGAGGCTTCCAGATTCACATCAGTCATTTTGGGCACTAAAACATCACCTCCTGGGACTTGTGTCAAAGAAATGTCTGCAAAAGATACTCATGACCAGCTGGAGAAAGCATTTATGCTAGTCATTTTTGTTTAAATTGTTTACTCATCGAGCCTCAACAAAAGGCTGCAGCTTTTTAAATGACTGATGAGAAAGAAATGAGACGCAATGAATGTTCAAACGAACAAAGGCCTGTTTTTTTTTGTTGTTGTTTTTTTACCTCTCAGTGCATGTAATAATTTATTAGTTGTTGTCTTTAAAATTTAAACACAGATGTAGAAATGTGAAGATGCATTTTGGAAGATAAAAGCTTACTTTACTTACTTTAGGAAGATGTGAAATCTTACCAAGAGCTCAAAACACACTCCTGTTATATTTCAAACTTAAGTAACAAACCAAACATGGCAGCAAAAGTCCTAGAGTACATTTAAATCCACATAGAAACCTTTCCAATGTCCAAAGCCTTGTTTGTGATATCAAGCAGTGGTTTTTCAAACTTTTCATGTCCAAGAAAAGCCAAAGTTTGGAGGTATTCATATCTGCAGACAGCAGCCTTTATGTCATCTGGAATATCGTCAGTTCTTCTTTTGATTGTTTTATCAGATTGCCTCCAGTCCTCATCAGACACTCATCACACAATCCAACCGAGCTCTTGCTGCCTCTGGTTCGGATCCAGAGATAGGAGGCAAAGTTTCTTTCAAGGGATTTTTCCTTTCCAAATTCCTCTTTACTTGCTTACTTGGCACCATGCTTGCTTTGGTTGACTCCTCCCAAGAAATGACGCACTCGGACAGAAGGCTGCTGAATTCTGCGGTCCAGCTGAAGCCATGAGACGGGGAGCTGTCGCAGGAGTTTTTTCAAAACAAAGGGTTTTTTGGGTTTTTTTTTTACTATATACTACTATTAAATTAAAGAACAAGTAAGTTAAAGGAGTTAATAGATCCTTAATAAGCACATCTTGTTTCGCAGCTATTCCAGATTATCAGAAAAACTAAAAAAGGTCAGTAATCAGCTTCATGCTGAGAAAGATTGCTACAGATGCTGCTTTGAGAGTGTTGATGGAGGAGAAGTATAGAGACGCTCAGAATCAAAACAGCGGTGAGGTGTGCAGTATGAGTCAGTAGGGGTAGTAAGCATTCAAGGTGGTGATGGGATTACATCAGTGATTGGTCTGAGAGGTGGAGGTATGCACTGGCGAGAAGAGAAATGAAAGCCATCAAGAAGCAAGACTGAATACATGTGTGAATGGGAGGGAAACACTTGGAGAGGTGAAGCTGCAAGGGATTGGGGTAGTGAAGATAAACGTAAGTAGTTTAAATACCTGGGTTCAACCATCCAAAGCAACGTTGCAGAAGAGGTGAAGAGAAAAGTGCAGTTGGGGTGGAGTGGGTGGAGACAAGTGTCAGGGATGATTTGTAACAAAAGGATAGCAAGTAGAGGTGATGTGGCCAAAATTGACAGGATTAGAGATGAATACATCAGATGTCCAGCTCAGGTGGAGCAGTTTGGAGACAAAGTTAGAAAGGCAAGGCTGAGATAGTTTGGACATGTGCAGAGGGATAGTGGATATATCTGGAAAGGATCTTAAGTATGGAGCTGTCAGAGAGGAGGAAAAGAGGAAGGCAACAGAAATGATTTGTGGATGTAATGAAGGAGGATATACAGAGTTTGGTGTAACAGAGGAGGATGCTAGTGACAGGGTGAGATGGAGGCAGATGTGGTAATCTTTGAAGTAAGCATCCAATTCAAGATAAAGCTAAACTGGCCCCAAATAACAAACACACTGCGAAAGCACACAAAACACAACAGACGTTTAATAAAATGCAATAATAAAAATTGAAAAAATTAAATCTCAAAAGTACAACAGAAGTGTTTTTCTTGGAGACAATAATGTGACAGAAGAAGTAGTGACAGAGAAGACAAGAAGCAGTGGATTCAGATGTAGGTAATGTGTGTTTTATTTGCATAAATCAGTATAACACTGTAGATATAGGTTTGGTATTAGCATTTTGCTTTTCACTTGTCACTTCCACACCTGGTCTGTCATGTTATTATCTCCCCTAAAATGCTTCTTTTCTATTTCCTGGTGTTTTCTTAAGTCTCAGTGTATTTGACCTCTCAGAGCCACCGTACAAAGAAGACTCTTGATTTCAGTGAAATGCATTCCGAGTTCCTAAAATCTCTTTCAACATCCCATAGTAAAGGGACCTTATACTCAGAAAAATTAAAAGGTTTCCACCAAAGAGGAACAATAAAAATAGTGCAGCTGTAGTGTGACAGCAGTGTCCGGTGCGAAGCTCTAACTGGTGCTCTGCAATAAAGTGCACTGAAGCTTGTTTTTATGAGGGGGGGAAATTCCTGTTTGTTCCCGTTTGCACTCAAACACACAAAGTGGAGCTGCTGCTGTAAATAAGGCGAGACTGATGAGCAGAGCAGCTAAGCATGGCTCTGTTCATTTTAAAACTCCTTTAATATGTGATTGAAGCAACCCATTAATGTGACCCCAAACACGCTTCCCCTCATTAAAAACTCATTTGATTGTTACATAAGATGAGAATTAGAGACATTTCATCCCATGTGTCCAAGTCCGATGTGTTGAAAGTGCAAAGCAGTGAAATAAATTATGTTTTAATCTAGCAATAAAAGACCACACAGCGTGTCAGATGTGCTTTACTTTATGGCTCAGTGGGATCAATATCACTACCACAGTCGATGGCTGTTTTGAGCATCCTGTAGTGAGGTCTAATCAAACCCCGTGAATCGGATAAGGTCAAGAAAACAGCGAGACAAGAAAATTCCCCTGCCATCAATTTAAAAGTTTAGTGACCATGAAAACCAAAATCCTCTTGTTGTGATTCAACAAAGCTGTGCAGCAAGAAGAAAGCATGTCACGCTTCAGTTGATTGGTTCCCCAGAGTGTTGCTCCCATATCAGCTCCTTGAGTTGATTACATCAGAACGTGATTAGACCCACTGTCCTCAACTTGGAGTGTTTACTGACATTTATAGGCAGTCTGATCTAGCAGTCATTAATGCTTCCTGGAATTTGAAAGTGCCGACTGAACACTTAATTATTTATGATCCTTTCTGTGCCCGTGGTCTGACTGGTAAACAGTTCTCTGTTGAGCCATGATATCTGTGATGATATGGTACTCCGAGGGGCTGTAATAGAGTGTGTTCAGACATGGCTGCTGAGCTATAGCGCCTGCAGCACACATATGGAGTGACAATATGGTTGGAAATAAGATAACGGGGCAAAAAGATGTAGTTTAGAAAGCTGTTGGCAAAATGAAGCCTGTATATCTCCTGTTATTAACTGTCCTGTACACTGAAAGATTTATCTACTCTCTCTCAGCTGAAGCTGCTCTAGAACACAAACCTGGGCCAGACTGTTGCAAAGCAGTGGATGTGTGGTTTTTTTTTTGCTTGACTTTGGTTCCCTTTCTTTACAAATATTTGATGAGTCTGCCAACATCTCCCTCCCCATCTCACTGACAGTGTGAGTATTTGATTTTGGCATCTTACCTGGCAGGCTGCAGCACCTTGTCCCAACACTGCAGCCCTGTTTTTTCACATCTTCACTCATTTGTTCTGCTCACATGATGCCAGACTAACAAGCAACAAATAACAAGCAGCAGCAACACAATGTGAGTTCAGCATTGAGGAGATGCAGTGTAAGGACATGTGGAGTAGGGAGGTAAAGTCACTGAATGTACTATTACCACCAAACAACAACTTGGACAATGGCCGTCCCGTCTCAGTAGAAAAATCTGAAGTAGATACCTAACAGGATGTGGTGTATGTTTGAGGATGGCTGGTTGAAACTCGAGTTTGTATCCTGCCTCATGTACAGTTGTGGTCAGAAGTTTACAAACGCTCATCAAGGGCATGGATCTCATTTGGGCTATTAATGATTTCTTTGAACTGTCCTGTTTCTAGGATGGAATGATTGTACAGCAAACATCTTTAATGACTTTAAAAAACAAGAGCTGGTTGCACAGGTTTGGATTTATTTAGTCAGCGGTGAAGGTTCTACAACATCATGTAACTGACAAGGAAAAAGCCTATTAACCTATCATTAGCCATCATGATTGACTACAACTGGTAGTTTCTCTTTGCTAGCATAAAAATGATTTTTGATAGCACTCATTGGATCAGTCAGTACTATCAATAATGCAAAAGTCCAAGGAATTCAGTGAAGATCTGAAAAGGAAATTAATAATAGTTGGGAAGGTCTTTGTGATCCATTTGTAAACAACTGAAGATTCCACGATCATCAGTTCAATGAACTGTGCATAAGTACAAGTTATTCAGATGTATCACCACTTTGCAAAAGTCTGGACCACCCTCTAATAAGACCAAATTGGTTAGGTTGTTCAGGAACAACCCAGGAACCACCAAGGCTCAAGCCTGCCATGAACTGGAAACTGCTAGAACACCAGCATCACTGTCAACAATGAAGCGAGCAAACTAAGTGTAGACTAAGAAAAAAGCCTCTTCTCCAAAATCAACCCCTTCAAGCTCGAATTACATTTGCAGCTGCCCACATGGACAAAATCAGTGCCTTCTGGAGAAAAAAATCTTTCGATCACAGGAGACCGATATTGAGCTATTTGCCCCCAGTGACAAGGGGTATGTTTGAAGGAGTAAAGGTGAGGCTTTCAAACCTAAGAAAAATGTACCAGCTGTCAAGCATGGTGGTGGTACCATCATGTTCTGAGGTTGTTTTGCCTCCAGTGGTACTGCTACACTGTACACAGTGAATGTAATAATGAAGGAGGAGGACTACCTCCAAAATCTTCAACTTCACCTCTAACCAACAGCTAGACTTGGGACACCAAGTTCCAAAAGGACAATGATCCCAAACACACATTAAAACTGGTTTTGACATGGATAAAGAAGACTAACATAAAACTTCTGGAATGGTCTTCACAAAGCTCCAACCTCAACCCTATTGAAAATTTGAGTACTATGCTTAAAAGCAGGGTAATTGTAAGGAAACCAACCAATTTAAATAACACTATTTAATAATTAATATTAACCAAGGAGGTCATACAATCATTCTTTCTAACTTGCACAACATATTAGACAAACCTATAAGTAGCTTCACTCTCTTATCTTTCAGCTTCCTTTTTTGTTCTTGCAGACTCTTAAAGGAAAAATCTGACCTGATGGATGCTGAATGTTTAACTATCTTACAAATCTCTGTCTGGCTTTTCGTCCTTGGCATATAATGGCTTTTTGAGAGTGTCTTTGATGGAATGCTTACAGGCTGTAAAGATGCTAAACACGCTGCAGATCTGAAGGGAGCTGCAAACTTTAATACAGGCAAACCTTCACCTTTTTACAAGTAGTCATTATAAAGATAATGATTAACTAAACAGTTTTAGTTAATCCAGACCATTTCTCTGTCCCAAGTATCACTGATAAGATAAATAAATCATTTTATACGTCTTCTGGTAGCCTTTGATGTTTCTGACAAACCTGACTTGCCCTTTATATGTGAGGAAATAAATCAACTGCTGTTGACTTCACACGCTTTTCAGACATTTCTCACACCTCCAATCTATCCTTCCTTGTCTTAATCCCCGCCTTTCTCTCTCTGTGCTCCCCTTGCTCTTCTCCTCCATACTCCCTCCTGTCATCCCTGCTGCACTTGCGCTATTAAGTTCCTGTAACGCATATTCCCCTCTTCTTTCCCGCTTCTAGCTCCATAACTTGCTCCCTCTGTGTCCTCCATTCCTACCATACGAGCACCTTTCCTCGCTGCTATCCAAATATGACACTAACTAAAAACCCTGTGGGTGCTGCCATCCTCGCTTGATCTTTTGCATTTTTATTGCAGCAAGTTATAACCCAGTGTTATCCTCAGCCCAGAGCTGAGTTTTCCCAAAACTAATTAAACCCTTTCTTAACGGGTTTGCCTTCCATATGTGTGTTATCTTGATCCAATTGAGGGCAAGCTAGCTCAGGGCTAAAACACATTTAGTGCCCTTGAATGTTGCTCTGTAAATAGTTCATACAGCTGCCCTGGGTCAGAGTTACAGTGCGACTTTAATCAAAGACCAACATAAATAACAATTGTTTTTTTGGACCCAAAGTGATCATACATATTTGACGCGGGTGAAGCGCAAAGTTAACAGCTAATGCTATAGTGTGGTTGGTTAGCAAGTAGAATCCATAGACTTCATGGGTGCATCGCACAGATCTGCTAACAAGTAAAGTGCACAAATAAAACACTAGAATCACATTAACAATGCTTGATGAGGTAGATTAGCTGAATAAACCAAAGCCAGATTTTATAACAGGCTGGTAACTTGTTAATTTCAGCTTTGAAGTTGGATATTTTACCATGGGAGTCTTTAAAGATTGACTCTGTTTTGGCGCAGACCTCTGAAAGCCTTTAAGCAGTTACTCCTTTGCTTAATTTTACAGACCTCTAGGTTGTCACTGAAATTCGCCAACCACTTCATTAGTTACATCTTGCTAATATCTAGTTGGACCCACTTTTGCCTTTAGAGCTGCCTTAATTCAACAAGGTACTAGGACCATTCCACTGAGAGTTTGGCCCACATTGACATGATAACATCACAGAGACGCTGCAGATATGTTGCCTGCACATCCATGATGTGAATCTCAGGATCCCAATGGTGCTCTGTTTGACTGAGATTCTGGCTGTGATTTTGAACTCAGTGTCATGTTCAAGAAACAACTTCATGATAATCTGAGCTTTGTGACATGGAGCATTATCCTGCTGGAGTCCGCCATCAGAAGATCGGCACACTGTGGTCTTAAAGGGATGGACATACTCAACAATAATACTCGGGTAGGCTGTGTGTTTAAATGATGCTCAGGTGGTACTAAGGAACCCAGCTGCAGGGCAGTTCCACTAAGGTACTGAATAATTTTATGCCTGTGGCTCTGACTTCTTTAGTGAAGTCCTTTGAGAAGATAATTAATTTTAATGCAGCTTGAACATCACCTCGACTCCATCCAGTTTGCATATATGGCAGGAAGAGGTGTGAAGGATGCTGTTGTCACACTCCTGCATTTCTTGTATAAGCATTTTAAAGGCCCAACACTCATGCAAGATTATCATTTGTTGGCTTTTCATCTGCATTCAACACAGTTCAGCCCTTCTTACTTGCTGATAGGCTTTATGATCACTTCACTAGTCTGATCAGTTGGGTTTGGCTGGTTTGGCTAGACTTTTTGACTAATAGGACACAATGCATGAAGGTGAACAGTGTACTTTCTGATGTGCTCTCCTCTTCTACTGGATCTCGCCAGGGTTGCTGTCTCTCGCCCCTTCTGTTCATTCTGTATACGAATGAGTGTCACCGTAATTTCACTGACAAACAGTCTGCTGATGACACAGTGATCATTAGTCTTCTTGTGGAGGACGAGACAGGTCATTGGCAGCTTGTGGAAGATTTTGTGGCTTGGCGTGATGAGTCCTTCCTTTCATTAAATGTGTGAAAAACAAAAGACATGATTATTGATTTTAGGAAGTCTTCTTATAGCTCATCACCTACTATCACTAAAGCTGCTGATATTGAGATTGTGGAGAGTTTTTAGGGATTGTTCTGGACCACAAACTGTGTTTTGAGCCTTATGCTGATGCCACTACCAAAAAAGTTCAACAAAGACTATTCTTTTTAAGAAAAATTAGATGTTTTAATGTCTCATCTGAAATGTTGTCCTTGTTTTACAGAAGTTTTATTGAATCTGTTATTTTGCTGCTTGGTTTGGTAACATGAATCTCAAGAACAAGAATTGGTTGGGACTTGCCAGCAAACTGCCAGCAAAATCTCAGGGCGTTGGCGAGACGGGCTTTTGGCCAGGCATGTGCTGAGGAAGGCTCATTTTATTGTTAATTTTTTTAACCATCCACTTCACAGTGAGTTTGACTTGTTTCCCCTGCTTGTCGTTTTAGAGTACCTGTGAGGACTTCAGGTTTCTTTTATCCCTACTTCAACCCATCTCCTTAATGGCAAATAACTGTCTCATGGCTTTTTATTTTTTATTCTTTCTATTATTATTTTTTTCAATTTATTAATTTTGTTTTGTTTATTCTTATTGTTGCCCTTGCTGCTAAACTAATTTCCCCTTGTGGGACATTAAAGTATTGAACTGAACTGAATTCAATTGAAAGTGTGCCAAGAGAATCTTCCACACCATTATAAACTGGCAGCAGCCTGAACAGTTGATAAAACAGTTGATACAAATTCCAATCTTCTATTGACCAATTTTGGTGAGCCTGTGTGAATTGTAACTTTGGTTTCCCGTTCTTAGCTGGTAGCAGTGGCACCCATTGTTCTCTCTTGGTACTGTAACCCATCTGCTTCAGGGTATGTTTATGTAACCCACCTAAAATTTGCCTCATGAAAATGAACTGCTGTTCCCAAAGAATGTCAGTAGGTGGCACTATGAGATTGTTTAGTGCTTGTGAACTTGAGTTGATGTAGAGAAGGAGAATAGCGCTAAGGCTACGTATGCTGGTCGGAGCTACTCACCGAGTTTTCTTTAATCCTTGTTCAAGAAAAAGGTTATGTGTGAAGACACAAATTGGATTTTACTCTTCCGCTTGTTGGGAAACGCGGACACTTTTTGTTGATGCCGATGTACCTCTGTTTTTGTGGTTTTTGTTCATTTCCGGTGAGTTGACTAACTGCGCTAGCATAGCAAGCTAATCGTTAGCTAATCATTAGCTTAGTATAATGTAAATTTCATGTGTTCCTTTTAAGTGCTGTCTTATCTTTTTATTTCTTCACTTGTGAATGTTTTAAACCAATCGGAAATATTTCTTTGGAAGCTAGTAGGTAAGTTTCATTTATTGTAATGAGATGATAAATATGAGCAGTCTTTGGCTAAATAGAACTGCGACCACGTTTTGCACTTTCCTCGTGCATCAGTAATGTGCATTCTCTCAATTCATTAGATTGATGTGACTGCTGTTCATAAAATATGAGATTTGAGTTAAATTTGTATGATGTGGAAATTGTTTTAAGGTTCTTTGATTAATTTTATTATCGATTGCATTAAGTCGTTATGCACAAAGAGTGAGAGGTATTTGATCACTAGTGTTGATTAAGTTGTTATATGATATTCATGTAAAATATGTTCACTGCCCTGTGCAGGTTGGTTTTTTTTGTTGGAGTCTAAAATTGCGAGCCAGGATTCCGGATCCCCAGGATCAGGTTTCCAGCCTACTTAGAAGTGACAACTGCGTTACTTCTTGACAGATAAGCATATGAGATCTCAGAACAATACACTACCCGGGTAGTACTACTAACATTAACACTATACACACACACTCACATACCTGAACTGAAAAGACTGAAAAGAACTCTGAAAACTGAACTCTGAACTCTAAAACTGAATACACGGACTGACAAATATGGACTATTGGAACTGTTGTGAACTGTTGAATGACTGTTTTGGTTTTGTTTTGAATAAATGTTGACTGTTCTTTTAGCTGTGTGTCATTCGCTCCTTAGTCGATTCCTAGAGAACGTAAGCCCAAGATCCTAACTTTTTCTACATTCAGTAGAGGTAAAGTATCGTGTGTTACATTTAGAGATCCTGGTATGCATACCTTAGTTGTAACGAATGGTTATCTTGCCCCACAACACATTTTGACCCAGAGAACTGGCCCTCACTGGACGTTTTCTCTTTTGCTGACCGTTCACTGTAAATTCTAGAGATGGTTGTGTAGGCAAGGAGATCAGTACTTTCTGAAATACTCAAACAGCTGGTGTTACACCAACAACCAGGGGCGTAATTTCCAGGGGGGTTAGGGGGGGTTATGACCCCCCCAATAATCAGACCCAGCCAATATAACCCCCAATAAAATTATGAATTATCTTGCATAAATAGGCTGTTGATTTTCTTTACTCATTTCAGGTATTACCAGCAAAATAGTTGCATGTTTAATCATCTGGGAATTTACCCAGATTTATTTATTTATTTAGACAGAGATCTTGACCTCCCCAATGTGCATCACAAAGTTACGCCGATCCCAACAACCATGCCACATTCGGTCTACATGTTTGTATGCCAACAGCAACCACACTGAATTGCTGCCATGTGACTGGCTTTCTCATCATTTCTGCATTGAGAACATCTGGAGCCAAACAGACAGCATCACCTTTTCTGCAGCATTTTTAAGGAACAGTTTGAGTCCAAGTCACCCATCCTGCTGTGAATAATGAAACCATTTATCTTCCATTATGTCGGCTTTGCCTTCGACATCCTGTGTTTGCAGATCATTTGTCTTCTACACAAAGATTCAGATGTTCTCATAAATGAACTAACACCACAGTGTGAAATACTGTAACTTGCTTGTCAAGGCGAGCCCATTTTTATCACGAGGTTTACAGACAGCTGTGATGTCAGCCTCATCAGCTCAGCACAAATCAAACAGGGAGAACTTCAGTCTTCATTCAAAGCCTTTATTGGAAATTCTTTACAAGTGAATCCTCAGAACTTGCCCAAACCCAGCTAAAGTTTGAGTTAGACCAGCCCATCTGCCACTAACAGCGCTTAAAGTCACTTAAATCACTTTTCTTCCCCATTCTGATGCTCAATTTCAACATCAGCAGGCTGTCTTGGCCATGTCTACTTGCCTAAATGCATTCTGTTGTTCCATGCGATTGGCTGGTTAGACCAGCTGGGGTGTTGACCCCATTTTAACCCACTAACAATGGCTTGTATACTTAAATGTATATTTTAGGTCAAATGAACATGTCACATGAAAAAATGACTTATTAATCTTTATTTAATAAACATGCTGACATTACTTGGCTGCCCTACTACAGTGGAAAACACAGAGTCATTTACTTTATTACAAGCAATATAGAGGAATGACATAGAAGAAAAAGTACACAGAGAAAAGTGATGCTCATTGCAATGATACAGCTCCTTTAAGTGAACAGATTTCTGTGTGCATATTTTACTGATCTTACCTGGCAGGCTGCTTTAGATGCATAAAATATCAGGGTGCCAGAAAGGTCCTTGAAAAGTTTCACTGCAAATCGGTTTCACTGGAGAACTTGCAAAGTGTGTTAATTTAATTTATAAAGCACAGAGGAGGCCAATGGGAGCACAGGCTTTAACTGCTGAGTGGCTCCTTTTTAAACACAGATGAGTGGCCTGTTTTCAGCTCTCATTACCACATTTAGAATAAAACCTGTGTTTTACACTATACAGATTACTAGTTACTTGAACAGTTAAGCTTGTCATATATGTGTATGAGATTTTCAAAATGACACAGCAAGATAACAGATTTGTTTCAATAGTGAGACACTGAAAGTCCTACATGGTCAAGACAATCAGTCACCACGGATTAAAGAGTCCAATAAATGTAAACTGTTTACTGACTGCTTTTGCTTGCAGACAGAAACTGTAGGCGGTGCAAAGCCTTGCAATGTCTTGCAGTACTTTATTTGAAATGGAAACTTTTCTGGGGCTGTGCAACGGGAGAAAATCCAAAATTCAACAAAACCAGTAGTGTTTAAGCTTTATGTCAGCGCAAAGCCAGCTGACCACGGTTAGTCACGCGCTGACTTGTGGGTGTTAATATTAATGCTCACAGCACAAGGGCTTATCCTTTTATTCTCTCTGCTCATATCACATGAATAACATCAACATCATTTTTTTAGGCCCAGCCAGAGGCACAGCACCATATACTGTGCGTGGACGTTAACATATCAGCAAAATCTTTTGAAACGCGCAGGGGGAGGGCGAAAACTCAGCGGCTACCACCAGCAAACACCGGGAGCTGATTGCCTCTATTGTCCTGAGTGGTTTGGCCAGGTTTGGTGTACTCAGAACTACTCAGTGTTTTCAAGAGCTTCAAGCAATTTTACAAATACCTGGAAGGAAAAGAAAAGGTGTAGATTTGTGTGTAAAAGAAGGAGAGTGTATGAATGTCTGAATACTCCATTAGCGAGGAGTTACGGTCATCCTGGCCTTCCATGATACCCTCTCTCTGATGACTGGTTGTGTGTGTAAGAGTATGTGTGTTCCTATCTGTGAGAGGGTGCGATGGAGACTTTGTGTATCTGCGTGTGTGTGCGTTTTAGAGGGAGCCAGATGGCTGCCGGCTGACTTAGCAGCAAGAATGAAAGGAAATCATATACGACAGTTGTGCTTATCTTTCCATTAATATACGTCACTGATTATCAGGCACTAACGGAGAGTGCCTGATACGAATAATTCCCCTTTCCATTTACACACATGCACATCTGCACACATAAAACACATGTTGCATTTACATCAGCGTTTTCAGAGCTTTTGGGATTTCCTTAATGGATAATGGATAAGAATAATAGTTCTCTAAAACCAGGAGTGGATGTGGAGCAGGAAGAAGAGCTCGCTGTCCACTTATTCTTGGCTCTTCTTTTCCACATTTAATTTCATTCTCTTTGCAAAACTCACTGTGGATGACTGTGTGATGACCAGTGTAATGACCCAGGCCTTGTCAATATTGTTTGTTTTCTGCTTTTTGCTTCCTCATTTTCAGGTCCTAATTGACGGCTCCCCACATCTGATACAGTAGAGGAAATACTTATTTGATCCCTTGCAAAAAAAAAAACTACAAAAGGATTTAGAGAGTTTCTGTAAAGAGGAGTGAGAAAAAATCCCGCCTGAGTGTGCAAAACTAGTGACTAGCTACAGGAAACATCTTACTGTTGTGCTTGCCAACGCAGGTTTCTCCACCAAGCACTAAGTCATGTTTTGCTTGGAGTTTAAATACTTATTTCACTCACTGACATGTAAATACATTTATAACCTTTATGTAATGTGTTTTTTTCCTGGATTTTTTCTTGATATTCTGTCTCTCGTTATTACAATTAAGCTATCATAAGAATTGGAGAAAATTCATTTCAACCACTGTAAAGGAAATTACTTCACTTGCTTGGGAGCTTATTTACTGCAAACTGTTTTTCTTCCAGGATGGCTCTCTACCCTCCCAGAAGGCAGGCGCATTTCATGGCACACAGCTTGATTTTCGTTTACTTTGGTATGATTTTGTTGTAGTTATTTCAAGTTTAAATCACATGTAGTTTTGGCTGCTGTGTGGCTCTCCCTTCCTTCTTATATCCTGAAGGAGTGGAGCACAACAACATGTAAAAAGAGAGCCAAACTGTAAAATGCTTTGACAATCACTGCAGAAAAGTGGCATGAGACAGCTATAGCCACTTAAGATGGCTGGCTGGACTATGACAGGACCTTGGTGGATCCTTGGCTGATTCTCGGCTAGTCCTTGGCATAATGAGATTTGCTGTCAATAACTTTGTCAGTGCAGCCAGAAGTGGTAACACCCCTAAGCAGGAAGGGAAAGCCAGTGGTAATGTCTTGTGTTTCCCCCAGATGTATGTGTGCAAATTTCATGCTAATTTATTAATTTCTGTTTATTGCTGCTGTAAATATAATGAATCCTAATTAATCTGATTAGAAATCATTGAAACAGTACACATTACATTCACCCCATGCGGTCATGATGGTCTTCAATTTGCATGCACATTTAATGCTTTTCTAAATTAGCACTTTATCCAGAACACCTGCTACCATCTACTGAGGACTGAGACTTAACTAAGCATCTAAGTGCCCGACAACATCTCGGTAGCAACAGCAGGAGTTTTCAACCTGAGAAGCACCGCGCTGTCTACTTGTTTCAATGTATTTGTTAATATTATATACCTATTATGTTACTTTATGAATAATTCACAAACATCATATGTTTATAAGACCAGAGATTGGGGGACATTACTTGAGACTTCCAGGATTTTCATAAAAAAAAACCAAAATTAAACTAATAAGTAAAGAAAGAGAAAACAAAGAAATAAAGAAAATCAATTTACTAATAAGTACAATGATTTTTGACTGGTGGGTTCATTCATAATCCCTTTAAACTGCATTCATGCAGGGTTTGTGAGCTTTTCAAGCTTGTTGTTTCGTCTTTGCTAAGCCGATGTCAACTGATAAATATGGTTTCAAAGACAGGTAGGAAATATCCACCTAACAAAATAAGCTAGCAGGAAATACTGTTAGCTCTGTAAATGTGGTTAAAGGTGGAGTGGTTCACAGACTTGCATGCCTTGCCAAAAGATGCACTTACAGTAAGCGAGTGCACCCTCGCCCTGGGGAGAGTTGCAGTAGATGTGTGGATTCTGAACTCATCTTGCTCGCTATAATATTGCTGGGGAAGTTGCTGCTCAATGCAGGTCAAAACAACCCTCTGGCCACCAGGAAAAGGCTCAGAGCGCCGACTGCTCCTAATCACCATTTTCTTCTTCTTTCCTCTTCCTTTAGAGCATAAACAGTAAGTTTCACTGAGCTTTATCCCTGCACATCAAGCACTGTGCTACCACCAGTGGGTCAAAAGTGGAATTGTATTGGTGCGGGTAACTTTCAAACTATATGTCCAGTTTTCAAACATGACTTTATCGCAAAATGGACATCATCTTGCACCATATTAGATCATGGACTGTGTTAATTTTGAGACCAAGCTTCATAAAAGTTATGATATGGATGTTTTAAACTTTGATAGTTCAAATGATTTGCCAATTAAAAGCAACTGCAGAGCTTCCAAACAGGAAGTGAGGTCATATTTTATTAACTCTGTAACATTTTATGACATTTAATTGTTGATGTGTTAACTGCCAATTAAAAAAAACATGTCAGGTAGTATGGTTGGAGGTCCCAAAGCCCACACTTCATGTCTACATATCTGATCTAACCATATTTTTTCAAAAATCATTCCCAATATTTACTAAAACTTGCACAAATGATCAGTTTTTCGCATTATGTACATGTGACAGTCGAGACAGTGAATAAGGCCCCAGTCACACAGGCCTAGAGAGCAATCCACGACTATCCACGACTACACTGGTTGTGAGGAAAAAAAAATATTCCCAAATCGATGGGCAAGGACTCGCTGGAGGTTTATTTCTCTGCAAACACTCGCCAGCTGCTTTCCGAGCTTTAGTGAAGCCGTGAAGACTGTGACACAAACTGTTAAAAGTATAAAAGCTGCACCCTTTGGAACTTATTAGCTTGGCACAACTTTTACTTTAACTTGCTACAGCTCAACTAAGTGCTGAGAAAATAACGACTCTTCTCCAAGTGTTTGCAGAAAAGTCATTATTTTCCACACAGACTAAAGGTAATGTGCTAGCAAACAAAGTAATCACATAGCGGTTTATGGTGCCCTCTGCAACCTATTTCACCTAGCAACAGCCAGGAACCACTCACCAACCAATTGGGAAATGCACATTTTTCCCTCGCAACCAGAGATTGTACCACTTCCATGATGACTATCCAGTCTTTAAGTCTGACATCATTAGCCATTTCTGGGTCCAAACTGCTTCAGATGCCAAAGTCAAACAAACACTGCAGCATCATGAGGGTTACAAGCTGTCTAAATTCTTTTATCTTTAATAAAATGATCAGTTTGGCTGCTCTACCAGGTGTAACAATTAAGTTTAACATCCAGGCATCCACAAAAACAGACTATAAAGTTTAACAAGTTCGAAGTTAGCAGGGAGTTAGCTCGCAAGTTTCCATCTAAAAAATTTTGTTCTGGTTTCCATCTAAAGATGATATACCATGTTCTGACTGAGGGATTTCTGAGAAATTAAAATGTACAGCTCTGCTATCACTTCTGACATAAATGAAGACAGTAAACTGGGCTAGCTGTTATACAATATTGTGCTATGTGGTGGCTAGCTACACAGCTATGGTTAGCATAATATAAACACATTAGCACAGTGAAGCTGGAGGATAAACGCTAACGTTTTTCCACTTGAAAAAGTTAAGATGAGGGTTCTCGATGGTTTGAGACAGATGCAATCGTGTGGCAGGAAAAAGATGCGGACCAAACTTCAGTCAGGAGAACAACTAATCCAGCCACAATACGAGGTTAGTCATTAATATACAGCTGCATGGGCTGGGCTGTCGTTACATCGCAGGGTTTTAAACGTGCTGCCGAAGAATAGCGGTAGTAAAAGTGATCACTTTTTTTACAGGCTTGTTCAGATTAAATATAACAATATACAAAGCATTAAAATGTGTTAAAAACACAGTAATAAACGCAGAATAGTTTGGACCCGGAAGAGTGACTGAATGATGTCACATGGGAAACCTCCCTAAGGAGCGGTGCATATTACAGTTTTTCTCAGTCGCTTTGGTGCTTTTCTCACATCACTATTAACATTTGCACAGCAGTTAGTGTATTTCTCAAAACAATTAGTGCAAACTGCAAAACCTAGTGGATAACCTGCAAAAGCAGGTCACTTGCTCAAAATCGATAATACATTCCTCAAAAGCAAGTATTCATGTCAATGAAAGTGTCAGTGTCATCAAAATGAAAAGTCTTGACACCATCTTGATGAACAAGATAATCAAATGGCTTTGTCATGTTTTCATTATGACAGTGTACAGTATTCTCTCAGTGTCTTCAATGCAAAAAAAGGTCAGAACTCGGTGACACTACCTGAAAATGCTCAAGACAGCACTATACACTTTTTGCACAGCCATGTACAGTAAAATCTACAGTAAAGTTAGACATTCCTGTAGTTGTGGAAGTAAGTGAGTACAAGACACTGAATACGTATGTTTCACATTTTTACTGTGTAGGATGTTTGTAATTCTACAACATTGTGCAAAAGGAAAATACTCTACAGTCACGTATTTAGAATAAACATGAGAAACACCCTTTTGGTAGAGCTGTGCACAAATGTGAACAATATAACAGTACATATTGTAACTGAACATACGTAAATCATTCTGGCACATTCAGACGTTCCTGTCTGTCTGGCCACATATTCTCATCTACATCACAACGGATATCATCCCTTGCAATGCAGCGAGGAAAGTATCTCCTGGAGTGGCGAATCCACCCTCTGCATGGCTCTGCTGTGATGTCGTCACATGTTGCATCCATGGCTGCTAGCAGGGCCATTTGTGCATGTGAATGCCGGTCATAAACCTTCCACCTCCAGGCAGACAAAAACTCCTCTATCGGATTAAGGAATGGGGAGTAGGGAGGGAGATATTCAACAGGCATTCTGTCATGTGCTGCAAACCACTGTTTGACCAGATGTGAGTAGTGAAAAGGGACATTATCCCACACAACAACATACTTGTTGAGTTGACCTCCACCCCTCTCATTCTCAGGGACTATGGCATGAGAGAAATTGTTCAATTTCGGGGACAGGAAAAAATAATGAAAAAAAGGTATAACATTTGCTTGACAGCATCTGAAAACGAATTCACCAATTTTGTATGTAATGACTCAAGCAATGAAATAAAGACTATTAGTTTTATTGGGAATGACTATTTAGCATCCAAAAGTATAGTTCATTTTGACTGACATGACATAAGCAAATGATAATGTTGTCGATGGCAGAGAATTGTACGAAAGCAACTGATACATGTCCAAGAGCATTTGCAATTTGTTCAGAGGAAGGAGAAATTGCTACTATGATGTGCACAAATGACTAAATGTTGTGGAGGTTGCACTAATGGTTTTGAGAATTTTCATTTTGATCTGAGAAAAGCACCAAAGCGACTGAGAAAAACTGTAACCTGACAGCTCAGTCACTCTGTTGCTGAATCATAAATACCACATAAACACTAGAAAAAAAAAGACAAGGTATTCAGTGTCATCTGTACTTTACATTTCTCTTAATCTCAAGTATCATCAGTGTCAAATAATAAAAGTAGGGATTTTTTTCCTTCTATGTAAAGCGACAGGCATAAGCACACGACACAAACAGTCAGGCACTAGACTCACACAGATGGTGCAATTTTTTGAAAAAGTCTGATATGTTTTTCTACAGCTTAGAGGCAGCTCGTTGTGTCACACAGCAACATACAGCAGTGGGGCATATGTGCACGCAGACGCAGCCAAAACAGGCAGAGTGAAACGAATAACAGAGTTGGAAGAGAGCGGGGTGAGGGTAGTGATTTGCAAAAGGGAGCGAAATGAGGAAAGAAAAGAGGATTATGCTATAACATTAAAAGTTCTGTGCACATTAAAAAAAAACACTGGCTGTGAAGTTTGGAAATTCATAATGAAATGGAGTGTAGCTGTGATAATGTGTGTGTGTGCGTGTGTGTGTCTGAGTGTGTAATCAATCAATCTGTGTCATTTTCAGTCTCTATAAATTGTATTTTTGATGGCACCCCCACCCCCACTCCCTTTTACTGTGTCCAGAGTTTATCCCTTTTCCCAAAGAGCTTACATAATTCAGACAGCATAACCCAGGACTACGCACACACACATACAGACACACACACACGTGCACACACACACACGCGCGCGCACGCATGAGAAGGCCCCGTGGCTACATCATCAGCACACTCTCTCTATTTTTTCTTTGGTTCCCTGAACAGCGCCCATGCTGCTTTGTGCTCAGCAGGGTGATTCTAACTGCAGACATATGATGCATGAAGGCTGCCCTCGTATGTGCGCTGTCTGTGTTTTATTTTTCAGCACAGCCAGTGTTAGAGTGTTGTCAGTAAGTATAAGCGGGTGTCCATGAACGGCCATACAGATTGAAAAAGATGGAAACGGAAAGAGCTATCTGCTTTTACACTCTGCGTGCGTCATTTTCTAAGGCAGAAAATGTATGAATGGGCAGGAGTTTCTAAATCACAATTTTGTTGTAATCAGTTTTTCCTACATCTGGGTCACATTCTCATTTGCCAAACTGCTTTGAAGTTGACGGTGACATCCTGAACCACGAAGAGCAATCACTGTGCTTTGCTCTGCGTGTAAGTTACACAGCTTAAATTGCAAAATACAGTTATTTTATCCAGGTGCATATCCTTATGCACAAGCATAAAACCCCTTAAACTCAAGAAGAGTTGTTGAATCACAACATTGATTTATGAAACTATAGCTGATAAGATAAGACTTTATTCATCTCATAATGGGAACATTTATATGCATATTTGTCACCTTGTTTGTGGTCTTTTCATGTTCTTCCTGTATCCGTGGGTGACTCTGGGTGCTCGGCTTCCTCCATTAAAGACATGTAGTTAATTAGTGATTCTAAATTAGCCATAGGTGTGAATGTGAGTCTGGCGAACAGTTGTCTGACTTTCTATTTTAGTCCTGTGACAGACTGGTGACCTGTCCAGGATGTACCTCCAGTCTCACAACTGAGATAGGTTCCCAGTTGTATAAGCAGAAGAAAATGGATGGATCTAATATCACAGAATGCTGTGTGAAGTCGTGCTTCCAAATGCAAACATTAGTCTGCAGGCGAATTTAATATGATTTATATGTTTTGATAAGGGTCCAAAGGCAGCACAATGATTTTATATTGAGACTACTTACTGTTGTTATGATTTTATTACTATCAGAATAAGTAACGTATTTTTTTTCATATCTGTCTGAAAGAAAATTCAGCTTTAAGTGGTAATTATAATGAAAAAACAAAACAAAAACAGAACGTTTAATATTAAAATGCAACGTTTGAACGCAGTTTTTGCTCACAATATGCGTTTGTTGCTGTCGCAAGACAGTTGCTGTCTTGTGGTGGCGAAGGCCAAAGAGGGGATGAAGCCATCAGTAAACAAACACAATGCTGTGCTGTGTCGTTTTTGTGCTCGGGGAAGCAGAAAAGGAAGGGAAAATAGAGGGGAAATAACAAGAGGAGGAAAAGAAGACGCGTGTTTAAAGGGATACGCTTTATTTCTGCCACTGTATCACCAGAGAAACGTGTTTGCTGGCATACAGATGACGCCACTACTGCCACAGCTGCCTTTACACTAAATTACAGTGACATCATCTGCCCTGTAGTGCTCTGCGTGTGTGTGTGTGTGTGTGTTTGTATGTTTGTGCATGCGTGTGTGTTTTCATCAAGTCAATCAGGCTTAATTAAACTGTACAGTGATTAACAGGCAAATTCCTCAGTCTGTCAGCCCGTGCACATCCTGTTTCACCCTCATAAATTCAAACACACACGCACACACACACACACACATGCAATGACAAGTAGTGTACTAGCCAAGAGCATCTTTAGAGTGACTAATCTACTATTAGTACTTGTCTCCCAGGCCCGCCCTCCTACCGCCTCCTCCCCCCTTCCTCCTGTAGTCCTTCCATCCATCTCACTGCTCCCTCACTGTTACTCTGCTCCTTTGCCTCCTTGATCCATGTCACCTCAAGGGGTTTCTTGGATGTCAGCGTGTTCAGTTTTTTTTTTTTTTTTCAATAGCACTAGTGATAAGAAAATAAGAAAATCACTGGGTATTTTGCTTTGTTTCTTTTCTACACAGCATCTGGCACTTTTATCCCGTCCTCCATCTGTCTTCTTTTATTCAGTGCCATTTTTTTTCTTGGACTTTTAGGACTTCCATTGTACCATTTCACTCTGTCATTTCCCCCTTTCTTTCCTCTTGTTGCAGTTTCTTTTAAATCGTTCTCATCCGCCTCTCTACATTGCATCATCTACTATCTTTTTTTTTATATGGCTCTATATCTCTGTGCTATTCTCCTTTTCTTTCAACTTTAATTTAGTCTCTTCTTCCCTCCAGCCTGCCTCCTTCCCCATCACCACCTCCAGCACCTCCTGAGTCCTTCCATGGTGATTGTATCTGTGAGATAAGCTGAGTGTCAGACACGAAATGTTCTCCAATTTCTCTGTGTCTGCTACTGGTGTGAAATGGGCAGAGTGAAAGATAAAGTCAAAGACGGATGATGTGGCTGTAGGAACAGGCAGGTGGAAGAGGAAGACAGATGTGAGATTTGACCTGACTGTATTGTTAAAATACGATAAAACACACGAATTAAAGGTTAATCCATCATTTGTTATACATATGTTAACTTTAATTAGGTTTGAGCTGGTGGCCGTTTGTGCCTGTTTTAGTAAAGACGATAGAAATTTGAGGCCTGTCGAAAAATGTTTCTCGTTTTCGTGAAATCCGATATGGCTCAATATCCATATGAAGAAAAGAGCCTCAGTGCCTGGCTTACAAATACCCAGCAAACACACATGATCCACCGATGATCCAGACATTGTGTGCTTGGACAGACTCATCATATTACTGTCATCAATGTGTATCCTTGCTTTTATATACAGCTTTTTTATATACAGCTTTTATATGACTGACACCTTATTGGGCTGTGAAATGATTATGAATGCAGGATAGACTACTGTAGTGATGTGCTGCATTTAGAGCTTCAGGTCTCCTGGACTATTGCAGTGAGCCGTACAGATGTCAGGACATCTGTCACGTAGGAAATGTTTGCTGGGTATTGATGTACCATCAGTGACAGGCACAGACACACAATGTTTTATTGGTGTGATATTTCTTTGTTCTTCTCTTCAGGCTTTTCTTTCTTGAATGAGCTTGACTTCACCAGTGGACTCCACAACAGCCTCCATAAAGCTGTAAAACGGAAACAGAAATGAAAAAGCGTGTCAAATTGACAAATTCTTAATTGAGGTCAACAAAGCGAGATCTCGTTGGATTTTATAAATATTGAGAAAAGGTGTTTCTGTTCATCTTTTATCGCTTCCTTTAGCAGAAAGCTTTCTGTATGGTAAGGAGAGCTATGGACCACCCGATTGTTCGTGAAAAAGCCTGCCAAAAGGTGCCAATCGTTGAAATGTTAATTTCATTTACAATGTAGACTTACAATTCAGTCCATAATTTGTTGGGCAAAGACATTTTTTGTAGCTTTGCCTTTGTACCACACCACAATAGATTTTAAATCCAGCAATAAAGATGTGACTGAAAAACAGACCTTCAGGGATTTAACAGCAATTTCACATGAACTGTTTTTATACACAGCTCCTCATTTTGATTAGACACTGACAAGCAGTTTGGCCATGGCGAGTTCTGGTCCCTCGTTATTTTGTGACAAATGGAGCAGACTGCAGAAGTGTTTTATTTGTATTTTTTCACTATAATTTGAAAGATGAGGCCCAACGAGATGTCAGCGCAAGAGAGGGAGGCCATCATTAAGCTGAAAACACAAAACAAAGCTATCAGAGAGACAGCAAAACCCTCTGGCACATTCAATCTGGTGCACACCAAAACACCAGAAAGACCACAGAGGACAACTGAAGTCCATTGTGGCAGAATTATTTCCATGGTTAAGCAAAATAGCTTCACAACATCTAACCAAGTCAAGAACAAACTCAAGGAAATCACTGCAGAAGTCTACAATAAAGAGACGCCTTGATGAATGGAAATACAGCGAGTTTACAATAAGATCTAAAGCACTTGTTACACTTTAGAAAAGGAAAAACCAGAAAGCAGCTAAACGAGCCTGCACAGGTCTGAGGAAAGTTCTTACGAAATTAGAATGATGGCAAAGAAAACATGGAGAAAGAGAGAAACAGCTCATGACTCGAAGCATACCACATTTTTTGTTATGACCACATTGTTAGCATTATGACACGAGCATGTGTGGCTGCCAACGAAACCAGGTCACGAGTGTTTATTGATGGTGACAGCTGATAGAAGCAGCAAGATGACATATACGGGGCAGAAATGGGATATTCTTCAATGGCCAAGTAAGTCAGCTGATGTCAGAGCAGCTTTTTAGTTATTAAATACAAAACTGTCAGAGCATCTCGAAGGAGGAAACACAGCATCTGCTGATGTCCATGGGTCTTAGTCTGCAGGGAGGCATGCAAAGGATTTTCATCCAAGCATTAAATACACTGTTTATTTATAAATTTATGTCAGCATGTCCAATTACCTTTGAGCCTCTGAAAATTGAGGAGTGTGTCCAAACATATCTGTAATCCTTGGCTGCCCCTCCCTGAGCCTGGTTCTGCTGTTGGTTCCTTCCTGTTGTAAGGGAGTTTTTTCTTCCCACTGTTGCCAAGTACTTGCTCAAGGGGGGATGTTTGATTGCTGAGGTTTTCTCTGTATTATTTGAGGGTCTTTACTTTCAATATAAAGCACTTTGAAGCGAATGTTGTGATGTGATAAATGCATTAAAACATTTTTTAGGCTTGGATCTCTAACAACCCCATGACACTTACATCACGTCACGGTTTATGGTTTTTGATACAGTTTCTGATTTATTTTACTTTTTAAGTTCAGGTGTTTCCTCCCTGTGTTAGTGTATGTGACTTTGATGGTCCACACTCACAGACTTTGAGGCGAGTTCCCACCAACTCAGTGAGGGATTGGTGGATTGGATTGTCAAATTGTCAAGTGCATCAGAGCTATCTGGAAGATATTTTGAACCATTTATGCACACTTTTCCACAAGTCCATGTTTCTGCAGAGTTTGCCTGAGGGAAATACCCACAATTCATAGCACTCTGGTGTCAAACAAGTGGTTGCAGGGAAGCTTAGAGAATGAAGGTAAACACGCAAGCACATGAGGTGCAACCAAATGCAATATTTACATGAAATCAAAGCATATGCTTTATTACATGCCTAGTTATTCATTCATTCATATTTTTCTTCCCTAATTCTGATGTTCTAACAAAATCAAGTGAAGTGATGATTATTAGGCAGTTACAGCTGGTCCTCCCTGTAACATAAAATCATGGATGATGTTCAACTCAGACAGTCATCCTTCAGCTTCTTTGGCTGTGAAGAAAGTAGAACAAGTCGATGTAAAAATGTCCCAAACCACAGCAGTAAACAACACGGTTTGGCACTCGCGCGGTAACATCACTGGATGTGTCACAAAGTGCTGTTCCATTCCTGCTCCTACCAGTTTGAGCCCTCGTGTACTCACACACTCAAACACTCCAGCAGCACACACAGGTAATATAGTTTAAGTCTGTTAGAGCTCAGTAACAAGGGTGGACTGGGCCCATGCATGAGTTTTGTTTTTCTCTCCGCCTTTATGACGTCTTTCCTTGTCCCGTGAGTTTTAATGTCTCAGTTAGCTAAGTTTCTGAATCACCTTCCACTTTTATTTTATTTTATTTAGTTGTTTTTTTTTTTTTTGTAATCTGTCCGTTCATCGCTTGTGTTCTGCATTCAGGCCCACATTTTATACAATCTGGACTCATCCCAGCAAACATGTTGACATTGTTTCCCGGTATGCAGAGGTCGCTTCAGCGCCAGTCTCTTACAAAATGAGAACTATTGATCAGATTATTGCAAAGAAGAAATTTAATGCATTTGTCTGTATTTTTATTTTGTTTATTTTTTTGTTTTGCTTTTTAAAAAGCAGCAAGTAATTTGATAAACAGAAGAAAATTGAGAGATGGAGCGCTAAATGGAAGCAGTGCCAAAAACAGTAGAAGTTCCTATATTAGCCACTTGAGCCACATCAGGCCCCCAAAACATTAGTTTTTAAAAAAAAAAAAAGTTTGGTCTCATTTCTCATTCATGCTAACAATAGATTCATACATTTAGATTTTAAGGTGAAAACTTAGGGGTGTGGCTTTTTTGATTGACTGGTGGATGCTGGTGGATGCGAGGCCCTCACCTTCACACTAAAGGTGAACCTCTCTGTGTTTTTGTGATGGTGCGTTTGGGTGCCCACCTGTGGCACGTCTGTGCTTTCACATGTCTGTGAGCATGTGTTTGTGGCACCTGTACAGTTCAAGGATGCAGCTCACAAACCAAGCCTCAGCCTGATAACTTAGTACTTCTCACTCTTGTTGAAATACCCCTCACAACAAAAGGAGTAAAAAACTTAAATTAGTAATAAATAAAAATAAAGAGCGCTGCTAAAGACTAACTTTGAAGCTTCATTTTTGTCAGTGGGTGGTTGTGTTTGCCATTTCCATTTTTTTGGATGAACGGCGCCAGAAGGACTCCAGACCAGTTTATGAAGTTGGCCAAAATTAAGCAGGAGCTTTAGTAGTACATTTCCGTACTGCTGTGCTTTGACATGATCAAAAATCAGGTTGCTATGGTGAATTGTTTGTCTCCCTCATCCTTTTTTTTTTAATGTCATAGTTGTGTTTAGGCTCTCTTAAATTTATTTTACAGGCTACAGGTGCCTAAGGAACAAGCAGAAAGTCAGCAGTCACAGGAAAAGCTGGCTGACAGGTCGACACTGAAGGTGAAAATAACCCAAAATAGCCTCTGTTCCAAATCTCTCTAAGTAATATTTGGTTGCCCGACATAACCTCTTTAGCCAGGCTGGGGCAGGACAGCTAGACAGTCGCTGTCTGATTGATTGCGAAGAAAAAGAGAGAAGAAGAAGACAGTGGTTGCCATGGGGACAAGGAGAAGGGGTCCTTTTTTTTGTCTTCTCGGACTACCAGTAATTGGTGATAAACTTGAAGGGAGGGGCAGAAATCAGGCGCAGCGAGGCACAACAGCTTTCGCCAGTATGAAGAAGTGCAGCAGGACTCAGGAAGCGTGTGTTTGTGTGATAAAAGTCAACACGAGCTCGCAAAGAAAAAAAAAAAAACATAGAAAAAGAAGATTGAGCGAGCGTGTGTGTTTGTATTCATGGGAGTTTGTGTGTTTTTCAGTCTGGTGGAGGCGACTGGAGACAAGGTGTTAATGAAATGTATAAAAGGAAACTGTTGCATCCAGCTGAGAGATACTCCATGAGGCACTGCAGACCATCGAACACACGAGTTCACTCCAACTCCATTTTCATTTGCAGCCGGCAGGAGGAAAACAGCATACACACACACACACACACACACACACACACACACACACACGGGAGCTAAAAACATCAAGTGAAGGTTTAAAGTGAGATGGGAGAACTGCACATATTACTTTGTCTTTATGTCTGAAGTAGGAAATAACAGCGCACACCACCTCGTGCTTTATGGCTGTACTTTATGTTTTCCTTTAGAGTACATACATTTTTATACCAATGTGAAATGGTAATTTGAAAGCAACGTGAATGGGTCTCAAATAGAGAAGTGTAACTGGAGACTGCACTGGAGCTATTATAAGACTTTCAGGTAAAAAACTCTAGGGTTTTTATTTTTCACACATAGGCCCCTTTTGATTAAACCAAAGTCGGTCCTATTAATGTGTTTTCACACTTGGATGATCTCAGCCTTCTTCTCTGCTGGGTTTCCTTCTGACAGTCAAAAAGTGCTGACAAATTGTTCAAAGTTTGTTTTGAGGGCTCGCTGAAAATTCACTTTACTGTATTCGACCTGGTCAGTGCAAAAAACAAGAGGGAAAAACACAGAAAGGAGCAAAGAACAATGAATAACAGCAGTGTAGATACTGACCTTACACACCACGAGGCCACAGTTTGTCAGTGTTCATCAGATATAGACAATAAAAGATCAGAAAACATTTCCTGGTCTGATGAGAAGGTAAAAAACATGAAAGTGTGGGTCCATCCATTCTTGTGTCAACAGATCGGGCTAGTGCGTTCAGGCCAAAGGTGTCTGGGATATTTTCTTGGCACACTTTGGGCCCCTTGTACCAACTAAGCATCATTTTACCCAACAGCCCATTAACTGTTGGTGACCACATCCATAACTATATGACCACAGTGCACCCACGTAACAAAGCTCAAATCATCATCAAACTGGTTTCGTGAACATTATAATGAGTTTACTGTTCTCAGATGGTCTCCATAGTCTCAATCCAATAGATTCACATCATGGATGAGCAGCTGACAAATTTGCAGCAGCATTCTGATGCTGTCATGTCAACATGGACCAGAATCTCTGAGGAATGTTTCCGGCACCTTGTTGAAGAGTTAAGGAGGTTCTGAAGGCAAAAGCACAAGCAAGGAGTACCTAATAAAGTGTCAACTGAGTGATGGATTGTTCATATATCCGTTTTATCATGTAGTCCACGTGTAACCTTACTAATGCTTTGTGTTTATTTCTGTTTATTCTATGACATGATGCAGGCTGTAAATCAGCCTGACCTTAGCCTGCGATGCATATGGTTCTTATTGTTGTGTCACTGACTCAGACCCACACAGGAACTTTTTGTTGCATGTTTATCAGTGTGGTTGTCTTTTGGTTTTGGTTTTTTTCACCCTGTCGATTTCTGTTTACTTGTCATCACAGCTATTGAAGGCTCCCTTAACTAGAAATCTTGTTGCAATATTATTAAAACTGGAGTAACTTCTAATAGAGTCTCATAGTTCAATCCAAATCAGAATTATGCATCTGGCCTCTGACCTAAAGAATATGATCAGCGATCTCCTGCGTTACTTATTTGATCCATTCGGCTCTTATCTAAATATAATTTGCCCCATTCTTTCTCATCTCCGTGGCTGCTGTTATCTCTTCACCGTGGCAAGTTAAGCCACAATTTAGATCATTAAAACCACAGCAGAGGGGAGTTGTAACAGTAGTTTTTAAATGACTGTCTTTAGAGGTGATATTACACGTGACTCAGTCAAATTTTCCTCATAAATCCAAATCAAGTTCTGAGTGGATGGCAGATTTTCTTATCTCAGGAGGTTGCCGTTCTTCCCCTCTCACCTGTGCACATTTCTTCACACCTCTTCAGTCTCCCTGACAGCTGCTTATATTAATGTGTGCTACTGAACTTCAACACTAACAAGAGGAGACACATGCTGCTTCAGAAAGACACGAGCATGGCCTGCTGATACAAGTATAGCAAAAAGCAGCCGGCTCTGGCACAGTGAGTGAATGAGTGAGAGCAGGGGGCCGTGTAATTACCAGAATCTGCGCTGATGCAGCGTGCAGCCAAACACTGCAGGTGACTGTACAGAAAGTGAAATGAAGGACACAAGGAATGACAAATAAATTGTAGGTTAAAATTGAAGGCGGACCACAGATAGCTTGATTATATAATTAATGGCTGACTATCGTGCTGGTTGCTTCTGAAGGGGACAGAAAAAAGAAAATCAAGTGAAACGTTTATGCAGATACTCTTCTGTGCAAGACCTGATCTCAGGCCAGCAGAGCATCCTTTTCAGTTACTAAAGACAAAACTAAAGGCAGAAAGACCCACAAACACCAACTGATGGAGGCTGCAGAATATCTGAAGGCAAGAAATATATTATTACTGTAGATGTTCATGAATGTTTAAGCCTCGGAAAATGTGAGACCATGTGTTAAAATGGCTGTAATTCCTAAATAGCTCATGTAAACCTTTTGTTAAAATCCTGAAATTAGAGATCAAAATCTGCGCTTCAATCACGTTTTGATTGTATGAGTGAAAATCCACTGTGGTTGAATGCAGAGAACCTGACTGTACGGCAGAGAATTCACGTGAAACTGGGTTTTGCATTTTCGTTTCTAGATTGCAGTTTATGGGCAAACCGACTCCACGGTTCACTTTTTGAAACACTGGGAACACGTGGAGTAAGTTCTAAATGACAATCGCAAATAATTGTGGTTAATATGGGGGGAGCGTGAAAAATCTATCAGTAATCAATGGCAAGCCAAATGCGTCAGTCGTGATTCTACTGATCACAATTACTGAAAGTGGTGCCATCCAAAACATTACCATTCTTGATTTATGTCTGCATGGTTGTCTGAATCAGTTTTGGGCTTGGAGATATATTCTGATAAACAATTAGATAATGTACCTGTGAGAAATCTTTAATTCTGCCATTGTGTACTCGAACCCACCACTGATTGTCTTCCGATGCAGTGGAGCACGCAGTGAAAACCAATTCAGGCTCCACTCACTCACGCTGTTCTTGTTGTTGTGTGCCCTGAGTGGAAATAAAGGAAACACAGGTGGATGTCCAGATTTCTGTGGGAGGCTGTTGTCCCTTCTATTGTTTGTCAAGTGAGAATTTCACATTTTTTTCAGGGGGGGGGGGCTGGCAGGAGGCGTAAGGCTTAGAGGCGTCTTTTTCACTGCTTAATTCAAGTTGAACTTTCACCATGATGTGTGTTTTCGCCCCAGTCCGCCAATGTAGGTAGAACTGTTCTTAATGACTCATGTGGTTAAATACAGGTCACACTGACTCACTGCACCATCTTGTGATGCAAACTGGGATTATACAAAAATACAGGCAGGTTCTAGTTCAATTTCAGCTGATATCTATTCCACATGAAATGTTGTTTTTCACATAAAGGCACAACACAGCTGTTTGTTCAAACTGTAAAGCACTCATTTGTACACAAAGTACCATTATCCTTACCCTCGTTTCCCATTCATGGTCTTTTTTCCCCCTAAACATCTGTCTCCATCCTTCTGCTTTATGCAACTGCTGTCATGACCTATATAGTAAAGGCCATGCCACTGTGCGTGTGTGTGTGTTCTTGCCCACTAGGCCTCTTGTGCGTGTTTGAGAATGGTTTGCTGAAGATCTCCAGTGTGCACATCCCTCGCAGGGCTCTCCGGTGTGTGTCTCGAGGTACAGGGTGACCCTGATGTGTCAGATCTGTTTAAAAGAGCGCACTGGAGTGCTGGTGGACCACTGTGACTCAGTCCCTCTCACACACGCAGGAAACTTCCCCAGGGCCCTCCGTATGATCACTGTACCCCACACACCCACACAGCTGACATTTTTCCTCAGAGCTCATCAATAGTCTTCCTTTTTATGAGTGTAGCATGACACCGTTATAAAACCTTCAGGGCTCACCAAAGTTTCTCTCCAAAGTGTATGTGCATCTGTATCCGAGCCCATGTTTTCACAGCTACCCCGTGAAGTGCTGGACTGTGTATAAAGGCACAGAAGAATAGCAAGTAGATTACCATGAGGGCAAAGCAGAGCTGGAGGACATCAACCTTCTGGAAGAAAGATTTCTTCCAAGAGTAAAAGGAGTATGCATGTTCCACAGGAAACAAGCAACTAGCAGAATGTGTTTATTAGAGTTTTAGAGATGCAATAATTTGTAAAATGCACAGAAACAGAATAGAAGAAACACACTATCTATAAACAGTATCTAACAGCCTCTGTTGGACTTTTGTTTTACAACTTTGAATTGTAATGATGTAAAAAGGATGAGAGTGATCGAGATTTAAAAACAAAACAAAACAAAACAAAAAAAAAAAGTATCCACATTATGTGAAACATTTAAAATAATCACCTGCATATTTTTAACCCATCAATACTTCAGCTAAGTGTTCCAGAAATCACATAAAAGGGATTATTTTTGTGCAACACAGGTGTGAGCGACTATTTATGTTAGATCACACCTGTACCTGAAAGCTACAACTTATACACAGGCTACCTTTAAACCTGAAAACTAAAATCTGACGATCAGCGCCAAGAACCTTTGTAAAAGTAAGTACACCCACTCTAAATCAATGTTGTAAAACAATAAACCACTAAGAAGTACAGAGTGAATACTTTGTATACAACGTGCTATTACACAGTTGAGTCTTCAGGACTCCTGCTGAGGCAGTTAATGGCACACTACTGTAAATACATATTCTTCACAGGAACTCAACTTCAAGGTGTTTACACATGTTGATAAAGATCATCACCAACTCAGGTTGAGAAAACACAGCATCACAGCGTCCTCTGCTGTCAAAATAAATAAATCTTTACATTACGGGAATCCCACAGGTGAGAACATTAAAAGGAAGCGACATGAGGAATTGCTCAGCGAAGCTGGTAAGGCAACTGTTGACAGATTAATTCTTTACATTAAATATATACAAGGTTGGATTCATGTAGAAGGAATGACGGAGCGTCGTAAAGCACTTCGTTTCTTGTACCTACAGATTTTGCAGCACCACTTTTGTGCTCCTTACTATAAAAAACACGATCCCACGAAGATTCTGTGCATAAAGAAGATAACGAAAAAGCGACTAACACATAATCTAAAACTTTATAAATACTGCTGGTTAATGCGCTGTATTCTGTAGCTCAGGATTTTAAAAAAAATTATCTACAAAGAGGATGCAGTGCCTGTGAGGATGGGAAGAAAAGATAAAGGAAAAAGAGAAAAAAATAATGCCTTTTTTCAGCACAAGATTCTCCTTGCTTTACTCCCTGAAGGTCTTCATATCTTCATATCCCCATGTAAACGCACTCTATGCACAGTACTGCACATATGCAGAAAAGTGGCAAAAAGCACAAAAAAACTCAGACTAAGGTTTTCCACAGCACCGGCCAATGTCCCGTGGACTAACATCATCCATCACCTGTCATTTTTCAGTCCAGTTTGGTCCCCTTGGAACAAACTCCAGAGAAAATCAGGTCACAGTGTCCTCTGATATCAACGTCACAAAAGCTACAATTACTTAATTTAAACTGCACACTGATCCGATGATTTGTTGAGCAAAGAGTACAGAAAGTAAGTTTAAAAATATGACTCGGCTGCAAAATGAATGTCAAGCTTGTCTAAAATGTCTAAAACAAAAACCTGCTGAGCACGCTGTGCTGGTGCCCAGGATTACTGGTGTTTTGTGCCCCCCCCCCAAAAAAAGGTTTGTCTGTTATGAGTCCAGTGGAAACATTAGGTGCAAATCAGGTTGGAATCGATTCTGGCCTCTTTAGGGAAACTGTGGTCCGACAAACAGTTTCTCTTCATTCAGTTCATCTGTGCATGGAAAGCGGTGTGATCCTGTTGTCCGCTGAATTTTTTTCATTCCAGCACATATTCAAAGGAGCAAAAGGAGGTGCAAGGCCATTATCCGCATACATTATAAGTGTTTTTCTCAGTGTCTGCCACTTGGGAATGATGAAGTCACTGGAATGTCTAGGGGACATCTGATGAGGCCGATGATCCAACCTTGAAAGAAAACATTCAGACAGTCAGCGTTTCATCAAAATAAAAGAAAAAAATATATCACAAGCATATCTTCTCATTCATAAACATCTGGTAAGACTTGTAGCTTCACTTAGTGAAACTAACTTTCAGTGTTCTCCCTAAACCTAAAATTAGTTTCACAACATTTTTAAAAGTCCCCCAGGAGGTCAAGCTTAAAATTCTCATTCAGACCACGGATGTCTCGGAGCCATGGCAACCAGATATGAGGCTGCTCATGAGATGTGGACTCAATAAGCTCCGGTCAAGAGTACATATAAACATGGATATGCAGCCTGACAGATGAACCGAGGGATGGGCTTAAACTGAGAGACAACGCTTTAACTTTCACTCACACTTTATGATGTCTCGATTCTCAGAGTCAGAAAAGTCCAAATATAAGAAACAGAAGCATGCTGTATCTCAGAAACTTGGCACAGAAAATACTCATAAGTAACTTAAACAATGATGTGTTATCAAAATCACAAATTCCACAGCTCAAAGCCGAGCCTGATCTAAATTTGGCTGCTCTTCCCTTCAAGATCGTCTCCTTATACGATCATCAGGAGTTCAACAACCAGACCAACCAGACTTTACACAAGCTATAACATATATATTATAACATTATGCTGATTATGCTATAATATCTGACATTATAGGATAATCAAACCACCTAACAATGGACTACATCTTTAGGTGCAAACTCCTAAAGATGGGCCTATCACACCATATTAAAGCACTTTAGCTTTAATAAGGTGTGATAGGTGCCATCTACTTTATCTCCACAAAAACTGAATTATGCATGACAAATTATGACAAACACCATCACATTGCCTAGCAACCTAAATTGCCAACTGATGGTAATGTAGCATCCCATGCACTAGTAAAAATATTCAGAATACTTTGAGTACTGAGAGACTCGAGCACAAACAACAAGAAGTGAGATTGATCAAATGCACAGAGACTATTGAATGCACAGGAGACACACAGTATAGGGTGACCAAAATTAATATGCTACTAAAACAGAATTTGTGTGTGATAAAAAATTTAAAAAACCCAAAAAACTCATGTGTATAAAATGGTCCTACCTTCCTTACTGAGACCATTATCGAAAATCTTTAAGGAACTGAAAGATAAGCATATTTTTGATGAACAACAAAACAGACAAAAATGTATTAACCTGAATTCAAATAGTGCCAAATCACAACAACAGTTGCCTCAAGGCGCTTTATATTGTAAGGTATAGACCCTACAATAATACAAATGGAAAAACTGTGTAGAAAGGGTTAAATGACTGCCAGAAAAGCCCATTTTACAAACAAACAGACACACACACACACACACACACACACACGCGCGCTGACACACAATCTGTGTACCAGATTTACTCTTTCACTTCACATCGAAAATTGGACATATCGACATGCAGTGAATCCCTTCTCAACTACTAACACACTCTCTCTCTCATCCTCTGTGGTCCTATCACCACAGCAATCACGCCTCTTCTCACACTCCAACATCATGTCGATACACTGAACAGGCAGGAATCAATAGAAAATATGTGGCAGGCAACAACACAGCAACCCTGAAATCAGGCTATTGCCGGTGGAAGTTACAGCAGGCTGAGATGAATTTTTATGTGCTGCTGCAATCTGCAGCAAAATATTGAGCGGTTTTTGATAACAAGAAAAGAGCAGGAGGAGACAACTGCATCATCAGATTGTCGACATTCTGTTCTGCACCGACGACTGAGCACAGGGTGGAGGGGTTTAGGCTGGCTGCATGAACACAATATTGATGCTGCTAAGCAGGTCTGGTTCAGTGTCAGAGAGCTTAAAAATATAGTCCGGTGAACTAAGGTGATGTTTGTTCATGCCAAGAATACAATTCTGTGAGCCGATAAGACACCAGTGCTGTGAAAGTATAGTTTGCCTGCAAGCATGAGCTCTCTCTGAATGTGTTATTGTTTGTGTCTTTAGTGCTCTGAAGCAGGCTTTGGCAGAGCTTCATCAGAATAAGTCTGGCTCAATCAAAAAAAAAAAAAAAAAAAAAAAAAGGCAATATGAAGATGCACATCGTCTAAGCCTCTGCACACAGTCTGGATTCTTAAAACATTTTTGTTTTGGTTGAACACAAATCATTTATCATCTTCGCAGCTCGTGAAACCACAAGCCATTGCATTTCATAATATATTTAATTGCTTAGTTTAATATTTTAAGAGCCCAGATCCTGCAACGATCGTTAAATCACAGACAAATCATGAAACAGAGATTATTGATCCTGCACAGGTGAATCCCTCAAACTTTACTGAAGGGATAACAAAGAGAAAAATTGAGGTAAGCATGCATGAGAAGTTCTGCCTCAGGAGACCGAAGCAGAATGCTTGATTTCATGCACAATCCGATGTATTCTATTCTGAATAGAAATCAGACTTGCAAAGTGCAAAATTGGTATAGGATGTGCGCAACTTTGCACTGCTCTTTGATTCGGCTCATGGTTGAGGGGTCTGGACCACCTGCGCAGCATGAAAGTCTCTGATTAACCAGGCAGCTTTGCAGTGAGCTGCCTGGTTCGTCCTAGATTACTCCCAGTGATTGGTAGATTGACTCACAGCAAGCTGGTCTTGGCTGAAAGCTGCAACGCTGTTCCGCATCTCATTCTCACTGCCACGCAGCGGTATCAGTGACACGTTACCATGACGTGTGTCTGGCAACTCACGACTCACGCGCTTGTGCTGGAGTCCATCCTGAGGCCACACGTTACCGTCGTACTTTACCAAGGAGGAGAAACGGAGAGGAGAGAAGACAGACATGTTACGATACTACAATATAATACAATACTACTACACTGTGAGGAAACTATTTAAATCATTTAACATGGTCCTGGTGAGGATTACTGATTTCAGTAGTGCTGTTTTATTTACTTTCTTTATTACAGTTTCTAAAACTTCTGCATCGCTGCTTGGTTTTTACAAGAAATTCACAGTTTTCACAAATAACAACAAAAGAAATAAAACAAATCATAACATATTTAAATGATTCATTACAAATTTTCCGCCTCTCAGCAGGTGTTCAGGGAGGGACATACCTGAATACTGAGAAATGTAGCATACCACTCCCTCATTTCTGACTGGGTCTCACAGCAGAGATACCTGCAAATAAATAGAGGCAGATAAGTGAAGCAGACAGTGCGATAAAAATCAAACTGTGGGCTGAGTGTGTGTGTGTGTGGTCTTGGGAGACAAGCAAACAGTGAGGCAGAGATGAATTCAAGGACCAGGGGAAATTTGGAAGAAAAAAAAGAACAAGAACAAAGGGAGGTAGTGAAAACTGTTAACTGAAATTGACATGTTCTCTCCTATGACGCCTGACAGTGACGCCACAAGCGTAAACAGTGAGCATGACTACTAATTTAAACTTCCGCCCAAAACAAACACTGATTATAACCTTCAGCATCCAGCGTGTGTGCCTGTGTGTGTGTGCCTGTGTCCCTGAAAAGTGCGAATTCGTGCCTCTGTAGTGTCTGCACGCATGTACGTGCAAATTTCATGCCACTCAGGTTGCCGTCACATAGCCCTCTGAGTCATCAGTCATGCTGCTGCGCTGAATAAACAGGCTGTTTTTATACGATTATTACTGTTATGAGCACAAATTTAGACTCCAACAATTATTCGAGTGAAGTCCTCTGAGACACAGCAAAACACTGATACAAAGAGACTTTAAAAACCAAACAGCAATGCAGCATGCAACTGACACAAAATTAGGTGCAGTCATAGAATTTGATAGAATACCACCACCACACACACACACACACACACACACACCTAGCTCCTCCCTCTCCCTAGTTCGCTTCATAATGCCTAACAGAGCTCATTAGTGTTTGCTGGCATTCAAAAGGAGACAGCCTCTCTATTCCAGTGCACATACATGCAGCACAGTATCTCCTACATGTGACTTTTTCGTTTTTGCTAGCAATTAACTGCCCGCCGCTCTGTGCCATTATCAGCTGCAGAAGACTGAAAGCTGCTCATCTATCATTATGGATTACCAAAAAGCCACAGAATAAAATTTACATAATATTCCTAAAATTCATCAGCACACCTATAAGCTTAAGCACAAGGAGTGCTGATAAAATAGTGCTGCAAGAAAAAAAAGGGAAAATTAATGTGCTAAGAGTTTTGAGAACATTAAGGGACATTTAGTGCAGATATGTAAAAAAGATTGGGATGATACAGTCACACGGGCGCCTCCTCATCTAGCTCTTTTGATTTTTTTTTCCACTTTCTTATCCCTCTCCACTCAAAGTTGTCTTTTAACTGCATCAAATTCAACATTTCTTACTCAGTATACAGCATCTTCCCTTCAGCATGACTCTTTGGCCCTCTACCTTCCACCTCCGTCTGCATCTTCCTTGCTCCCTCTCATGTCTGCTTGTTGCTGCAAGGGACACGGCGATGGACGCCGACCAAGAAATTATACTGCCTACAGCATCACGGGAGCAGCTGTCCCATTACAACTACGAAGATGACTACAGATGCTAACAATGCATACCCAGTGTAACATGTACACACAGTCACGCGCGCACACACACACACACACACACACATACACGAAGGGTGAATACCTGAGCAGGCCTAGATTAGAATAGAGCCCTGTTTATAGGTGTATTCATGTGTGTTCACCCCCTAGGTGGAGTCAACCTTTTATATGCCTCCTTCTTGAGACTCTCATGCAGGGATCTGACCCGTTTTCTCAGCCTACAGAAAATCTAGCAGTTTTCTCCAAAGTTGGTTGTGTTTATATGCGTATCACCATGCTGCCATAAAGTTAAAAAAAAAAAAATTTGACACAAGAAGAGCAAAGGAAGAGCTCCTGCAAACACTATATTAGTGCTGTAATCTAATATAGTGACAGACTTTAGTTATATTTCATGTATTGAAACAAATGTTTACAACTACAACAGTTTAAACTATAAATAAAAGCACAATCCAAATCTCATGAACTTGGATTTATTCACAATAGAACAATGAAACCTGAAATTGAAATTGACGCCAGCAACACGTCTCTAAAAATTTGAGCTGCCGATTTCTGTGAGAGAAATGTATTCCCATTCTCGTCTGATATCAGACATATATAGCTGCTGAACCTCACGGCTTACTTACTCCACCTTAATGTTTTCTGCAGGCAGACCAGTTCAGCACCTGGACTCTTCGACAACAAAGCCATGCTGTTGTAGTAGATGCAGCATGCAGTTTAGTATCATCTTGCTGAAATATGCAAGGCATTCCCTGAAAGGCTTTCTGGATGGGAGCATATGATGATCTAAAACCTCTGTACATCTTTCATCATTAATTGTGTCTTTCCAGATGTGCCAGCTGCCAGTTCTATGTATTATGTATGTATGTATTATGTATGTATGTATTAATGCACGCAGGTACCATCAGACATGAGCACAGAGGTCCCTCTCCGCTTTAATCTAGAGACTGCAGTGTCCATGTTTTGCACAATGCCAATCATTCTGACAACAGAACAGTTTTCCACTTTGTCTCAGTCCATTCACATCTTCACGTGTGTCTGGTTCTTTGCATGATAGCGCTTTAACCTGCATTCGTGAACCGCACGATGAGCTGTGCTCACAGATAATGATTTCTAGAACTCTTCCTGAGCCCAAGCAAGCAGCTTACAGGCATTTACAGGCATGATTTTTGACCTTGTCCCTTACACACAGAGATTTCTGCAGATTTCCTAAATCTTCTGAAGTTATTATGGGCCATAGATTATGTAGATGATGGGATATTCACAGGCTTTTCATTTTTACATTGAGGAACATTTTTCTGAAATTGTTGCACAATTTGTAGACAGTTTTTTGCATAATGGAGAATCTCTGCCTAAGATGCTCTTTTTATACCCAATCATGTTACTGACCTGTTGCAAATCAAGCCAGTTAGCTGAAAAAAAAGCTCCTGCGGCTGTTTGTTTTCGGTATTACTTATTTTTCCAGCCAATAAACCAACATTGCTGGTGACGTAATCAGAGCCTGAAAGTTGTGTATTATAAAAAAGAGAGCACTGAATAAATACTCACCACTGCTGTCTCTCGGGCTTCTCTTGTTTCTTGCTCTCATACAGAACTGTCAGTCCCCAACTAAAAATAAACATAAAAATCACTTTAACAGCAATCCAGCTTCTTAGGATTCACAGTGTCAGCCTGCCCCCTAGTGGGCACTCTGCTTACAAGGCCCAAACAGCTATTTCAGATAGACAAACTGTATCCAGAGTTCGTAAATTAATAATTCAAGTTTAGTCATTAATTATCCCTTTAAGCATGAGCCGAGCTGCAGAAGTTGCTCTGTGTAAACTTTTAAAGTTATGAAACAAGGAAGCTCAAGGGCATCAACCAATTTGGTTCAAGCTAACAAAACTGAGGTAATTTGAGATCAAAAAGATGCATTTTGATCAGTAGGGGTAGCACTAGCTGCTCCCGCCAACAGCAATGTAGTGCAGAGGTGTTACACTTGTATAAAGCTGGAGAATCAGTGGCCAGATATCTAATTATTCATGATCAGATAATCCCAGAAAATTGCATAATTCTTATATATCATGTTATTCCCAATAAATACATTTTTTGTGCCCACTGAAGCGATAATTTGCATGGCCAGTCTTGCTCCTGGTGTGACAGCAGTTTCCATTTACAGCAGCCACCTGCTGCTTTGCCACTAAGCACTCATGAGAATAGCGTGACACTGGTAATGCAGCACAGGTGCTCACCATGTAGGAGGACGGAGTTTCTTCTTTATACCAAGGTAAACCTTCAAGTTTTTCACTGGCCATTCACGTTCTGGACGGTTACTCTGACAGACAGTGGGGGAAAAAAGGAAAAATTAGTTAACGAGTCTATGAAGGAGTTAACAAATAAAAAGATAAAAGTATGTCTGTAGATCTTACTCTGACGTCCTTGTACATTCTGAGCGAGTTGTAATTGAGGATGAAATAACGCTCATGAAAACTAGTGAGGCCCAAACCCAAGATGCTTCGCTCCTCTCTGAATTTGATCATCCCGTGTTTGGATGCGTCCGGTTTACTGGCTGCAGGACAGAAGGCCAGATAATTGAAATTGATGCAAGCACGCAACAACGTGGCAGACAAAACAGTGCAGCAATGATTCTGTTGTTTTGTATTTACACAGGTAAAGAGTGATGGCCTCCATTGCGGGATATTTCTTGATAAGCAGATGAGACTCTGTGCCGACGGAGTGAACGATGGGCAAGACTCGCTCCTGATAGTGCAGCAGGCGTTCTGAAAAACAGAGCAGACAGAAAGAGAGCATGCGTGAAAACATGATGCAAACTTGGGTCATTTCTGGATGACAAAGAACTTTGCAAATCTGCATTCCTCAATAGGGTCAAAGTGTCACACAAACATGCTGAGTGCTTGATGACATAACTGGTACAGCTTCATATTTTTGGATGCTATAAATACATCTTTCCGTAAATCTCACCTTACGTCCTGGAAGAATTTTTTTTTGTAAATCTACATACCAATCTGTAGTAAATGACACTGTCTGTAGCAGTAAATTCCTTCCTTCTCTTCCCATCAACAACACTGTATTTCCTTCAATTTCTCATCATTACTGCTCCATTTCCTCTGTAATCTGCAGATAACTTCTACTGTCATTTTCAAACAGTCACTTCCTTGTAGGGAACCAGACAGGTCACATACCAGATGCAAAACAAACTGCAGTTCGCAGCCACACCGCTGCAGGCAATTTTTTTTTTTGCATTAGTCCTAGTAAACTGTCATTTTCCAAAGCAAAATAGTCCTGTACCATATTAATGAAAAAACAGAATAATTAAGACATAGGGTTTACAAAAAACCCTAAAAATTCTAAATCTTCATCAGCATAAAAAAAAACAAATGCTGTGTTTGGCATTTGTGCCTCCCTTCATCTTTTTATCAGTCTTACCCATTTCTTCCTTGCAGCAGATCTCCCAGCAGCTCCAGTAATCTTTGTCTTTAATTGGGATGTTACGCTGGTCCAGAATCTCCAGTGTGAGCTCTAATGCTGTCATAGAACCAGGAATCTGTGGGAAGAGTGGAAATATTTGTTTTCTATAAACACCAGCCTGTTCGTTACTGTGGAACTTGATGTGTGCCAGATGAAAAAACTGGGTTGTTACATAAATAAATAAATGTGTTATTTGGTGAATTCAAACTCACCTTCACATGTCTCTCTGCGCTGGGCGCCTTTTCCTCCAGGTACACAGTACAAATGAAGTCACCTCCTCGTTCAGAAGGAGGCTGAAGCTTTCGGCACACAAGCAAACAAATGGTCAGACAGAAAAACAGCAATGATAAAAAAATGTATACACAGATAACCAAACACAAGTCTAAACACTTCACACAACACATTTCACTGAGATGAACTGAATAATAATAAAGGTTAATTACACAGGCAGGTGATAAACTAGAAATCAACATAATAAATTAATAAAGTTGGGTGGAGGGGGGATTATGGTGGTTGCTTTTTGAGGACTTGGGTTCGGCCCCTTAATTTCAGTGAAATGAACTCTTAACATATTCAGAATGAACTAGAAACCGCGAGCCGCTTCACATCCAACATTAGTACCTGACCTCACAAATGTGATTCTGGTCAACAATTCCCATAAGCACTCCCCTAAATGCTGTGGGAAGCATCATATTAAACCCTATAGATTAAGATGGCTTTTGGAAATATGATGTAACCCAGCGGGATAGAAAACAAGTGATCCAAAAGAATTTCTCTCATTTGCTGATATGTTCTGACGATGGCCCGAAAAAAATCCACCAAGTTTATTATAATTAACTAAAACTAAACTAAAAACTGAAACTGGATGCGGAAAAATTCACACTTTTACAAAAGCTGGACTTCTGAAAAACATTCTAACTAACTGACACAATTTGAGAAACTAAACTAAAATAAAAATATAGAGGAAATATTCTTAGTTTTAGTTCTGCGTTTATATTGTAATATTTTCAATGATTTTCCTAAATCTTGCCTCTGAAATATGTCAGGTCACTGAACCATTCTTTGTTTAAAGTTTATTGTATATTGCTCACATTTTTCAATTTGAGGATAGCTTTGATCTCTTTTATCTGCTTGTTCAGCTGCTGCTCATCCACCTGCAAAAGAGCATAAACAGAGTAATTCAACCACAAATAAAAATGTATCAACATTTAAAATCACAGTGAAGCTTGATCTTTAAGATAAAAAGATAAGACGAACACTTAGACTTCTAAACTCTGAAAAGTGTTTTTAAATCCCCGATGTGTTAGCATAGAAGCATTACCACCTTTGTTATCAGTGAGCACTGACCTCAAAGATGAGTTTGTAGTGCTCAATGAGGTCTTCAATGGCGCGGCCAGCAGCATAGTCCTTCCCGTCAGTCTGGAACAGTGTGGGACCGAACACGATGGCCAGATTATGATTGTTCATCTGGTTTTCATCCGAAAAGTGCTGCACACTGAAACACAAGCCGTAAAAACAAAAACACACAAGTCTGTGTACAAATACATACTCAGGGAGAGGTGATAAGATGGTGTCAGTCACTGTGTATCAGTTCTCACCAGTAGAGATGGTTGATAAGGGCTTGTAGTGTTGCCTTGTTGACATGAGGCAGTTTGTTCAATAAGTGCTTGTACTCGGAGATTTTTGTACTTTCATCCTGAATGGCTGAGGAAGAGAGAAGAAGATGAGGAGAAAAGTAAAATTATTAAATAAAATTATGAACACAGAGGATATTTATAGTACAAACGGCCAGGATCAAAAAAAGAGCTGGGAGTGTAAGATGGAACGAAAAAGAAAAAAAAGCACAGGACGAGAGCACAAAAGATCAAAACAGGGAGAAAGGCTGAAGAGAGGCCTGATGAAAAAGGACTGTAGACTTCTAAAACAAAGAGCATTTTTGTTTAAACTGGCATGTATATATTAAAAATGGCCAGCAGTGTGTATGTCTTTGGTTCAAAACAATAACAAGATGATGGTACCTGACACACAGCTGCAGCATATCTTTAAACTCATTCTCTTTGCACTGTATGCTCAATTTAGCTTCAGTGGTAAAAACAAACAAACAAAAAAAAAAACACTAGAATTACAATGACAAACATATCATTAAATCCCTGCAATACTAGCATTATATGCTCATTTTCAATTTGAAACCAGTACATTTTCAAAAGCTTATGTGACTGGGGCAAAAAAGACGGGAAAAGTGGTGCTAAAAACTGGTGTAAGACTACAAATAGTAAAAGGCAGTTATGTACTGCAATCATTTTGAGATTCAGAGATTGTTGAAAAATCTCTAAACAATGACGCCCAACATCAACACTAAACACCCAAATCCAAGATAAAACACAAAAGGGTTGTGGTCCCTCCTTGTAAACTAGATTAAAGTGCAGAGGGACTAGAAAAATTAAAGGTTTCTGTCAAGCATAGCAAGGAATTTTTAAAAACAGCTTTCCCAAACATCCTAGTTTTTTAAATTACACTGCACACAGAAACTAGACTGTTTCACAAAAAACAAAAACTACCAGGGTCAAGGTTATTAATAGTTATTTGTATATCCTTTTTACTGGATAACAGCCTTCTGTCATTTGCTGTACAAGTACCACACTTGTCTCCCGAGTGATCCCAGCTAACTCTTTTCTGGAGACTCTCTTAAGCGACGTATGTTTTGAGTCACTGTTGTGTTGGAAGACAAAGTGATGACTCAGATCCATTTTTGCTGCTGACTGCTTGAGGTTTTTCTTTCAACGGTGTAAATCCGTAAAGGGACCTCTGGCTAATACAGGGGTCAGCAACCTTTAACACCCAAAGAGCCATTTGGACCCGGTTTCCACGCATAAGAAAACACTGGGAGCCGCAAATGCTTTTTGACATCTAAAATGAAGATAACACTGTATATATTGTTTTTTACCTTTATGCTTTGTGTGAACAACTAAGGTGTGTTGCTTATGAAATCCATGAAGTGCTACAGAGAAAATTACATTTTATTTATGTAATTAACACATTTTGAACTCTTAAAGAAATATAACAAAAGGAAAGACACCCAGCTGAACTAAAATGATCCATGTAGCAAACAAAAACTGTTGTGAGCCGCCACCTTTATATCGCCTTTGGGCTTTTGGAGCCTTGACCTGACTTTTAAAAGATAATTGGATGCTAAAAAATGAAAAATAGATATTTGCAAAATTCTGCCTAAATATGTATTTTACCTGGTTAATGTGTGTGGCGGGGCGTGGTCTGCAGCGCCGCTGCAGGGGAGGCGGACGCACCTGAGCGACACCCGCAATCACACCTCGCCGCCTTAACGTCTGTGCTATCTATGCTGTTGTGTTGTTGTTGATATATTTCGGGCTGTGAGCTGAAAAGCTACAGCCGGCTGTATGCGTCCAGCAACCGTGTGTGAAAAGTGGTCAATAAAGAGATGCAGAAAAGCATGTTCACGGAAACATCGTCGGGTCTGCTGTGGTATGTTTACAATGGGACTTCTGCTCCCGAACCTCTGCGCACAGTGTCTGCAAATCGGGGCTGTACGAAGTCACTTTATGCAGGACTGTAAGCTGTCATCTGTGAGGCGTGAGCGGTGTCTGTTTTTAACATAGTTCACGGTGGAGAATAGCTGCTGACATAATGTGGATCCGAAGATCCATAATTGGCCTACCTGGGGTTGAAAGTCTCGATAAATGCAGGTATACCGGGTATACCGGCTTCCGTGAGTGTGACACTTATTATGAGCGATGAAAAAAATAATAAAATATAATTTTATTTTTGTATTTCAATATCACAATAATCTTCCAATGTAGAACTACAAGTTTAAAAAAGAACTAACATAAATAAAATACACTTCAGCTAAATACTTCTAATTTATTTTCCCAAACCACGCGGAGCCGCACTATAAGGACTAAAGAGCCGTATCCGGCTCCGGAGCCGCAGGTTGCCGACCCCTGGGCTAATATGTCGGGTTCTGTGTCGGGCTCATAGCCAAAAACTAGCTTTACTTTGTTGTCTGGGTCAACTTTGCTAGCGAAAGAGAGAGAGATGCGTTTAAGGCTGCTCCAATAGTCTTAATAGCTTACTTACAACTGGGCTCGTCAGGCACTCTTTTTGGCTGCAGTGGTTATTATTATATTTACATGCTTCCAGCTCCCGTTTTTCAGCTCCGTTACTTTTTCTCCCTCCCTCGTGCTCACAGACACATAATGGGTATAGCAGTCCATTCTCCCTGCAGCATGAACTACACCATGAGGCTACATTCTTTAGGGCGATGCCTGTAAGACTCTGCTATTGCTTCCCAATAAACAATTTTTGTGAATAATTTTTAAAAAAATATTTCTTCACGTCATTATGCGGGCTGCAAATAGGGTTGACATGGGCCGCGAGATAGACACACAGGCATTAGAGCCTCTTAATGTGCGTTTTGTACGGGTTTGCTCCGGTGTGGAAGAGCGAGCATAGCGTAATATATGAAACAGGAAAAGACCGTCGTGTAATCTATTTATTTCAACAAAGTAACTATATTCTGAATACCACCCTTTTAAATGGTAGCTGTAACTGAATACAGTTACTCATATTTTGTATTTTAAATACGTAATGGTATTTGTATTTTAAATACATGTATTCCGTTACTCCACAACACTGGTGATAACGATGTATATCCATCTCTGCTTAATGAGCAGCCACAACTCTTTTTCACAAGTCTAAACTGTTTTCTTGTGTTTTTGCCTTGATGCTTTCTCAAGTGACTGCTCAAACAGTCTACAACAGAGCTCTATACAAACTTTTTGCCAAGGTTGCACTGGTGCGCCTAAAATTTACAAAATATAGGCACACCCAAATTTTTTAACCACAACGCTTAACACCACAGTGCACTTTACACACAAAGTTCTTTATTTGGAGCACAGTTATACAAGAAAGATAAATTACTGAAAAAGTGTTCGTGCTTAAAGTGCTTTGGCACTATTTGACAATATTGTAGACAATGTTAAACTTAATCTTCATCTCGGCCTCCTCTGACGACCTGCTTGCTGCTGCCTGCCGCTGAAAGGCAGTGAGGAGAGGGGACACAGCATCACAACAGATGCCTTTGTGTCAAAGTAACTGAGAATAACTGAGATTTTCCTGGCCTGGCTTTTTATAGCAGATAACCTTAAAAATATTCTGCAATATTGCATAATTTTAAAAAGTTTATTTTTCTTCAGTATTGAACAACAGAAATTAGGCTTTGTTGTCTGAGGTCAGTTAAGTTTAAAAAAAAGAAAAAAAGACAGTGGCCGACAGCGCTGTAAATAATAGTAGACTGGTGGGTAATAAGCAAATGAATAATGCAGAAAACAGAGGTTTGAAATAGAAAACTGTTCTTGAAGTACAGAGAGAGAGAGAGAGAGAGCTGTGCATGAAGTGTGATTTTTAACGTGGTGGAAGCAAAACAGCAAAAGTCAGAGGGAATTAATGATGACATTTATCAAATGTGAAGCGTAGTTTTGATCTTGTTTTACTGCTGGTTCAGTTAATTTTGGTTGGAGAGAGACAAAACATGTAGCTCAGAATCTAGCGCAAAAAAGACGTAAACACAGCGCGGACCCGAAGCATCAGAGTCAGTGAGCTGTCGGCTTTCAGCCCCGACGGCATGTGAGAAAGCCGAGAGAGAGAAAGCTGATTCTGATGCGTCGGGTCCGCGCTGTGTTTACGTCTTTGTGTGGAATCCGTTTACCTGCTCTTATTTGCTGTTTGGTGGTTGTTCAAAAATATTTTTAAGAGCTTTAACCTGGCGTTTCTGGCAAAATACATTTATATTTAAAAGTCGATTCAGGATTTACTGAATCGATATCGCTTTATTCAAGCTACTCACCTCTCTCTATCCGCCTGCACTTTCAAACAACAACTACAGGACCACGGCCAATCAGAGAGGTCCCACCCCTGACTATCTCTTATTGGGACACACAATAGGGGCATGATGTGTGTCAGTTGTTGACCACACAGAGACTTTAAGAGTTGCTGAGACTTTTTTTTCTCTTTTACTAGAACAGTTGGTTGCACCAGTGCAACCAAGGAATTTTTTTTGCCACACCATTGAAAAATTTGGTCGCATTTGCGACCAAATTGGTTCGCACTCTAGAGCCCTGGTCTACAAAGGTGCAAAGTTAAAGTTAAAGCACATTAATTCACAGCAATTGTACTAAGGCTCATAAGGCTCAGGGTCATAACATGAGCCTGTTAGTTATTGTTTTTCTCCCAAATAATTCTGTTATTGGGTTCAAACAGAAATTTGAGAATAGAATTGCTATGTTGACATTTGCTGCCCTGTTAAAAAAGCACAGTGACATTGATTTTCGGCTAATAATTTTGTCCACATCTGTAATGTATTCACATGCTAAATGCCACAAAGTGCATGTCTGTAAAGGGACCATTACAGCTCATCTGCTATACAGATGACTTCTTAATCCAGGAAGGCCTTGCTTGTTTTGGCATGGCAATACTAATCCAGCTCAGGTTTTAGAACAGCATAGCTCCAAACTGGCCTGTCAGTGTGTCTCTCAGCAGATGCAGTATCACGATATCAAAACATCAGAAAAACAAATTTGCCCCTTTTAAGGAGAGCCACAGGTGTCTGATCTATACATGTTTTACAGGATACTCAAAGCTTGTAAAATAAAAATAAACGAATCACGAAGAAACAAAAATCATATGACTCTTACTTGCAGTGCTGAGCCAGGAGGGGGAGTCCTGTAGTGTGAACACTCCCTCTTTCAACTCCCTGAAAAAGCGTTTGAGTGTGTTAGAGACGTCGTCCACCTGATGCTCATCTTGCCTTAGGCAAAGGCTGCGAGCATCGCGACGAAACCTCTCGCACAGAGCTGCCACACGAGAGTTCACACCGCTCTTGCGATAAATTCCCTCTGACGCCATACCTAGAGATGGAACATTAACAAGCACACACAAAAACAAAAAAAGGGTATAATGTTACACAAAGACAAACTTAAACAGGGAGAACCACCTCTTTCACCACTGACAAAAGAAAACAAAAGTTCCTTAAACTTAATCGTTTATTGCATCTTCCAACATTCAGAACATTTAATGCATCAAGTGTTTCGCCTCAACACTGCAACGATTGGCCTCTGAGGGCTTGGAAACATTGAGCTGACTGACATCTGAAGGCAAAGCACAAACAACAACGAGGGGAAAAAAGAAAGAAAAAAAAAAAATCACATGAGCAGAGCAGCTAGCGGTGAGGCCAGAAGGCCAATATGTCAAACGGTGTCAACCCACAAAGAGAGAAGTGTGATGCAGCTGCACTTCTCTACAATGAGTGCAGATAATTAAAACAATGGACCTCACACACCACACTGAGAGCAAGTTAGGCCCATGTCCACTCGAGGAAATAAGAGTCATGTTATTTCCTCTATTTTATCTTTGTCTACTTTGAACTGTTGTACATGTCAAGCTTTTCAAGCTGTGAACTACTGCAAGAGCTGTAGCACAAGCAACTCTGCCACTCTGGTTCTCACAAGAAACCAATGTTTAAGATGAGGAGGAAGCTAGTTCTGCCCTGGGTAGATCCAGTGGAATTTAACACAGTAAACTTGAGGTCCAACTATTGTAGCCACATGAGTTCAGAGAAAGATAGAAAAGGTTACAGTAATGCTGAACCAAGAGCCTGGATTTTTGTTTGTGTGCTGAACTATGATGGTTAATTAAATTTGATATTATGCAAATGTTATATTATCAATGCTTACCATGATACGAGATATAGCTTGTGTTGTAAGGAGTCATCTTTGTTTAGTTTGTTATGAGGTAATGTTGCATATATGTGTGAATGTAACACAATAAATAAAACTAAAGATGCATGAAGTACATAGTTACTTCACAAAAATGGTTTCTTATGTGTGTGTGTGTGTGTGTGTGTGTGTGTGTGTGTGTGTGTGTGTGTGTGTGTGTGTGTGTGTTTCTTACCACACTGTGTGATGTAGTTAATGCAACTATCTACGATCACCGGTATGTCCGTCTCTGTGAGCTGCTGCTCGTGAAGCCTGTCTCCTCCACTCCCTGCAGCTGCCTGGATAGCTGCACACCAGCAAGAAAAATCCAGCTTTCTCTTTCCTTCTATGTACAGAGTTCTAAAACAAGAGAAGAAGAAACAAATAAAGCAGAGAAAACTGTTTCACCATTAGGAATATCTATAAAAAATAAATAGGTTAGTCTTTAAAGGGGTTTCAAATTGTATAATTCGTCAATCAGCGCACAAATTATCCGTTCTCACCTGCCTTTCCCCACCAGAACCATGACTTCATTGTCTTGCTGAATTGCTGTAAAACACAAATACAGGGTAAGAACTGTTGTGTTCTAATCGCTGAGCACTCGCACAGTGATTAAATCCATGTACTTGTGTTTGCGTGTCTTACTCACATAGTTCGTTCAGTTTGCGGAGGTGGATCTCCTCCACCTGACTGCCCTCCAGGTAAACGTGAAGTACAGATCCCTCCAGAGCAAACCAACCAACTTTGGACCTTTGTAGGTTCAAGCCATCTTTGCACATCAGCTTCCCAATCCTCTCAAAACTCAATCTCAGCAAAGGTTCTGCTGAGACTGGAATAAAGGTCTACAAGCAAAGAGGACATACAGCGTTTGTACTGAAGCTTCTTTAGGCTGCTCTCTTTTCAACAACGGGATAAAGCTCCACATATATTGATCTGGCAGATTTTTACTCCTAATGATCTTCCTGACGCCATCCCCAAGGGATCTGTGTCTCCTCCTGGTCAAACCAGGGTTTGTACCAAATCATTCTTACCCCTCTTTTTTATTACTTTTATTTTATTCCATTTAACCTAATTTAAAATCAATCAAGCTTTTAAAAACTAATACCATTTGTCACTGCTTGAAGAACGCAGTGTGGGCGGCAACAAATTCAGCCTTGATTCTGGTTACATTCTGTCCAGTTACTATCTCGGCCTTATCCTCAACAGCTGTGGAAAGAGACAATCCTCCACGAAACTGGTTGTGTCACAGGTTGTTCATGACCTTGTGCATAACTCTGACACATCTGACTGGTTTCACAATAACTAATGAAATTCGAGTGCACACACTTCGCCATTTCAGCTTTCAGCAGTTGAGATAAAATGACTGTTGTTTCATTTCACATGATCACGTCAGTCGTAAAGAAAGTTGTGCTTTGATAAAATAAACAACAGCGAGCACTGTCCTGATCACTGACACCAAGCTTAATCTGCTAACACCACTTATAAGAGCTTTCTTATTTGACTAGAAATAAAGACAAATCACAAATCTCTCCGTTAAGCTGAATATATGTATTTGATTGTTACCTTGGCGATAGACTTGACCCATTGGGATCTGACTTCTGAGTCATCGGTGCCGAACAGGTAGAGACGCTCAGACTCTGAATAAATTTCAAATGTATAGTTATACCTGGGGGTTGAAAAAAAAAGGAGGTTAGAAGAGCAGACACTGGGCAGTTTAAGAAAGAGAAGGGGGAGACATACGAATCATATCGCTTTACATTACAAGGTGTCATTGCATTTTTGCTGTAAATGTGCATTTACGATGGACAGTGTGTGGGTGTTTGCGTACCCATGTTTGTCATCATTGTCGAAAGCCAAACACACGATCTCTGAAGCCTTGAGAGCTCCATTTGGGTTTGAGTTCTTGTCACTTTCGTAGTAGCTGAAAACGCCATCATTTAGTGTGCACCAGCGACGACTGAACTCTATATTGATAGACAAATAAATATTTGCCAAGCATAATAGTGACAATCACTTTAACTATTCTTTCCTACTGTGATAAGTGTTGCTGTTGTAGAGTGTTTGTGCTTACCCTCTTTGGCCTTGCACTCTGTGACTGGCCGAGCCATGGATCCAGTTTTGAATAAGAAGCCATTGTGAGACACGGAAGGAGGTAGTGGGTAAGGTTCTGGGTCCATAGCATCCACCTCCTCTAACCGTGGTAGCTCTACAGAAAAACATTGTAAAGAATTTGATTGTATGAAAGTAAAGAAGTGTTTACGACACACTCTTACGGTCTCTTAAACTTTTAAACCCTGATGAAATGGTCCCTCCCTACTTTCTCAAGACTGTGCTTTGAGTTCTTACCTCATAGTTGAACTATATTTTGCTATGACTGTAGTCAGCCACTCTTAAAATGATCCATCTGACGTCACCAAATATCAATCAATTTCTAAATTACCTCATTGCTAATACCAAGATTATTATAGTTAACTAAAAACTAACCTAAACCACATCTTAGTTCACTATAAAATAAAAAGTAAACTTTAGAAAAAATTTAAATTAACAAATGATACAAAGTATTACAACTTGCCTGATGAGGCTTTGATGGGAGTGTTTATTGAGACGTTGGATGTCTACAAGACTGTGAGTCAATGAAAAAGTTCTGTTAACTAGAATCAGGGGGCTCTTAAACTAAAGCTAAACATTTTCAAACAATAAAAACTAAACTGAAATAAGAAAATCCAAAAGCAAAGTTTCAGTAACACAGATTACGACTGCTCCAACGGCCCTGTAAAAAAAATTATTCAAAAATCTATTTAAACTCAGCAGTCACACAGAGGGAAACAAAAGAGCCCTCATACTCGCTGCCAGTTCTACAGCAGGACCAAGACGAACTGTATTCAGCATGCTTTACACCAACAACATGCCTCTAAACTAGCCTGCCTGCAATCCAGACCTGTGACCCACTGAAAACATTTTACACATTTAGAAAATGAAAGACACAACAGTGGGTAACAAGGAGCACCTCCTATGTGAAGCAAGAATGGGGAAACACTGTTCAACTGATTACAGGTTGAGTAAATCCCTGCATTATGCTTCACTTAAATTTTTAATAAGCATTCAAACTTCTCGGATTGTAGAATTGATATTAAGAGTCGACTCATTATTTCAAAGCATGGTTCAAGATCCTGTTGATCACTGAAGCAAAAAAGATTTTAATGTCAGGGAAACATAATTTATGAATGACCTGACTGAGAAGATCAGAATTACAAAGCCAACTGCTTTGTATAAGATCCTTTTCAAATTATCCCTCCAGTCCGTTCTCTTTTCCAGAATCTGACTGCCTACAAAAACGTGTTATTTTTTTAAATCAATACTTTAACAAATTCTTTCATGAAAGCCCTACTCAGTCCATTAAAAACAAATGTGTGCTTGAGACCTTGAGCACGCACGCATACTGTACCTGTGTTCAGATTATGGTTCAATAACTCGGCCTGTAGGGGTTGTGAGTGTGCGGTGGCCAAGGAGAGGGGGGAGGGTTGACTTTCCAGCCCAGATGAACAATTCACATCTGCACCGCAGAAAATCAGGCTCAGCGTCTCCAGTACATCGCTGCACTGCACATTTATACAAAGAGCCTGGAGAAAAGGGGAGAGCAACAGAGAAGGAGACACACGAGTAAACGCTCATGTACAAAAATAACAGGCGGAAACAACTGTGTACCGTTTCTTGGCAACGACTTCTAGCTTTATAGTACAAGTATTGAACTGAAATTAATTTTACCTCCAAATGCAGACGTATTATTTATTTGTTATAGACATATAAAGAGAAATGCATTCCTTAAAAAGTAGGAGACCAAAAAGGTTGGATCAACATTAACTATGACTTAACAACAGTGAGAGCTACACAACTGTAAAAAAGAAAAAAATAAGATGGACAACAATTAAAGCAAAGCAGGGAAGGAAATGAGGGTGTGAGTTGAAATTAAGACAAGCAAGGAAGGAAATATGGAGAACAGGATGAGAGCGTCGACTTGAGAAGCATTTAGGTAATAAAGAAAAAGGAGTTGCTTTTGTTTTTATAAGAAAAAATCTACAATACAAAACTAATAAAAAAAACTAATAAAGGGTTTTAATACTGTGATCCTGCTGCAGCTGAAAAGGTTCAAATCATGTTGTTTGAAGTTCTTTCAGTTTTCAGAATGAATTGAACTTCTGCACGCCAAACAAGCTTAGTGCGCGCTTGTCTGTCAGTGTATGCGGGCTTTAAAACCTGCACGGCCTTTTGCCCAAGAACCCTCATGCTTTACTGTCAGCACTGCTCCACTCCTTCTCCTTCCAAATAGATTTAAAAACCATTAAAGTATACTCTGTGTTTTTATTGAATAACAAACACTGAAGTGTCAAGAGCAATCTCCACTTATTTTATTTTGGGATTTACCGCAACTGTAGATTACTCTGGTTAAACTATATACAAAGTACTCTCAGGTGTCCTCGAGCCATTTTGGAATGATTAGATTATAAGTCCTAGCTTATGCATTTATCACTTTGTACTCTTTGTGTATGACTGCACAATTGTTTGCAGTTGTTTCCTCGTCACTGATATAACTTGAAGGAATCTTCAGTAATTGTATTACATCCTTGGATGTAATGGAAGCTGTGCAGCAAAAGGTTAAGCTGGAGACACAAAGGACTAGTGTCAAAAACCTGATCTGAATGGAAATCTAAAAACAAAAAAACAAAACAGAAATATTTATTTTTTTACAATATATTTTTGTAAGCTGAGCATTCACTCTTGAATCTCATAGGAAGGCGCAGACTTTAGGGAGCCTGTTTAGCTCAGTGGGTGAGAAGGTAACTATATGCCACATGGCTAAAGTGCAATGGTCTGGGTTTGAGTCTGACCTGCGGCCCCGTGCTGCGTGTCCTCGCTTTCTCTTTCTCATCTGGTTTTTCTGTCTGTCTTCACTGCTTTACTGTCAAATAAAGACTAAATATGCCCAAAAACTAATCTTTAGAAAAACAAAGTCTGCCCTGGGAGGAGGCCCCGGGGCAGACCCAGGACACGCTGGAGAGATTATATCTCTCGGCTGGCCTGGGAACACCTTGGTGTTCCCCCGGATAAGCTGGAGGAGGTGGCTGGGGAGAGGGAGGTCTGGGCTTCTCTGCTTAGGCTGCTGCCCGGATAAAGCGGAAGAGGAAGGATGGATGGATGGATGGATGGATAAAAAAAAAAAAATGTCTGCCTTGCAATTTAGGCATACGTACCGCTATGGCAACCCTAAAATCTACATGCACCCTGATATTACACCTCTCATTTAACCCCCGACACCACCACCAAGGACAGAACTATCGTGACAGATCCAGATGTCTTTACCTGCAGTATGAAACTTTCCTGGCAGTGATCACACAAACATTTTTAACGTGTTTACGAAGAAGCTTTTCTGTCATATTTCTGTTGCCATCATCTCTCCTTATTAATAGCTCATGAGCGATGACTGATTTGCCATTACTGGTAAACCAGTGCAGGAATTTAAAACTCAGGCAGGTGGAATGCAGCACAAGTTGAGAAAGCCGTAATCAGCATTGTGCAAACTCGCTGGAACGATGATGAATATAACTGGTGTTCATTCATATAAATAAGTTCCACAACACTGCTTTAGACCGTAAACAACAAACAAACTAACCCTGAGTACAAGGAAAGAAGAAGAGAAACGCACGCACACATGTCTGTCTTCAGTTAAACTCAATCAGCTCTTTTGGGTCTGATTGAGAAATTCCCCAGTGCACACACACACAGACAGAGCCCCTCCTCCATTTAAGCACTACTGAGCTTCCACACACACACACACACACACACACACACACACACACACACACACACACACACACACACACAAACAAACAAGGCAATTAGCAAAGATCAGAATTGCAAAAGATACACACACACACCCAAAAAACAAAAAGACAAACTGCCAAAGCACCAATGAGTTGAGAGAATTTAAAACATCAAGAATTATAAATGGGGTTGTTTGCCAAAGTGACAGCACTTCCCATTCCCAAAGCCACAGATCCTGAGACATTACGCAGTCTGGCTTTGTTTCAGGCCAATGAGTCGGAGTGCAGCTGCAGACCGGGTCAAGCACTGAAAGATTTGGCAAACAAAATTCAGGGCGCTCTAAAGAGCTGCTTAAAATATCACTAGTAATTTTTTTGTCCAGGGTGAGGCCCAAAATCAGTAAAACAGGCTGTATTTTTCCTTAAAAATCCATCCATGAACTGGTTTTCATGCCAAGTAAATGAAGTTTTTGGTCTTAAAATCTTTAAAAAGATTTAAGGCAACTTGAAAATGTTATAAAACTATACACAACAAATAAAAAGATGGGTGTAACCTGCTCTTTATCACTGATGGCAACCAAATTTTTCCACTTTTGGTCAACAACATCAAAATGACCACACTGTTTAGCTGTACCGGCCTGCAATGAAGATGCCCAACAAACACAATCATCCGAACTCTTGTTTGACCACAAGCACAAAGCAGTTCACAGACAATACTCTGCCATCAACAAATAAGTGTGTTATGCTCTGTGGTGATATATTTTCATGTGTATGTGTGCGGTCCGTACACAACAATGCACAAAGAGAACAGAGGAAAAATCAGGCTCGGCTTCATCCCATGTGGACATACATGTGGACACCTACGCCGTGCAAAGAGCCAGTGTACAGTAATATGACAGCAGCTTTTTCTTCTGTCCAGGAAAAGTGAACCTATCAGAATGAAGTACAATGAGGAAATGGGCTGTTTGAGTGTTAAGAAACCTCACCCTTCAACATCTGCTGCCGATGAAACAGGCAGTAATGTAATAACGCACACAGAGAGAAGGGAATTCAAGAATCTTGCTGAATTTCCCTAGAGAGACAGAGACAGAGGCAGAGAGATTTTTATCTGGGCGTGTTAAAAAAAAAGAAAAGCCAACAAAAAACGTAGGCCTCCATCTGGCCTCTGCATTTGTATGGGGCTGAACTGGAGGAAAAGGATGATGAGGGAGGGAAAGGAAGAAAGAAAAATATTGTGAAAAGAAGATGAAAGCATTTCAGTCAGCCACATTAATCAGAGACAGATTGTTTTTGGCTAGAAACTCAACCTATGTACAGACAGCGATACTAACACATGCAGGCTTTGCTGTGTAGACTTTAGCACAAAATACCCCAAACTACACCCACACTTACAGATGTGTATGTACGTGCATATATTAAATCCAGATGAGGAAGAGCTATTCGCATATGTTCCATCATTACCTCACCGTGGATAGCTTACAGAGAGAGGGAGATGGTCAAGGAGGTGAAAATCCAGACAGAAAAAGGAGGGCAGAGAAAAAGAAAGAAAAAAAAGATTTGAAGGAAAAAACAGAGTTCCAGACAAAAAAAGGAGGGAGGGAAAAAAACACTACAAAATAAACAAGAAAGGAGATCACATGTTGAGCCAATCTCCCTGTAGAAATCGAAAGGATTTATGACCCGAAATCCTACAGTGTGAATGAGGACATGATGGGAATGGTCGGAAAACAGAAGAAATAAATAGGAAGAATGAGCAAAAGCAGAAAATAAACAAAAGGAGAGGGTAAGCGATGAAGAGCTCTTCTTATATGGAATCTAATTACAAAAAACTTTAAAAGCATAAAAAACAAGGCCGTAAAGAGATTCTTAATCCTGTACCTTAGTTGTTAGTTTGCTATGATAAAATACCAACAATATGCTGATAGCCACCAGCACACAGTCAAGGAGACCTGGGAAAGGAGAGTGGCCGTCAACTTTTCAATAACCGATTGCTTTATTTTCTCAAATGTCACTAAAAGAGCCACAAAGTTATGAAAAAAAGTTAAACTATGACAACTATCCCCAACTCAAACTTGGCACAAACACAGAGGGACTATCAAACTGCCAAAACTTGTCTGCATTAAACAACTCTACGTCACACTGTGCACTTCATTATGAAACGTCATTTATGCTGTGTCACTTCTTCCCTTTCAAGGAAACCACGAGCCAACAAAGCCTTTAATGTATTTTATGTCAACCTAAAGGCCATAAAAAGCTTCAAACTGTTTAACAGGAAGATGGCAACGCCACAGAGGAAGAACGAGTCATGGATGACTGTTACTTTATTCTTAACACGCAGGTGACTAACATTCAGTAATGTCTTCTAAAAACAGATACAGTTGTGCCTACAACTGCATCTGTTTTGTTTTGTTTCTGTAAGAAGGAAATGCAGAGTATGGTTTTTCCAGGGAATAAGAAACCCAGTGTAAAACTGTGGTCACAGCTAGAGTTCACTACTTGATGCAATTGAGAAAAATTAGGAAGCCACAGTAAAGACAGAGGGGGAACCAAAAGAGACTAAACAGGAGACGACGATCATGATTTACAGATGGAAACATACAAGCACACAAAAAGAAAGAGCAGTACAGACCAAATACAGAAAAGGCACACAACCATGCCTACGCAGGCAAATTCATGTGCATTTCAATGTGTTGCAGCTCACTCCAGAGAAAAAAAAACAAAAAACATACACACACAGACACACAATAGCTCTAATGTCTCACTAACACAGAGCTGCAGTGCTGCAGTCCCCATAGTGTCAACACAAAAATGTTTCCCACAGACACATTCAAGCACATGACTGCACACACATACTGTCAGAGATCTAAAATCCACTTCCACACATCGCTATAAACTAACCACCACTGAAATGCAAGGTTGTGCTCTTTTTCTTAACAGAGCTAGCCTAAAAGGACTCAGAGAGCTGCAAAAACAAGGCATATTTTCACTACCCTGTCCTACAGCTCCCCTCTTATACATAGCCCTACCTGGAAGTTCTCAGTTCCCTTCAGTCAGTCCGCTATTTGAATGTCAGTCGACAAAGACAGCCCGGAAAAGTTGCAAATGTAAAAGTCTGAAGCTCAAATCAAAAAGAAAATTATAAAAATATAAACGACTTGCAAATAAGAAAAAAGAGCAAGGAATGAAGTGATCAAATTTCTTCAGCGGTCAGAGCCAAACAATGTGTAGGACAGGAGGAGAAGGAGGAGGAGGAAAACAGAGGGAGGGGTGGAGTTACAGCACATTCCAGTTAAATCAGTAAGTAATGATGTCACATTAAGGAAAAAAGTAAAAACAAAGAAGAAAGCGAGCAAGAGAAGTGGGGTTAAAAAGCCAGGAGTAGATAAATGACCCTGAATTAGCTAAGGGTGCTGCTGCACTCACAGAGTGTACAAGCATGTTTTTGTCTTCCTTTCACACTTTTGCACACTTACATCGCCTTTTTTGTCACCCACTTTTTTGTCACCAGCTGACACATGTGCAGAGTGTACAATTTCTGAAAGGCACACCCAAGCAGAAGCAGAAGCAATGCTCATCTGTATTTTTCTCATGAACAGGAAAAAAACAAAACAAAACAAAAAAACAAGTAGAGCAGCCATTTAAGTAATCACCTCTGAAATGGGGGTGGGGGGGTATGTGTGTGGGTTTGTGGGGGGGAATGAAAGCTGTAGGAAAGTCCAACAGACCACGTCCTCTATAGGTCCCAAAGACCCAAGAGAGAGATAAGAAAAGAGCAGAAAATGGAGCCATCAGGGAGGAGGACCAGCAGCTGCTTTTAAAACTACAAACTAAACAACTTCCTTTATCTCATTCTGCACATCCCAAACACAGTGACTCACACTCACTCACTCACTCACTCACTCACTCACTCACACAAATGTAAAAGCTTAACGGCTTGAGGGGGAAAAACATAGCTCACAGTCAGGTGCTAAATGTGACTCATTTACACACCAAGTTTATCTGTGACCTGTACACATTGTTAGCGGTAACTGGGTTAAGCTCCTAAGAAGTGACCGAGCTGGGTCTGAAACACTCAGTCATTAACCACACATGATGGAGCACAGTATAAAAGCTATGGCCATTCCATGGCCACTCACATTTCCTGATTCTAAACAATACTAACCAAATAATGTGTCATCTTCAAGCAAAGCTTCGCCCACCACAAGTACACAAAGACACCGCGGTTGTCACATTTAAAAGAGTCGTTGCTAAGAGTCGGTTCTGGGACCTTGCAGAGTTGCAAGTTTGAAAAAATGACTCAGAAGCAGGGCTTTCACAGGGTTTAGTCCTGAAGCTGCATTAATCAGTCTTTAATTCTTCAACTCTAAAATTGAGGTTTGCAAAATTACTTCAAGTGGCAGAGCGTGTTTCACAAGTTTAATCAGTTTTTTTAGTCTATAAACCCGACTTGCACTCCATTGCAGCTGGAGTGCGATCAAACAAAGTCCCACAAATGCCTCACAAACAAGAAAAGTGTCAAATGTTGTAACACAGGATCAACCAGCTGCAGAAGCAGAAGCATACTGGCTGCTTTACTGTAAGTATCTAAGTGTTAAATAACACTTTCGCCTCAGTCACAGGATCTTAACCATGTATTTACACAAAGGAACTTGCTTATTTTTATGCTCTTTCTATTGGCTTCAAAGGAAATTCTGCATCTTATTCTAAGTTACTGCTCAAAACAAGAACTCTGAACAGAATTGTCAACTTCAAGGTGTAAACCAAGGATGTCAAACTCATTATACACAGTGGGACAAAGGCAGCCCACTTTAATCTTAAGGGGTAAAGATCAAAGTAAAACTATATGATAAATATACCTTCATACTTTTAAAGCTGTTTAGTGGGCTGGATTTGAGTATTCACTTGGCCAACTCTGTCCTCCAGTTTTTGCATGCTTTTGCATATGCCAAAACTGTTAATTAATTTTTTTTCCACTCACCAATCAACCCCAGTATAATATAACAAGAAATGCAATTTTTTTTCACAGTACCAGTCCAAATAAACTGCATGTAGAGACTGCTGAGGCACCGATCTGACGAAGACTACAAAAACATTCCTGCTGCACTGAAGATTCCCACTAGCCCCCCATATTTCTTAAACAGAAGACATTAGGAACAAATGGGATCATTTTGTAATGCTGGCTGCCTGCCAAACTAAGCAATCAGGGAACCAAGGGCTTGGAAGGAGGGGTGACCAAAAAGAAGATCCTGTGTGGAGATAGCTGCCTTTCTGGAAGTTTCTCCTGTCAGTGCAGTAGTTTTTCCTCAATGAAAGGCATACAAAAACCTGCATGGGATTCAGAAAAAAAAAAACAACCTCAAGGATCCTGATACTGTGAGAAACGAGATTCTCTAGCATGATAGCAGCAGTCGGGTCTGAAGGAAACTAGACACTATTCAATACTATCCCAGCCAGGAAGTGTGGTGGTGGCAGCATCATGCTGTGGGGGGATTTTTTTAAGGAGGGACAGGATGACTCATCTGGGCTTATGGACACCGAATGATGCCAAGTACACACATGACCTAATGAAGGCAATAATGCACCAGGGCAGCATCTCAGACTAGTATGAAGGTTCATCTACCAACACAGGATAATGGGAAAACTGATCCTGAAGCCGTGTAGCCGAGAGCCGGTCGTTTGTGACATTCCAGGCTCCGGTTGCCTAGGTAACCCTCTAGTGACTTTATTATCAGGTCATATGTTAATCAACAGTATTCTTCAGTCTGGTACTTTCAATCACACAGAAACAGGAAAAGTTTATTTGGGCCCCGCCCACTACTCATAGCAAGCGGTTATTTCCCTCACGGAAAGATTATGGAAAGTCATTCACTTTCTGTGGTTTCCGGTTGGCACGTCGCTTCCAATGTGGACACATTTTAAGGCCCCATCCGCACACTCAGCTATTCGCTTGTCACTCATCACTTTACACTTTGCAGCTGCCCACTAGCAGAAATTTCTGGCAATGCAGTGTGCAGATTCAGAATTAAACACAACTGTATCACAAAGACAAAAGCAAACTGTGACTTTGACTTACGTGATTGAGCTCCCTCTGGTTTCCATACAGAGCGTGGTACCTCCTGTATTTGCCCTGGCGATATTTGTTGCTGATGAAGCGTCTTCTCTCTTCGCTGCAGCTCGAAGGCGACAGAGCTTCACTTGGTGGGACATTAGCTGCCCAAAAACTGTTAGCCCGCTCGTTGCCTATCACCAGGAATAACTGCAACAAGGGCAAGGTGAAGAGGAAAATAAATCAATAAATAAAAAATGAAGAGAAGTACTTCCACATTAGGATAGGAAGAAACACACACTTATTCTATTTTTCTCTATTATTCTTCTGTAGCACTTACTAGATCAGATTACTGACACTTCTGACCTGCAGGTTTATAAAACAATATAATGAAACCCACACAAAACCACCGGTAACTACTGCCTCGGAAACTTCCACAGAGATGAAACTAAAACTAAGCTGTCTCAGCTCCAAAATGATTAATTACAGAAACATTATATTTGAACATACTAGTTAATTAATTTCAAAGAAACTGGACATAAATCCATGTCTTTGGAGTCTGTTCTAATTTTTAGATCAAAAAAGTCTCAACAATTAATTAGAGAGAGAATTTCTATTTGTACCTGAATAAGCTCTTCTGTCCAAACTTTCTTATCCATCTTCAGACTTCGAACTTTTGAAATGCTAGGGCCTAGTCCTCTGTGCTCCCCTGGAATAACACACATACACATATTACAGCCACATTCAATCTTGACCATATTATAAGCTCTGTATGGACAACCAAATAACTCTTTACAAACAGACAAAAAAAACAAACAACAAGTACAGTGAAATGATTGATATTTTTTTATATTTCAAGGCAAAAAAAAAATCACAGCTGACCAAAGAGAACACACAGGCTACAACTAGTCATTAGGTTTAGGAGGCAATTACTTTCTCACAGGGCCAGGTAGGGCTGGATGCCTTTTTCCTTTAATAAATGAAAGCGTCACCTAAAAACAGCATTGAGTTTTAGCAAAGGGTCAAATACATTTTCACAGCACTGTACAATTACTGCCCTGTGGTTTTACGCTTCTGCCAAACAACACAACCAACCAACCACACACTGATATCAATGTGTGTCCAGACTTATTTCACCTTAGTAGAAAAAGACTTTATTTACTAGAAAAATCTATTAAGTGTCTGCATAACTGAAAAATGGAGGTGCAACAAAAACGGAGGTGACTGCAGAGAAGCTACAAGTTCTAAAGTATGGCTACCTCACACATGATTACCTGAAGCACACATAATTCAGCCAAGAGTTTAAAGGTGGGTAGTAGAAGTGGGTGACATAGCCTGACATTTATATCATGATTCTTTAATTTATAATATTAGTATTTCCTATGATAAAAAAAAAACATGTCCTTTAATAATGGCCCAAAAAGTATTTTTTAGGAAATGGTATCAGTGAAAAACAGAAGTGAGCTCTGACCACTAACATCTAAATAGTCCCTGAGAACAACTGAACATTTGTCCTAAACTGGAGTGTTTTCCTAAAGAACTTCCTGAAATATCACATCCATGACAACTGATGGCCACGACAAAAAAAAAAGTCACAATGCCTCTTGTGCTGGAAGCCACATGTTAATTCTGATTCTCAGCTACCAGCAACAAAAAGTCAAAATGCTGCTAAACACAAAGTATTCACACTGACAGCCCAAAGCACTGCACAAAAACAAAATCAGAACACACAAACCTGCGCATTGTTTGCACACCACCACACACAAATTGATGGCGGCCCACTCCGGCTTCGGTGCTTCACAGTCGGCGCACAGACTGTTGCTAGACTCCGCCCAGATCCGCTCAGCCACCTCGCTGTTAGACAATGCCTCACCTATCGCGTCTCGCATAGCATTCACCCACTGCTCTCTCATCTGCTCTGACTCTGCGATGAAGCTGCGGAGAGAGGCAAGCATATGGACGAGTGTTAACGCTGACACGAAGGTGAGAAATGACGCTTAGATCGCTGTTGTTACGCTAAATATACTCAAGACCTGGAAACCACATAAACTCACAGAGGCAGACAAGCTTCCTCTTTTCACCCTGTCTGCTGCATGCTCGGTTTATCTTCCCTTAAATTAGTAATACATATAAATATACTTTACAGAAATAAATTGAGTAATTATTTCCTGCCCTGAAATATTTCTGGATGTTACATGGGAACAAAAGCACAAAACCACAGATACAGTGCTTTAAATACAGTAAAAACACTAAATACGGTACTTTAAATTACAAATCATAACATTAGCTTAACAATTTAAATAAAAAGTTCAATCATGAATTTCAGAATAAATCAGTATCAGCATTATTAGTATTAGTATACAACTAAATAAATCTGAGTTAAATCAACAAAAATACTGATGACTGCCATTTGTTTGGGTTTTGGAAATGTAATGGAAAATCTGAGCACTGGCAAAGAAAAAACCCATTACATTTCTGTCCAGGTCTGAATCATTGTCTTTTCTTATTACTAATTTGTTTCATTTACATTGCTGATGTAGACATAATGAAAGAAAAAAAACTAATTTTATTTTTAAACATTTCTAAATCTTCAACCTTTCTTAAGGTTATCAGGTCTGAATGAAAATAAGACACTTTCACATATGTTTACAGTGAAGAGACTCAGAGCCAGTACACTAGTCCACAGAAACACACATTTCCCCATCCTGTCATGCTGAGACCCTGCACTACAGGCGCAGGCTGTGAACTGTCAGCCAAAAGACCACACACCACACAACACATGCACTCATGCACAAACATATCCCCTGCACTTCTTCGCACAAAAACACGCACACACACAGTCACACAAAAGGCTTTTCACATTCTTGAAAGACGACCAGCTGAGGATTGAGGGACAGTGGGAGAGTTCTCACTAAAACAATATGACCTAATTTCTGTAAGTAACCCAGCAACTCAACTCGAGAGCAACTCAGCTGCTGATAATGAGGAATGATCATCGTCTCTAAACTCTCTAATTAGTATATCTCAAAGTTTATCTCACATAAACAGTTTTGAGTAAATATAAACCCAACTGCTTAATTACTGCAATAAGAAGTGTGATAGTCACACAAACATGGGAAAGGTGTGAGAGCAGATTTCATTTCTGTGTGCATGCAATACCTAAATATGCGATAAGGTGTGGTGAGATCAAAGCTTCGACGATCTGAGTCCTTAATGTTTCCTACATTCATCTCAATAGACGTGATACCCAATCCAATACGATAGTCCTGTAAGAAATGGAAGATAAAATTTAAATTACACGATTTCAACAAATCAAAACAACAAAAACATTTCTTATAATTCTAACAATCATTGAAGTAAAGAAAACAAAATGCAATTATCTTAAGTACAAATCTGTACACACAGCTCCACCCAGAGTTCTTACATCAATATTTTTGTAGAGGAAAACTTTATCTGAGGCAACAACTGTGTAAAGTTTGGAGCGTAACCCTTTTAGCTCCAAGTAACCCTGACAGTCTGGGGCTAAAGGTGAGCCGGGGTTCATGACAGTGTGCCTTTGGCGCCCACTGGTGCAATCCTGCAGTACAGTCACCCATTCGTTTCGCTCAGCTGCAATGAGAGAGCATACGCATGTCAGAACAGACATGTACGTAGTAAAATCTGCGCCCACAAATATATATGAACCGAGGTAACTGCATATTTTGAGACATGTGAAATAACTGTCTGTACAAGTGTAAGCACATACAGAGCTGGGTGAACAGACATACCTTCACTTTCAGCCCTAAAGATGAAGGTTCGATTGTTTGTAACAACTTCAAACTTCAGCTCCCCCACAGTGGTCACATTAGTGATGAAAGCTGTGGAGATGATCCCCTTAGAATACACGTCCTACAACACAAGATAGCACAACACATACTCAGCATCTCAGATTAGTGCTGCAGCTATCGATTACTTTAATGATCAGTTATATCAATTAATCAAGTAATAAGATAATACTTTTGTCTTGTGAATGAGCAACAGTAAACATAAAAAAACAAGGCGATTTAAAATTAACCACTCATTGGCTTCCATTTTAACTGCAGTGTTTTAAGTAATTTAAAATGCATATAACTATGAAAAAACACCTTCATTGTATTTACGTACCATTAAAAGTCATATTTATTAAACAAAACATTTTCATAAATGCAAAAACTCCCCACAAACAACTAAAAACAAGTACATTGGTGTCAAATAAAATAAGATATACATGCACACTAAACTAAGGTATAAAAACAGATGCCTTTGCTCTGCATTTGTGGAAGCTTCTCTGACATTAAGAGGAGTGTATCTAGTTAATGTGTGCGCATGTGTGACCCTTTAAAAGAGTTTGTGGTGGCTGTCACACAAAAGCGAGGACATCAACATTCTCAGAACTGAGGCTTGCCCTTTGCTTTGATGTAACGTTTCCTGCTGCAGAAGACAGATGTTCTGATGGTGCACAGTAAATAATTAACATAAATAATAATGTCAAACTTAACAGCACTGAGTCAGTGACACAGTTTTAATTACAGAATAAAATTAAAATCAAATTAAGATTTTATATTAATCCAAATCTGCAAAATAATCTTACTAACTCACTCACACTCCATGCTCCTCTTTAGACTCACCCCTGCCCATCAGCCTTAATAATGGCTCATCTGCATTTTTTACTGTAACTCCTGTAACTTTACTATCGATTTTCACTGTATAAAACAAACAGCAGTGCATGGGAGCATTTCCAAAGTTTGTTTTTCTACAGGTTGGAATTTTTGTCCAAGTGGTTTGATGAAGGACTCTCATTACTGCTGTCTTTTTTCTTTTCTTTTTTAACTGGTAGCTGCTTGGCCTTAATATTGTCATACTTTTTATTTACACAAGTGCTCCTAGACACGTTTCTACTGCAGGCCTATTTTTAGTGGTAAATGTGGGTGAAAATGTCACATTTACATAGTAACAGCTGAAGAGTTTTATAATCAAGCTATTCACGTTACTCGAAGAATCATTGCAGCCCTAAAAATGATCAATACCTATTTAGTATGTCAACAGTATCTCCTGGACAGAGTCACACACAGACACAGCGCTTCCATTCTGTGCTTGTGTCTGAACACATCACTGACTTTTTGGATGCATTTGTTTTGTTACCTTGTCAGTGTCAAAGTATCTCAGGTAGTCAGCATCTAGCTTTACCCATCGTCTCTGGTAGTAAATAGCCCTGTGGATGAGGACAGACAGAACACCGAATAAAAAAGCAAATATCGCTGCCCTGTGTTTGTTTTTTAATTCAATCAAATATTTGTGTAATGTATATTTTCAGATTTGTTTTTAAGCATCATCATTATTATACCCCTGAGGTGGATTCTTGTCCAGCCAACCCATCTTAATGACAGCAGAAAGCTGAGAGGTGTCTTCTTTCATGGTGGAAGCCAAAACACCAGTGTTTGGTAGGTAAAAACTGCCTTGCTGGCTGTGGAGACTCCCTTCATACCTATACGTGTGTGCGCACACACAGACACAGGCAAACAAAAAAGGAAAAAGAAAGAAACATCACACAAACTTCATAAGCAATTACATTTTTCGTCAAAGTTTAAGTCAGACAAGTTGTGCAAATGTTGTGCAAATGTTTTCAAAATCCAAAGAATATTTCTAAGTTTTGACAAAAGCTAACTGTGCAAAAATATAATTTTAAGAGATTACACAAAAGAGGTGAAGATCAAAGATTAGATTTCTGCAGCACTGACAGTTTGAGAATATGTTGTGTATTAAAATGAAAGTAAATTGAAACAAAGTAAATACAGCAGCATGTCTCAAATTAACTTACACAAACACTGCAATAAATGGACTGGTACTTATATAGTGCATTTCTATTCTAACTCAACACCCAAAGCGCCTTGTGTAACATTCACACAAACACTCTCGGGGTTCAGTAATAAGGATATTTTAACATGCAGACTGGAGTAGCTGTGGAATTGATCACTGACTGATTAGGATTGGTGGATCGATACTCTACCTCCCAAGTCACAGCCATTCAGAATAATCAACAACCAAAGGGAAACAAAATCCTGCAAACAGTGTGTTTGTATTTCAGTTTCTGTATAAGGTTTGCATTTGTGTTGTTTTATGACTCACTCATAATCGTCGAGCACTCCATCGTCACTGCAAAGAGAACTCGGCCGCTTCTTTGTGTAATTTGGCACTTGCAGGGACATATCCTATTGGAGGAAATGGGAATGATTCACAGGATATGGCAAGAGGAAAGAAAGAGCCTAAAAGCCCATTATCTCTTAATGGGAGGGGTCTGGGAGTGGTCCGATTAACAGTTTCTTACCCTCTCTGGTGGGTTCATTCGATGACCAGTGGGACCAAACAAGTCTGGCTCCTCGTAGTCATTCGAATTTTCATTGACCGTAGCCAACACTGAGCGAGAACAGAGAAAAGGAAAACAAATCAAGTTTAAGCTAAAGTCTGGAGCAGGTTTTGCAGAACCTGAGAAACTCTGGCAACATGATATAAGTGCCAGGGGACAATTTCAGTGAGGCAAATTTGCATGCTTACTCACTGGCCTCTACATTACAAGCCGATCCAGGAAGCTCAGAGAATACTTCCAAGGCAAAAAGTGAGTCCCACTAGTAAAACTGGATTATGTGGATATGAATTTGTAGTAATTTTGGCTGTGTCAATGTTTGTAAGCGCAAACAAACTGAATTAATAGTGAGTGAGTTTTAAAGGCTATGCACCAGTTTGTGACGTCTCTTTCTCTTCCCTTAAAACTCGTTTTTCAGGTTGAGCATCTACTATTAAGCAGAGCCGTATTACCACTGAAACATTATACAATATTGAGGTGAAACTGTTGCAGAAGTTGTAATTCTGTGGTACATTAAAACTGAAGGCAGTGGTTTGCAAATCGTTAACACACCTCATGTACTTAAAATTAAAGAAATAAAAATTAAAATCAATCAAATGTTAAAACTAAGATTTTTTTAATGATATGCTTGCTTTGAATTTGAGGCCAGTGACATGTTTAGAAAAAGTCAGGACAGGCCCATGCTAAACACTGTGTTGCAGTACCTCTTTTTTTTTTAAACCACAAACAGTAAAGCGTGAAGTGAACAACTGCTGTAGTTTTAAAAGGGAAATGTCCTTGTTTGACAGAAGATTTCAACCCCTCAATACTTCGAGGCATAACCTGCCACTGCAAAAGCTTTAGATATTAATAAGCATAAATGGTTCACATAACTGCATGCCACCCATGCTGTGTACTCCTAATGTACTGATAAAAAAAATAAATAAAAATCTCTCTTCTCATTTTGATTGGTCATACCAGACTCAGTGGGCATTTTTTGCAACTGAAAAACAAAGTCAATGGCAATCACAAACAGGACACAGTTTAGCCTTAAAGTAAGTTTGGAGAACAGATAGCTATAGCTGAACACTCTTTGCGGTTCACCTCTGCAAATTCAAATCAGTGAACTGGAACTCTCAACTATGTTCATGCTGCTGTCACCTTCAGTACTGCGAGGCCTCTTTTCTTGTATTGTTTGTTTATACTTGATCAAATATTTTCAGAGGCCTGCAACCAGTCCAGCTTAACAAATAAATACATAACCATGTAATTATAATACTTGGAAAATGTGTCACTCTCTTGCCAAAATCAACAAGACCTTTTGTGAAAATGACATTACCTGTTTGACAGGCGATGTTGCTGCAAAGGGTTTAGATATCATGTAACAGAAATGGTTCACAGACGTGTAAGCTACCCATACTGTTTGCTCTAGTGCTTTAATAATGAAGTCAATGGGCTACTTTCCGTCTTAAATACTCTTTTTCTCTTTGTGGTAGAATTTTAAATTGCTTATGTGAATGCAGTGACAAACTGCGTTCACTTTGTTAATGAACTGACACCTGGTCCCTAAGATGAGGGCGTTATTCTGAAATATTTCTCCAGATACTCTCTTTGATGAAAACCACTCTACCTTTGCTTATACAAGACTCAACCTCTATAATGTAATCTCTTAGATCAATATTAGTACCAATTATAAGAGAGATTTTACACAAAGTATTTTTTTTATTAATCAATTAATTTGTTGCACTTTGCCAAACTTTTTCATAATCAGTTGCTGACATTAAGTTCAAAATTAAATACAATGACATGTTGTCTTTGTATGATTTTCAATCAATCAAATCTAACCCTACTGTGATTTCCATAGAACTGTATATTTCTTGTTTTGTGGACACTGGATTTAAATGATTAAATATACAGCCAACATGACTACATGTATAAAAGGCTGTAAAGTACTTTTGGCAAAGGGTCGAACACATTCACTTGTCCACGATGGCACAGACAACATCGACAGGACTACAAGAAAAAGTCTTTTTCTAAAAATGGGAAAAATATTTTTGGTACAATGACTCTAGTTTCAAACTTTTGAGAACATTTAATGTAAAAACTGAACATAGATTCATAATAAGTTTACAGTATGTGCAACAACTGGTCTACCAACTTGTTGCCAATCAACAAATCTCGTTTTAAAGCACTACAGGCAAAAGGGAGGAGCAGGTAGGATGTCTTCAACTTTTACCTACAAATGTATGTTATGATAGTGTCATATTCAAATAGCTGTGGGATGATTTCTAGAAAATTTTTAAATAAACTCACTTGCTTCGGAGGGCCCTCACACAGTTAAAGGAAGCTATTTGAAGTTATTTGACACGTTTGCTATCACAAAAAATGCTTTGATGAGCAAGCCCTATCATTTTAATCTACCGGGTAACATGTGACAATATACATGCTTGTGAATGATATTCAATAACTCTGTATGCATGAAATTAAAGAACCCATATAGCCATGATAGCATGCACATATTATAAAAAATCTCTTGTCCAGTTGTCTGCCCATCTTCTAAATTCAAATAACCTTTCAATGCTTTTCCAAGTATTCACTTGTGTCCATTTAATTTCTGCCACATAGGTCAAGACTGTTCTCCAGTATGAGCATCTTAAAGCAAGAAGATGAGATTATAAAGACACATGCTGACTGATATGCAGATTCAGGCCTGAGATTGACATTTTAATATAAAAAAAACCCAAAACACTGAAGCCTGACGGTCACACTGGGATGAAGCTGCTGCTTTGTCTAACTCACTACACAGTTCACCGCAAAGAAGCAGGAGAAAGGAGGAAGAACTGTGGCGAGCAGACTGTATAATTAGTTAACCCCACAGCAGAGCTAAGGTTAAAAAAACAGGAAGCAATCTCGCATGGAAGAACACAGAATGACTTCAAATTCATCTTCATAAAACAAAAGTAAAAAAACATTCTTTATTAGTGGTTTTCTGACTTTCTCTGTCTGTATAAAAATCTTGAGCCACCTCTTATTTATTTACATTTTGCTTCTAAGAAATAGAGCGATGAATCTAATTTTGAAATGTTTGCTGGAATTATCATAAATGGATATATAGAGGAGGTTGGGTTGTATAGAGGTACAACCGTGACTGTCTACAGCCACTGGTAAAAGACAGAGGAGGATCTGTCATGTGCTGTTGAGCATCATAAACACAAGATATTAATGGAATCTGGAAAAAGTCTGATTAGCAGCAGCTTCATTTTTCAGCATCACAATGATCTCAAACACACTGCCGATGCAGTAAAAGCACACATGGATAAGAAAAAACACACACTGGAACACTACCAGTCGTGGATTGGTCTCCTCAGAGCCTGGCCCTGAACATTATTGAAGCAGTGTGGGATCATCTTGACAGAGAATGGAACAAAAGGCAGCCAACAAAGAAGAAGAGCTTTCAATGTCTTTCAACAAGCCTAAAGAACTACTCCTGAAGACTACTTAAAGAAATGACAAGAAATTTCACCCAAGAGAGTTCAGGCTGTGCTGAAGAATAAAGGTGATCATACCAAACACTGACTTTCAAGCTTGTTAGAACTCTATAAACTCTGTTTCGGCTTATTTTCAAGGTATGTTGAAAATATACTTTTTATTAAATCGCTGCACCTATTTCCCATTTTTGTGAAAAAAAAATATAAGGAAGTGAGGACGATGCAAGACTACGGACAGTACTGTAGGTTCTGTATTTTTAAATTTACCACAGCCATAGTTGTAATTAAGGGATGAAACGCACAAAAAAATAAAATTAAAAATGGAACATAAGCTGATTATATTACTTACTATACTCGCTGGGAGGTTGGGGAATTCTCCTAGCAGGCAGAGCTGGCTGTATATCAAGTTGAGTCAACTGTTGTGGGCTTTCTTGAGTTTTAGGTGGCCTGATGCGAGGTGGGATCTCTGGAGTTTGTTCTCTGAGCGTGTCATCCGTGCCTGTCTTGGTGGGAGATGGGCTGGAGGATAGAGAAAAATAGGGCAGGTCAAAAGAGGTTTGGAGGGGTGGGGATGAGTCCTTGGAAGCCATGGTGTTCTCAGATCGGGTAAAAATTCCAAGCAGGCGGCTGATTTTATTCATCTTCTTATATAGTTTATATAAACTATATATATAAAAACTATTATAGTTTATATAGTTAGACACCCCTTCCTCTCTAACTCTTTTCTCACTCCACAGTAAAAGCTGAAGTGTCCTTTGCTGGCGACAAAGCTGTGCAGAGCTTTTTTTCCTAAAGTTATAACTCTCGAAGAACTTCATAAAGTAATATTTAAAAAATAAAAAATGAAAAATAGGGATCCATCTGGTAACCTCATTTAGTACAAATTAAGGACTGCTGCTCTGAAACCCAAGTATTCCACAGTTGTAGTAAAACTAATCCCAGACACTGAAACACGTGTTCCTTTGCTCTCCTCTTGACAAGTCTAGTTTTTTTACTCACACTTCTGGTTTAAAGAGCAAGCCTAAGCCTGCCTCACATAAATGATGCCACCTTATTGTAAACCCACGCTGCCTGTGTATACTCAGGAAACTCAAACACACAAATATATCTTACGTGTGCCACACATATGCTGAGGTCATACATTCTGGTGTTTAACGCTGCTCATCATATCAGTTTTTGTCATTTTCAGAATGCACTGTGCACCTGGCACAGCTCATCTGCCCTTATTAACAGTTTTGTTTTGATAAAACACAAGGTAGGACCTTTTGCCAGTAAGTGGCACACCAGGAGGAGAATAACAGGCTCATCTTCTTTCCCTTCCCATCAAATTTAGCCATCAATTGTTTGGTAATCCCATTGAAGTGTGGTTAAATTATGTGAGCTGAGTCAAAACATTCAATGAGGGCAAGCATGATTTTTTAAGCGAATGACAAAAAGGAAATTCCCTATGTCAAGACTACAGATGTCTTCTTAATGGGTGGGCTGTTTCATCCCCAAATGTGGAATTTGTTAGTAAAAATGCAGATACACGTGCATGTTCTGAATGTTCAAATGCAAAGTCCAACATTTTCCTAAGGACTGCAACCCACTGCTTGTTATAGATATTATAATTGGGTCAACTAATAGAATTAATAGAATTGATAAATAGGATGGGAAAACAGCTTTCTGGCTTTATCTCTTTCAACACTATCCTACTGCGTTTATGGGCTCAGGCCATCATTTTTGTTCATACTGACTAAAATATCAAGTCAGTTTTAAAACACTTGTTGGCACCGTGCTTCAAAATGGGGGAATATCAATAGCACGAAAATGCATGCTGACACCAAACTGTCAATCACAAGTCCTGTCACTGTCACAGCCGCCCTTCCTCTCTCTCATCCACTTAAACCAGGGGTGGATGGAACTTGACTGCATGCTGAGGTGGCAAACCCCAACCCTACTCAAGTAAATTTAAATGTAAGTGTTTGGGAAAAATGTACTTCTAAAAGTACTTTTATTGCACCATGGTCATTCTCTCTGCTGTAACATGAATCAAATGGCTGAACTGCCACCACAGCATGCATTTAAGTGTTGCTAATGACCTACTAATTTTATTTAGGTGTGTTACATGTAAAAGTTTTTGGACACCGCCCCTCGAGGACTGGAGTTTGAAACCCACTACTTAAGCCAGAGTCTTCAAAATGAGTCCAAAACCAGCGGTTAATGTCATGGTGGCTAGGTCCATCTTTTACACCATATATGGTTCTATCACAGACTCGCTTACTAATTGCACAAAGGCAAAATATTTCCATAAAGAAACCTGAGAAAACCTGAGAAATATCTCTCAAAGACAGCGAAAGATTGCAAACGCCATCGATAAGCGTGAACACCGACACCATTATAATTTTGCCCTCTTGTATGGACAACCTCACTTGAAAGACAGCCCCATTACCACTAATGCCACATCACGTTATATCTAGATCTAACACAAACTCACCCTCATTGTGAACACTACCAAGCAGTACTTTACTTCCCTCACTGAGCCCTTTCAACTGCATACGTATGATAACTGATATTAGCTGAAATATTATCTTGTTCTGCACCAAAGATGCACAAGATACACGCATGCTCAGACCTGATATTACGGGAAATTACACACACTGATTCATCAAACACTGTCGCAGATCATGTTTGATTTACTCATGCAATTTTTTTTTAAATGCCAAACATACACATTCCTAAACAGTATGTCAGTTATGCGACCTTAAGAGTTAGTCATGAATGCACACCAAGCCAAAGATTGCAAAATGAACGCATTAATCCAACAGTGCACGTACGTCACTTTGTGCTGATGGTAAGTCAGGAGTGAACATGTACATCTGGTTTCTGTCTATCCAGTATTGTGAAAGTTCCTCTTTATCCCTCGTATTTTTTATGTGTTTGGATTTCGTTCTCATAAAAACGATCACTGAGATGAAACATGAAGACCGCAAAACAAATCTTCAGATTATTAGCTCACAAATATTAGCTCTGTATGAGAGGGAAATCACCTTTACTTCATAAAAAAATAAATAAATACACTCTGAAAGTGTCACTAACACCCCCTAATATTACTTTTTACTGGCTCCCATTAAATGCACTTCATAGGCACAATTTAAAGTCAGACAGTTGAGCATTCAACGCTGATATGTTGTGAAAAACCATCAAGTCAAATTGCCCTTGGGCTGAATGAACACAGGAATCGAGTGCTTATTAGGTATGATGACTCTTCTAACATGTCTGCATTAGCTGAGCTGTTGACTTAAAAAAATACCATTCATGTATCATTTTTGTAGGAAGTAGTGCCTGTGGACAAATTAGTATACACTTCATGCACTTGGCAGCAGGTTCAAAGTAAAATTTTATCAAGTAACTAGACTCATACTAAACATTAAACTTTAAAGACTGTATACAAGAACTCTTTGAAGTTATTAAAATACCCCCACTCCGAAAAAAGGGAAAAAAAACATGCAAAAGCCTCACAATGACGGGAAACTGCCTTATTGACACAGTTCCTCCTTTTTCTCAGAGGAAGAGTGCTGAGAGGGGTTTTGCTAGCTTGGATTCTATATTTAACGACTCGGCTAGCTCACATATGACAGTCGGCTGAAGAAACAACGACTGCTCCTTTGTCCTCCCACGCTGCATATCTTTTAACTTATTTAGGCATTGCAGAATTATTCTTGTGACAAAAATGACTACAGTGCAGTTTAAGTCATGGTGCTGACACTAAGCTAACATACGTCTGAAGAAAACAGTCACTATGTCACTTTTCAAAGTGGAAAACAGCAAAGCTAAGAACATAGTTTTTGTCTTAAAAATACACCTAACCTGCGTGTCAGCTAAAGATGCCATGAATGCCTCTCCACAATACCATCTTAAACTTGCTTTACTTGATTTTTTGAAAGACATACAGATAACATAACACTATTTTTAGTTTCCAAAGCACATCTATCGCCCCAGGACAAGAGAAGGGTCTCATCCAGTATCACTGCAATTGTAACCGGCCTTATTCTTGTGAAGGTAAAATAAATTCATGGAGTAAGTGCAACAGAAGTGTCACTAACATCACCAACACAGCAGAAAAAAAAACAGCAGAAAAGATGAAGCAAACTATAGAAAAGAAAAAGGAAGGCTTGCTTGTTTTGAAACCCACGGCAAGAAGAGTGTCGACGGGGGAAAGAGAGAGTGAATGCTAAAAATAAGTATAGACAGAAGAGCCGTGTACAGATATGATTTATATAAACGTTACCTGTCCTGACATGCTCAAAAGGATTCCTCTTCCATGATGATACAAACACAAACTCTTCACAAAGCAGGAGGAAACTAGTTAACCAAAAGGGGGAGGAGGCAATGCAGCAACAAGAGTGTGTGAATATTCAAGGCTACAAAAACTCAGAGAGTAGTTCCTGGTAATGCATCACAGTGTAGCTGTGCTCTCTGCCTTTAATCCTCACTCTGTCTTTCCCCTCCGTGTCTGTCACAGTTTTTTTACTGCTTATGTGCCCTCAATCGTGGCTTCCTCCCTCCCTGTAAAAGCCAGTTTCCTTTTTAAACATGCTTGTATTGCTCATAATAAATGTACTATTAAATGTACTGGAGGCAAAGCTTTGGTTTCCTTTCATTAAAGCAATACAGCAAAAAGGGAGAAAAAAGCTGTTCAGCCTGTGTGATTTCAGAAGAATTTACACAAACTGAGATATAACATATTACTGCCAAAGTATCATCAGTGAAAGCAGCTGAAAATTCTGCTGCTTAAGGGAAAATGTGTGGCCTTCAGTGTGCTAATTGGAAATTCACACTTTTGCAAACACATCAGTGTAAAAATGACTATGAAAAAACTGCCAAAACAACACTCCCTGCGCAAAACTTTAACTCATAAGGGCAGAAAAGCTTACCACAGAACCTTTGAAAAAAACAAACACTAACCAGAAAGGGCTCAGTAGTAAGTTAAGAGCAACTTTAAAATAGACTACAGTTTCACACAGGGGTTGCAGTTTGCTCAGATGAAGCCTTGTTGACGTATTTCCGTATTCAGAAGGTCACAGAGCTTTACGTCCAGTCAAGTGTGCTGCGACCCTTCAGTTTCAGGAAGTGTCTAATTTTACTTTCAGGAAGTGTTCAAAAGTCCCCAGTAACATTTTGCGTGTCATCATGGTTAAAGTACACAAGAGATGCACTTTTCAAGCTTGGCCTGTAGATGGCGCCACAATCCACTGGTAACATTTGAGAGGGTTTTTGATCGTTTATCAAAACACATAGTTAACAGTGGTAATACAGATAATGGTGGTGAGAAAGAGCATGTGTGTGTATGTTTGTGAGGGAGACAGCTAGCAAGTGCTAGCCTGTGGGATTTATCATATTTTTAGGCTCATCTTTTTTTACCTGTAATAAACTCAGTGGTTAATGCGCATCTTTTTGCAAAATGAGGCATCTGCATTCAAATGGAGCCTTACCTGTGAGTTCTGGGAGACTGAACAGGAAACCGTTGAGGGATTGGTGGAGGGCCTTTGGATGCTATTCCTGCCTTTGGAGGAAGAGGTGGAATATTTCTACTGCAAGGGGAGTGGATGGGAGAAACAGGTGAAGATTTTCTTCCTCCATCGATAGTTAGGTGTTGGGCATTCGGCTGAATGGCTAATGTCTGAGGCCTATTTGCAGTAGAAGGGAGGTCTGGAGGGTGGGATGGTGGTTGGGGGGGTGTAGATATGGAACTCAGGGATACAGATCGGCATTGTAAAGCTGGAGCCCTGACCTCTTGTCTTTCCAGTTTAGGGGAGCCAGAGGTTTGAACAGGGGGTAAGGTGAAGGGCTGTGGAGGGCAGTTTGGTGTGCTTCGGGGGGGAACAGGGGGCAAAGAAGTGTCCAAAGCTGGAGGGGGGCTAGGGTCCAAGTTGTCTGGAGTAGTAGAGCGAAACTTAGTCCTTTCTTTTGGCACAGGTTTCTTCCTCTCTCTATCTATCCCTCCATCCCTCTCTTTCTCCCTGTCATTTCTAGGTACCATCTGTCTTTTCCCAGGAACCGGCTTCTCTCCTTCACCACTGCTCTCCTGCATTCTGGATACTTGTCTTTCTCTGGGGACTGGCGTTTCTCGTTTCCTAGGTGTAGGTCTCAAAGTCTCTCCATCTTGCTTCACATTGTCCTGAAGGAGAGATTTTTCACATGGTGGGACAGGCAATGGTCTATCTCCCCCCAGAAATTCAGCTTGTTCCATTTCCTCTGATCTCTCAAACGGTCCGATGGCGTGAGAGTCACGATTCCCATGTGTTTTGTTCAGACTTGCCAAGATGCGCCTCTGGTGACCTGGCAGGGTGATACCAATGCATTCCAGTTGCTCTGGTGTGAGGCTGCGACACTGTTGTAATGTTGCATATCCGGCACTCTGAAATGCATCGGAATACTGCTCCAGGCGAAGTACGCCCAGCCACTCCCCCACATTGGCACAGGATTCAGACTGAGACATGGCTGATGTGTTTGTATCTGCTGCTCGTGAGAGTCCACGGAGAAAATGCAGACCTTAATGCATCAGATCATGGTTACACAACCTGCAGAAGAGACAGAACAAGGAGACGTGTCAATGCATCCCATCAAGGAACAAGCAAAAATTAAACAAAAACTCTCCAAAGCGATGACATTTTTTTTTTAAATGATTTCCTGAAAACCTTGTTTTAGTTTGTGGTTTGTGTTATTTTAGTTTGTTTGTGTGTGTCATGCAAGTATGAATGCGGCAAATCCTGTCTCGGGAAATATGTCAGCCTGCATTAATATGTGTGCTTCTAAAGATAAATCGTGATCAGTAATGAAGTAGTAGTGCAATCATAACCATAATTCAAGAAGTTGCTATTTTTATTAAGTGTCTAAACAACTGCAGCAAAGTTCTATGCAACATGTGGTGGATGTTTCTTTCCCAGGTAGAAGAGGAAGTTGAGTCGCCACAACAGTAAAATTCAATAGTAGTTCAGTCATTCTGATAAGTGGTGTCACATTAGTCCATTGACATGTGTGTGTATATAAAAAGGTTGAACACAAAGTAGAAGAAACTGCCATTTAAGTCTGGATTTCTCTGCCTAAACATGTTTTCTTTAAGTTTCTAAACTAGTCAGTTTTGTTGCACTATCGCAACAGACTACTAAGGGAGGAAGTGTAAGTGGCACAATGAGTATTGGCACAGAAAGCATGTCTCTAAATTCTCCGTAAGCCTTTCAGTCATGTTCAGCTTCCTGCAAACCACTAAAATTCCTCATAGCACTGTCATCAAGGTATTACCGTAAGTTTTATTTTTTTTATCACCGGTGATGACCCAAGGCCTAAACACTAACCCTAATGTTTTGGAGTAAAGTAAAACTGACTTATTTGGAATAAATTAACTAGCTTTGAGGATGATTTTTATGATAATATAGATATGGCACTTTGTGTCTGTATTCAAAACGTCCAAGAACAGCTTCTACGCAAATCGGTGAAAATGTTAGGCTTCGATTAACAGTAGGTGTCATCTACCAGCACTCACACAGCGCAAAAACGTAACAACCGCAATCAATAGCTCAATAAAGACTATACCGATGCACAACTTCAGTGAGCGTAAAAATATTTCCAATAGTTATTCTTGACTGTTCTATAACGTGGGAAGGTACAAGCTTTTCTAAATCAATAGTCAAAAACCTTCTGCAGTCACTCTGCTTTTTATCTTTCTGCCTCTTACTTGTGACCACAGGGGAAGCTGTCGGTTTCCCATTAAGAGCCGCAAACACAGTCTTTCCTCCACACACCCTTACACACAAAACTATATTTCACTTGATACAATCACAAGAAAAAATAAAATATGCGTGGATGAGTTTAACCTCTTTTCTGTTCAGCTCAATAAAAACAAAAACATGCCTGACTGAAAATATACTATTCAAAAAGAAAAAAAAAAACAGTTTATACTTTATTCTCCAAATCTCACATAACAAGAAAATATGTTTAATAAGACTAAAAACATTTGACTTGCACAAATTATATGATATTTACGGTAAGAACTTTTCCTCGTCACAAGATTGCATGTAAGTATCACACGGCGGATATCAGAAAATAAATCGAGTAGGACAACACCAAACTAGAATTTCTATTACTTACATGACCACAAGGGCTGTTGTGGGTATATTGGTGGGCAGTAAAACTATGGACAGGTTGTGAAACGTCCGGTCGCAAAACTTAACAGGTGTGTATTTGAGTTTAAACTAAAGGGAGGGTTCGCTCATTAACTTGGTCTGATCCATCAATAATTAGTGAAGGCCATCAGAAGATGTAACATCATTTCAAGATGGTTATGAGTTTTCCTTTGATAGAAACTGTTTAGTTTTTTTTTTTTACTGACAAGTTTAAAATTTAAAGATACACACCTAAGCATTATTAACAGACACTTTAGCTCACTGACTAGCAACAGAACATGCAAAAGAGAAAATATTTAAAGAATTATATAAACCTGATTCGGTTTGGTGATTAGACATGAGAGTTGTTAAGGTTGAGTGAAGTCATAGTCACCAGCCCAGTATGATAAAAGACAGTGTACCGGCTGCCAATGTGATGCATTTCATTTCCTGTCCAAAGTTTCCTCTAACCACTCAGAGCACAGCGTACAGACGGTGTGAATCTTGCTCTCTTCTCTCCAATCAAAATGCTTCCCATTTTTGAATTGAGGAACTCAAAAAACAGCCCAATGAAATATGACGATTGGTCTTCAGCCCCTTCACTGAGGCGTTACTCACCAAACTGAGCGAAAAGTGTCTAACAAGTGAGCAGCAAGTGTTAGCATCTTTCACCATCTTAAATCAGCACTTTGTTGCAGAGAAGCCCATGATTGGCTGCATCTGGGCATCTGCGTGGGTGTCTGCGGGGAAAACCATAATAAGCATAACCATGAACACTGCAGTTAAGCTTAACGCTATCATTCACAGTTGTGCCTGTTTATCGAGTTAAACATGTACCCCCTCAATAGTGGCTCCGTCGGACTAATCAAGACATGAAAAAGGTAAAAGCAGATGTAAAGTAGAGAAGTGAAACAATACTGTTGAAATATGTAATCTTGAGTATTGTGCCCATGCATCACATCATGAAACGCTTAGCTTACATCAGCTGATATCAGTTTGTGCATCTCAACATAAAAAGCATTACTTTGTCAGCTGTTCTAAACCTGTCTGCCTCTTGAAGGCAATTTCAATTAGGTTGCTATTCAACCGACACTCACCTGCCACTTCATTGGTTACAACTGTTCAAACACTCATTAATGCAAATAAGCCAATCACATGGCAGCAACTCAGTGCATTTAGGCATGGAGGTAGCTTGCTCCTTAGTACTGACTGAGCATTGTTTTAACACCACAGCCTATCTGAGTATTGTTGCTGGCCATGTCCATCCCTTTATGACCACAGTGTACCCATCTTCCGGTGGCTGCTTACAGCATGGTAACACAACATTTGCATCATCTCAAACCGGTTTCTTAAACATGACGATGAGCTCACTGTACTAAAAATGGCATCCACAGTCACTGGCTCTCACTCCAATAGAGCACTTTTGGGATGTGGTGGAACAGAAGAATCTCAAAATGAATTTGCAGCCAGCAAATCAGCAACAACTGTTTGATCCTATCATGTCAATGTGGACCAAAATCTCACAATTTATGCCATTAAGACTTAAAGCAGTTCTAAGCAAAATACTTATGAACTTTGATAAATGCTTCCTGTGTTTGCAGTTCACTAGTCTAAACATAACCTGAACCTATTGCTGTACTATATTCAGAAAGATGAACCTGACTGTGATCTTTAATTTGACACGAAAACAGAATATTCACAAAACTGCTAATGTGTTATTTTAACTGCTGAAAAGACTGACAAAGAGTGTGCGTGAATGCAGAAAATATCAGGTTCCTCCTTAATTCTGCAAATTCAGGTTGATTATCACCCCCGACTTCCTTTTTCCTATGCTCTGTGCCTCTCCTTTTTATTTATCTCTTTTTTTTCTTCAGTTTCCAGTCAGTAATTTGAATTCAATTCATCTGTCTCTCCGTTCATCTCCCCCTCCCTCCCACTCAGAGAGCTGCCAATAACAGGGTCTCTGTGCTCTCCACAATGGGGCATTTTGTTGCCTAGGCGAGTACACGCACATACTGACAAGCAGGAAGGAAAAGCATGGTCAAGGCCCACTGTTCGAGCCTGTTCACACACTTTAAAATGAGTGCTCACCTAATGATATTGTGTGTAGGTTGGCATCTGTGTGTGAGGGACGCCTCAATTTCACCCTTAATCCAACACACAGAGATACCCAGGGTGCTCCACTCATCACAGTGCTGGCTGGCATCAAATTTAACCTCATCTACTGTCTGAATCTGCAGTTTTTAAGTATATAATAGTGATTTATGAGACAAAGCAATGTCTACTAAACTTTATCGCTTATTAAAAGAATTTAAAGGCCTCTCAGCAACAATGTTTGTGACATATAAAACACATTACCACCCCTCCGCTGTACTTGTAAACACACCGCATAAATAGTGTGGCAGGGCTGTGTACAGTATGCCACACAGTTTAAAAAAGAAAATGCAAAGACTACCATTGTCTGGCCAGCTGTCACACTATGAGTCATGTGGTTTTTAAAAAGCCACAACAACTGCTGTGTTGTTTTTTACTCTTAACACTTCACTGGTCCTAAACTAAGAAACAAGCTTTTTATATTGCACGTCTTGTGCTAGTTTTTAAAAAGCGAGGAGAGTCTTTGTTCTAATTCGAAGACTAAATATTTCACTTACATGCTCATACTGCCGAATGTGTAACAACACAGTCTAGATATAGCATAAACCTTGCTGTATCCACCACTACATTCACCAGCATGGACTAGAATCGCATTCACTGAGCCTGGCATATAATCTGCAAGTCATTTAAATAAGAGAAAATAAAGTTCGACTACACACCTAGTCTAAAAGACAGAAATCCCCGAAATACTACACGTGATCCTAGGAGCTTAATTAATCCTCATTACTCAGATCGTGTTTTAAATGTTGCTGACGTCTGTCGGGGCTGCAGCCACGGACAGTGACTGGGGGTGTCGTAATATCTCTGAACCGTTAACCGTTAGTGCATCACTAAAATAAGAATAAGATGTTTAACCCACTAGTATTTCGTGAGCTGACTAGCATGGGGCAGCAACTGTTTGACGTTTAGTTGACTAGTCGTCCACATTTCTAGCCTGGGCCATTCCGTTTTTATGTGAGCGTTTTTGAAGGTGCATACTAAAACACCCAAAGCACATTCATGTGTCCCTCATTTCATTGCAAATGTATTCAAAATAAATATAGTCTAAACTTGTCTTCTCAATGCCTGCTTCATCACAGCTCAGCTGTTGGAACGATGACTTTACAGATTGCTTCAACATTTTACATGCGTGATCTTTGCTGGCGTGATCATCAAACCAAGAGCAACTAATAAATCACAAAGCAAGCCAATCAAGCTTCGATTAGCCATTAGTACCGGCCAGGCTTGCTGAATGTATTTAACTTTATTCATAAACAATAGGGCCGATTACTTACAATCGTCTTCTCCTTCATTTTGATGTAGAACAACAGAAGGAGCTCTCTTGGAGTATTTTCATAATCAATTTTGATCAGCGAGTGGCAGTGCTAAAGCATTTCAAAGAGCAACACTTGACCGGCTGATAACCGCACTTGCAAAGTTGTACAGTTCCACAGTGCAACACGTGACCTCACCCCGTTAGAAAAGAACGAGAAGTGAGTTTTACACTGAAATGTGTATGTGTTAAATCTGCATTTAAGTGATGGTGAATACAAACACCTGCTTACAATTGCAATTCAAATGAACTGCCACACATATTTTTGCCATTTGCTACTGCGAGTGTAATCTATAGGCTTGGGTAAACCACAGAAACTTTTTCACAGCTTTACTCCAGCCCTACTGCCTACACAGAAGACATTACTTGAGAAGTATAATCCAGCATGCCTTTGCAGGGCTCGCAAAATCGATAGCCCGACGTCCCGGGGCTAGCGATTTTTCCGGTCGGGCTACCAAAATCCATCTCAGCCCTGCCCGTCAGGTTATCATAGGAAGAAAAAATATGTCAATGCTTTTGCATTCTTTCGCAAACATAGCTGGGCAATTATGTCATTGGCATCGATGAGCCACTGTCAGTATGTGACATACTGAAATCGCGTTTGAATTTGCGCTTGTTTTTTGCTTCACTTTGCGATCATGCAAACTGTGAATAGAGAGCGGCAGCTACTGATTGGTGAGTGACAGATTAATTGCGCACCAATTCCTCTGACATCGTCTTATCACTCATTAGCTTACTATTCAAACGTGACAAGTGAAATCTCCCACAGCAAGCTTAAACATGTGATAGAGGTTGATTGCGCAGAGAATCACTGATCATTATGCAAGTGCGTGTGTAAAAGCAGATGGATTTATGCAGGTATTTTAGTTCTGCTCAGCCAAATAAGACGGGTCAGGGTGAAGAAGGGACAGCCAAAGAAAAGCCTATCACAAAACGGAAAAGATATGACAAATCAGACTATGAGGCAAAAACAAAAGTGCAGCTTTTTTGGTTTCATGGACAAAAGAATTTCTGTGGCTGGAATATGACAAGCTAAATAACATGATGTTCTGCTGGGTGTGTCTTGAGTTTCCTTCGATTTCTGGGTCGACAAGCACCTTTGTTACTGGGACCAGTAATTTTAAGAAAGGCCCCATTAGAACCCATGAGAAATGCAAGAAATGCATTATTGCTCAGTCTGCAGTATCTTTCCCAGAACAAACGCCAATTGCAAAAAACATACCAAAAATAAACCAAGCACAACAAGAAGTCCAGAAGAAACGCAGAAGAAAAAGCTGTTTAGAACAGCGTGCTATGTTGCAAAGAGTGAACTACCTTTGGCAAAATTTAGCAGTCTTTGCAAACAAAGCAAATGGCCTAGATCTTGGTTCCTCTTACCCTTGACTTCAGTGGAAATTTCAGATTCAGGATCTGACACAGACTGATTCATGTTCTACACAGTTCTTACAAGTTCATAGAAATTTCTGTTCAATTAGAACCAAATATTTGAGTTGATGATTGTAATTTTTATACAGTTGTAATTTGTGTTTTAACTATTTTTTTTAAGTCAATCAAAAAATTGTCCTCTTTTTTTCAGGCTACTTAAATTTATTTTGGGCTACCAAAAACTGAAAGTGTCTGCCCAAAGGGCTACCAGGGATTTTGAAATTTTGCGAGCCCTGCCTTGAGTCCTACTTGCAAGTTTCGGAGCAGCGCCTTGAGATTTGACTGAAACAAAACATTGTGATGACGTTACACCTCTACTGGCCTTCTTGCAATGGCTTTCAGTCAATTTCAGGATCCAGTTTAAAATTGTATTGCTTGTTTTTAAACATCTCAGTGGTTTGGCACCCACTTACTTTACAGAACTTTTGAAACCCTACAATTCTACCAGCCACTGGCGTCTATGAACCAGCTCCTCTTGGACAAGATCCAGGCTTAAAAGCAGAGGCGATAGGAACCATCCCTGAAAAGGCTCTAATTTTTGGAACAACTTACCTCTTTGCATAAGAGCTGCCCACTCTCTTGCTTTCAGGTCTAGCTGAGCAGAGTATCCTAGCTTTTATTATACAAACACAGTCTTACTTGCTTCTTTTGAGTTTTAGTGTACATTTATTGCTGATTCAGTGTTGTTACATTTAGGTGTATATTTTGTATAACTTGTACGGCACTTTGAGGCTGTTTAAAATGTGCTATAGAAATAAACTTGGACTTGACACAGACTTCTTGAACAAACTAAATATTTTAAATAGTGATACTAAAAGATATCAGTATATTTCACAGATATTCAAAATGACTGTTGGTCAAAATCTGGACCATGAACTAAGCAAACAATGATGTAATCAGCAATACCATCGCATCAACACACGGACCCCTGCAATATGGTCATGTTGTAAATTTTTAACTATTTAAGTGGACATATGCAATCACAACAGATTATATCCCCATAATTTGGAAAAAAAAAAACTCTATGCAAACATATACGTAAATGTATATCTGACATACAGGCAATGGTTGTGTTATGAATAATGTTAAGCAGTTTTTTAAGGTGCAAAAGATGCCAGATCATGATGACCTGATATGTGGCATACTATGAAGTAATGTTATTTCTACCTACTGGTGGTTATTTACAAATAAGGGATGTATTACAATCTAGATGATCACTCTTTAACCACTACACTTTGGTTTGGTGTTACACAAGTCACAGTTTCTTTTATGCCATTTCTCTCAGAGGTCAAAAGGAAATGTTTTCTAATATTGCTGTAGACTATTGACAGAGTTGGCATTTGAAGAATTCCTGAACTTACCAAAAAATAAATTTAAAAAAAAATCCAGAATTTACCAAAAGTCCCTCTCCTGTGTAACTGTTCGTGTTATCCTGAAGGGGTGGGTAGAGTAGCATAGGAGGAACAGAGAGAAGAGTCGACGGGGGTCAAGCTGACACTTCCTTAGCCTGCCAACAACAAAAGCCTTCCAACAAGTGGGAATTCTTCTAAACCCAAAGATACAGGCCAACCCCAAACATCTGGTAGCGGAACAGCTGGTCCTGGCAGGAGCATTAGCAACTCTGCTGAATTACAGCCAAACAGCCCAACCAACGCATACCTTAACAGCATTTAACCGTCACTTTATTTCAAAGGCACTTATGGGGATTACATGGTAGTGAGGAGCTATCCCTCCAAATGGATAACATCAGTTGATACAACTAGTAGGAATGCACCAATCCAATTTTTCCTACTTTTGTTACGTTAGCAGTGCCTTGTCTTAGGGTACCTGCAGATGTTGAGCACGGATCTGATACCAGCATTTAATGAATGAGCTACATTCGTCAGCGAAGCATACAGGTCAACATCAAATATTTTCTGTTTATCATATTTTTTTGCTCTAGTCTCATTTCATCTTAAAATCACTACTAAAGTTGTCCCAGTTTCTTCTTTTTCTGCTTTCGTTCTTACTGTTAATACAACTCCACACACACATACACATCTGTATGTGTGTGTGGACTGGACAGAAACCAGTCCACACACACGTGGACTGAAACTAACAAGAAAGAGGTGAAGTGAAATTCTATCAATGGAGTTGATCAACAGACGCTATGCTACAGTGAGTGCAATGAAAACTCCCAATAAGTGATACAACTGTTAGAATCTACGAGACAGAGCCACAGAGCGAAAGGAGCTGTCAAAAAAGAAAACAAAAAGTCACCTAAACGCTTCAGTTGAGCCAGCTGACCACAGTAAAGCCACAAACTACAGTAGGGCAAAGATTAAAATAAAGCTGCTGGTGCTGTTACTCTAAAATACCTCCAAACCAAAGGTCTGTTACGGTTAGTTTTCTCAATGCAAGATCAGATTACCTATTAATAGCTACTGATGACTTTTGATGGTTCAATAGATCAGCTGTTGTCATCATCACACCAGTCAAGATCAGATCAATTTAAAATCCAAATATCATATTCCTTTGTCTACAATCAGTACAACTTCAAAACCTCTATTCCTTTCTACTCATACTGTGTATGGAAAAAGGTCATAACGCAAAGTATCATTACTGTTATCAACAGTATCCATGTACATCAGTACAGAAATGTCCATGATGTGTTTGAGAAATTTAGAACGTGTCCAATTTGGTGTACTAAAACCAAAAACTAATAAAAAACATATTATACAAGAGTAACTACAACATCATCCATTAGATGCCTGTCGATGTCCTTTGGGGCTCATAGTTTCCTTCTCTCTTCCTCTTCCCTTGTTTCCTAGATTAAGACTGAAAAGCAAGTCTGTGGAGAACAGGCCAAGATTACTTTTTTTTTAAGTCCCTACGATCTACAGTGAGATCTAACTCAAAAATACAATACAATACAATACATGCAGTTAACATGGAGCAAATCTGCATTCACCTTAATGGACTTAATGACTAAGTCCACAATTAATTTCTCACTGTAACACTGTCTGATCTTTCAGATCAGGTGGAAAAGAATGAAGCTGCTTGCTCTACTGCTGCTGCTCAATATACCAGCTTTTAACAATTTGCACTGCCTTAACTCTTCGTTTAATCTCCAGAGTTTTAGACGGATATCGTCCTTATAGGAGCTGCTGAAAAACACAGCATATACAAGAGACATGAGTCAGATACCCATCACCAGACACACTGCTGCTTTCAGCCCACTTTCAATTAGGACTGAATAGTGACTCAGTGCAGCCAGCACAGCAATGCATCTTAACAATGTCCTCTAGTGAATAACCTTATGTGTGCACGCACACATGCACACACTCTTACCCCTTACTCCCAGGGCTGCAACATTTCAGAAGGTTGCCCACGGCAACCCAACCTAACCAAACTATTATATTTAGCCTAAGAATTGCACCAAAGTCATAAACCTCTGATAAATAACTATATTTTAATGAAGTACTGTAAACCATATAGACAACTGGGGAAGGATATCTGAAGTAAAACACAATCAAAATTAAATCATCAGTGTGTGTCAGACACAGGCCGCCACTATGTAAAAATCACACGCACTGTTTGACAACAGGAAAAGACGAAAACTGCGCAATGTGTAGACTCGACCCAGGCACGTTTAGCCAAATGATTAAGGCCTGTCCAAAATGGTAAATAGTAAATGGACTGGTTCTTATATAACGATTTTCTGCTCGAGCACTCGAGCATTTCATACAACATGGCTCATTCACCCAATTACACCTATTCACACAAGCATGTTTTTCTATAAAGAATCGGAACATATTATTAATGCATTTAGTCCTAGAGGTAATTTTTCAGATAATTTCCTCTGGGACTAAATAAATCAGAGAGCAACCTGATAATAGAGGACCTGCTCTACCTCATGAGGTGCAACCACCCACCCACCCCCAAAAAAGCCTTCGAAATGTGAAAGATTTCTGGAAACATCTCTTAGATTCAATCTCAGATACAATCTTATGACTCTAGTTGTGGCCTTCACTTTCACAATGGCTTGTAAAACTGAGATGTAAAAAAACTAAACTAAACCCTCGGTGCTCATCACAGCAGCGGGATCCACATATTTGTATTGGCGAAGTTGAAGCTCCCCTCTCAGGGATTTGCACCTCCTCCCAGTCAAGGACTGGGGATCTTTTGCTCGTCAGGTAGTCACTACACTACACTCTGGCAGTTCACTGTTAAGTTTATAAAGATCTCAGATGATCAGGTGAAAAGTAAGAAGTGAAACAAAGTTAAGCTGATAGGTGTTTTTTTTTTTTAGTTAATATGAACAAGAGTCTCCTGATGCTATTAGGCTAACCTTCATTTAAATCAAATCGAACCTGAAGCCGTAATTTTTAAGCAGCCTTCCGATAAAAAAAACAAAACAAAACACAACAACAAGTCAGTAAATGTGAATTCTTGTGCATACTGCATTTATTCAAGCAGCTCCTTTGACTAAAGCAGACTCCCAGCGCTGTTTGGACTGAATGCCAAAATTTGGCTGAAATTAGAGGGATTCTTTTAAGGCTGCAGATTTCTAACTTCAGTCCGGTGTAGACAGCTGTTTGTTGTACACTTTCAAACTTCATTAAAACCTTAAAATATAAAGCGCTCAGTTGTCTGCTAAGGTCAGTGTCCTCTCACCTCGTTTCAGGGTTATTCAGAAGCAAACAATCATGTGTGCGAGTGAGACAGAGAGGAGAAAAAAAAGACACAAAAGTTGATGACACAAGTGGGATAAAGAAAGACGATGACAGATATTAACCGACACTGCATCTCAAACATGACATCAGTGCCAATAACGGTTTCCTCTAAAGAAATCTTGCTAAGTTAAAACTTCTGACTATGATTTGCAAGCCTTGGCTTATTCCAGACTGCCCGTTGTATGATAGAAGGCAACTTTTATAGTGACAGACAGATGTGTATTTGCATCTTGATATGCATCTTTTAATATTACAGTATGTGATTCTCAGCATGCACAGGAAAGCCAAAGGCAGACAGCCACATACTTAGTCATTTCCCATTTCCATTTCACTGCAGGACCAATAAGGTCAGTAGGGCCATGATACTGTCTGATAGCGATTTTTGCCAGTCTGCAAAAAATGACATTTAATGGGTGGATTTTTTGGCTTGCCCTTCAGAGCGATAAATCGCTATCCGCTTTCCATGGTAAGACGAAGTGCCTTGCTCAATCTTTGATATGGCAGCGATAAAAATGACTGACTTTTATTTACTTTACAGTTTTGCAACTAGGAGGCTTCTGCAGCATAATCATATCTAGTGAACCACAACGAAGAGGAACATCGTTTTTCATGGTTGAAGAACTTCTTCCTCAGCAAGAAAAAAGCAAAACAAAAAGAAGAAAGAAAAAAAAACTACTTAAAAATTTGTATTCACCAACTTTAAGGGTCTACTGATCAAATCAGTCATGCAAAAATGCAATCTATTTTAAAGCCCTGAACCCACAGGCAAATGTTATTAACCTTTCAATGTAAATCACACGGAGCACATTTGTATCAAAAGGGAAATTATTTCAAAGGAACAGGAAAAGCATACGTCTGTAGTTCTTAATAACTTATCTGCCAACACGTTTACAGTTTCACTATTGATCAAACCTTATGAACTTCATAAGGTGACTCTTGTCCGTTTGTGGGAGAAAAAAAAAAAGCAGAAATAAGCTGTTTAAGAAATCTTCCGCAACTACCTCGCTGCTTTTTTGTTTTTTGGCGGGGGGGGGGCTGCTGTACTAAAGCCTGCATGATCACCTGTCACAAAAATCCACCTGCTCCATTACATACACAGCTCTGAGAATTTCTATAGATGCTTCCTTCTTCTCAAGCTAGGAACCAGTTACTCCATCTATAAACAACTGATTTCATCTTAAAACCATCCATGTAATGGAGCCCAGATTAGAAATAATGAATTCCGCTGGGGATAAACAGTCCCGTCGTAGGAAAGTTCGCTTTTACCAGAGAAAAAAATAGAGCAGTCTGGGAATACCGCTAAAGAGTTCACATTAATCCAATGAAACTGTTCTTGATCAATTAGCCTACTTCTAAAAGCAGAAGTGGACACAGTCGCTGAAGCACATTGGAAAAAAGAATAGGTTCATGCGTCGCTGAGTAATAAATTCGGAGCTAACAGTCTGCGCCTAAAAATAACCTCAGCAACATTTTTTTTAGTGCGGACCCCCTCACAGTGAGTGCGTTTAAAAGCGCTGAGTTCACGTTTCTCCTCTAAGCAGTGGCTCGAGGAAAGTTTCTCTTGTGCTGGAGGAAAAAATAGTTTTTAAATTCCTGTTATCCACTTACCCTTTCCAGTCTTCAGTGTCCGTGTCACTGAGACACGCCAGGAGTGGATTTGCCTTCGAGGTGGGATTAGAAGACACAACTGCGACGCCGAATAGCGAATAACACTTTATTTTTTTTCTCACTGTTGAAGCGCAGCAGCGGCTACGCGCATGCATCCGCGCTTACGTGCACGTGAAGGAAGTGTTTTTCCTTTCAAAATAAACAGACCCGCGGCGAGTTTAGCCTACTGTTTGTTTTACTTTGAAGGCTACACTTTTGTCCTTTCTGCCTTAACACGGATAATTTTACTGTCGAAGAATTTCCGTAAGACCGTCATGTGACCGTCGAGAAAGACTGGACAACCCAGTTAGTTTTCATCCACGTTCCCCACACAACGCTTACTTTTTACATACAATACCAAAAAAGAAAAAAAAAAAGACTGAGCAGTGCTATTTTTTAACTTCTGCTATTGCACATACTCAGAGTCGGCGTGTTTTGGAGAACTAAAACCATCCCCATAACCCTCAATGGGACTGCTAATAAAATTTTACACTGTATTTTTATTATACTTTTTTTTTCTTGGGGGGAGGAACATCAATAAACAAACAAAATAAATACCAAATAAACAAATGACAAGTAATATAACCAGTAATATTTAAGTAATATTTATTTGTTGTTGTTTTTTTTTGTTTTGTTTGGGGGTTTTTTGCCTGTCCCGTTTGGCTCTTTTGCCATCAGAATTATTGTCTAAAGGCGAAGAAAGATGCCCAACGGATTTACTTTACCAAATGGACCATCCCAGCCTTGCCGTAATGGTCTATTTGATTCACCTTTTATTGTTTATTTTATTTTAACCTGCTAAATACGGGACAGACTTGACGGGGGGAAAGAAAGGGGAGAAAGAAAGAGGGAAAGAAAAACAGCGAGGAAGAGGGACAGGGATAAAGGGCAAAAAACAAAAACCAACAAAATAAGCAGACAAAAAATACATATATCAATCACCTGGATCACCTGTTGAGAAAGAAAAAAGAGAAAACAAGCAGAAGGAAAAAAAAGAGCAACATAATAAACAACATCACGATGATCTATGGGAATATAACAGTAAATACTAAATATTAAACATTATTGTGCAGCACGTAAGATCGACAGCGCACAGTGTGCTTTGAGGTAGGAGCCAAAAAGGGTGTAGTTTGTGTGTGTGAGCACCCGTGTGTACACCTGTGAGCATGAGCGCGCTTGTATTTAAAAGGTTCCTTCATGTATTGATCTGCTAGAGGGTGTGGGGAGCCATAGCCCCGTCATCCAGGGCATGAAGCAGGTATGGAGGAGATCAAAACTCCAGACATCCAGAGGCCCTCAGAACACAAGAGACCAAGGAAGACCAACAGAGGGGCAGCCGCGCCACTATCCCAGAAAGAGCTGAGGAGAGTCCCAGATGAGGGGTCACTCAGCAGCCGCGGAGCAGAATCCAGGGGGGGTTGTAGTGACGTGCCCGTGAGCTCCGCCGGCAGCCAGCTGTGCCTGAGTGACCGAGCCCCAGGCCGAGAGGCTGAGGGCACCCCACCCCCGAAGTGGCCCGAGCGAGCCCCAGGCTCCAGGCCCCGACAAGCAGCCACCAAGGAGTGAGCCGGTGTGTACCTGGACGCCCACCCCCGGACACAAAGAACCACCAACGCACCGATGTCTGAGGGCGTCTGCCACCGGCAGGGGAAGTGGTGGGGGGAGATAGGCCTCCAAACCTTGGAGGGCCTGAGATGTCCCCAGAGAGGTGGCGTCTGATACCCGACCTGACATATAGACACAGACAAACAGGCACACACAGATACAAACATCCATTCCCACCCTCATGCTCTCATATGCAATTACTCAACACTCACCCAACGTGGAGATAGACATAAAGAGACACTGTACACACAATCACACTCCCCAAGCGTACTCTATACCCCAGGTCTAGGTACCCTTGCCCCTGGAGGGGGAAACTGCACCCAAACCCAGGTAGTGTTACCCTTTTCCCTGGGGTGGAGAGAAGCAGACTGCCCCAGTAATATTTATTTGTACAGGTTTCTGTCCAGTGTACGGCTCCACTAGGTTGTGTTTCTAGGCTTAATATTATAAATAGGTTACTGCGTTCATAAACAGAAATATATTTGAACAGATTTGTGGAGGTGGCGGTGATTAAATCAGACGGGAAGATTTGATTTTAATTTTTTTTAAACTACAGTTGTAGAACTCAGACAAACCAGCAGGGGGCAACCAATCAACACACGATATTGAACTTAAACATTTATTTTCTTATAAATAGAAAAGAGGAAAGCATGTTTAAAGCAGGAAGAGAATCTAAATCAGGCTTAAATTATTAAAGATGATTCCAGTGGTTCCATTTTTAGCAAGATTCACAAGATGGGTGGTGGGGTGGTGGTGGGGGGGTGGTGGTGGTGGTGGGGGGGGGGGGGGGGGGGGGGGGCATTACATTCTCATCATAAATCAAGATGCCCCAGTTGGTTCCATGAGCAAAACACATCACGCTGGGAGGTTACGTGAACAAAAAAAGGTCACATGTTATGCTCTGTCAAACCTTTAATACTACTGTTATCTAGGTGTGTGTGCATCTCTCTGTGCCTGTGTGTCACTTGTTGTTTCAGTGTGCTGGGAGAGTCATAGGAGAGGCCCCATCACTCAGGGGGTGGATGAGCAAAAAGGGTAATACATCTTAGTCTTCAGGAGCCAGACTGAGCCAACAAGTCACTGACGTGGGAGCCTGTTACTCATTTCAATTAGGATCTACGGTAAGGATACAGCGGGGGGGACTTAACTGGAAAGGTTAGCCAGAGGATAGGACATGGAAAGAAACAGGGACCGAAAGGGGAGAAAAAGATAGTAAGTGTCGTTAAGAGAAGAAAAAAGCAAAAACAAGTGATAAATGAGCGAGCTGGGAGCAGACCAGGATAGGATGGGAACAAATGAAGGAGAACAAATGGGTGAGATTAAGAAGAAGGAGAAAATGAGAAGAGTGGAGGTAAGAGCAGCAAAGGAAGAAGAGAAGAGGGGAGGGAGGATGGGGAAAAGAGTGACACACAGAGGAGGCTCAATGAAAAAAAAGAAGTCTGGATGAGGAGAAGATCAAAGGATAGATGACAGGGAGAAAAGAGGGGGGTAAGGGAAGAGGAGAAACAAGGCAGAGAAGAGCAGAAATTGAGGAGGAGAGTAAGGGGAGAATAGAAGAGACAGCGAGCGATGGCAAGGAGTTGAAGAGGGGGTGGGGTGGTGATGAGTCATCACCAGGCTATCAGCCCCGGTGGGCCGGGTTGCTGTGGGGGTGGCAGTGTGACACATATGCAGAAAACGCACACACAGGGGGAGGTTGCCGGCCGTCATGCTGCTTAAACGTCTCCTCCTGCTGCAGAGGCGGGTGGAAGACAATACAGGGATGCCACTGAGACATGCAGTTGTGCACATGCAGCCCTTTCCTCTGACACACACATGCATATAATGGCGATGGCTGGGCCAGAGGCCTCATTAAGACTCCGAGGATGGATGGATGGTTATAAGGGCAAACAGTCAATACAGCTGTATGAAAAACAACACAAAACAAAACAAAAAAGAGGAAAGAAAGGAGGCGCACAAGCGCTGTTTACACATTGTGTGTCTCTGTCTATCTCTCACATACACCTTCCTCCATCATTCATACTTTATTAGGCAACGCATATGCAGAGGCGGATGTTGTATTAAAAAAAAGGAACAAATAAAGAGGAAGATGCACAAGAAACACGGCCACGGTGTTACATAAAAAGTTCACCGCTTCGCTCCTCTCACTGCGGCACTATGGTTTGCTCAGCTGCTGTGCTAAGAGTAATATCAAGCTCCTTCTTCTGTCATTTAATTAGCTCATCACAAGGATCCACGGTGCATTTTCAGTGTTCTTGCACATGCTTATACTCCAATCATACGACTGAAGATTGGGGGCGGACACCCTTCAATAAATAAAATCACTTCCTCTGTAACACGCGAGCTCCTGTCACTCTGCGTCTCTTTTTTAGTGCTGAGTCGATTTCAGAGTTGCCATGCCAACAGATTGAGGGGATTCCTAATCCCGATCTAGGCCAGTGAGCGCGCACATACGCTTCACATATGCAAACGTTGGACGCGGCGCGTGCAGGCTGCGTGACGTGGTGTTTCTCCCGTTCTAATCACGGCACATCGGTTTTGTGTGCACGTCTCACGGCAGATTGTGTGAATGGGAGCAGAGCAACCAGTTGATTGGGTTGGTGATTCTTTAAACCCCTTTCAGCATCACTCCAACCATGCAAACCTGCAGGCGACATCAGCCGCCAACCCGAAGCGAGTTCAGCACCACGAGTAAAACAGACACACAAACACAGAGAAAAAAAATACTCGGATCACCAGTGAAATTTGAAAACCTCTGTAGGAATCTGTATTTAATCTTGAATTTCTACATACATTCATCCATCTCTGGAACAGAGGATCAGACAGTACGTGTGAGTGTTGAATGCGCGCGTGAGTGTGTGCGTGTATGTAAGATAGACGTGGATGCAGGTTGGGGTGGGTTTTCCAGCTGCCTTCTGCACACCTGCATATTTATCATGTGCTTACAAAATGTGATGGAGGCACATAACATTGGACCGAAAGACGATGATAGGGGGGAGAGGGTGCACACATGTGAAGGCATTAGTGTAGCATAAATGTGTAATCTTGCGCTGAAGTGTGTGACTGGTGGCTAAAAGAGGGCAGTTTAATTCTAATAATTCAGTCATATTTTGAATGACAGCAGAAGGTGCACTGTCAGGTTAGTCTGTAAACATTCTGACATGAAATCTTACTGAAAACATATTCAGCTGCAATGACCTGCATAGGTCCCAATTAGAAAACCGACTAGGCTAAAAGTTCTCGAAATTTAGTTTGAGTGAAGCTGTTGTATGTTGTGAGTTTGTGTTCTCACATTGCGCATGTTAACATGTGACTGTCCATCTGCATGAATGCTTACCTATATGTGCCTACTGATATGCCTGCATATGCACTATGCATGTACAATATTGATACAAGTACGTGTATGTAAGCGTGTATGTTTACACATACTTACAAATAGAACCACATACACATACATGTCATGATGCATGTTACAGGCATTTCTGCATCCCTGCTTGAACGTATGAGTGTGTGTGCTGCTTGTGAATGTGTGTGTGTCAGTCGCTGTCTTCTCTTTCATGGGCCTCAGCCAGGGAGCTCTCATCAATATTCTCCAGGCTCTCTGCCCGCTGGATGCTGAGCTCAGAGAGCGGGATGCTGGGCAATGTAGTCTGTTCTGGGTAAAGCCACGGCTTGAAGGCAGGGTTATGTCTCTGCTTCCACTCTGGATACTTCACACAGGCTTTGCAGATCTTCTTCATGGCCTGGAAAGAACAAACAACAACAAACAACAAAAGAAACAACAACAACATGTGATTTATGAGAAATGATGGCAGTGACAGAAAGAAATTATTTCCAGCAGAAAGCTTGGCCGACACGTATGCTTGATCAATATTCTATAAGGAAGAACAGGCTGAACTCAACAGAGATGAAAAATCCAGAGGACAGAAATAGCACCCATACAAAAATAGAGATGAAGATGGATGAGTGACAGGATAAAGGGAGACAGAAGGGAAGCTGTGAGAGATGGAGGAATCTATAGAGATAAAACATGGGCAAGGATAAAAAGAGGGAGGCGATCTTGTTCAGAGCCACAAGAACAGAGAATTTCTTTTTTCCAAATATCAGAACCAAACAAGGGAGCCTCACACATGTCTGATAGTACTTAATGCCAGAAACAACATGCCTGTATGCTTTTTTTAAGGGTAAAGAGCAACGCGTCTCATACAAAAACAATGGTCCGGCAAGTTACAGCAGCACTCAGTGCATGGCAAGACAATCATCTAGAATATATCTGGATATCTTTGTAGCTGCAGAGACCAAAAAAATTAAAAGCTAAAAAGGCAAAAAGAAGCAATTGTGTATTTATTCAATGCACATCACTCAGCAATTTTTCTTTTAACTATTAGATAATCCTATGATTCGCATATATCTTCTTCACTGCAACCACTCTCGCTTAAGAGCAGCCGCATGTTTTAATAAAAATATGTCTACCAAAAAGGAAAGCAATACTATATACTGTAAGGCCTGCAGTATTTTGACAATGAATTGATTTTGCCTCTGTGCACCATCTCGGTGGATTTCAAATCAAAAATGATGAATCGGATCTGCACTTCAGCAGTATCTGAAAAAAGTGCCGACTTTCAGACTTTCAGCTTTAATTCAAGGTTAGCAAAAGTATTGCATTAACTGTTTCCTTTACTGCCACCACATTCAGCTGCTGCTTGTTGCCACTGAAGAATATCCCACTTCTGTTCTGTACACTTCACAATCCATGCTACTGCTTCTGTCAGCAGTCAAGCACGCCCATGCCATAGCACTACCTCCAACATGTTTAACAGTTAATGTAATATCATTGCCTGTTTCTCTCCTCTGTACTTTTCTATTCTGTCTGAATAATTTTTTTTCCAGAGCTGTTCAGGCTCATTTTGATGTTTTCAGTCTAATCTGACCTTCTTGTTCTTGAGTGTTATCCTTGACTTGGTTAGACGTTATGAAGCTGTTTTTATTAACCATGGAAATAATTCTGTCCTCATGCACTTTAGTTGCCTTCTGTTATAGTTTTTCAGGTCTTTTGGTGTTGCTAAGCTGCTCAGTGCATTCCTTCTTTTTAAGAATGAACCAGATTGTTGATTCAGTCACTCTCTGATTGGTTTATTTTCTTTGTTCAGCCTAATGATGATCCCTCTCTCACTGGCACTGTTATCTCTTTGGACTTTATTTTGAGAGCCTCAGTGTATAGCAACCAGCCAACACTTGGAAATAAATAGAGGTCTTCATTTGCTTAATTTGTCATGGAATAATGAGAGAACAGCCCTCAACTGATCGAAAATCTGCTCTTCAGTCAATTGTCTGATTATTTTTGAGCCTATGAAAATTGAATCCTATATATGAAATCAATTTTTAAAAAACTGCACTTCAATCATGTCTTGATTGTTGGATTTAAAAGCCCCCATGTTGGTGTATCAAAGGAAAATTGCAAAAAAAAAAAAAAGTGTCACTGTCCAAATCCCATATTGATATTCGGACCCTCTCTTAATATGAATAATTAGATACATATTTTTTAAAAGCTTTGATAAAATGCAGACTATTGATTAAAGTCACAATGTGAAATGCTTTTTTTGAGATATGAATGGAAAGCAAATCTCTAAAAACTCTAAAATGCCTAATGTTTTTATTCACAGTCTTCACTAGATGCCTTCTTTCCCTGATATCATCTCTAAGGAATCCTCCATCACAGCATGCTCTCTAGAGAATCATTGCCCTATTTTAATAAACATATAGAGCAGACGCCCTCAGACAAGCAGTAAACTATAAGGTCTGCGTATTTTCTCATGGTGACCAGCACTGTGCTGAGTGGAAGTGCGGATTATCACACAGTCAAACACACTCACAGGATCTTTGTTAATCTGCACATATTACTTACGCATGGAGCAAGGAAGTGGGAAGACTTGTTGACAACCCACTTGGGTAGCGAACCTGTAAAGAGAGTTGGGGTGAGCAAAGTATCATGGGTAAAAGTTGGAGTGTGACAGAGAGTCTGTTTTATTTCACATTACCAGGATCAAAGCAAGGCTTAGTAACTTAGTAACTACTCACTGCGCCCGTATGGCTCTCTCTCATACATGCACACAAACACACACACATACACACACACACAGGCATTAGCAATGGATAATTAAAAAGAGTTACACAATCGGCACTTGCTTGTATGTGATCAGCAGTTTGAAAGTGAAGTAAATAGAGAATAAGAGGAGAACATTAAATGCTAGACAAAAAAGTAGAGTGAAGAGTAGTGAGTGAGAGAGCACGCGAGAGAGGTGAGATAGACTGTCCTTCATATGGTTGCTATGGTGACACATTTTGACATAAAGGCAGGGCAATGAATAATTCATAGAACAGAGTTAAATACCTAGGTGAGTGTTTTGCTCTTCCTGTGTGTGCTCTGTTTGATTTTGTCCTTGTGTGCTGAATACTTTTCTGTGTGTGTGTGTGTGTGTGTGTGTGTGTGTGTGTGTGTGTGTGTGTGTGTGTGTGTGTGTGTGTGTGTGACTGTGAGTGATAGTTACCTCGTGGATCCACCTGGGCCATGTAAGTGAGGGTACAGTTATTAGGTCCCTGGCTCTGGATCATGTAGCCAGTCTGAATGGAAACTGCACGTACCATGTCTTTTTTAGGTGGGTATTTCTGTGGAAACAGCACAGAGAGGCCACAGCGTAAACAAACAGGACGAGGACCCCACTAGATTCTTTTTCACAAGGTGAATGAAAGACTGAGAAAAAAAAAGCACCAAACTTCTGCATCAACATAAATGTCTTTGACACGCTCCTTTAAAAGTAAACCCGCATCAGCGAATGCAAGCAGAAATCCAGTATCTGCTTCATGTATACAAACTTGCTCTTTGTGAGATGTGTATAAGGCAGAGTAGACATTCAAGAGTTTCGTGCTTTTAAACTGCCAGTCAAACTGATTTTCAGCTTCATAGTCAGACTTCTGATGCAAATCCAGTCCACACCACTCTGTAAATTAAAAAAGCAAAGCTGCATGCAGCCCACTATTTCCCTTTTAGCTCCTTAGACTCTAACAGTATATCCAAGGTTATTATTAATGATTAGGGAGTCCACTACTGGTTAGTCTGCACTAATTAGGAGAGGGACACTGCAGAGCACTCAAGAAGAACAGACAGCAGCAGTCAGCTAAGACATCTGCTTTATCTTTTCTCTGCTATTTGACTCATATTTTTGGCTTCTACACTTAACAAAATCTCTGCAATGTGAACTTTTGTAAATCATCTGCAGGTTTCCGGGATACAGAATTCTCATGCTCTGAGCTAATGTAATCTTGTTGATTGTCTGTGAAGGTTCTCAGTCATCCAGGTCATCGTAGTCTAAGGAGCTTGGAAAGAAAAGCGTCTGGACTTCTTCTAATCTTGTTGATTATTTTAGACTTCATTAAATCTGAAACATTAATCATGACTAAGCCATGTGTTCGAAAACACCCAGCACACCAGGAAACTGATCATCCCAGGACTCGAGCACTTGATGAGCAATCAGCTGAACGACAACACGATAATTAAACTTTGGACAGAATTAATCATTTTTAATATATCACTATGTGCACTCGAATATATGCTCACCAGCCACTTTATGTGGTACACTTCTTCAACTCTTCGTTAATACAAATATCAAATCAGCCAATCACATGGCAGCAAATCAGTGCAATTAGTCATGTAGACATAATCAAGACGACCAGCTGAAGTCCAAACTGAGCATCAGAAAGAGAGTACTGATGCCAGACAGGCTGGTCTGAGTATTTCAGATACTGCTGATCTGGTGAGATTTTTACCATACAAAACCATCTCTCAGGTTTACAGAGAATGCTGAGCAAAAATGCCATGTTGACGTCAGAGGTCACAGTAAAGTGGTCAGACTGCTTTGAACTGATCAATCAAATAAGCACTGGGTACAACCAAGGTATACAGAAGAGCGTCTCTAAATGCGCAACACATCAAACCTTAAAGTAGATGGGATACTACTGCAGAAGACCACACCAGGGACTATTCCTTTATGACAGGGCTCTAGAGTGCGACCGATTTGGTTGCACATGAGACATAATTTCTCAATGGTGCGACTACAAAAAAATCCTAGATCCAAGGTGCAACCAGCCTTTCGAGTAGAACAATTGATAACTTTTTCGTTAAGCTAAGGCCTGATCCATCCAAAATTCATAGCCAGTGCTCTGACGGAGCCATCAGCCTCTCAGGTTATGTCTAACACTGGTCCGGAGACGGCATCAGGTAATGAGCCACATACAATCGACTCCGAGCCAGAGCCCACTGAAAGTAAAAGGGGGAAAGTGTATACATTTCGAAGAGAGCGGCTTGACCAGTTTCCCTGGCTAAGATACAGTTAAGCTGACAACATGTTGCATTGCATTTACTGTCGTGCGTGTGGGAAGACTATGGCCGGCAGTACTGCATTTGTGACTGGTGCTAATACGTCTCGAATTGAAATGCTGAAAAAGCACAGTGTATATAGAAAACACATTATATGCAGCAATAAATGCACTGCCCAAGTGTCCCCTCTCCCCACTGTCTTTCAGTGGGAGTGAGGAGAGGGGACTGCCGCTCTGATGACTTGTGTGCAGGCCGCAGCAAACAGGTCATCAGAGGAGGCCAAGATGATGATTAAGTTTAACATCGCCTACAATATTGCCAAAGAAGTTCCGTTCACTAAGTTCAAGTCCGAAAAAATTCTTCACAAGAAAAATGGCTTGAACATAAACCCCACATACAGTAGTGATGTCACATGCGCCCAGTTTATAGGTGTCATCCCAGACACATTGAAAAAAAAAGGTGAAAAAATAAAAAAGGCCAAGTTACAGGAGTTGGTCATCTGAGAGGCACGTGACTGCAATGGAGGATAGTCCACAAGATATCAAGCTGTTCGGATGTTCAGATTTTGAGATGTTCAGTTTGAAGCCTTTGAGGCACTTTTAATTTAGAGTTTTTTTATTCATTTATCTTGAGATGTTTTAAATTTAAATTTCAGCTCAGCTCAGCACTTTAAGCACAAGCACTTTTTCAGTAACTTATGTTTCTTATAGAAATGCGCTCCAAATAAAGAACTTTGTGTTGACAAGATTGTTAGTTAATCCTTTACAAATCAATATTGTCTGCATGGACAGCATTTTTTTTTTTAGTGAACATGTAAAACTGCGGTGTTAAGCGATGTGGTTGAATAATTTGGATGCACCTAACTTTTGTGCTGGTACACCTATGAAAAAAAGTTAGGCGCACCAGTGCGACCATGGCAAAAAGTTAGTCTAGAGCCCTGTATGACCGTACTAATTTTCTTATGGCTGCTTGCAGCAGGATAAAATACAAATACATGTCACAAAGCTCAAATCATGTTAAACAGGTTTCTTGAACATGACAATGAGTTCACTGTACTCAAATGAAGAATTATGGCAGTTCTGCAAGCAAAAGTGGTTCCCCCAGAGTAGCAAAGTGTAACTAATGTAGTGGCCAGTGCGCATATAATTAATCTCTATGCCAATATTCACACGGTAAATCAAATCTGGTTCAATTCAAACTAAATATTATTTGGCCAAAGTGAACTATAAAGCAAAATATTATGTCCTCGTGATGGAGACAGATGACAGGGATCACATGAGTCCTTAATCAGCTGCTGGGCACAATGCCTCTGTTACTTGATAAAACCAAACAAATGAGTCCGTGGATCAGCACTGTTGTGTCTGGATCTGTAACTCCACTGTGGAAAAAAAAGAAAAAATATGGCTCAGCAAACAAAGCAGTCATTAGAAGCCATTAGAAGTTATTAAGCCTTTGCCATTATAAATATTTGCATAGGGTTTTCATGCAAATACATATCGGACTCTATAGCACTCAACACAATGGTACACTTAACAGCAGCGCTAACCATAGTTACATGACAGATGGATTGCAAAAGCAGACCGCTAAAAAGCCTCGGAAATGTATGATTAAAGAACTGAAAATAATTCATGGCTCCTGTTATGATTGGTGAAAAAGCTGAACAGCGATTGTAGGATAAGAAACAGCATAAGTGAACCATGTCCTGCTGATGGATGCGCCAACCCGCCACTCATAAGTTTCCCCTGAAGCCAAACTCCAGGAAGTCGAGCTCTCGAGTTTTTCCAATTATCAAGATTAGCCTTGGCTAACCACACACATAAACAGACACACAATTTGTTGTGTTCAGAAGTTCAAATTGATGCAGGAATGCGGAAGGCGGGGTGGAAGTCAACAGCTCACGGTCATATGAGAGGCCTTATCCTTCTGCAAACACTGTACTGGTGAGCAAAAGTTAGAATGAAAAGCAGAGAGGAGACAAAAGAGTGAAAAAGGACACCAGGGGACAGACAAAAGGAATAAAGACAAAAGACATGGAAACCCATGATACACACAAAAGGCTGACGGACACGAAGACAGTGAGAGCGATATCGCTGAAAGTGTTGAATTGTTGTTTTACTTTGTTTCACCTTCTCAAGGATTTGTTTCTTTTTCTTAGTCTTTTTAAGTTTTCTACACATTTTACAAGCCAGTCAATCAGATAAACCAGAAAACAAGTGGCAGGTTAATGAATGCAGGACACAACTAGCAACAGGTGATGAGTACAAACAGATATAAAGCCAACCGAAAAGCTGAGGTTTCAGGCCAAACTGAAAGTTACTCACATCCTCTTAGTGTGCTCGAATCAACTGATTGTTTTTACAGCTTTATAGTATCTAGATTATTCAAGTTCTTGAAAAGGCATGCTCGGAAGCTGAGCTTAAAACACAATATGTTCTTCTATCATCTATCATTGTTTCAGGTGAAAGCATCAGGGGCAGACAATATGATAGAGCATGGTCTTTGGAAAGGTGCTAAGTTAAACTGTTGCTGTGTAAGTAAAGAGAGCAATAGAGCGTGTGGTAGGGGAAGCACTTCTGGAGACTGGATCGCGTTCCTGTTTTCTGAGCTGAGCAACTTCTAGCAACATGGCACTGGGTTGTATTTTATGAAGTCTGCAAGTAGACAGAAAGGCTTTTAGGAAAGTAGGTGTCATGTTTTTTGTTTTTTGGAAAACAAAAAATGAAATACACCGGTTGTTGCAGGTACTTGTTCATGTGAAAATCAGCAGGAGGTGCGTGTTATCAACCGTGCCTCCTGCAGTCAGTTGTTGCAGTCAGATTATTTTGTGCCATAAATTAAGCCTCCATTTTCCCGGGTAGATTTCATACTCAGTGGCAGACAAAGCTACGCTGTGAAAGTGCAGCTCATAAGGAACCAATTTAAATGCAGAAAACTTGTCTATTGCTACTTTAAATCACCTGTACACAGACAGAGCGGTGAAATGTTCCCTTAGAAAAAAAAAACGGGGCCTGTTCAACTTGCTAAAGAGGACCACTTCATTTCAGCTTGCCAATATACAGTACTGTGCAAAAGCCTCAAGCCACTCCTCATTTCTGAAGTTCTTTCAGAGGTTTTTTTTGGCTGTTTTTTCACTCATTATCAATTCAATCCTTGTACCCGACCATTTTTGGAGGAATGTTTCTTTTTGTTGTTGTTTATTGAGCCACTTAACACTGGCCTATAAATCACTCAAGCATAAAAGAGGCACCTAACTCAAGGGGTGACCCTGTATTGTGTCTACTCATAACAAGAAGAAACTTTTAAAAAAGAAGAGCTTTGAACTTCCTTAAAGAAAGCCTGAGGAACTATTCCTCAGAGCTGCTTAAAGAAATTGAAAGAAAGCTTGCATACAACAGTTCAGGCTGTGTGGAAGAATTAAAGCGGTTCTAAATATTGATATTCACGCTCATTAGAATGGTACAAACTCTGCTTTTGCCTTATACACTTTATTTCCATTCATATTTGCGCACGTTTCAGTAAATCATTGCAGCTTTTTCCAATTTTCTTAGCAAAATATTAAGAAATGCGAGATGACTCAAGACTTTTGCACAGCACTATTCACCCAGTTCATACTGAGATATGTTCCCATTAGCATTCCTGCACTCCTTCGACCACACATTAAGGTTATATGACATAAATGTCGCCACGTACGGCATTTGCTTGCGTACTTTTATCTTTACTTACGGCATGTTTGATAGAGTAGTTCATGATGATGTAATCTTTTCCTATCGGCAGCCAGGAGCGGAGCGTGATGACGTCACGGTTCCGAAGTGGCTTTGGGCACTTCCCTGTTAACAAACAAGAGAAGTCAGGTGAACAAAACATCACAGAACAATCTGTACCTGAAGGCAATTTACATGCGTTTACACGCGAGTGTGCAACATACATGAGTAGTAACCAACATCCGCATTGACCGTAAGCTTCCCAATATCGAAGGTCTCAATGACATTTGTGTCCCACTTCTTTCTGTATTCAATGTCATGGAGAACGTCATACATGGTCTCAGCTGACACATCCTTGCACACCATCCGACACTGAGAGAGGAAGAAGAACAGCAAGAGAAACAGAGGCTTAAATTTTAGGCAACAAAGGCAAATCCACAATGATATTACAGATTTGAGTCACACACAAAGTTCCACACAGCTTATTCAAACTGTATTTAAAATGCATAACTCTATGGCATCAGTATTGCACTTCTTTGAATTCATCGCTCTGGGTCTAATGCAAACTATGAGGTAGGAAAATCCATTAGAGTTTAATGAAGCTGCTCAGCATAAATTCAAAGTGAAGTAGTATACCACTGTTGAGGAGAGCTCAGGCCTAGTGATGCCAAGAAAGGTAAGTGAGACACAAAAACAAAGGCCAGTGAACACATCACAGACTCAAATACCTGGAAATTAAACATATGTACACACTCACTGCACCCATGTGGACCCACACATGAAAGAAACACAAATGGCAACTGATGTGTAAATGATTAGACATCAGATGGTTGGAGAGCGTCAGTATCGGAGAGCAGAAATGGGGACTGTGTGTGTGTGTGTGTGTGTGTGTGTGTGTGTGGCAGAGAGACAATCAGTACAGACAGGCCACTGACCATAGATGAGTCATTACCGAGACCCAAGCTCTTAAATGGAAAACACATTCACCACAAGACAGAGATGGAGAAACTTATGTCAAAGTGTTTTTGTTTTTTTTTAAAGAGTGCAGCAGTAGCAAGAGCTCTGAATGCCACCTTTTTTTAAACCTTTTTGTGGTTCTGTCTAAAACAAACGACGTGTGAAGTCTCTTCTGCACTAGAGCACCAGCTTTTAGATTTAAACAACCTCATATCAGTTGTGCTGTGTACATGAGATATACTCAGCAGCAGCCATTAGACCAGAATAGAAGTGTAAAACTTACTGCGTGGCCACGTTATGCTACAGAAAGATCATCTGCAGGTGGAGCTGCTTTTTCCTGACGGTTTCTCTCGTTTTCTGTTGTAAGTTTAACATTTTGCATATTTCTTTCAGACGTTTCATGTTGACATCTAAGACTGACTTACAATTACTAGGAAGTTTTCATTGCACTTAAAGCAACATAACACATTGCTGTCACCTCGAGGAGGCTGCTGGTGGCTAGTGGAGTCTGTTTGCTTCTTTGCTTCACTTCATGTCTACCCCAGAGGGGAGACACACAGTGAGTTAATGAGCAGGAAAACAGCAGTAGAGAGTCTAGCTAAAATGAAACAACTGCACATAAATGCACGGCTTCAGCTCAGGATGTAGAGTTGGTCATCTACTAATCAGAACGTCAGTAGTTTAATCCCCAGCTTCTCTAGTTTGCATGCCCGAGTATCCCCGGGCAAGATACTGACCGACGAGTTGTCTCCAATGCGTCCATTGTGTGTGACTGATTAAAAGCACTTAGGTATTGAAAACGGTGCTTGTATGACTGGGTTTGTAGTACGAATGTGTTTTGAGAGTTATATATATAAGTACCAGTCCACAAACCTATTAAATAATATATTGTGGTGACGCATTGGTTCAATGTGTTCTTTTGTCTGAAACAAAGAACATTGTTCCTCTGTGAGAAAGAAGGTCATAGGTTAAAATCCACAGGATAACATGCAAACTCCACACAAGAGTTTATATGTTCTTCCCGTGTCTGTGTGGGGTGTCAGTTTCTATGTGTTAGCCCTGCAACAGACTGGCAACCTGTTCAAGTTTTGGGATAGGCTCTAATCCCACTCTGACCCTCAGTTAGATAAGCAAAAGATAATGGATGGATGGATGGATGGATGGATGGATGGATGGATGGATGGAGCCTCGTACAAGTTATAGGCAAAAAAAAACTAGGAGTGGTGCTTCCATTAATACCACAGCCGGTTGATTGTTTGCATAGCATGTCACAGCTTATTAATGAAACCATAGAGACTCCTGGCTATGTTTGGCATAGACGGCAATACACCCCAGTTAAGCCCTTGAGTAACAGTGTTGCCAAAGTTACAATTGCCAGGAGAAATTAGTCTCAATAATAACAAGGTGAAAGACAAGTGGTAGAGGCATGTAGAGTTATAAAGCATAAGAGACACAAAGGCAATGAGGGAAAAAAAAACCCAGCACTTGATCGAAAGCAAATTAGAAAGAAATGGACCAAGGGAAGTTGTCTGCCCCAGATAAATTTTAACTCCTGTTATAAATCAGTCCAGACAGTTAAAAGCTCCGCCTAGCCTATCTTCCATCACTGCTTCCCTTCAGGCTTCATTTAGGAAAATTATCATAGACTGTATCCCACATTTGTCTGTAAACCTGTTTTAAACTCAAGGTCTCCTCTTAGTCTTTAATAATAACTATTTGAAATTCAAAATGGTCCGCATTGGTCTGATACATGGACAAGTCACCAGGGCCAACAAAGAAAAACAGACATTCATACATAAAGCCAGGCTAGAATCACTAATTAACCAAACATGCATGCATTTGGACTGTGGGGGGAAGCCATAGTACTCCGAGAGAAACTACACTGGCACAGGAATAACATTCAAACGCCACACAGAAACCCAGAGCGTCTTTACTGAGAGGCAATAATGCTTATTGCTCTGTTGGAAGCATCATGAGAATATCTTTTAATTACATGTGCACACAACCTGGCAGGTGTATATCATTAGAGTTTTTCCATCAACTAAAATATTGGTGAGTTGCAATTTTTACTCCTAGAGGACAAGTCAGGGAATTAAGACACACTTTTGGAAAGTTACCATCAAATACTCACCCGAACATATAACAATATCATGTTGGGAGTTCTACTGAAGATGAAATGATACATGACATGGAAAGAAAAAAAAAAAAAACAGGTTGGAGCATAAAAATGAGGACACCAAACGTTTTCAGACAAGATCTCAAAAATCATTAATTGTCCTGAGACCAGACATCACTGCCTTCCCAGTGTCTTATTTTGGCACGCAACCCACTTGTTCGAAAGTGTTTGTTTACCAACTCCAGATTGGAGCCTGTATAGCTTTATATTTCATATTTCTGTATAGTTTTCATATTTATATCCTGTTCATAGCCTGTACATAGTTTGTACACTCACTACAGCCTGTATATACTTATAGTTATAGCATATTCATAACATACCTTCATACCGTGTACATTGCAACATACCTATAATAGACCCATATTTTGTACCCTCATACCTATAACAGACCCATTTCTGTAATATATCTATATATCTATATTATTGCTAATATATATTTTGTAATATATCTATATTGTGGCTAAAGCACTTTCTGGATGGATGCAAACTGCATTTCGTTGCCTTGTACTTGTGACATGTGCAATGACAATAAAGTTGAATTCTATTCTAATTCTATTCTATCAGCTTTAGTTGTAGCTCTCACACAGGAACACAGTCTCACATGTCTCCACAACAGTCCCACTGTGCAACAAAGGAAACTGGAAATGCTAAATTGTAATGACATTCCCAGAAACAGAACCCTCGGTGAGATCGAGGAAATGCAGGCTGAGTGCAGAGAGCAGGTCAATACAGACTGAAAGCTGATAAAACAGACAAAAAATGGGAATGTGATGCAAGCACATTAGTGTTACCTATTGTAACCTTATCGTTAGCCTAATCAAGAAAGAAGTGATTTCATACTTCACATAAGTAGCAGATTGCTAGGCCACTTAAGCAACAAAAGGCAAGCAAAGTTCAGCAGAAGTGAGCAAAAATGTGCACCTAGCTGTGTTTCGCAAAGAGCACAAAAAGAGCTCTTCAGCTAAAGTAGTGGGTGTGTCACTGGACTTGGACAGGTAGATCCCAACCAATTTATAGGTCGATATTTGCTATCAGTATCGGTATTTATCCACTGGTTTGTCCACTAGAGGGCACTCTGCAACTTCCTTGTTGGATCAACTAGAGCAGGGGTCTCAAACTCCAGTCTTCCAGGGCCGCTGTCCTGAAACTTTTCCATGTGTCCCTGTTACAACTCAAAAGAACAAAATTAGTAGGTCATTAGCAAGAGTACAGAACTTGACTGCATGCTGAAGTGGCAACCCCTAACCCTACGCTAGCAAATCTAAATAAATGTAAGTGTTTGGAAAAATGTGCTTCTAAAAGTACTTTTATTGCACCATTTTCATTCACTCATGAGCTGCTGTAACATGAATTAAATGGCTGAATTGCCACCTCAGCATGCAGTCAAGTTCTATAGAGTATTGCTAATGACCTACTAACTGTATTCAGGTGTGTTACAACAGGGACACATGGAAAAGTTTCAGGACAGCGGCCCTCGAGGACTGGAGTTTGAGACCCCTGAACTAGAGGGTAAAAAAAGTAAAAATAAATAACTACAAACATTTTGTGTGTCAAAAAACAAGCTCTGACATTAAAATCCTGCTTATAACCATAGCAATAATCTTCTATATATCACAGCATGACACTCTGAAAGATAATGTCCTATTTATGGTGTATAGCTGTACGGACCATTTTTATTTTAAATGCATTAAATCAACTCGTGAGTGAGAATTTTTACACTGCATCACTACTCACAAGGATATAAACTAATTTTCCAAGAGGGAAGTCTGTCACATTACAAGGGACATCTTAATGTCTGTAAACGTAATTAGCGACTGTAAAGTCATCTGTTATCGCTGTCTGAAAGACAATAGTTAAAACCCTTATGAGTATTCTGTTGTTGTATTAAAGATTAGTGAGATAGATTATGTAGGCACAATGCAATTCTGATTTATTTTAACAGTGTAGTCAAGGAGGCATTACACATTTATTACCAAAATAAAAACTAGATAAAAGACAAACGCCTCTTTTCCACCAATTTGGTGCTGAAACCAAATCTAGATCCAGTTTCATGCATTTCCACTGAAAAGGTAGTGGCACTTTTACAGAAAAATTCACAGATCCAGTTCAGAGATTCTTCAATGATTTTCTTCCAGGGAATATTAGAACAGTTTTGGTTCGTAAACCAATTGAAATGTGGGTTGGGTCTCAAATGGCACCAACACCCAACAAGCTCCGCATCACCACTGGAACCACGTTGCTGAAAAAGCGGTAACAGAGTAAAAAAAAGGAGAGAATACAATATGATGGGATTTTTCAGAATAATGCTTCTGCACTAGAACTGTGATGGGTGGACTCCAAAAGTGTGTGTAAAGAGATTAGCAAAGTCTGTGTAGGTCACAAAAGACCAGAGAGAACAACGGATGTCTTGTGTCCACAGGCAAAGTGAAACAGGAGTAGCAGGAAGAAGGAAAAACAAAATGAAAAGCCAAAGGGGGAAAGCTGCAGGGAGCAAGACATTCAGCACAGAATGAAGACATACAGCCAGCTACGTACACGTGTGTGTAATTCTATTACAAACTAATTCAGTAAACTCGATAGATGAAGCAAAGAGGGCAGGATAGAGGGGGTGAAACAGAGTTCAGAAAGATAAAATAGAGATGGCGGAGACAAGCAGGCATAGGTGGACAAACAATAGGTGTGTGTAGACGGCAGTCTTTTCAATATGTTTGTCCACAGGGTCCCCTCTCTGCCTACTCATAACACCCAGTGACCTGCGATCCCTGCACATCCAGCCCACTCCCTCCACTTTTCATTCTCTCCCTTATTCCCTGTCCCACCCACTCTTCTTCTCTTCTTGCCACCCTCTCCCTCTCCTCTTCCAATCTGTCATCTCCCATCATTTGTTCCTCCGGGTGCTGATACATGAAAGTAAATTTGAAAAAAAAAAAAGAAGAAGAAAAACAGAAGGGGAGTGACTCAGAGCTGGGCTTCCCTCTTCATCAGCATGAGAGAAGGCAAACCCTGGGAGTATGTTTGCGTGTCTCTGTGAGTGTGTGTTGATGTGGGCAGGAGGATGGCCCATTCACAGCAAATAAAAACTACCCACATTTTAATGCACACACACTGAGTGTTGTATGTGAAGTCGTGTGCTGATCGATGATATTAAATTGCTGGTTAGAATGAGCACAGGCATGACTGAACTGTGAGGTGATCACTGATTAATATGGTAGGGGCAATCATGACGATGATGATGAGGCTAATGATAATCGGGGCAATAATGATGATGATGATTGCCAGCCTGTTCCCCTTCTCTCACTCAAATGGACATATATCTATCTTTGTTGCTTTTTAAAGCTATGCACAAGACAGGTAGAGTGGTTACATTAGAGATGCACGCCTTTATTCCGTCTATAAACAGAACAGCTGTAAGTACCACACTGACTCACAACTACATTTGTAATGACATAATTGTATATACAGTACATTTGCAGGGTGGAAGATTGGGTATGTGAGAGTGAAACAAAAGGGGAGATGGGACAGTGGTGCACAATGCAAAACCCCCAGCTTTTGTCATATTTACATAAAGATAAAGTGCCAACTACAGATAGAAGCCCCACCCAAACTTCAAACATGCGTGCGTGCACTTTCCACTTCTCGCTGTTTGCAGTCTGCAACTGTCAAGATAAAACACACCTGCCTGATGTCAGGGAGAAACGCCTGAATAAGCAGATCCCTACCCTCTGCACACAGGATATACCCTGAGGAATTACGCAGGAGAATGAGGCGGCTTTATAGGCTCTTGATTGGCCTGTACACTACACACACACAAACACAAACACAAAGAAGCTTGCTAATAGGTAAGAAGATGGATAGAGGGGGCTGGGAAAAGCCCTGTGCTTTTGCAGCTCCTGCACATGTTGATAACACCTCTATGTACACACGCACATATGCACACAAGCTAACAAGACTTTATTTAACAAAGTAAACACCGGGTGGCTCGCTGACTCTCTTCAGACCTGGATACAATAGCAGGACACACACACATATAAAGCGGAGGATGGGTTTCATTTGTATCTTTCTATATGTAGTCAGTTCTGGTCAGATTAGTAAGCTGGAAGGGTTAAAAAGTGGAAAGGACCTTCCTGAGATTTCGGGCCGTGAGGCCAAACATTTCTGTGTGTGTGTGTGTGAGACAGTGAAAATGCTAAAAGAGGTTTTTAAGCCTGATAAGCACTAAATTAACAGTCAGTCAGGTCTCCTGGCAGCATCTGCAGCTCTAAGATGAAGTAACAGTACGCACTGGCAAAGCTGTGGGCTCCAAGTAAAAGTGTGAATTTTCGATTTCTTTATTTACAGTTTACACTTGGGTGCAGGTCTCAATCAAACTGCTCCCTGCTAGCTTCTACTAAACTTCTACTTTCGAGCTTGAATGTGTGGAAATACAATCATGTGCTGAAGAGAGAACTGGGTGTTTTGCCACAAGTGTGCTGTGAGAACACTGTTTAAATTAATTCCCCCCCCCTTCTCTGATTCCCACAACATAAACAAAGCATTATTAACGACTGCGGTCAGTCATTGTTAGACTCGGGTACACGGCAGATTCTCAGAGGCTACAAGCAGCGCCGCCGTCCTAATAATGCCTCCACGTCAACTCCCAGGACAAACGCTCACACTTGACAAAAACTGCCACGACTGCTGTTTGAGCAGATAACAGAGTTTGCTCACAGTTTCACATGGAGCTCACGTTACCTTACCTAAACAACTAACCAGGAACTACTAGATTTTTCCACCTGGGGCACAGTGTCCTATTAATGTAAACTGATGCTCTTCAGAGGACTGGAGGGCGATTTAGTTAAATGAGAATTACACACACAAAACACACAAAAGGTGATCAGAAAAGAATGTAGTCATTAAACTCCAAGACTGACAATGGCTTTAGAAGCAGCAAGCGCTCACACTGAAGGTAATTATTGAACCGATGGACGAACAAACTGATCAGTCCTGTCTATTTGCCCATGACCTAACCGACTGCTCTCCCACTATTGTCAGCAGCTCTATTTGAGCGTGTGCTTTTGTAAACTTCCATTTGTTTTGAGTGGATGACAAACTGTGTAGTACTCAGCACTCTACATAATATGCTTTTGCACAGTGGCTTGAAAATAGTTTCACTGGCAAAAGGCGACATGTCTCCAGAGAATTAAGCCTGCCTCCTGAGATTTCATCCAGCTCTCACTTCTCTTTAGTGCAGGACTTTTTTTTTTTACTGTGGGCATCAGGCATCAATTCAAATACGCACCATTATCTAAAACAGGATGTGGTTACTACAATGCATTTAAAATAAAAAAAAAAGAAAAAGTTCTTGTCTTTACCTCCAAGCCCTCTACCTAGACTGCTACAGTCATGTTGGGCCATTTATTAAAACTGATTTGCTTACTGGCTTTACAAGGAGCAACACAGAGAGTGCTTTCTCATTTCAAATGTGTTTTTGGGATGTTTGGAGAGCGCAGCTGTAATAAGAGCACGCAGCAGAGAGAAATGCTTAAAGGATGTCAGCAACTTAAATCATATGGGAATTTAGACGGGAGCACTTCCCTGCCAACTGGATTATGCAGCAGGGTTTTATATCGCTCCCCTTCCCCTTTGTCTTTGTACTGTTGCCACATGACCACATCCACACCACTTTCCATTATTTCCCACCAGTACCTGATGCCCAATAGAAGCGCACAAAAAGTTCTATTCATACCTGTATGGTTAAATTGTCTCACCTTAATTTTGTGGATGGACTTCCCCTCCTCCAGAGACTGGGTCCACACAGTGACGACCCCTTTGTTGTAGGTCATATTCCAGCCCTCTTCGTACAGACACTCGGCCTTGAAGCTGGCAAACGCCTGGTCGTCCGGGATTGTCACAGTCTGTCCAGACATGGCTTCTTGTTACCGCGAGGAGTTGATAGGAGAGCGAGTGATGTGGTGGGATGCGTGGTTGTGAGGACTACAGAGGAGACACGGTGAGCTGGGGAAGCCGGGAGTCGAGTTTCCCTCCTCTTCTTCTTCTGTGGGAATAACTTGTCTAATTCAATTTCCTCCTTGCAACAAGCTTTTGTAGCCGGCTGCAGCGCGTCTTGTGATGGTCTGCGCGCGTGCTTGTGTGTTAGTCTGTGTGTGCGCGCTTTCAGGGTCCAATAACCGCAATCCACCCTGCAGAAACTAATGTAGCAGAGGTGCAGGCAGAGAGAACAGGTGAGCTGGAAACAGCTGGGGAGGGGAGGGAAAGGTAAAGAAGTGCGTAAAATGAGATGGGCGGATCAGATCAGAGCTCTGAGCCGCGGTTTAATAAGTTTCTGTCCGCTCCAGCAGCCCTCTCAAACAGCCGCTCTTCAAGCAAACCATATGTTTCTGTGTTTCCGCCTGTCACTCCCCGTTTCTGTCTCTTACCTTCTGCCTCCACCTCCCCTCTCTTGCCCTCTGCGCGTCTCTACGCCTCTCTCTCTCAGTTGTTGTTTTTTAAGGGTTTATAACAAGCTGATTTCCAGAACATCTCCATCGCTGCGTCGCCGCTGTGGCAGGTGGTAAAGGGGATGCGGTGAGAAATATGAGGAAGAGGAGGAGGAGAGGTTGGACGGTGGGAGGAGGAGGAGAGTCGGACTGCACAGGCAGGAGACCAGCCACAGCCACCGTGAAAGCTCCTCCCTTTGTTGCCTTCAGCTGCTGCTCGTAAAGCTCACAGCTCTGCATTGTTTTAACGGGAAGACTACAAAGGCAAGAAAGATATTTACACCTCTGAGTATAAATTACAAACAGATACTTTTCAAATGTTTTTGCATAACGGTTAAGCTGGTCCAGGAAACAAACAAAGCCTAAAACAAAGAAAAACGGCGATCAAAGCCTAAAGCTGATTTGTGACATTTTTCATTAAATAAACTCTGCTTAAATTGAGATTTAGTAACTATAAATGCATTTTATTACTGGTTTTCTGGTATGTCTCATAAGCAGAGCTGCAGACTCAATCAGACCATAGAGGCTATTTTAATCTATAAGTTATCATCTGTAATAAATATGTCATATTCCGTAACACACCAGCTGATTTGGTAAAATGGGGAAACGAAGGAAGACAGAACTCCGTGAACAGCACTTTGTGGAAACTGTATTTGCTTTTTAGCCACATCTGTGTTTGATATCAAATACTAAGCAGACTGTACAGGCTGACCAGGGCGACCAGACCCCAACAAACTAACACAGAGTTTGTGTGGTGCAAAGTGTTCCTTTACAGTCCGGGGTTATCTTGTCAGACATATTATATTTAAATGAAACGTTTCCAAATCAAGTAAATATGAGAATAATAACAGGAAGCTGAATTTTGTTCCCTATATGATTTCATGCATTAGTCTTTATATATATGCCTAACCCTAACCCTTACCCTAAACCTAACCATAACCTAATTGTAACCCTGACACTAAAACCACATTTTGAGCCTCAAAAAGGCCTTCAAACTTGTGAGGACCGGTGAGTGTGTCCTCACAGGTGCCTGTTGGTTCTCACAAGTATAGTAGGATGCAGATTTCGGTCCTCACAAAGATAGCTAGACAGGAACACACACACACACACACACACACACACACACACACACACACACACAGTCACTTCACACCGCATTGAAATGGAAAAAAAAACTATCTACTTCCCACCATGTACATCACCATGTTGACTTGTGACTTTCTGGTAACCTGTAACTTTCAGCATAGCACTGCATAGCACTGGACAGCCGAACAGTCGCTTGACTGAAATATTGCATTAGTTAAAAGCAGCCATGTCCTGCAGAGCCAGTCAAAATGTGGAACATTGTCTCAAGATGTTGGAAAGGACGACAAGGAATAAAAAGGCCAAGTTATTACCTTGTGTTATTACCTCATGAAGGTTGTTTCTCCCTCTTTTTAAAAATTACTACAGTATTTGAATGCAATCAGCGTTATCGCGTCACACTTTTTTGTTTGAAAACTACGGTTCACGAAACAGCGGGAGCGCGCATGGCAGTTTTGGCTGACGTGTTACGTAGCGGGGAATTTTCACCTGACAGCTGTGCACGTTAAAGGGGTCTTTACGAACACTGACTGAAATGACAGGGTTAAACGTCCAATCGTGTTTAGTTTTCAGAGTGTTTTCAGAGGTATACTTACTTTTTTCAGCCTTTATCTCTCTGATTTTCTCTTTCATTCGTCTGCCGTTTTCTTTTGTTACAGGGTGTAAGTCCATTACTGTCCTCTTCCAGTTTGATCTGTGGGTGTTTTGAGATATTTCGAGACAATAAATAACGTTAACCTCAGTTTTTTTTTCTATGTTCTGTTTTCCATCTTTCACTCTGCCTTGCTCTAGATGGCTAAAATCCTTATTTGTAGTCATAGTAAAAAAAATTACCATAAAAACAATCAGTTTCTTAGCAGGTCTTAAAATGAGGTAAATACAACGTCAGATGAACTACATATTACATACATATATCACATGTTATCATGTGTAACACCGATATGATACACCATGTCATTATTTATTTTACAAAGCTACGCCAAAATGCAGTTTACAGTGTGTTGAAAACTAAAAATAAAGTACACCCTTATTGCTTTAATAGGAATTTAGAAGATATGTTGCAGCCAGGTGCTACTAACCAAATGCACTTGATCAAGAGGTGTTCACAACAGCAAGTGTGCGCACCTCTGTAAAAGCAGCTTTGTCAGCTTGCAGGTCTGAAAGCTGTTTGTTAACACAATACCAACAAGAAAAGACATCAACAATCATCTTTGAGAAGAAATGGTTGCTTCCCATCAATCTAGGAAAGGTTATGAGGCCATAATGAGGCCGAACAATTAGAAGCCCATCATTTTACAGAGAGACAGATGATTGTCAAGTGGAAAACATTCAGTGCAGTTGCTAATCTTCTCAGTAGTGAACATCCCAGCAAATACGCCCAAAGATCAAACTGTGCAATGCTCAGGAAAACTGCACAAAACCCAAGAGCTACATCTCAGACTCTTCAGGCCTCCGCTAGCATGTTGCATGCTAATGTTCATGACAGTACAATTAGAAAGGACCATCCACAGGAAATCCACAGGACCTGGGCACATTGCAATCACTGAAACAACCATGAACTGTGTACCAAAGTATTTTTGAATCAAATGTGAAGCCATCTGCCTGACAGATAAAGCTTGGCTCAAATTGGGTACACACAACCTCAGACGAACAACAACATAACAGATTAAATAATGATCTCAAACACATTCTGCTGCAAATCTGCAACCAAATGGCTAGGTGAAAAGATAAATGTAAAAAAATAACCAAGGTGTTGCAACGGCCCAGTCGACGTCTAGACCTCAACCTGATTGAAATGCTGCGGTTGGACCTTAAGAGAGCTTTGCATGAACCAATGTCTGCAAACCCTCAATGAAGTGATGCAATGTTGTAAAGCGGAGGGGGCCAACATTCTTATCAACAGTGATGTAAGAACCTGATAAAGTTATTGCTGCTTCTACAAGCTACTGAATCATGGGGTGTTCTTAGTTTCCACACACTCTGAGGTCGTAAAGACCAGATCATTTCTATTATGTTCTTATATGTCAAACCTTAGAAATGACAGAATGTGTACTTTTTTCCTTTAATGTTTTCCATTTCAATTGTGAGCTGTGACCTCCAGAAACAGTTGAGCAAAATGAGACTTTCCTTTTTAAGATGATTTAAGAATCTTCTGTCATAATTGCCATAGAAGTTTATTAAAGACATTACAGTGCAATCATTGCTAGGGTTCTGCAGGGGAAAAAGATATATAGTTTCAGCTGCGATTCTCCTTCTGTCTGACATGCCGAGCTAGGACATTTCAACCCAACTCAGAGGTTAAAACGGACAGCTTCTAATAGCGAAGAACAGGAAAAACTGAGGGTGAAGGGTCAAGTACAAAAGAGGGGAAATTTCATGAAGCTCTAATTTTCTCTGTTAGTGCAGTAAGGCAGCTTTGTTTTCTTTTCTTTGTTGTTATTTCAGTGCAATTTAATGACTACTTTCCCCACTTCATGTACAAGTTGGTAAAATTGATATTAAAATTATTGTCATGCCTTGCAACCTAACCAAAATTATGCAACAGAGCAGTAGACATATTAACATGTGCTTGTGTAATTATGAGGTTTTGCTGCACTTTGTTCAGGTCAGCCAGCTTCAGGGCCGTTCTTTGGCACATTTTGGCTCCCAGGGAAAATTTCTCAGGCAACTGATTTACTAGAAATGAGTAACTGGTTTCACCTGTGTTAAAAAAAAAAATCGATTTTGGCAAATGGATAATGGAGCTGATTGTCTCAACATTTGAAGCAGCTAAAAATATCCAACCAGTATCCATCACCACGCAGTGATAGAAGGTTTCAGAACAAATACAGAGCTAACATATTAACTGTAGCTGTACTTCTATGCAGAGATTGTATGTTCAGCTTTCTACAATGGCAAACCCACAGTGACTGGCTGGTAGGTGCCAGTGGATTTACGATGGGGGAGCATGAAGTCCTCTATGATTCATGGCTGCTTAGGCACAGTGAGTCCACTGCCAACACACACTGCACCCACCTGATAAATCGCAGCAATGGATGCCCACTTGTGTATGTAGGGATGGGACTGGTTCCTTTTTGTGTTTCAGTCATAGTGAAATGCCATTTTCAACATCATTACATTACTTCCCCCGAGAACACACTGTACCTTTAGTGGTGACGTCATCATTTTCCAGCAGCAGATTTAGATGAAAATGCTACCCAGTGCAATAAACCACAAATATGGGAGTTTATCACTCCCATGGAGAAAATGGTCTTTCTTTCTGACATACTAATGCTTTTAAAAACATTTTCTGCTGCAACATCTCAACAGGAGATAATAAGATAAAGACAAGGAAGACTGGTGATCTATTCATATCAGGAACATCGGCAGGTTTCTAGTGCAGGAAGTAATAAATTCTGGCCTCGTGTTTGCACTACAGGTTGCTTTCATGAGTATTTCTGTGTTTTTGTGGTGGGGGAATTTTTCCTTGTTCCAACGATGTAAACAAAAACATTCATCGTGCTTTCCGCAATGACTAGTAATCTTTTTGTCCTACTGTTCATTTACAGAACAGGAAAGGTTTTGTTTGGTTATGATTGTTTTGCAAGAAATACTTCAATCACAGTGGGGTAGTCTTGATTAAAATGTTATATGAGAACTGTGGCGCCATGTGTGACCAGATATTGGCATGTAATCGTCTCCAGACTGTCATCAAACATGTGAAGTTTGGGACAGACTGGACAAAATACATTTTTAGAGATGAAATTCTTATGTCCAGTGGTCAAAATTCCACCACAAACATGGCTTTGACGAAGATGTCCCTTTCTGAAGTAACCCCAAAAAGTTCCTGAAGTAACCAAATGGAATTTAACCAGTGACCTCTCACTTTGCAGGTGAATGTGTAAACCAGCGGTGCCTGGAAAACACTAAAACTGTGCCAAAAGATCATTTTACATTCAAAATAGTGGACTTCCAGACTTCCTCTTTGGATTGGGTTCATTAAATCTATGTGTAATAAATGTCATAAATGTATTTCAAGCTTTGAATAAGTTGGTAGAAGTTCATTAAAATTTCTTAAATGGTGCTGTAGATCCATTTCTGCAGTGCCAGTGACTTAAAAATATGTAAATTTTCACCAGATCTGAAGAATGAAAAAAATTTAATTAATGTGTAACCATGTTTGGTGTATGATATATTTGATTGACTAGAAATGTTGTTGTTGTTGTTTACAATGGGGCCTTTCCACTGATGCTACACTCCCCCTGTGAATGTCCAGCTCCCAGCTAAAATGTGTATTTTGCGCCATCTGGCGGTCAGGATTATAAGGTCAGTGCTTTACCATACCTTAAACTGTGCAGTGTAAAAACCAAAACACGTGTTGCTGGGAAAACCACAGGTGTATTAATGACAAGTACATTCCTGTCAGGTGAGTTCCTGTGTTCAGACTCTCACTGGACCTGAGCCATCATCTGTTACACCTGTATGTTGCCTTCCTTGATGACTCTCACGTGTGCTGCGTGGAGGCCTCTGTATCCCATTTCTCACAATAAAGATCTGCCAGGCATTTCAGAAAAGCTTACTGTCATCGGAGCAACTTTTTTGTTCATTTGTCACACACGATTGTTAGAAGATCTGATGGTTTAAATATCAATTTTTTAAAAGTGTTGTTTATTCACAAAATTGGCCCCATAACCATCCATTCGTGTCACAGTGCAATCATGGTTGCAATGCACCAGCGGTCATCATTGACAGGTTGCTCAGGTCCTAAAAGAGAATTAAGTTGTATTTTTTTATTTATATGTTGTTTTTAATTCTGATTAGTAAAGTACCTCTATAAGTAACAAGTCTTTAATTAGTAGGGCACTACTGCTCATAAGCAGTTAAACAGCATCTTCAATGTTATTAGAAAAGAGCTGTTATCCAGTAGTTTAAGATAAAAACTGGCCAAAATAATGCAAAGTGAGGATTTGCGTTGGAAGCATTCTTTGGAGTGGTCTTTGTTCCTTTCTCAGAATTAATTCCATGATAACTGAGAAATCAGCTCTTGTGTGAGTATACTAGTTATAGTGCCTTTAACTTCAAATGTCCTTAAGCAGCCTAGCACACACTAAAAGATTTCTTTCAGAACAGATAATCTTGTACTCTTGCTTCCAGTGTGGGTTCAGCAGCTAAACTACTTTACATTTTGGTTCTTTGAAACAGTGTCAGTACTCACATATCACATAATATGGTATGAAATGCAAAATATGCTTTCTGCATTAGCATTGACTGAAAGTTGCACTGAAACCAAACCAAAGCGTCTTTATCATCAGTAATACGATGAAGCAAACCATGTTCAGTTACAACAGGGATTTAAATCAAATCCTTTATATTTGAGCAAATATGTTGACCAGACACTGTTTCAGTCCCTGAACCACATTTTTAGTGACAGTCCACCAAATCGTCAAGCACTTAGAGCAGCATATAGACAGGTGTATGGTGGGGCATTCTCCATACACCTGGACAAGAAGCAAACTGCTAAAAGAGCAGTTTTTTTATTAACGTCTTTGAAATCAGACAAACACTTACGTTATTGTGCACTCAGCACAGACTCGTGTACCCTAATTCAAAGAGTTGATTTGTAGTGTGTCACATCAGTGCAGTGGCAGCTGTCCTGGCAGCCATTTTTGGAATTCCATAAGATACTATGATTCATATCAGTATGTCACACATAAACACATTGTATTCAATGACACAAAACCAGAATCTTATGAGAATTATAAGATTCTGCTAACATTCTGTCCACATTTGATAACCTGCTTAGTGATGTGAAATCATCATCAGTGTGTGTGGGCAAAACAGAAGCAACTTTGGATTTCTAACTACAAATCCACTCTCTCTTGTTTCTTTTTCTCTTTATCCCACTCTAAAAGTTGGATGAAACAGTGAGACCAAATTTACAACCCAATAGAAACAGATCCAGGTACATTTACTGCAATATTCAAACTGAATACAGGCTGCTGCTGGCCATTGACATGTAGCATCCTTTTGACTTGAAGTCACCTGGAACTGTAGCTGTGCTGTAAACAAATAATGAAGCACAGTTTGACCAGAATAAGAACTAGAATCTTTAACACACTAAGATAATAAAATACACAAGCTATTTGGCTGGTAACTGGCAATAAGCCAGAGGACTAATGGCTCAGAAGGCCCAAATGAAACTAATAATGTCCAGACATCTAGCCTATATTACTTAATATTCATTAACCTATTTAAAAAGCACTTTTGCTCTGTTTCAGGTAAAGTGTAAATCTGCACCTCTGATTTGTGTGATTAAATTTTCTCTTTGTCTTTTTCTGCTGCAGCAGCCAAAGTCTGATTTATTAATGACAAACCAGTGGTAGAAGCATCATAACATCAAGAAAACTGGACAGTTAAAGGATTTTTCTTTTTACATAAAAAAGAAAAAAAATGTTTGATGATCTGAAATGTTTAAGTGTGACAAACATACAATAAAATAGGAGAACGCTTTTTCACACCATTGTCGTATAAAAATGACTTACTTCCTTCATTCTGTTCATTGACCCCATTGTGGACCACTAAAATTTTGTATACTATGTAGTATATACCTTATTTACTGTTTTTATTAAATTTTGGGTTTGTTTCGTTTTTTGCACTACATTAGACAACATCAAAATAGCGTTGTCTAAAATGACAATAGCGTTGGCATTTTTGTTATTTGTGTTTTGTAATCTTTATAAAAAAACGTAGAAAAAAACACCTCTTAATCTTTGGTATATGGCGAGGCGCTGTGGACATCCAAGTTTGTGATAGTGTAGATTTTTCAAATCAATACCATGGTTGCATCTACTGAAAATCTCTGTGAAGCTTAAATCTCAGTGACCTTGACTTCAAGGTCAGAGGTCAACTTTTCTGAAAATCAGAGGAGTTTCACATTTATAACACAGGTATGTCTACTAGGAGGCTGAAGGGTAGCACTATATATTAATAAACAATCAAAAACAACAATTTATTTCCAATTTTTATGGAATTTATTTCTGTAAACATGGTGTTTTAGGTCAGATTAAAGGACTGATGTGATGGTAAGGTGTCCGCTGCTCTGCTTTGAATATTGGTAGGCTTTTTTTTTTTTTAATTTTCACAAGAATTGCTAGTTCCCCTGGAGTTTTGGCCACCCCAACAATCAGACGATTCCCTATGAGCAAGCATTTAGCGACAGTGGGAAGGAAAAACTCCCTTTAAAAAGGAAGAAACCTTCGACAGAACCAGGCTCAGGAAGGGACAGTCATCTGCCGCGACTGGTTGGGGTGGGGGGAGTGAAAATTTAAAAAAAAAAAGCCAAAGTGATAATTATTGGAGCAGCTTAATTAATTTTTCCAGTGTAATTTGCTGTTAATATCCTTTTCCAACCCCAGTCTGTGTCTTTATCACTTTTGTCCAGGGTGGAAGATGCCATGCTGGAGATTGACTCTGTATGGTTTTTCAATGTCGATACATGGGAACCTGTTAGAAAGGCCAGGGTTGAAAAAGGGATGCCGGAGAACCTCAGAGGGTGTTATCCGCTGGTGTGCATCCAAGGCCAACATCTCTTTAATTAGGCTGACAAATAAGCGTTGGCCAGCTTCTGGTCCTCGTCTAAACATCATTATTTGTTCGAGGTCATCCAGACGTGTAAGTTTTATGTATCTTGTCTCCAAAGATTCATATCCTGTCTCGTATTTTAATTGTTGGGCGGTCTTAAATGTCCAGCGCTGTTGGTTGTAGTTGTAGTTGTCTTTTGTGAAATAGTCTTCAGTGTACACGCCAGAGTCTAGAACATGATCTGGTGGCTGACCCTGAGTCTCTATGATGAATTTCAAAACATCATAATATTTATTTCCAGGGTAGAGTGGCACCCCTGTACCAAGCTCCACAGCCACCAGCCCCAGAGACCACATGTCACTTGCTTCGTTATAAGGAAGGCCAAGCATAACCTCAGGTGCACTATAACCAACTGTCCCCACACGGTCACCAGGCATCACTGTAGACGCAGGACATGCGAGGCCAAAGTCTATAAGTCTGACTTTGACTGGAGACTCATAGCGGTTTACAACCATGATGTTTCCAGGTTTGAGGTCAGCGTGCACTATTCCCAAAGAACCCAGGTGGGACAGAGCATTTGTGACTTGACCTAAAATTGGCCTGACTTCGCTTATGGGGAGACGCCGGTTATTCGGGTCCCGTATGTAGTCCCACAGGCATTGATCTAGGAGTTCAAACTTTAGGCAAACCCGCTCTCTGTCAAGGAAAAAGCCGTTCCATTGAACAATGTTGGCGGCACCTGGATCCAACCTTCGCAGCTGCTCCAGGATGAAAATTTCCTTTTTTGCCTGTTGCAGAATATCAGTGCGATTCTTATTGACTTTAATAGCCACAGCTTGGTTGGTCTTGGTATCACGGCATTTGGCTACAATACCAAAGCCCCCTTCTCCGAGGAAAGCCTCTACCTTGTAGTGGTTTCCCAAAATGCTCCCTTCAACTATTTCGAGCTCATCTGAGCTGAAGGATGGACTGGCTGACGTGTGGACGAATACTTGCTGAGAAAATTTAACTGAGTTTTGGAAACTGCAGTTGATTTTCTCTGATCTCTTGCATTTCAAGTTTGAAGGGTGCTGAGAGACCATAGGGTTTTGTGGTCTTTCAGCACTCATGTCAATGCAAGGGGAACTCTTAGGGTTGAAAAAGGGATGCCGGAGAACCTCCGAGGGTGTTATGCGCTGGTTTGCATCCAAGGCCAACATCTGTTTAATTAAGCTAACAAACAAACGTTGGCCATTTTCAGGTCCTCGTCTAAACATCATTATTTGTTCGAGGTCATCGAGACGCGTCAGTTTTATGTATCTTGTCTCCAAGGACTCATGTCCTGTCTCATACTGAAATTGTTGGTCAGTCTTAAATGTCCAGCGCTGTTGGTTGTCTTTGTCTTCAATGAAATAATCTTCAGTGTACACGCCAGAGTCTAGAACATGATCTGGTGGCTGACCCTGAGTCTCTATGATGAATTTCAAAACATCATAGTCTTCATTTCCAGGGTAGAGTGGCACACCTGTACCAAGCTCCACAGCTACCAGCCCCAGAGACCACATGTCAATTGCTTCATTGTAAGGAAGGCCAAGCATAACCTCAGGTGCACAATAACCAACCGTCCCCACACGGTCACCAGGCATCACTGCAGACGCAGGACATGCGAGGCCAAAGTCTATAAGTTTGACTTTGATGGGAGACTCATGGCGGTTCACAACCATGATGTTTCCAGGTTTGAGGTCAGCGTGCACTATTCCCACAGAACCCAGGTGGGACAGAGCATTTGTGAGCTGACCTAAAATTGGCCTGACTTCGCTTATGGGGAGACCTTGGTTTTTCCGGTCCCGTATGTAGTCCCACAGGCATTGATCAAGGAGTTCAAACTTTAGGCAAACCCGCTCTCCATCGTGAAAAAAGCCGTTCCACTGAACAATGTTGGCGGCATCTGGATCCAACCTTCTCAGCTGCTCCAGGATGAAAATTTCCAGTTTTGCCTGTTGCAGAATATCAGGGTCGCTCTTGTTGACTTTAATAGCCACAGCTCTGTTGGTCTTGGTATCGCGACATTTGGCTACAATACCAAAGCCCCCTTCTCCAAGGAAAGCCTCTACCCTGTAGTGGTTTCCCAAAATGCTCCCTTTAACTATGTCAAGCTCATTTGAGCAGAAGGATGGGTTAGCTGACATGGTGAAATGTGTCGGCTTGGTCGGTGAATTGCTGAGAAACGTGAAATTCTTTCAAAACTCTCCAAAAGGATTCGCTTGCTGTCAGGTCAAGGTCCGTTAAGCACTAAAGTTTAACAGAGCAAAGCCCCTACTTAAGGGTTTTTGTCTCTCAGCAAGAGTATGACATCACAAGGGATCAAAGGCATTCTATTTTGGATCAAAGACATTCTAGTTTTGATCAATGGCGTTCTATTTTTTCAGTTGAAACACTGAAAAAAAAATAGTGTTTCAGCAGGGCAGGCTGGCGCCCTGTGGGAGGCAGAGGTGATAGGGTAAGGATGCAGAGGACAGTGTTGGGGAGTAACGGAATACATGTACCGCCGTTACGTATTTAGAATACAAAATATGAGTAACTGCATTCCGTTACAGTTACCGTTTAAAAAGGTGGTATTCAGAATACAGTTACTTTGTTGAAATAAATGGATTACACGGCGGTACTTTCCTGTTTCATATTGTCGCGGGTCAGGACTGTTTGGGTTTGTTTGACAGCTACGCTCTGTTGTTCCAGGCGGCAGCGTTACGGTTGCCATGGTTACAGGGTGACGCTCTCTCTCTCTGCGTGTTTCCTGGGTGAGAGAGCGCTTTTTTGTTGTTGTTGTTGTGCTAAGCTAAAAGGCAGAATGCTACAGGCATGGCCCTAAAGAATGTAGCCTCATGGGCAGTGTAGTCCGTGCTGCAGCGAGAATGGACTACCATACACGTTATGTGTCTGTGAGCGAGGGAGGGAGAGAAAGGAAAAGTCCGAGCTGTCACGGAGCAAAAACGGGAGCTGGAAGCATGTAAATATAATAATAACCACTGCAGCCAAGAAGAGTGCCTGGAGAGCCCAGTTGTAAGTAAGCTATTAAGACTCAACTGTACACTGTGTTCGTGTTTTCCTCCGGAAAAAATAAGTTCCGTTGGAGCAGCCTTTCAACGCCTCTCTCTGTCTCTCGCTAGCAAAGTGACCCAGACAACAAAGTAAAGCTAGTTTTCAGCTACGAGCCCCACACGGAACCCACCGTATTAGCCAGATGTCCCTTTACTACGGTTCGGAGCCGCGGACCTTCAGTAACAGTAATAAATCACAGCAATAGTACATTCACGTAGTTGTAAACAGCATGATAATATATTAAGTAATCCAAAGTATTCAGAATACGTTACCCTCATTGAGTAACGTAACGGAATACGTTACAGAATACATTTTGGGGCATGTATTCGGTATTCTGTAATGGAATACATTTTAAAAGTAACCTTCCCAACACTGGCAGAGGATAATATCCAAGAAAAGATTTACTTATCTGTCAGCTCATCAGCGAGCAGCCGCAGAATCGCAGGTGCAGCTTGGCAGGGGATGGACTCAAGGTGAAGAAACAAAATCAATAATGACTTAAGGCAAAGTTACAGTCTCAATGTTATTCTTTATTTTTTCTCAGTGTCTTCTTGAGGGACAGTATGTGTATATGTGTACGTGATATTAAATGAATGCTTAAGTGCAGGACACTTAGTGCCGTATAGTTGCAAATGTTTCTCAGGATTTGGTGTTGGAGAATGAAAAAAAGGGCCTGTTATTGCAAGCATTTCACATATTTCTCTGTGGCAGCCTTGAAAAACAATAGCTAGGTTTCATTTGACGTAGACGTGACGTCGACGTAAAGCGCGAAATTTGACTGGCGGTCGGAAGTGAAAAAGATAAGCGCAAAATCACAGACAGACAGTACGCAAAATGCCTATGTCCTGTTGTGTTTACGGATGCTCCAGTAGGTCGACCAGAGAAACCGATAAACGGTATTTTAGGGTACCAAAAATAGCCCAACGAAGAGGAGAAAAATGGAAAATTCTAACCGAAAAACGTAGGAAAAAATGGATTTTAAATTTACGTTTACAGTCCGGAGGAGCAGAGTCTGCCAATGCCCGTGTCTGCAGCGACCACTTCGTCAGAGGTAATGTTATGTTTGCAAACGAACTTATTAGCATTAGGTTGTCGTTAAATTCTCGTTTACTTAGTGCTTTTAAGTTAGTAGTCTAATATTGACTTGATTGGGACTATAGGCTGCCCAAGTGCTTTGGATGACGAGGAGTCGGAGGACTGGGCTCCGACGGTCAATCTCGGCTACGAACGAAAACCCAGATCGGAATCGGCAATTACCCAAGTCTTCAGAGGTGTCTCGTTAGACCTCTGGGAATGGTTTACCTTGAAACAAACAACTGTCACTCTAACGAAGTCCTAAGGATGTGGCATGTTTGTTGACGTTAAAGCCGCTACCGCTAACTGTTAGCGTGTTTAAGATAAAGCAATATAAGAACAAACACTCACCCTTGCAAACACCAAACTGTATCCATCACGGAGACGTTTTGTTCCAAGGTTGTGGACCCACCCGCTGACAAAAAAATTGTACGCCTCCAGACTCTTGAAAGCTTTCATTTGCTGCCTAGTGTAGTAAGAAGTCTGGAGGACCAAGTAGTTGGTGATATCCACAGCCTCGATAGTAGGCAAATCCTTTACTTCTGTGGTGTATTCGGACATTTTCAAAGAATACGGATCACGTCCGATATATTTTTTAACTATCTGTTTATATCTCTCCCGAGAAACGGGGTCTAAAGTTGCACAATAGCTGCTCTCCTGACTCTCCACAGTGTCCTCCATGTTTACTTCCGCCCTCCACTCAAAAATCGCGCTGCCTCCGCACGTCATCAGAACCACGTGACCGCAACCCAACTATTCTAGCATGGGTTGGGAAAAAAACACATCACACATTCTCTTGTTTTTTTTTTCCATGACGTGTACACCAGCTGAGCTGATAGGTGATGCTTGGTGGTAATTCAGGATATTAGGTCTAGTGAGAGTGTGGTTTGATATTTCTCCTTCCACATCACAACACTGTGACTGATAAAGCTGTGGGAAAATGGATTTAGCTAGCGACAGCTGCCCTTCTTCTTAGCCACAGTTTTCTTCTTTACCCAGTCCTTCGTGTATTCCATCGGTCCCCAAGCCTCGTACCGGTACCGGGCCCGTTGAGGCCCGCGTGTGAAGTTTATGGTTTTCGGGGTTTCTATCATTAACTCGGTTTCCCTGGGTCTTTTTAATTGTGTGTCCATTTTTTTTGAAAGAAATGTTTACGCGTTACCATAGTGACCAGAGAGCATTAAGTGGCAGCGAGGAGGATATTACTCTCAATGTTGTTGGCGCATTTTCAGGAGGACGCTGCTAATAAAGGTACACAATCACACAGTGAATTCGCGTTCATTATTATTTTTACAAAAATACCACAGTTTTTGTCTCGCTTGTAGCATTTTATTTTGTTGTATTTATCCATGTAACCTTAAAGGCCCAGTCCGTGGCGCAAAAAAGGTTGGGGACCGCTGCTCTAGGTGTTAATCAGGACGGATAGCTTTTTGAGGCAAGTTTATAAAAAATAAAGCCGAGACAGCTCCGATGCTAATTTTTATAGTTTCGTGTTAATTTTCTGCCATGGAAACCCCTTTAAAAGCATCGCCTCTGTCAGTGCGCCCCAGGGCAGCTGTGGCTACAATGTAGCTTGCCATCACCAGTGTGTGAATGTGTGTGTGAATGGGTGGATGACTTAATGTAGTGTAAAGCGCTTTGGGGTCCTTAGGGACTAAGTAAAGCGCTATACAAATACAGGCCATTTACCATTTAAAAGTCTCCCTGACTGTTACAACACCCATGTTTTAAAGCAAACGTATAGCAACCGATGCATACTACGTCATAATCAATGACGTTCGAGTAAACGACATTTCCCAGAATGCGCCGCGGCTTCTAGTGACATCCACGCTACGACGAGCTGAAGCGGTTATTTACGTTCCGATGTTACGAACGGTCCCCTGACCTGAGCTCTAACCACTGTTACACCTGAGTGAAGGCGCTGCCCCTAGTTTGTTGTTCTCCGGAGTCACTCCCAGACTGACGCCATAAGCCAGACCAGCTTGGTTTTCGGTGAGTCTATTGCTATGCTATCATCGGTTCCCACCAGGCTATTTGCGCGAAGGTCGCGCAGCCTGTCACCGTGCAGTCGTGTGCTTCAGACCAGCGCCAGCGGTGGCGCGTGCCAGGGCATCCGCGAGACTCCGGCGGAGGCCAAGCGCAACCCCATCGTGTCCACTTCCAGGGTCTCCAGGAGGGGGATTTTGGCTGAGGAGACTGCTGGAAACAGCTTGAAACCATCGATGCAGTACCACCACCTCGCCCCTAGATGGCTGTCCAACCTGGAGAATCGCCGCAGTTCCTGGGCGGCTCTGGCCAGCAGAGGTCGTAACAACAACCAGTACTGGGAGGAAAGCGGCGGGGACAGGGGAACAGGTGGAGGACCCATGCGGGCAGGAGTAGCCTCAGCCGGTGTCCTCTCTGCTGCGGCTGTGGCCTTCTGTCTGAAGAAAGACCCCGATAACAAAGGTAAGCTTATAATTAATTATAATCAGCTGACATCGATTAGAGACCGGCCGTTCATTAATTGTTTTTTATAATATAGTAAATACTGATGGAACGATGTTATATGATATAAACTGGTCTGTAGAGTTAGTTTTAAACCCAGCTTGTTTTATTTAGTAAAATCTTTAGTGTAGTTAATATTTTCTCTCTGCTTTTTCAATAACCAGATGATGCTCTTTTGGAAGCAGCAAGGACCAATAATGCTCAGGATGTAGCCAGGTAATACCCAAACATGAACACTTTAAAAAAACAAACATATTTGCTTGTCTTCTTTTGTCTTGAGTTCAACATAGGCATTGTGTTTTAAATGTGCGCTAATATATGCTGCCTCTAGATATTTCACACACCTGTAAATGCTAGAATGGAGGTGGCGTTAGGACCACCTTTATTCTTCAACACACCCTGAACTCTCTTAGGCAGCTTTCTTGTAATGTCTTTAAGTAGTCTTCAGGATTAGTCCTCCCGGCTTCTTGAAGGACTCTTAAAGCTCTTCTTTGGATGTTTCTGCCTTTTTGCTGTCTTCTCTGTTAGCATGATCCCACGATGCTTCAATAATGTTGAGGTCGGGGCTCAGGGGAGGCCAATGCAGCCTCGTGTCAGAGCGTACTACAGCAAGTTTTACAGATGGCTGTATACACTCACTGCTGTACATACTGATGAAGATTTGAACCAAAAATGTCATATTTAGATTCATCACTCACTCACACATGTTGACGCTGATTTTTTTTTTTCAGTCCAGTTCTTATGTAATTTTGCATAGCTGAGCCTTTTCTCCATGTTTCCCTTATGAATGGATTCTTGACAGCCGCACTTTCACTGAAATAATTTCTGACGAGGCTTCAGTGCACAGTAGCTCTTTAAGTATCATCTTTTTGGTGCAAAGACACTATTCATGTGCATAGGGCAGTTTCCAGAACATCCACGGTTAACTCCTGTTATGAAAGCACACCTGTAGTTGTTGTCCCATCAGTAACCAGCAGGTGGAAGAAGAGCTCCACCTCTCTGTGTGAAAGTCTTCCTCTTGAAGGAATAGTTGCAGTGTGGATGTTTGGCACTAACTTATGCTTCCTCGTATCTTCTTCTTTCCTGCTGTGACCCGGAAATCCATTTGCCATCATGGAAAGCAAACATGAAGAAAGAACTGCAGATGCATCCGATGTGAAAGTCTCATTCAGTGTTGCCACGTACCTCTAATGTGGCACATGGCTTGATGCTTCATAAACCCAAGAATTACTCATTTGGAAGCTTAATCTTCTCCTTCCTCACTTATATTATAATATTTCCCTCCGTCGCATCTTCAGTGGCATGTCATAAAATGCCAGTGAAGGAAACCGGGGAGGCAAGTTACTGTAATAAAAATGCCCTCGGACGCTTAAGACTCCCTGCTGCCAGTGTGTCTTGCTTGTTTTTTTTTGTTTTTGTTTGTTTTTTCACTGTGATTTTTAGGCTCTTTAAAAACGTGTTTCTCTGAGATTTGTTTTACTTCAGAATAATATAAAACAGAAACATCAGAATAATATAAACACTTGCTCTGAACTTGATGCTAAACTTAGTCCTGGCAATGTCCTGCACACAGAGGGTTAGGTGGCAGAAATGGGTATGCTACATAAAAGAAGGTGCCTGTATTAGAGCCACACTTCTATAATGGCTCGTTCTCATCCATCTCATCGATGGTGTTACATTAAAGGGGTACAGAAAGGAGTATGCGATAGATAAACCTGAACATTATTATAAGAATTTATTCTTCTTCAGATCAAATTCTTAGTCTTTAACCTTTTAGATACTGTTGCTGTTCAGATAGATGTCGTTGTATTGTGCCTATGTTAATCATAGTAATTCATGTGCTTCGGCTGTTGTTGAGTATTGGTATCCAGGTCCATGTACTTGAGCGCATGCATACCTGTGTGTATCGATGCATGCCCCCATCTGCATGCTCGGGTTACCTGTGCACATGTGGCAGATGGCGAAGGTGAGAGTGCAGCGAGACGGCCAGTTAGCAGGTCACAGATGTGTTAAGTGCTTTGGTCGACTCTGTAGAAGTGGTAGAGTGTCAGGGTGTGTCAGCTGAGAGGCAGCAGAGAAATAAAGAGTGTCCATTTTCACAGAATGGATGGTTAAGAACTTGGTAGCGTTTGGCATGATAGCAGTGTTTAAAATAATGCTTAATGCTTGTTGTTATGTTTAGCCGATATATATTCATGGATTCTTAGTTGGCACCATATGTCAACAATGTAGTGTTATTTTAAAAACAACAACAACAACAAAAAACAGTGTGACGATCAAAAACTGATATTCATATTTGGTGCTAATATTTTCCTTTTGTTTTAATATAAATTACGGCAGGGCATGTAAAGTCATTTGTTGGGTAGGACATTATAGAGAGAGAGAGAGAGAGCGCAAAGGACAAGTACGCGTGGCATGCAGTGCAGCTGTAGTTTGACTATTGTGGTTAAACATGGCTACAATAGTTTGCACTTTTAAACTAGTTTTTTAAAGCCAGCGATACAAAGTGCTTTGGAAAATGTAGTTCGTTAACACACTGGTGACGACAAATACCATGCCACACCCTGGACTCTTTAGGGGGAACCAGACTCTGATGGTTGGTATGAAGCGGACACACAACCCTTCTTCCAGTAACAGAACTAAAACAGCAGAAAATCTCAGAAGCTGAAAGAAATTAACTTTAGGTGACAAAACTCCAGTGAGGTGTGCATTCAAGGAATGTGGCAGCAATATTTCAGTGTATGACTTCAGATTTGCCTGTTAAATTGGTTAAAAAAAAAAACCCAAAACCCAACCCCTTAAATTATACTTGAAAGTAAACACTTTTAAGAACAGACCCAGTCCCATGTAGCTTATCACTTATATCAAATAAACCACACTGCTTTTTCCATCCACTCTTGCCATGTCATTATTCTCATATCAAAACTTATTTTTGTATTTTTTCAAAGGAGCTGCTCAGTTTGTCCGAATTTAAAATGCGGAAAGAAAAGTTCAGATGCAGCTCTTACGGCTTACCCTGATTGTGCATGCAGAGCAGGCAGTGAAAACGGAGACTGAGAGCATCAGTGCTGAGTGCAGACCAGACTGAAGCCGCTGTGTTGACTGTAAACAGGGACACTGTCTGTCTGCTCAGCACCAGAGATGACAGCCGGATCCCTTACATACGCTTATAAGGACTGTGCCTGATGTTATAGCCTCAGGCAGAAAACTCAACACACACCTGGCTTTAACGTGCAGATATATTAAGTGGTGCAGAAGGCTTTAGATAAAAGCAGGATATGTGCTGGATTTATTCTGGTGTGCCCCAAAAAAAGAGACTATGCTTGCAGCAGCTTGCCTCCCATATTTCTTGTTTTGTAGATTTCATTTTGATCTGCATAATTTCCCCTAGGTGTGCATGACTTAATCTTACTTCTGCTCCTTCAGCATGGTACATGCTTTAAAAAAAGAAAGAGAAAGAAATAAAATGCTACAATATTGATTGCAGTACTACATGGAGCCTCCGCTACAGGCTGTTAACGGTGACACTGAAGTAAAAATAAAACGACTTTCTGCTTCTTGTTCCCATCAGGCTGTTAAAAGAGGGGGTGGATCCGAATCATCGCCACCGTCTCGGCTGGACCGCTCTCATGGTGGCCGCTATGAATCGACAGTACAGGTCTGTGTGCGCCTGCTTCGCCGAACAAGTCGTGTTTTGAAACTTCTGAGGCGTTACATATGCAGCAGCAGGTTCGGTATCGCGCAGCTGCCGCATTAGTGCGAGCATATGTCATCCTCGTCCCTGCTTTGGTTGTTACAGTACGTCATCAGAAGTGCAAAGTGCAGCTTTCAGACTGACAGACGGTCTTTACCCGTTCCCCCATTTCTCTGTCCAACAAATTAAATTAGCCTCCTGGCCCCCAGAACACACAGAATACAGAGAGGGGCCGAGGTTGAGGCCGGGCCAAATCCAATTTACAGGCCTTTTTTTCTTTTTTTTTTTCCCTTCTTCCCTTCTCACTCTCTCTCTTTACCCGGTCTGTGTGGTCACTTTTTTGTTAATGCTTCTCACTCTTAAGGCCCTTTATGTGAAATCTGAATATTAAAATGTTTTCAGATGAGCTTACTTTCAGTCCTATTCTTGCTTGCTTGCTTTTTTTTTCTCCAAGTTTGAACTTGTGTCGCAACAAATTGAAACTTAACGAATAAATCTGTGATCACAAAGCTTAATTGCGCGCGTGTAATTGGTTACAACTTTCAGTTTTTATATTGATTTCCTTTTGCATTATATTAGCATGTTCGCTTATAAATCTTGAAGAAATTTATTGATCACGAGAGCGACAGAAAAGTAATTTGGCAGTAAAACGAGGGCACTATAATTGTTTTATCCTGATTGTCTTCTTTTTATAATCGTTTGAAGCCAAAATGGTAATTGAAATTAGAATTTGATGAATCACTCGGAGCTGATCAGAGATGAACACGGTCACATGATCCTTCAGCTGCGACTTTAACATTGTGTATGTCGAGTGATCATATCCATGGACCTTTTTATTTTTAATGATATGCGTCTGTCTGTGCGTGTGTGTCATGTGTTTTTTGGCTACAAATGTGCCTGCGTGTCTGTGTGTGTCTCTTAACACATTGTCTGCGTATGTGTCACTCCTCTGTGTGTGTGTGTGTGTGTGTGTGTGTTATGAGTGCTATAACTCAGCCAGACAGTGACACTCCTCTGTGTTTAATCCCGTCTTCCAGCCCCCCAGTGAGCAGTCACTGCTGCAGGGAAGACAGAACATCAGTTCACACACATCAGTCACAAACACACAACCATCCACTCGCAGAAACACGTGCGCACACACATGCACACACGGGCGAGGAGACCGAGGGAGTTCATACCAAATATCTTACAGGCCAACTGCCTATTACTCAGCCACACACAACTTTATTTGCAGCCGTTAAGTGAAAACACAGGGAACATCACTCATGAACGCGGTGTAGCCTGTAGCGAGAGTGTCACCGTGGCTCTCGCTGTTGAATTATTCTGCCCGTCTCTCTCAAACAGTTGTGTTTATATTTTCCTGGGCCAAAAGTGATAATTGTGTTTCAAGAGGACATTTCAGTGGGAGCTGTTTCTAGATGTAGTGTCCACCAGGCAGGTCAAGGCGCGGCTGCGTGAGGGGAATCAGGGGTGCAGCAGAGGGGGGTGTGGGTGTGTAAGAATTAAGGGTGAGACATTTGTGGTGGTGGGTGGAGGGGGCGTGTGTTTGTTTAGCTTTGATGTAGGGCTAAATCAGGGAGGCGCAGGGCCTGGCTCTCTGTTTGCACTCTTTAACACACAATGCCCATCTCCATCGCTCTTTCTCTCCCTCCATCCCTCCCTCACTGCATTCACGTGCACAATGAGCGCTCAGCCAAGTATAACGCCTGTTGACCGTTCCGACCTGTCGGCCGAGTGACTCGATGGGAGGGAGGGTGACGGAATCGAAGGGAAGAACAGGGATGAAGGAACGGGAGAGAATAACTTGGCAGGGGAGAGAAGGCATTTAAGTGGGATTATAGATTTGAGACCAAGATTAGCTGGACTCACCAGGGCCTAATGAAATATAATCATTTGGCCATCATGATCGTAATGGTAGGTAGTCGTACTTAGATAACATATACGGGGTTTATTATTAAGTTCTCCTTACGCTGTCATTATATTACGACCGTATTCGCAAATAATATAATATAGTATTAAAATATAATTAATGGCACGTTTTCAGGATATTCCTCTATACTATACTCTATAACATTTTCATGTTATTATTTTCAATATGTGTACATACGTTCTTCTCTTGGGTTTTGGTAATAAAATAGCTGTAAATAAGAAGATTGCCATCTCCTTTTCTACTATGAAATGATTAAGTGTTTAGACCTGAAGTGGAAAACATAACACTTAAGTTGTTTTTAAAGTGAATAATAAGTCTCGGTAAATGCTTTAGATACCAGCCTCTAGAGTCCACTATTTCCTGACTAAATATTCATATCATAAAGAATCGGGTACATTTAAAAAAGGAAAGAAAAAATTAGAGGTACAGTGAACCTCGCTTTCTAGCATCTTTCTGACCCCAGGTGGACACCGGGTGAGGTGGGGTCAAGTGAGGTCCAATGTCTGGGCCAGGTGGTCGCAGACATGGATGGTCAGTTTGGCTCAGGTGTCTTTTATCGCACAACGGAGGTGGAAGTGTCTTCTTCCTGGCTTCCCTCCAGGGCCGGATTGGAAACTAACACCATCCCTCTGCGGAGATCACCTGCTGGTGAAGCAAGGCTACAATTATAAATTTGTCAGCTCTAGAGTGTTGCATAGAGAGTAATGGGAAAGAAAAATGGTGTAGCATGAAGATGATGCCATAAATGGATTTTCAAGTGTCCGAGCAAGATGCTGACACCCTGTTTGCTTAAGGAGCAAAAAGGTAGTCATTAGCTCAAGAATCTCTGTTCAAGTGGACAATAAAAAGATAACCTGGATGAATCCTTTATATTTGTTTGAGAAGAACACGAGCAATAAAACATCAGGATATAACCAGATGGCTCAGTCATACAGAAAGGTTTGGGGGCATAAAACATTTTGCTTGTTTTATCCACAATTATTACACAATTAAAATATTTCTGTAATAATTGTGGATATTATTTTTGTTTCTGTACATATTGGACGGCATCAGGAAGTCTGTAAACTGTAACTTTTTGTCCATTTCTGTTGAAAAGGGAGCTTAATCTAATTAATCTTAATTAACCACCTCTGGATGCCTTCAGTTAGGCCTCAAATTAGTGCTGCAACTCTCCTCCCAAATAAAGTTAGTCACTTGATCATCAGTTGATTAGTAAAACTATAAACTGTTTTCAAAAGCTCATTAGTTTTAGTACCGTCCTGTGTAATTAAATCTCCCTTTCTTTCATCTTTTTAGCTACTCTCCCTCCTTTCATCCAGTCCTCCTCCTCCTTTCTCCTCCTCTTCTTTGGAGTTTTCCTCCTTTTTTATCTCTCCGTGTTTACCTTTCTTATGCCATTAACTCTTTTCAGACCATCCCATTCCTTCAGTCAGTCCTGCCCAGCCTCGTGTGACCAACCTCAGTTTGAGTTTGTGCGTTTCTGTACGCGTCTCACAGGAAGCACCAACGTGTTTGTAGAAGTGCTTGCAAGGGTGAAGGGGAAACCCTCTGTGGGTCATACCCCACCCCTCCACAGTGATACAGTAACAAAAGGGGATCCCACCACCACCACCAACCCTTCCGATTGTCCTTTATACCCCCCTCAGCAAGGTCAGACACAAAGACCTGGCCAGAATGTTCTCAGCCTCGCTCTCCCATAGCAATGCACAAAAGCTAATGATGGAAAATAGACTTTCAACCTTTATGTTTTTAACTAAAAGGTTTGTAAATGTTTATATTCCATGCTGAATATTTGCATGCCTCTGCTTCTCAAATGATGTGCTCTTCTTACTTATATCTAATAGTGGGTTAAGTAAGCCTGCTGGTCGAATAAATATAGTGACTCGTGCTGTACTTCAGTCTGTTGTCAGAGATGCAGCTTTTTATATTTTAATCAATATCTGCTTCTAAATTTCTGCTAAATTATCTTTTTTTTAAAAAACCTGTACTTTTGTTTATAATGCCACAAATGAATAAGATATTTAATTTCAACTGATCTTATATAAGAGTTAGTTTCACTCGTCCATTCTCATTTTAAGAGCACAGGTTCTCCTAGCAGGGCTTCAGCCTGTTACATAGTCAGCTCCACCTCATCCTCCTATGAATGGTCATTTTACTCTATTTAAGCCCTTTCAGGCCACTGCCACAACCATTTAGCTGCAAGCGATCCATCTCTCCCTCCCAGGCCACATTACGTGGTCACAGGTTTAATGGCAGAAGCATCAGCAGCGTACCAGCAGGGTTCATGTTTCGGCCACCGCCTCTCTCTCTGTCTCTCTGTGTTCACCGACTAGCTGGCTAGTTTTTGTGTGTACATTTGTGCTCATCTGTGACTCAATGTGAAAGCTACTGCTTGCCTTCACAGTGGACTAAGTGTGGGTTTATGTGATAGTGTGTCCTGCAGACAGGGAGACCTGAAACATCTGACGGGTCACAGTGAGTGGTGTTGCCGAGGTACTCCTGTTTGTTCTATAAGGCGGTACGCTCCAATGAAGGCCTACACACGAACACCCACTCGGTTACACTCCCCCAACGGTGCCGGAAATGGGGTCCGACCCCTGCCCCCTTCAGTGTGCACATATGTACATGTTACGAGGCCGACAAATGTGTAATGAAGGCGCGATAGAAGGAAGTGACTAGTGGGGTGTATCCACCATAACGAGACAGAATAGACGGGTGTGAATCAGGCGAAAGTGTCACAGGCAGTCGAGGAATTGGATATTTGCACGACCTTTGTGTAAAGGTCAAGGTTATATTTGGTGATGGGACAGAAGCAGAGCTCTGTTCATGTGTAACAAAACATTTAATTAACAGATATTGTGGTCAGTGGCAAGTGTTGCAACTGCAGCAGCTGATAAGATATGTATGCGGGCTTTTTAACATGTCAGTGTTTACATGCGTGACGCTGCCAATTCAGAAACACTTTGACATATCCACCAAATAAGAGGAAATGTAAAAGCTGCTGCAAAGCAATAAATACCGCTTCAAGGCAACGCTTGCACACTTTTTGGATGGAGCACGTCACAAGTGTGTTTCACATCCAGTGTGTGTGCTCTTCCTGTGATGCCACCTTGTGAGTCCGTATGTGCTGATGCAGATTTATCTCCACATGTTTTTAGCAAATAGAAATATCTAATTCAAATACATCACACACAGTGAGATGAAGGGCGTCCCACACTTCATGTAGAGGTAACTGTAGCTCTGAGGGTATCAGACCGTTCTTTGCCTTGTTCCTCCTCCTTTTTCCTCATCTCTGTCCTCTTTCTCTTCTACTTCCTCCTTCAATGCCGCGTTCGTCTCCTTCTCTACTGGCTTATTTTTCTTCTTCTCTATTTCTGACTTCTTCTTCTCCACCTTCTCCTCCTCTGCCTCCCTTCTTGTTTTTCTCCTCCTCTTCCAATTCTGCCTTTGCCTTCTTTTTGGTTCCTCCTCCTATATTGCCGCCGCCTTCTCCTTGTCCTTCACCACCTTCTTCTCCTCTGGCTCCTTGTTCGTTGGCCGTGTCCTGCTCTACTGCCGCCTGCTTTTCCTCCCCCTTTTTTTCTCCCCCACCTTCTTCTTCTTCTCTTCCTTTTGGCTTCCTCTCCTCATCCTGTACTCCCGCAGCCTTCTTCTCCTCCATTTCCTCCCCCACCTCCTTGTCCTCGTCCTTATTCTCCTTCTTCTCCTCCGCACTTTAGGAGTCGTCACAGGATATCATCTGCCTCCATCTCACCCTGTCCCTTGCTCTCTTGTGTAACACCTACCATCCTCTACATGTCTTCCTCACTGCATCCACAAACCTCCTCTTTCCCTCCTTCCTGACAGCTCCATCTTCAACCTTTATTGGTACCAAATATAAAGTTAAAACATGTGACAATAATAATAATAAAAAAAACACATTCTGACAGATGAATTTTATACACATCACTGACCCCCCCCTAGTTTTTATCTTGATTTAGGCACTGCTTGCTTTGCTGCGAGATTGTCCCAGATATTCCTATGAAAAAGAGACAATCCATAAAATCCATGAAAGTGTTGATCAGACATCTGAACCCAAAGGCGCATTATTACTCTTTGAGAAAGAAAGAGAGAGAGAGAGAGAGACTTCCCAAAGAAAGGAAAACCTATTTTAAAATCTGTCATCCTCCTAATGTGGAAATAATTATATGGACAACAACAAGCCAAGAAAAACTGGCATCCACCGCATGAACACTGAAATATTATGGTGTTAAAGCTCATCTGTGTGCATGTCTGCGTTTATTTAATACAAGGTTCTGGGTGTGCGGACGTGTTTTTAAACGTGTGCCTCTGTGTTTTGTTGCTTTTCAGCGTGGTGAAAGTCTTACTTGAAGCTGGTGCCGACCCAAATGCCGGTGATCACTTCAACAATGTTTACGACACATCACGGGAGAAAGGGATCCACTCACTGGAAGGTGAGGAGGGGGTGGGAAACAGAGCAGAGTTGTTATATTACACATATGAACCCAAAGCGTGTAAACCAAGTATTATGAGTATAATTTGCATAAAAATTTGCATTTATGTACATGTTTGATTCTTTGCGTATTATTTGTTTTATTTGTCCTCTGACAAGTGGTGTTTTTTTCTTTTGTATTTTTTTTATTTGCTTTTCTTCTGAGCTGTACAGTCTCACACACACACACACACAGGAACAATGGTGCACATGCACACAAACACACACACACACACTCTTTACCCCCCCACCCCCCCCACCCCCCACCCACCCCTCCAGTCTGTGTTGGGTTTCTGCAGACATATTTATATGGGATATGTATATTGCAGACATTTATATGGCTGTCAGGTTTGGGTCCGCGTGGGGCCGGCGTAGCGTGGGGAAGCGTTTCCCAGACGCACACTGATGGATGGGCTAGGGGGGCCTGTGCGACGCTTTATTGGGTTAGCTATGATTATCCCGCCTTGTCTCTCACACACACACACGCGCACACACACAAACACTGCAGAGAGCTAGAGAAAAAGAGTGGGATAGATAAAGGGAGGGAAAGACTGATGAAGCAAGGGAGAAGGAAAAGAGGGATACTCTGAAAAAAAGATGTCTAGAGATGGAGGAGAAGGAAGAAGATGCGGATGTTTGAGGGAGTGATGGAGAGAGGGAGGGATTGAAGGAAATGGGTAGGATGATGAGGGAGGGAGAGGAAGTCAGGAAATGGATGAGACAAAGTTACTGGGATAGAGAGAGCGGGGAGGGAGAAAGAGGGTGCAAGCGATGAAAGGAATTGATGGACACTGAGGAGGAGAGGAAGGAGGTGGGAAGAAAAAATAAAAATGGATGATGAAGGAGTGGCACGAGATGAGTGCTGTTATGAAAAAGAAGTAAGGAGAGAATGATAGAGTATCTCCATTATTAGTAAGGAGCAAAGCAAGAGAGACCCTAAAACACAACTCGCATTATTGCTATCGTGTCGGACAGTTAAGCTTAAATCTGCTCAAATGAACAACTATTCCAAAGCTGGAAACAAGAAAGATAATTTTATAAAAGCAATGTTGTCTTCGTCGCAGTTTCTGGAGTCTTCCATTGTCTGTGGTTAGATTATAGGAAGCTCCCCCGGATTTCGATGCTGTAACGTTTAAAGCCAAAGTAGTTTGTTATTCATTGTAATATCTTTTTCAGGTCCAGGGAGTATACGGTGTTCAGCTTCATGTAATAACTATCCTATTTGCAGCTTTGAGGAATTAGTGCATTTCCTTAAATTCCTCTTAACTCTAAATTCACTAAGACTGTCTTTTCTTTTTTTTTAACTTTAATATTGGTGTAGAGAAGTATTTAAAATTAAAATTTAGCAGCAAATGAGTGATTTTCCCCTCAGACTTTTTGGTTTTGTTTTTATTTTATTGTATTTTGGGAGCCAACCTGTGCACGTTCTGCACAGAAAAAGCAGCTTGTGGTTCTAATTGTTCTTCCTCCTCTCTGTCTCCTCGTGTCCGCTCTCTGCAGTCTTGGTGTCCAGAGAGGACGAGTTCAGCAGCAGGCTGAGCAGCAGGGCTGGTTTCCGTGGCTGCACAGCGCTTCACTATGCTACGCTGGCAGATGACCCACGCGCTGTACGCATGCTGCTTGAGGCTGGTACGTTACCGTTCCCGAATCATTACAACCGTCCCATCACTGCCCACCTTTGAGTCCACGGGGGGCCTCAGAGTGTCAGCGTAAGAGAAGTAAAGTTGATGACAGATGCAGCAGCCTCCACGTGTTTTGCTTTGTTGCTCTGCAGTCTGATGCCTTACAGGTGCAATTTTTAATAGAGAATATCTTAGGTATTATTAAAGTCAAATAACTGCCAAGCTGTGTGGCAGTCTCCACCTTTATTTTATATACACTCCTCAATCCTGCGCGCCCACTGTACAGTGGGCGGAGGATTTTAGTAGCTCTTACCTAGGTGAACTCAGTCTGCCTTTCCTGAGGCTACACTCTGTCAGCCTCGGCAAACACAACTGACAGATTATAGTGTCCACTGGAGGGAGAAGTTTGAGTTGTTGATAGTTTGACAGTTTGCTCCATCTTCTGTGGAGGTGATGTTTTCAGGCAGATATTTTTATCATATTTCTTTATTTAGTTAATGTATTCACATTGTAGTATAATATTTCCATATGTTAGCGTCTGCTGTTGCGGTGGCTAATGGGAATCTAAATGAATAAATATGTTTGTAATCATACCTTTCAGTGATCTTGATAAGTCAGGTCAAATGGCACTTTAATTCTCTAAAGAGGCTTTTAAATGTAAATTTGCAAATTCTTACCTGAACTGTGACACACTGTTAGCCATAGTTCAGGTGAAAATGGGATTGAGTGGGAAAAAACAAAACAAAACAGTTTTTGGTTCCCTTTTTCCAACTAGACAAATCTGAAAGAGTCACTATTGTTAAAAGTAGGCGGGGCAGTTAATGTTTCATTTCATGAGCAATTTTACCTTCCAAAAATGACTAAACTGAGATAATTTGAATAAAATGATCATTGTAATAACTTTCTTTAACTTTAATCCAGACTCACTCCCTGCCACGCTGTGGGATGTTTTCTTTTTTTTTAATGTTTTTTTTTAATTTAGAATTATAAGTCAAGTTAAATGAAATGTACATCAAATGCACTATTTTTCAAAGGTTGATGAGTAGTAATGTCCAATAATAGTGATCTTAATGTTGACCAAATCATTTGTGGTGATGGCTGCCTTTAATATTTTTTGTTGTTAATGTAATTATGGTAATCTGATATTAAATATATGTAAATAAATCTAAATAGTTAAATCGCAATTTCTCGTAAAATACATAATGCAAGACCCTGAATATATGCAAGTTTGTTTACTGACAGCTTAATTCAAGAGTAACAGTCAGTTTAAGAGAGAAACCATAAATCTCTTAGACCTTTTTCTTTGATTATTAAACGGAATAGTTCTCGTTCCGTCTTTAAAGCTAAAAGCAGTTTCACCTCCACCAGCTTTTCAGATATCATCACTTGAACGCATCCCCTGCGACTGATATAAACAGCATTACAAAACTCATTTGAAATTGATTACTTCTCTGCTTCCTTGGCACCCCACCCCCCGTTACACTCACACCTGCCGTTGACTCAGCGCCACTATTACACACACGCAGACCCTGGAGGCAGAGTATCCCCCTCAGTTTCCAGGCGAGCAGCTCTTAAACAAGCTAGGCCTCGTTGAACTGTGACCTCCTCGTAGAACATGCCCTTGGGGTAGCTCCACAAGCACAGGAAGTGTGAGTCTTTGTGTGTGGGAGTTTACGTGTGTGTGTGTGTGACCATGTATGATAGTGCACTCAGGCCCCCATATGATTAATTAAAGTATTCATATATTCAAGTATGATTTCATCCATCTGGTATTCTTGTTTCAGTTTGTGGATGCCTTTTTTTTCTCTTTTTCTTTTTTTAAACTTGCTTTGGTGAGGTTGTTGTTTGTTGTCGTCTTTTAGGTCGATTAGGCTTTTAATCTAAAAACACTCCATTTTAGGATCACTCTACGCTCAGTGAAACGCACACACGCAGATACACGGGAGCTTGTATTAATGTCTTGTTTATGTTTATGATGGATGATGCATCTGAAGCTCTGTCAGCCTGTCTCTCCGTCTCACCCCTGCCTCTGTAAGCACTCCGTACGCTTAAACAAATCACCTCAACTAACTCGATCAAATGTTCTGCAGACGCATTTTTGAATTAAAAAGGTAAGAAATTTCACGAAGCAGAGACATTTGTTTTAGGACAATCGGATTAAAGACGGGCTTGGTTGTCGCTTGCCCGGCTGGGCCTGTGCAGGGTTGGCGCCACCATCGCCGCCAATAGCATTTGTGGCATCACGCGCCCTCAATCACATGTTGCCGTGCGTGTGTGATCCCGTGCAAATGTGAGTGTAATTAGACTTTTACAGAAGTTTCTTGTGCATGTTTCATTTTTTTTCCCTCCTCATACGAGCTTCCGGTATCCTTCTTTCCTTTAAGCCATTTTCCATTTGTAGCATCCTATCCATCTTTTTTTTTCTTTTTTACATCATCACAAAAAAAATCTTATGAACTGTCACAGCTTCAGGACATCTATGTGGATTTTGGTGTGTGTGTGCGTGTGTGTGTGTGTGTGTGTGTGTGTGTGTGTGTGTGTGTGTGTGCGTGCGTGTGTGTGTGTGTTTGCTATTTTGTGTGTCATCTTCCTTTCATGTATGTACACACTGAGCCTTGTTATTTCCCTTGTGTTTGTGTTCATCTGTGTAACTCTACTAGCTGTGGGTTTGCTCTTTTGGCCTTAGCCGGCCCTCCACTCACATCTCCATCCATCACAGTCTCCAGGCCCACCCTCAGGCTTCACTTCGCCACACAGTCCCTCACCCTACCTGCAGAGGCTCTCTAGTTTCTCCCCAGGCTCCACATCGGGCCTGTGGCCAGGGGCACTGAGTAATGGACAGCTCTGTAGGTGGTAAGAGGCCAGAGGAGACACACATGCTCGCAGACGCACACAAAGACACACACACACACACACGCATGCATAAAGACCAGCAGGGGCTCTCTCCCACCAGCTGCACTGAAAGAGAGGGAGGAGGAAATGGGAAAGAGGAGGGCACTCCTAATAGGCATAACTAAAGCACTCCTAATGAAGGGATCCTGTGTGTGTGTGTGTTCAGTTGGGGTTGTGTGTCTGTCTGTGTGACTGTTGTTAGTGTTGATCCTGTTATAAAGTGCTATGGCCCAGAGGGTTGGCCTGATATTAAAGCCCTAAATGATGCTATTTATTATGTCCGGTGTCGGCGCTTGTGTGTGTGGTACTTTATTGCTTTTCGGCCTCATGTTTTTTTTGGGGGGGAGGTTGTGGCGTATTGTCAGGATCGATGGCTTCTGAGCAGGTCACAAAATTTAGGGGTTTATCGATAATCATCACAGTGATTATTAGTCTCTGCGGCCAGTGCTCAGAGCAATAGAGCAACAATCACCTGTACTGATTACATAGTTTGTTTGCTTTTTTCTTTTTTCTTCTGTGTTCTGAAGAAAAAGTTCAGATGGGATTTCTTGTTTGTAGTGGACCGTACAGCATCACAGTACAGAGTACTAAAGTTACTAATGTTGTTTTCTCTCATGAGTGTCAGTCAGTGTAGACCGAGCTTCTTATGAAGACTGAGACTGTTAAACACTGTGACTCATCACAAACCCATTTGACTCTCAGTGGCAGAAAGAAAATCAGAAGAAATCCATGAGAAGTGCAGCATTGTGTTCATGACTGTTGAAAGCTGAATCCATCGTTCACTTCATTAATTCAGGGTAAAAACTCAATTTTTAAAAATGTATTTCATTTCTGGTAAATCTTATTTAGTGCGGAAAGAGTAAAACTTACTTTAAAAAGTACTTTAAAATATGTAAAAGTTAACCAAAATTCAAAGTCTAGACACTTCCAAGTACTGTTTCCAACTCTCTCTCCCCCCCCCCCCACTTACTATGTCCTATTCATGAAGTCAGAGCAGGTATCCGTAATATGAGCATTTGAAACAAATGCTTTGGGTGTGATCACAGCAGCCTCGCCCACCTGCTATCCAAACCTGATATGAGGGACTGCACCAAATCTAAGACGGTGATTTATGTTTTATTAGTTTATTTTTTGAACTGTGAATGCAAAGCTAGTCCAAGAATAAAAATGTCACTAGAAATGAGTCCAATACATCCACTTTAAATCTGCTACAGTCAAACTCCTCTAAACTAATGACAAATAAAGTAACGAAGAGCGCAAATTTGATGGAGTAGTTATGCCCTGAAACATTCCCACAAAGCAGAGCAGGACATTCACCTATCATAGACCTGAACAACACATTTACATTATTGTTGTCCCACTTACAGTAGGGGTGCTTTTCAAATATTAAATATTGTAGTCTTGTTGTTCATAACCAGGACAATTCAATTAGATATTACATGGGGTTTTTTTTTTGTTTGGTTGGGGTTTTTTTACGCAGTATTCTTACACTCACTTGTTCACACGGAGGCATGTGTGTGTTGAGTTTACTCTGGTTAGTGAGTGGTAGCACAGGTCAGGGCAGAAGGCACTGCTAACCACCCGCACTGACAAGCACAGCACTGTTCAGTCCAGGCTGGCACACTTCACTCGTGCTGTGATATTATCTCCTCATTCCTCTGTGAAATGTGTCATCCACTTGATCCTGCTGTGTGTGGGTGTGTTTGTCCCAGTGGCTCCAACCTCCAGCAACCCGCAGTGAGTATGTATAGATCATATATATAATAGTCCAGGGTGTTGGTGTGCAGTTGTATGGTTATTGGCACGCGTTGCAGATATGAAACCCCCTACAGAGGCATTGCATCGCCCCCCTGCTTCACTGCAGTGACCTCTGATCCTTGTGACCTCTCACCCCTAGCCCAGCTTTTTCGATTGACGTTTAGACCCTCCTGCTGAGGGAAGTCTGTGCATATTGTTGTAGTACTACATTTTTTTTCCCCCTTGAAACCTATGCTGATTTGGTTTTAGTTTATGTCATTCTCTAACTATAAAATTTGTTTGTTCCTGTCATACAGGTGCCAACCCCCTGCAGACCAATGGTGTGGGACACACAGCACGGGCCTATGCTAAGGAGGGAGAAGTGAGCACTTTGCTGCAGGAGTGGGAGGGCAAGGTATAACACATAAAGGATATGCAAAACTGCATAACTGCAAAAAAACCCTCCTTTTTGGTTCCCCGATGTGGATTAACAGTTGTTTTCTTTAGCCTGGTGTGAACAGCTCAGCACATTTCTTGCACACAGGCCGACGCTCCTCAGGAGGTCTGTGTCAGTCCGCTTTGTGACTGACAGGTGCTTTGAATATTAAAGTTGTGAAAGCTGGTGGAGGTTAACTGGGGTTAAAAACACGTGCTCCACAACAAAGCTGCGTCATTGATCGGCGCATATCATGACATGAGAGACTGGCTAAAGTGTGTTTAAGCGAGTTTTCTGGCGTATGTATGAAAAAGTGTTGGATGTTTCATAATGTAAAATGGAAGCTCACATCATCTCTGAATTATAAGAATCGACTTTATTGTCCAAGTATGAGTAGACATACAAGGAACTGGGGTCTTTTTTTCTTTCCATAAGTGCAAACAGTCAATTGTGTTAATCTTCTGAAACATGATAATGAAATGTGCTTTACTCGAACTATGACGCATCTCATTGTTGGGATGTTTTTACTCTGACTCCTACAGTGAAGTCAAACTCTTTGGCAAAGAGTTATAAGCTAAATCAGGGGTTGGGTGCACAGAAAGTGCTTATTAGTTCTATGAAAGCCATTACAGAAACCCGTTCTCCTTTGCCAAGTGCTTTCAGGATAGGTCATTTCAGGGTTTTTTTTTGTTTGTTTATTTTGTTCTTTAAGACATAATTGTGACGTGAAAAATGTGGTTTGATATTATTTGGAAAGTTTGGCAGTGCTGAGATTTCATGGCTTCTGCCCGTCACTGCTCAGCTCTTGGTATTTCACAGGTGTGTAGCGGTAGACGTGAGGTCTGGCTTTTTCTTAAATAAAACTCGAGTTATCCGTAGTTATCTACCGACTTGACAGCAGGCTGGAGCTAAGCAAGATGGAGAGAGAGAATAAACAGCCTGGCTCCACTGCAGGGTAAAAACCTGGAGTCTAAGGAGACAAAGAGAGGAGGATAAATGAGTCGTGGGGTGGCTGAGAGAAAGGAGGAGAAACCAGGGGGTGTGAGCAATGCTAAAAGAATAGACAGAAGAAGGAGAGGAGGTGGAGAGATCAAGCTAAATCAGCAGAGGAGAGGAAATGGGTGTCGGAGAAATGGAGGTAGTCTGATAAAGAGGAGAGAGACGGGAAAGCAGATAGCTGCTTCGAAGTGGAAAATATGTTTCTAAAGTGTCAGGTGAAGGTAGTGTTACAGTAGTGAGATGTTTAAGATGAAAGAAACACATTTTAAATGGTTCATTTCACAGTTTAAGAAGTATGGCTCCTAATCCTTGAAGAATATTGTATTTATTTTGCAGATTTTCTTATATAATTAATTACATAATCACATTTTCGACAATCAGCAAACAGTTCTGTTTATTTACTGAGTAACTAAATATGAAACTTGGCTGTTTCATATTTGCGATCTAAATAAAGACGTAGATGATAACTTTTCATGTTTGACATTTTCATAATAGCATTTCTATTGGGTTTAATTAAACGTGTAAAGGCTAAAATCATATTTATCCCACAAAGATTTTACAGCCATACACACATTACAGTCTCTGTTAGACTCTTAAATAAGAAATAATTCCACAAAGAAAAACCTTCAACCTAGAAATGAAAAAGAAACTGTGATGTAGTTGTATCTATATGAGATTCTTATTTAGAGGTTTTTTCAATTATATTCAGGGATACCAGGCAACTGTAATGGCAGATACACTTATTTAACTTCTTGTTAACATAATTATATGATCAGCCAATCATAACGCAGAAGCTCAATGCCTTTAGCCATGTCAAGACGACCTGCTGAAGTTCAAAATAAGCATCAGAATGAGGAAGAAAGGGGATTTAGGTGACTGAATGTAGTGTGGTTGTTGGTGTCAGAGAGGATTGATGGAATTGATGATCTACTGCGAATTTTTTTTCCACACATACATCTTTGGGGTTCAAGTCGTCCAAAAAAGAGAAAATATGCAGTGAGCATCAGCTCTGAGCTGATGGGAATGCAAGAGTAACTCAAATAACCATTCTTTACAAGAGAGGCATGCAGAAGAACATCTATGAATGCACATACGCTAAACCTTGAAACCCCTTGATGGGCTATAGCAGCAGAAAACCAGCCTGGGTGCCGCTAGTGTCTGCTAAGAACAGGAAACTGAGGCTACATTTCACACGGGATCACCAATACAGCAATAGAAAATTAGAAGAACAATGCCTGGTCTGGTTTTCTCAGACCAGACGCAAAAAGGTCTAAAGGAGTTTAAGATATTTAATTCATGCTTTCTTAATGAAGATCCCCAAGTTTGCACAAAGGAGAAAATTAATAACAATAACAACGTGAGCAGGAAAAGTGACATGCCCCACTGGCTAAGAGGCGATGATAAAGAGATGGAGAGGGACAGAAGCACAGCCTTTGTTTGTTTAAGAGCTGCTTATTCATTTTCACTCCCTTCTCTTCCAGATTCATTCACTCTCTTCTCCTTTTCTTTATCTCCACCTAGTTTCTGGAGTTACAGGCTCGGCGAGAGGCAGAGGAAAGGAGGAGGTTCCCCCTGGAGAGGAGGCTGAAGGAGCACATCATTGGACAGGAGGGGGCCATCAATACGGTGGCTTCAGGTAAACGCACAGATACTCCTGAGTGAGTAAATACACAAAAATACAAAACATCACTGCCTTTGTTTCACTTTTCTTTGTTTCCTTCAACATATTTACGTCAAGGAGGGCGACTCCTCTTACATCTTTCTCCTGTTCTCCTGCCTTTTCCACCAGCAGTAGGCGGGTTCGTACAGACCTGCGGAGGCTGTAATTGGTTAATTGTGATGAATGAGCTGTCTGTCAGGCGTACACAGGTGCTGTGTGCGTGTGTGTGTATTTGTGCGTGACAGCTGAAGAGGCCAGGCTTGGAGCCGCCAGTTAACGCGATTACAGAGAGAGGAGACATACTACAGACCCCCCCTTCTCCTCCTTGTTTCTCTCCAGCTTTGTGCTCTCCCCCCTCTGTCTCTGTTCTTCTTTTTCTCCATCAGCTCTATCTCTGGGTCTCTTGTTTTTGATCTACATCTCTCCCCTTCACTCTCCTGTCCTTTCCTTCTTGCTCTTTGAAACATTAATGCACCTCCTGAATCTCCACTGTTTGTCCTCAAACACTACTGTTGGGGATGGGCAAACAGATGTAAACAAGAGAGGATGGGATGGGCGAAAGAATAAAAAAAAATATAAAACTAAAAGATACAGGGACAAAGATGGGAGAATACAGGGAAGTATCTGAGAACCAGAAAGCTTGTAGCTCTGACAGAAAGACAGAGAGTATGTTTAGTGCTTAGAGGAAGGGAGGGAGGATGAGTTAGAGCACAATAACACAACCGACAGTAAAGAGCTGATATTACACCAGGCATCCATGGAGGCCATGTACTGTATTGATCTGCAGATGAGTTTGTGGGGGGGTTTGTGAAAGGGTTCTGCAGCAGGGAGAGAGGCTGTGTGTTATTTTTATGATGTTGGACATTTTCTGTTTTAGATTTGTGAAAATAATTAACTCATTCCCAAAGCTAGAAACTGATATTACAGTCTATAACACATTGGAGAGAGCAAATACTGCAGAGTTTATAACCAACAAGGGAACAACTTTCATCCCTCTCCAGACCTGCTTAACTCTAATACTTCATCAAAAAAACAACACAAACTACAGATATGAGACAAACTACACAGCTGTCTATAAAACTAAAGACAGTAGTTGTTATAAGTGTCAGAAGGGGAGGATAATCATGGGACTTGTAGTCTTTGGCAAGGCGATGAATGACTGTTGTTATCGCGAAAGCCGTACAAGACATCACCACAGAGAAATAGGAACAGCTTATTGATCTGTGTAGTGATTGATCTGTGTATTGTAGTGAATATATATCACACAACCACACACACAGGGAAAAAACACTCAGAGACGGTTACAGATACAGAACCTACTAGAGCACACATGATCTCATGTGCATCTACAGTTTGTAAAGGTGAGCCGAGCAGAAATCAGTCAAACTCTTGGCAGGAGGAGGGAAGTAGATATTTAGAGATGAGGAGATGACTCAGGAAAGAGAGATGCACTGCAGATAAGAAGATAAATGGAGGATGTAGAGATAAAGAGTGACCAGGTTATGTGACTGCAAATACACGCCATGTCCAACATTTTAATGCGTAATTACTGGTTAAAAATGTAGAACTTTCATGATTAATCAGAAGGCAATTTTAGGATTAACCCAGGGTTTTCTGTATTACTGTAGTACATCACCATGGTAACCTATGATGCAAACCTAACCTGCACTGGAACGAGTTATGGTCATGATTAGTGATCAACAGTTTCAACAAGCTGCAAATGGGCTAAACTTTATTGATATAATAAATCTTGTCTAGTCTTGCTTAAAGATCAACACACACACATTCGTACAGCACTTTTAGTACTATATTACTGTGCAGTACTTTTCCTGTTACACGCTCATTCTGCTGGTCTGTCTGTAGCAGCTGTGCTGCTCTCAGTCTTCTTATATTTTTCACATATTAGTTTTATCTCCCTTTTTGTAAAAATCTGCTGCCAGAGCACAACTCCATGTTTCTGGTTAGTCATACACTGCTAATAGTGGTGTTTCAAGTGTTTGTCGTGAGACTGGGATAGGCTGGGTTAACTCATTGAGTTGATAACCACCGTGTGACCGCTTCGCCTGAGTCAGTGAAGCCTGATAATGGGAGGATATCCCGGGTGCGTTGGACTTGCATCGTAGAAGTGATTGCAACATTCCCAACTGTTCCAGCCAGAAACGTTTGTTGTATATCGTTCCCATTTTAAAAATATTATAACTAAAGAAAAAATGACAAACATAACTTTAAACTTCCCACTCTATGATATAATTATGTGAAACACACAAAAAAGAAACTGGAAACATATTTATTTATTGTTTTTGTTTTTTCCTATCTGCTCATCCTGTTCTTTTTGTTTCAGCTCAAGTTATCTTATTGCACTGTAACATTTCAGTAGTGAGAGGAGAAGAAAAGTTTGGCAGTTTGATAGATGAACTGATTATTTTTTTGCAAAATTTTGCAGCTCAAAAATTGAAGAAAAACTGAGACGTGGTTTTCTTTCCCTCTTTTTTTTTTTTTTCTTTTTTCGATGCGATGTCTTCAAAACGTCTGTTTTCACCTGAACTCCTCATGACGAACAGCTGGCCTGCAGCAAGACACAAAGTAGAAATGCGCGCGCTGTGTGTGTGTGTGTGTGTGTGCGCGCACACACACACACACACACACACACACACACACACAGGAAGGAGGTTAGATTGATCCAGGTTTAGCTCTCAGGGCTAAGAGTTATTGAAGAGAATCATCCCTCTGTAATCATGTTAGAGCCAACCAGACCTGCCCAATACACACTGCGCTGAGAGTGTGTGCGTGTGTGTGTATGCATGTGAGAGAGAGAGTGAGTGAGAGAGCTTTCATTTGTTTTGTGTCTCCTTCCTTTCCTTGTTGTTGTCAGGGTCCTTTGAGAAATGTCAATGTGCCCTTCTGTCAAAGTCAGTCTCAATCAGCTAAAACACGCACAACCACACAGAAGGTTACGCTGTCATTCACACAGCCATTGATAAAGCAGACGGAGCTTTGGAGCCCCTCTTGTCACTGTTCATCTCTGTGTCCATCTCTGACACACTTGTTTGTTTCTCTCCCTCATTCTCTATCTCCTTATCTCCATCACTCCTCTCTTAACCCCTCTGTATCGTCTTCTACATCTTTACTCCTCTTTCCTCTCCTTATCTGAGTTCCTCCCTCTGCTTCCCTGCGTAGCATCTCTCTCTACCTCCCTCATTTGGCCCCTCCTCCTCCTCTCCTGCCAAGAATCTGCTTTTTATGATTATTAGCTATTAGTTGCTACTTTAACACTCACATGTCATATCTGTTGTATATTTTCTCAGCTGCAAGAGATTACAACAGCTGAGCAGGAGGGGAGTTGTTATCCTGGTGTAGGAAGACACGAAAAACATGAAACCTAAACATTTGGTCTGTGTTTTTGTCTTGCAGCTGATTAAGATGAGTGTCTTGAACGGCATTGCTCACACTTTTATCCTGGGACTTTGTGGGATTTTATCAAAGAGGGTGTATAAAAAAAAAAATGGACATAGGTCTGAAAGGAAGTGTGTTAAACTTGCGTTCTTTCTTATGGCCAGCAGGGGACGACTCTTCAGTGTGCACAAAGAAGTCAGTTTGTATTGGAAGTGACGCCACTGCTCCCATGATTTCTAACCTCAGCTGATTTCTAAGCATATTGCAGATGAGTTACAGTAAAAGAAAAGGAAAAAGCAGAGTATATTTCAGTAAGCATCTCCCTAATAATTGTTGCTATGACTGAGTATGCAGTGTCTTGGCTTTTGACTTACTACCCAAACCAAAAGACATTCCTCTGAACATGGTCAGGTACAAGGATAGAAATGAAAATCTGTGAAAAAACAGCTGATATCTGAAGAAATTTGAAAGACCTGGAGAACTGTTGCTCGAGGACACTAGGAAGCAAAATATAAAGAAATGAAGGCGGTCTCAAAATGTTTGCACAGTGCCGTATGTGCTACAACACTAAAACTTGTAGTTTCAAATTTCACACTTGACTGAAGTAGCATCACATACATGCACTCTACCATCTTAATGTGATTTTGTTTTCATTATATTTACATCCTTTCTTTCAGAGAATAAACTGGCCTCCTGCCACATTATAAAGATAACTGCAGAATTTCTTCTGGCCAAAACTCTACTGAGAGAACTTGAGGTCATATTTGTCATATATCAGGACTTATGTATCTTTTGTACCCACTTTTTTTAAAAGGTGCTTTAAAGGGCCAACACACTGTGAAGCTGCTCTAAAAAAATGTATTTCCAGTTAGTCTGCAATGTAAGTGACCTAACATCTAAACCAAATGCCACAAAAACACTCAGAACCAAACAAAAAACGAAAAGCCTCAGCTGCTCAGGGGGAACCAAACTGGGACCTTTTTCCTTGGGGCATGAGTAGTGCTAACCATCGATCCACCGTCTTTGGTCCTGTTGACTCTCTCAACAGGTTCTGACTTGGATGAGTTTGTGCTAGTGTCTGCTTCTTCGTTGAGTGGCTGAAACCACGGCCAAATACACTCTTTACTCCCCTCGAATCCACCTCATCATCTTGTCTTTGTGTATGTGTGCTAGTGTGGTTGCTGGGGTGATGGCAGGGATGGGTAGGCACTCCTCTTTAAGCAGGCCTGTGCGTCCGTGTGTGTGTGAGAGGCTGCGATCTATGCTAAACTGATTTCACCATGGCCGCGCCAGAGAGGCTAACACAATTACCGCTGGCTAATGGCCCCACTGACTGAGGGGGGAGGAGAGGCATCGTGGGTAGTTTTCTGGAGGTCTCTCATCTTGCTCTCTTGCTCTGTTTTCTCTCTTCTTCCTCTTTTTATTTATTTTTCTTTTTTTTCCTCCACCAACCGTCTCTGACCCTTTCCTCATCCCTGCTCTCTCACACTTTTATCATAGTTTCTGGGATGCCCGTCGCCCCCGGGGCAGCTTGGTTCAGATGGGTTAAACTTAGCACAAAAGCAAAGTCAACAAATGCAAATAACTGAAATAATGGCCTCCCTTTGTTTCTCTCCCTGTCTCTGTGCTCTGTAGCCATCAGGAGAAAGGAGAACGGCTGGTACGATGAAGAACATCCCCTCGTATTCCTCTTCCTGGGCTCATCGGGAATCGGTAATTCACTGTCTCTTCTGTCACACCCAACCCAACGCTTCAGTTCTCAAAGTGTGTGAAAGAAAAACTCTTCAGCCTCCTCGAAGCAGCAGCCAAAATAAACAGACTGCTTGAATATGTTAAGTTTGTTGACGCATGTAGAGTGTACTCAAACAAATTAATTCAGCAGTTTAATTTAATTACGCTGAAAAGAAACAGAGTACAGTGGACTGCGGAAGCACTCGTCACTTTGTAAACTGTAAACACAGATCAGAGCTAGCTTGTATGCAGTAAATGTGTTTGTCATCAGTGTGTCAAGAATGATGCTCAGGAGGATTCATCCAATGGTAAATGTTTAAAATGCCCTGTACAACAGGTTTAATATAAAGGAACAAAGAGAAAGCAATCATTGATTAACAAATATCTCAGTCAGTTAGAAACTTCTGTTGAAAGTTGCTCAACAGAGCTAGTTTGTCACCTAAAGGTCGTCCTGTTCAGGTTTTAAGCCACATTAAGGATGTAAGGATTGGTGGGTCTGTAGGTTTGTTAGTCCAGGCTCAAATATCTCAAGTTGTTGGATGGATCTCTGTGAAACTTTGTACAGACAGTCATGTTTCCCAGAGGATGAATCTGTCTCCCTTTACTGATCCCATGACTTTTCCTCCTGTGTCACCAGCTGCTCAGAGTGCTGGGTTTATTTGCCAAATCCCCCCCCCCCCCCCCCCCCCCCCCCAAAAAAAAAGACTTCCTGAAGTTTCAGCTGTGCCTTGTATAAAATGATGATTCGCAGCATGCTAACATGCTGAACTAAGACAATGAATACAGTAACATTATATGGACAAAAGTATTGAGACATACTTCTCAATCTTTGAATTCTGGCACTCTCTGTCACATTGCCTAAGGTTTATAAAATCACACACCTAGCCATGAAGGCTGCCTTTACAAACATTTGTGAAAGAATGAAAGAGCTCTCTGAATTCCAGTGTAGTCCTGTAAAAGGATGCCACTTGAGCTCTAAGTGATTTTACTGCAGAGTGGAAGTGTTTAGGAACCACAGCAACTCAGCCATGAAGTGTCAGAGAACATAAAGTTACAGAGCAGAGTTTCAGAATGCTTAAAAGTCACCGACACTCTGCTGACTCAGTAACGGCAGAGCTCCACTAACATCAGCACAAGAACAGTGCACCAGGAGCTTCAAGGTGTGGGCTTCTATGGACGAGCAGCTCCTCTATTGTAATGTGCAGGTTGTCCAGTACTGGGGTGGCTGTTGCTCAAGAGGTAAAGCAGGTCATCTACTAACTGGATGTTTGGTGGCTTGATCCCGTGGCTGCTCCAGTCTGCAGTTTATCATATCGTGGGCTGTTGTCATGAAACTGACTGATTTGTTTGGAAATGTGACAGGAAACAGCAGTTCGACAATTTAAAACACAATCAGCTTGATGAGCGCCACAGCTGGCAAATTAGTGCATGGGTGGGACTAACGGTGTCATCAGGCTGTGTGTGATTGGTTAGGGAAAACTGAATCCCCCTGATGAAGAGGAAGAAACGTTAGACTGAAGATGGAAACACAGCATGGCACTGTTTGGCACTGTTTAGCTGACAAACTCATTTTGAGTTGGGCAGTTTTGATATGTGGATGGCAACTTTGAGCTCCTGAATAGGGATGGTGAGCAGATTTGGTAGTAATGTAAATATTCATGCGAAGTAATAGACTCCACCAACTGTACCGGTACCACAGTGTTTATCAGTTAGTACCTGTCTTTGCATGTTAAAGTTTCATTAGCACTGGGATGCCAGGACATTTTTATATCGGCATAATAAAGTCCCATCAAATTTCCAGTCCTTTGTTTACTGTAACCCATTGAAATCTGCATCCACCTGCTTGCAAAACACAGCTGGAACCTCTGTGTGTGTGTGTGTGTGTGATCAAATCAACAATAGCGAGTCGTTTCAGTTAACGGTATTCACTGGGGATGGTGGGTTGAACTGAGACTGACTGTCTGGACATTTCTGCTGCAGCAGATCCACCCCACTGCTCCTCTATCCATGAACGTCTTGAAATATCCTAGAGGATAAATATTAAAGCAAACCTGTGATGCAGAGTGTAGTGTTTGAGCGGGCCAAAGTATCAAAAAGTGGTTCTGCTAATTACAGTTTTGGTGTTAAAGCAGAAAACCTGAGGAGGACATCTACTGAATAAGTGGTTAAATGTCCTCAATCATCAGCAAGATTTCGAAGTGTTTGTGTGTTGGAGTGAAGGCAGTAGGAAGAGAGGGGAGATATTAAGGGCCAGATAGATGGCTAAAAAGAGGGAGATGGTGAAATGACAGGGCAGAGAGATAGATGAGAGAGAGACGGTGTTCATATTCTCTGTTCCCTTCAGCGACAAACAGTGGCCATGAGACATCAATATTAAACACAGCAACAAGACAAACACACACACACACACACAGCCTCGTTCACACACACAATCATCATACCCATATGCATAGCAAACACAAGACATCAATATCACATATGAGCATTTATATGCAGAATATTTTACTGGCAAGCATAATGTGTGCTTCTGGAGAGCTGGAGATGATTGAAAGCTTTGTGGAGGGAGGCACTGGGATTTAGGCCAGCACTTAGCGAAGGAGAGAGATTGTCTTTCTGTCTGAAATGAGTAAGCTTGTTTTCCTGAATTCCTGAAATCTCTGCATGCTGATGTAAAGGCAGAGACTGTATTTTTTTATTTATTGAGAACAAAGTAATTAAATGGTGAGGGGGAGGGACTGTTCCTGTTGCCTAATGACCAATTAAATGATGCATTTGTTGTGTGTGACGGGTTCAATGATGTGTCTCACAGGAAAGACGGAGTTGGCTAAACAGGTGGCTCGTTACATGCACAAGGACATTAAAAAGGTATGTGACCTAGCAACGTGCGTATAGATACAAAACACATGTCAAGGGTCTTAATTTAGTGGAATGAGTTTGATTACAGTTTATACAATAGTGCTTCTTTTGGAGGTTAACCCGTCCTGTGATTGCAGGGTTTCATCCGCATGGACATGTCGGAGTTTCAGGAAAAGCACGAGGTAAGGCCTCGTTACACACACGCGAAAACACAAAGTATGCACTGAATAAGCCGCTCCACACAAGTTCATTTATTTCAGATGAGAGCAGCTGCTAGCAGCGTCTTCCTGCTGCAGATGCATGGCAGTGATGCATTGGATTAATTCTGTTTATGTAATCGTAATAGATTCATAAACCAAAATTAATGATGTTGGGGGTTTTTTTTTTTGTTCTTTGTGAAACTTTTTGTGATGAATACATTTAATCAGTTTTTCAGAGTTGCATTGTTTTACAGTGTCGTATTGTCACAGTCACCACAGTGTTTGGACTTTCTCTGCATAGTTTGTGGCAATGAGGAGCTTTATAGATGCTAGAAATCGAGGGTCTGTTGATATTCAGAAAAGCTGCGTCAGATGCATAAGTGAAACACTGAACACAGCAGGCTGGCGATTACAGCTGCAAAGATTATTATGAACATCTTCGGATAATTTGTAATGGGTAAAATCTTTGAGATTTTCATGGCTAGGATCGGAGCTTGGGGGCTGACATGGACTCTACCATGAAAGGCCCTCTTATATTAAAGGCAGCAGCTCTGCTTTACCTCATTTGAGATAAGTCTATACATTTTCCCGTCATTTGAAATAATGTTCAACAAAACTGGTTATTGAAGTGCTTCAGAAAACCTCTTTTGGATGCACTGAAAACATTCCCGATGCAGCAAACCTGGTTGGTGCTGTGCTGTTCACATTAAAACTGACACCTTCATGGTGTGAAGCGTGTGGAAATATTGAATTCTCTGTTGCAGAGGGTGGCTAAGCATGCTTATTTAGTGTGATCCTAATAAAACGAATCAGCTTGTTGTGTTATTTAGACCCATTGTGCATCTTTTGTCTGTCCGCTCTCAGGTGGCAAAGTTCATTGGCTCTCCACCGGGATATGTGGGACATGAAGAAGGCGGTCAGCTGACCAAGCTGTTGAGGGCGTGTCCTAACGCTGTTGTCTTGTTTGATGAAGTGGATAAGGCCCACCCCGATGTCCTCACCATCATGCTGCAGCTCTTTGATGAGGTGAGCACACAGCTTCTTACGGCCATCGTGTGCATCTCTTTGATAAAACAGAAATAAACTGAAACTTTGTTTGATTGGTGGTGTTCTTCTTTCAGGGTCGTCTTACAGACGGTAAAGGAAAGACAATCGAATGCAAAGACGCCATCTTCATCATGACGTCGAACGTCGCAAGTGACGAGATAGCCCAGCATGCATTGCAGCTCCGCCAGGAAGCCGAGCAGGTCAGCCGCAGGAAGCTGGCCGATAACCTCGGTGAGAGAAACGCCCTAACGTGTACATGCAGCCTGGCTAATGTGCTCCGGTCTTCACACTGATGACACTGTACAATGTGATTATACATTTCCATCTGATGTTGTGTTAAACGGACACAGAAATTCAATTATCTACAAATTAACTTTGTCATGTTGCAGTTAATTTTTTCATTCTTGCAAAATAAAGGAACATTGTAGCACTGTGATAACAGCTTTCAGATGATTAAAAACCAGAAATGACATTATTGCTCATCTCCTCCTTTTCCTCCAGAGGACGTACAGAAAAGTGATGACATTAAAATCTCCAGACAGTTTAAAGAATCTGTGATTCGGCCAATCCTGAAGGTAAAACACATGATGCACACAAATACATAAAAACCATCTTGTTTGGTGTAGCTGCAGACATGCCTGGCTCTGAGAGGCTGCAGGGTCTGAGAGGCTCATGGGTGTTTTGTTCCTCTGTAGGCTCATTTCCGGAGGGACGAGTTCCTGGGCCGTATCAATGAAATCGTCTACTTCCTGCCATTCTGTCACTCAGAGCTGCTACAGCTGGTCAGCAAAGAGCTCAACTTCTGGGCCAAAAAGGTACGAGAGCACAATCTTTACAGTCATTTTTAGTCTCTCTGCTTCTGAGGTTATAAATAAAGAAATTATGCAAGATTAAGTCCTGCTAAGTCTTAATGCAGGAAACGTTACACAGCTTTAAAAATCCTGCCTCGTGAGTCCTTTCATGATTTCTATTTTAACTGATATTAACAGAGTTTGCTGGCAGCACTGATGGGTTGTTTAAGTGCGCCAGAGGAATGCACAAATTAGTTCCAGCTTCCATATTGCTGTTTGGATGCCCACTTTAACAACAAGTGGGCAGATCAGCTGTGTGTGGATCTGAGAGGAGCAGAGGTGGAGTCTTCTCTGGACGCCCGTCTTCACACCACCACATTTCTAACACGGGTGTCCTCCTGTGGGGACCTGCAAGGCCTCACCCACTTCGTCAGCCGCTGCTGAGCTGCGCAGAAACACACACGGATCAATACTGTGTGCCACTGTTACTCCCTGTAATGTGATTACAGTGTTTAACATGTGGAGCCTTCATCAATATTTAATTATTAATATTACAGCTGGTGTCCTGACAGCAAACATGGGCCCTGCAGGCAACTGATAGGGACCCGACTCATTTCAGTTTCTCTGTTTTGAGTGGTGTTGTAGCTTTTGTGGGTCTGATTTTTGGGTCTTCGGTTTTTGAAAGTGTGCATGTCTGGTAATGACTTGTCTCAGTCTGCATCTTGAAGCGATGCAAACAGCAGAAATCTCATTATTACTGAATAATCCCACAAGGCTTTTGTTTGTCACTCATTTATATTAGACAAATTAAATGTTTAGAGCTTTTATTATTATTGCCTCGCTACATATCGATAGAAAAACATGGCGTCTTATTTATTGAATGAAGTGTTAACATCTGAAGCTAAATGAGCTGCTCAGATCACTACTATTGACCCGCGTTTGATTAAAATGTATTAAGGGCCCGTTGATTAGCGTCAGCAGACATGCTGCTGTGTCTCTCGCTCGCTCTCTCTTTCCACCCATTTTGACTCTGTTCTTCGTCCTCTCTGACAGATTTGTGTTTTCCTGATATTCTGCAGGTCTCACCCTCGGCCCTGTTGTAACATTACTTCCACTCTCTCTCTCTCTATTGTCAGGCTAAACAGCGGCATGATATCACTCTTCAGTGGGATCGTCCAGTACTGGACCTGTTAGCAGGCGGCTACAACATGCATTATGGAGCTCGTTCCATCAAGCATGAGGTGTGCAGGCACTGTAACATACACACTGGTTTTTAGGAGTAACCCTTGAAGTGGTTTATGTCATATTTCAGGCCTCCTTATAGAACAAAATCACGACGTGATTCCTTTATGCAGGAAAAATCCTGCACATACAGCATATAAAGACAGCAGTCATATGTTGGAACAGCTTTAGATTGCACCTCAAAAAATTCTTGAATGTGATTTTAAAAAGCCTGACTTATAAACCTGATCTCCACCTGACCTCTGACTCTGTCACTGATCCATCAGGTTGAGAGGAGAGTCGTCAACCAGTTAGCCGCAGCGTACGAGCAGGAGCTGCTGCCCAAAGGCTGCACGCTGCGTCTGTCTGTCCAATCAGAAGGCCAGAAAGAGTACGGCACGCCCAGCCTGCGCCTCGAAGTGGTTGGAGAGGACAGCTCATCGAGAACGCTGGACATCCGTCCACCACTCAGCCCTGAACACTAACAACAAAGGATTAAAAATGCGAGCATACACTGAACAAAAGAACATGTTGGATTTACTTCATTCAGTAGTGGACATTAGATGCACACAGATGTTTTGCTATGGCAGCAACTTAAACAGAGTTAAATTAACACTAGTTATTCGTATTCAATAAACCTGTGCAATGTGTGTTGATCAAATGTGATTGAAACGTTGAAATGTTTTGATGAAGTAATTTGAGCTCTTGGAATACTTTAATCCTTCACAATTTTCTCACTTTATTCAAACACTATTCAATAACTTTAACCAAATACTACATGTTAGTATTATATTCTAGTATGAAATACACAATTTTCCAATGGAGGCCTTATAACAGATTGTATTGTTCTCTTCCAAGTTGCCAGTATCCACTAGTAACCTTTCAAAACAAAATGTCTAATATCACTGCAGGTAAAGCAGGGGTCTCAAACTCGTGGCCCGGGGACCACTTGCGGCCCACATCACCCTTACTTGCAGCCCGTATATTGACATGAAGAAATATAATGCAATTTGGTCCTTGAAGTTACTTTTGTTAGGGAGGATTTGTTTGTTGTTGAGTGCAATGTTAAAATAAGTTCTTTAAAAGCAAAAACGTACTTAATATGAAGGCAATATGAGCAGAGAGCACAAACATGTTTACCGATTGACTGTTAGTTCAGTGAGAGAGTTATTTGCAAAGAAAACAATTTTCACTGGCAGTCAAAAACTAATGTGTACACTTATGTCTGCATTTTTATTTTGTTTGTATTTAACAAAATAATAGCAGAAGTGCTGCCACGGGTCTGGCCAGAAAGAGAGTACCAATTTGTTTATTTGGTAGTTCAATGAAAGGCTTCAGTTAAGAGTGAGAAGGAAAAAAAAAATTGCGTTCACATTTGCACTTTTGTTTATACAATATTTGAAATTTAAAAACACAAAACAAAACACTGCATTTTCAGAATTATTTGTGGGGGGTTTTATACTACTTGAACACTAATGTGGCCCTCCAATGAGATGACAGTGCCCACAGCTCATTTAAGTTTGAGACCCCTGAGGTAAAGAATTGAACTGACATTACTCCTCTACTGAAATACGTCAGCTTTTCAGTGTTTTGTTGAATCAGTCATGGCATAGGAATTAGGCCTTTTCATTTGAAAAATGTTACAAGTAACCATCTTGGAAGAGAACAATACAAAAAATTCTGCTTAAGGCCTCTGATGTCAAGATTCAGTTTGACAACAATTATAACTAAACAATTTGACGTAATGTTAGTTTCCATTAACTTTAACCCTGGAGAACCCATGGGGTCAAATTTGACCCCATGGGTTCTCCAGGGTTAAAATAAGTTACTGGATTGGCAAACAGCCTCCTGTTAACATTCCCCATTTACCCTAATTACTAAATAAATAAATATGTGTGTGTGTGTGTGTGTGTGTATGTATATATATATGTATATATATATGTATATATATATGTATATATATATATATATATATATACACACACACACACCACTTGCATGTCAAAACCTTTATTCAAGAGCCACAAAATAACAGTGATTGTCAAAGAATTCCAACACTGATCATATTGTGACATCTTGGTTCAAAACAGCATTCTTAGTAGGATTCAACTTTCTTTACTCCAACTGAATTAAATTGAAAATGCTGTTCCACACAGCCCAGATGGGACTATTTAGACTGTACTACTCTGCATCTCTTCACTTGTTTAAAAAAAATACAAACAAAAATTGAAAAATGCTGCCAATCAGAGAACTTTTACAGAGAGAAAAAGGAAAAATGGGCTTATGGCAGTTACAGAGTGCGCAACAATGAATGCTGTGATTTGTTCCTGGAAATTGAGCCTCCAAAATGCAGGAGAACAAGTGTGAGATTGTTGCAGTTTTGTCTTTTAAGTTTTGGGCTCTTCTCAAGAGTTGAGGTGCATCCAACTCCATGACCACCCTTTGAATCAACCTAAAAGTGTAAGAGAGCTGTGATGGGTAACTCATGTTCAAGGAGTAAAAAAGGCCAAACAGCATGGCTACTGCAAGGGCCACGTTATCCAGATCCTGAAGAACCACCACACCCTCGATGACGATGCCAACACCAGAAAAGTCATTACCTGTCGTATCTCTGGAGACCTAGATGCCCACTGTTGTTTTCACTCAGTGCAGTGGCCTCAGTCATGTCCTGGATAAAGATGAAACATTTCTTTAAGATTACCTTTTAAACTAATCTCTTTTGAATGCACCAATTCTAATGCTATAGTTATTTAAACCCATGCCAGCCACATAGTAAATGGCTGTAGCTAAAGAGTGCCCTGCGAAGCTGCCATTCATGATCTGTTTCTAAGAGGAAAAAAAATAGACACAACTTGTATTTCAAATGAAGAGCCCTTAAGCTTTACATTAGTTTTTGTTAGAAAGACATTGGCCCACCAGAAAGCCAGGTTATGTCACTCAGAAGATTTTAGATTTTCTGTCAGCCTCACAATTTGGATAGAGCAAGTCTGACTCAGTTTGGCCATCTTTTCCCCCCCAACAAAGCTAATGTAAAGATCGACTTCTCCTCATTTTTCTTGAAGTTGTTTTTTCGTTCCTGGATGATTTTAATTATCATTATTATTTTTTCACTTTGTGGCAGAGGCATCAAAACGGATGTTTTTTCCACTTTCGTAATAGGCGCTATGGAGAAAACAATGTAGTGTTTGGACCCCTTGTGTAACAAGTTTAACCTTGTGTTTCAATGTCAGTACTGGAATCACTTCATCAAATTATTAAAGAGGACTACTTGGCCTAACTGGTCCAATGAGGATCATATGGTTAACTGAATGCACTGTGTTCAGTTGCAAAGCCACAATCTACTCATGCAACACTCACCATGAACTCCTGCACCAAGACATCAGGATTGTCATTCAGATAGAGGTAGAGTACTTTGATGAGGGACTCCCTTCGAGCATCAATGTCATCCTTAAGTATTATAGCAAAGAAAACATAGATATGTGAACTCAAAATGTTCAGTAGCACAGAAGAAAATGATCAAAGACAAAAACTAGACTTTTTGAACCAGTCAACATGCAACACCAGCATCTACAAAACAACATTAAAACTACCTGTTTGACATGACCTTTATGAAATGGACTTATATAGTTATAGTTTAGTCATACAGTTTCCAAAACATACAAAAAAGATCAATTTCTCACGCTGGGACAGTAATTGCATGATGTAAATTATGGGGTCCTTTCAGTAGGATCAGTACTCACAGGTAAAAGTTGACCTTTGCAATGGATGCAGCATATAAATCTTTTCATGAGCTAATGTGATGCATATACACTTTGTAGTTAAACAATTTAAAAGTTCTTACTGTCATCATGGCAGTTATATCCTTTAGCTTTTGGTCCTGCTCTCCCAGTTGCTTGGCAAACACTCTCAGCAGACTTTCAGAGGAGAAGTCAAGCTGCGCCAGAAACCTTGACTGCAAAGGCATGGTTGTGATGCGCTTGAACACTGCATTTTATCTAAAACGACATAAAATTATTTTAAAAATAACAACAGGCACTGTGCGTGGTTGGTCGGTAATCTTTTGGTGAATAAGACCTGTGTTTCCTGCTCTTGTGGGATTTAAAAGATCCTAAGATGTTTGCAATCCAACAACATACAAGTTACAACCTCATTTTTTTTCCAAGTGTGCATTAATGCAAGTCCAGTAATTACCTTTCTGACAATATATATAGGTTCAAGTTAAACGTATGGCAGATTTTGGATTTCACACATGTATAAATAAGGTAGCTGGCCAGTGTGTGTATGTGCCAAATGATTAAAATAAAATCTGTATTATAATTAAGTTACAGAAACCTTAAGAGAAAACACAACATCCTGTTCTCACCACAACTTGAACCCACGATCCATCAGCTGACTCCAGATGAAATGCGGAATAAAGTTTGTCTCTCAATCTGCAGCAAAAAAAAAAAAATAAATACAAAACAAGGAGATGGGGTGAGGGGGTAAGCTACCTTAATGCCTCCAAAGACATTAGCTGAGGCTGTTCAATCTCCAAAATCTCACTAACTCCACGGTGCAGGTGCAGTTAACACATAATGTAACTGAGCAGTCAGTTGGCAAACCAATTCACACAGAAGATCAAAATATGTTAGGAGCGCCTTGGAGTTCAGTTAAATGTGACATTACGACTTGCACCAAAAACAAATTAAAATGAAAAAGCGCCAATTCTTTGACAAGAGAGCAAATAAGCTAACGGCACTTATTTAACGTTAACGTTACATAGTGACGCTCTAGACATTAAACTACATTTGACTGAGATTTGGACAATATTCATTCAGAAATTAAGACAGACCAATAAAAGTACCGGCGGGCGGAGATGGCTGCCATCCTCAAGCCACGATCCGAAGTGCAAGAAACGAAATCACGTGCGGTATCACGAGATTTAACATTGCTACATTATTGATTTACTTTTTTTCAGTGTACAGGTGACTTCCACTTCCACATATATATTTTTTAGCTTTTCAGAACACTGAAAGCTAAAATATTTCGAGATATTGTATGACTGCAAATAGAAACGTGGCTTCAGTCCGGTGTGAGGGCGTAACAAGACACATGCCAGGTAAAAAAAACTTTACCCACTAAAATCTCGTTCATTGATTTTTCTAGAGTTAAACCCACGATTGAGTGGGGAAGGAATCACAGGAGGCTGACAAAACGCAAATATGCCTAAAATACAAGATAAAAACAACTCGGCGGGAAAAGCTAACAATGTCGCAGTGCAAGCTAACGCTAACACTGGAGCTGACATATCTCCAAACAATTTGCTGAGAGCTATAGAATCACTCAAGTCGGAACTACAGTTGTCTTCAGCCTTTGATCTGGTGGACCACAGCCTTCTGCTAACAAGACTAGAATATTTAGTAGGCATTAAAGGGAACGTCCTTTTCTGTTATGATGGGAGCTACTCTTCCTCTGTTACCCCTTTTCGTTGTGGTGTGCCCCAGGGGTCTGTTCTTGGCCCTATGTTGTTCTCATTGTACATGCTACCCTTGGGCTCTATATTTGACAAATATAACATTTCTTTTCATTTTTATGCTGATGATATTCAAATCTATTTTTGTCTGACTGACGGTACCCCATCTTCACTACACTGCTTTCTTGATTGTATGAGGGAGGTCAAAAGCTTTTTATCGAGTAACTCCCTTTTTCTAAATGAAAAGAAAACGGAAATTATTGTCTTTGATAGCCACATCCCTCGGGGACAATTAGCCAATATATTTGGGCCCTTTGCTACCTCCCTCTCTGATACAGTACGCAACTTAGGTGTTCTTTAGGACAACTCCTTTAAACTTGATAAACAAGTGTCCTCTGTAGTACAGTCTAGCTTTTAAAAACTACGTCAAATCTCTTAGGCTAGGCATTACATACCGCGAATGGATCTTGAAAAACTTATACATGGCCTTTGTTACTTCAAGATTAGACTACTGTAACTCCCTTTACCTGGGTCTCCAATCTGCCCTTCTTCATAAACGACAACTTGTCCAAAATGCAGCGGCAGCTGGTACTAGAAGGTTTGATTCTATTACCCCTATCTGCTGACCTACATTGGCTGCCCATCAAATATTGTAAATAATGTTGCACCTTGCTATTTAACTGAACTTCTGAACCTGTATACTCCTAGGAGAGCACTTCGATCATCGAGTCAAATGCTCTTAGTGCAACCTAGGTCCTTTATTTCAGTAAATAAAGTAAATAAAGTATTGATTGAATTTGGCACCTCCGGCCTGGCTCACCAGAGAGAGTTTCAGCCTCTCTCCATACTTTCAGGAGATTGAGGTGATAAATCTGCGTGGCCCCTCCCCTGTCTGACCATGCAATTTCATAGTCAACGTCCCCCACTCACCGTGTGAGGTGGGGGGTCCTTGCCACTTGACGAGTAACTTTAAACTAGAAGAAGGGAGTAATACAAGCACTTTGTCTCCCGGTGAAAGTTACTTGAGTCTAGGCCCTCTGTTATACAGGCGTTCCTCACAGTTTTCTTTAATTAGGTCGAGCACCCCACGCGGTTTCATGCCAAGCAGCAGTTTAAAGGGAGAAAATCCTGTGGAGGCCTGGGGCACCTCCCACACTGCAAGTAACAGAGGGTCTAGCCAGTGATCCCAATTGCGTTCACCCTCGTGTATGAACTTCCAAATCATGGACTTTAAAGTCTTATTCAGCCGCTCCACCAGCCCGTCAGTCTGAGGGTGGTAGATCCTGGTGTGAACAGATTTAATGCCCAGCAATTCATACAATTCCTTCAGTGTGGGAGACATGAATGACGTGCATGTCAGTATTTCTTTTGGAACACCAACTCGGGAGATGACCTAAAACAGTGCCTACTCCACACTATTTGCAGAGATGGTACGCAGTGGCACTGCTTCCGGGTATTGCATTGCATAATCCACCAGCACTAATACAAAGCGATAGCCGCGTGCACTCCAGTGAAATGGCTCAATGAGGTGCATGCCAATGCGCTCAAACGGGACCTCCATCAATGTTAGCAGGCGCAAAGGCGCTTTTGGAATGGCTGGCTGGTTAACAAGTTGGCATTCCGGACAGGATGCACACCAGCGGTGCACATCCGCTCGGATGCCCAGCTAATAAAAGTGGGCCTTAATTCGCTCCAGATTCTTGTCATATCCCATATGCCCTCCCATGGGTTTTATAGTGAGCCACCTGGAAAATCATTTCCCAGCGGCTTTATGGCACCAACTGGGTGTGTGTATCCTCCGTGCGAGCTCTGGTGCAAAAGGGTCTGTGTAGAGCCCGTGTCCACCAAAGCATGGCGTGTCCCTTGAGTCCTTACTGGAATGCTGTACATCCCTCCCGGACTTGGGAAGGGTGCCGGAGCACTGGTGACACAGAACACCTGTCCCACTTCTATTGGCAGACAGTCCCGCCTCAGGTGTCCTGGCTGCCCGCGCTTCCAGCACCCTTGCCCCGGTGTCTCTGCTACTCTCCATGACTCTGGAGCAGTGCTGATTGCTTCCGGTCCCTGTGGAGGCAAAGTGGAAAAAAATGGGTTAGTGGGACTCAGCGCAGGGGCCCGCCCTACGGGCGTGGGGACCCTGCACCTCGGCACTGGCACCTGGGCCTGCCTTCCCTTGGCTCCTCCACTCTAGCAGCCAGGTGGTGTTCTGCCAACGTGACCGCTGCCTCCAGGCTCGTAGGCCAGTGGCACCGGACCCACCTCGCTGTTTCCACCAGCCTCCAATGGTCCAGGCGGCAGCCATCGCGCAGCTGCGTCGTGTAATTTCCGGGCCCACACGAACGGGCAGTCCTCCCCTGTCAGCCTGCAGATCTGGAACCACCGAGGATGATCCTCTGGGGAGAGGCCCATACAGTCCAACACAGCCCGGCAGATGTCTGGGAAGCTGCTCTGTGAGGTCGGTGGCAGACTCAGGGCAGCCGTCTGAGCCCCCCCTGACAGCAGTGGAAGCAGCACCCACTCTGCAGGAGGCCACTGGAATGCTTTTGCCATGGCCGGGAAGCTCTCCAAGAAGATCTGGGGGTCATCACCGTCCCCCAATACAGAGCATTGCCACCGACAGTGGACATTTGTGCTAAGATTTGCAAAGGCTGGGTGGGCGGCGTGGCGTGTGGCTCTGACATCCCAATTCCTGGGTTTCGACAAAACTTGGAAAGACAAACTCAACACACTGTCACATTTATGAGTTTTATTGCCACTTTTCACAGGTAGTGTCTCTCCGTTCACAGCCGGTCTCGGGACACACACCCTCCTCCAGTGTCCGGCTTCACTATAAGAAAAGAAACACCTGATTAACCAGATCATCACCACCTGTGGCCTCATCTGCTTCCACTGGCACCGCCTCCTTGAGCTCACTGCACCATCCCTCCCCTGCAGCTGAGCCAGGGACCACACCTCCACCACACCCACTTTAACAGAAAGTGGGCCGATCAGCTGTGTGTGGATCTGAGAGGAGCAGAGGTGGAGTCTTCTCTGGACGCCCGTCTTCACACCACCACATTTCTAACACGGGTGTCCTCCTGTGGGGACCTGCAAGGCCTCACCCACTTCGTCAGCCGCTGCTGAGCTGCGCAGAAACACACACGGATCAATACTGTGTGCCACTGTTACTCCCTGTAATGTGATTACAGTGTTTAACATGTGGAGCCTTCATCAATATTTAATTATTAATATTACAGCTGGTGTCCTGACAGCAAACATGGGCCCTGCAGGCAACTGATAGGGACCCGACTCATTTCAGTTTCTCTGTTTTGAGTGGTGTTGTAGCTTTTGTGGGTCTGATTTTTGGGTCTTCAGTTTTTGAAAGTGTGCATGTCTGGTAATGACTTGTCTCAGTCTGCATCTTGAAGCGATGCAAACAGCAGAAATCTCATTATTACTGAATAATCCCACAAGGCTTTTGTTTGTCACTCATTTATATTAGACAAATTAAATGTTTAGAGCTTTTATTATTATTGCCTCGCTACATATCGATAGAAAAACATGGCGTCTTATTTATTGAATGAAGTGTTAACATCTGAAGCTAAATGAGCTGCTCAGATCACTACTATTGACCCGCGTTTGATTAAAATGTATTAAGGGCCCGTTGATTAGCGTCAGCAGACATGCTGCTGTGTCTCTCGCTCGCTCTCTCTTTCCACCCATTTTGACTCTGTTCTTCGTCCTCTCTGACAGATTTGTGTTTTCCTGATATTCTGCAGGTCTCACCCTCGGCCCTATTGTAACATTAATTCCACTCTCTCTCTCTCTATTGTCAGGCTAAACAGCGGCATGATATCACTCTTCAGTGGGATCGTCCAGTACTGGACCTGTTAGCAGGCGGATACAAAATGCATTATGGAGCTTGTGATTTATGCCATATTTCAGGGCTCCTTGTAGAACAAAATCACGATGATGTGTTAGGGCCACATTTAGAAAAAAATTTAGCAGACCTACTTCTAGGCCTGTTACCCGCAGAAGTAATTGACATTGAGGACATTTACCTGTTTAATGTGATGGTAATAGCCTGCGAGAAAGTTATTACAAGAAACTGGCTTCAAAGGGATCCTTTGAGATTGAAGCAATGGCGAGATGTCATGGAGGAAATTTCCACAATGGAAAAAATAACTTATTACTTAAGACTTGAAGCACATAGATTCGAACAACGATAGAAGAAATGGAATCTTTATAAGGCTCGACCAAACACAGACATTCTTTGATGTTTAGGGAGCACCACACAAGTTGTTTACTCTTTCTTTTTTTTGCCATTTGTTCTCCCTCACCCCTTAATTTTTTTCTTTTATTCCCTCCATTTATTGTAAATGTCTGAGGAAAATGAAAAAATAAAGTTAAAAAAAAAAGCGGCAGTTTTGGAGCTTGTTATCGAATCTTTATGGAGGGGAGGAAAAAATAGGGAAAAAAAGGTATTTGTTACATATTAATAACAACGATGTTCTAATTTTGCCGTGAAGGAGAAAGGCTCTATAAACCTGATCTCCACCTGACCTCTGACTCTGTCACTGATCCGTCAGGTTGAGAGGAGAGTCGTCAACCAGTTAGCCGCAGCGTACGAGCAGGAGCTGCTGCCTAACGGCTGCACGCCGCGTGTGTCTGTCCAATCGGAAGGCCAGAAAGATGGCATGACAGCCTGTCCTTTGAGGTGGTTGGAGAAGACAGCCAGTGTAGAACACTGGATATTGTATGACTGTTATCGAATTTGTGTGAAAAAAAATAATAATTAAAAAAACAAACTGATATTTGTGACACATTAATAACAGCAACTTTCTTATTTTCCTGTGAAGGAAAAACTGATAAAGATGATTTGACTGTCTTTTAGCACACTATTCACATCAGCAGAGGCACGCTGATGAAAATGTAAACACAACCTGTGTAATCTGTTCTCTCCGGTGAAGAATGTGTTAGTGGAGAGAGTGCATTTGAAGCATGGTTGATATAACTGGCTTGTAAGTAGTTTCTGTTGATGCATGTTAATGTAAAGAAGTCTATCATAGCTGCGAGCGAGCTCTGGTGCTTTCGTTTGTGTCCCTCTGACATTAAGAGGAATTTAGTCATAAAGAGAAAATATTCAAAGTGTTGCATCATAAATGTTTGAACAGCACGCTGCCAAGGCGCCAAATGTAATCGAGCGGCGTTTGTCATTCTTGTATCCGAGTCTCCGCCGTGTAAATAAAGTCATCACAATCAAAAGGGAATTCCTTGCTTTTTTTGTTGTTGTTGTTCCGTTTGTGTTGCACTGACACCCCTGATGGATAGACGTGTGTGAGAACCTGGGTGGGAATTCTGCAACAATAATGCTCATCCGCCACGTAAAACGACATGACATAGGAATTTCCTTGGAATTCTGATTCTGTGTGGGGGTCTGCGTCGGACGCCGGGAGGGAATGCAGAAAGAATCTCTCACACATGCACGCAGCCTGCAGGAATGTCTTCTCCATAGGGAGGAATTAGCATTCAGGGAAAAGACACATTCACTCTTACTGTGCTCCGCCTGGACCCCCCAACAACACACACTCTCACTCTCTTTTAGTTACACACAGAGTCACAGCTGTCTGTGAGGAGGAAGTACCTGTGCTGTTTATAAATCAATCCCCTTTAGCCGCATCTGTACTGCAGTCATTTTCTTGATTTAAGTGAGTTTTCAACAAGAATAACACAGAATATTTGCAGCTTCCAGCACTTTTTGTAATCTGTCATACTGGTGCACAAAGATGGAAAGGTGAAGATGTCTCTCTGTGTTTATGCTAAAAATGCACTTATCAAAAGAATTTTTTATTTTATTTTGTACATTTGTTAAAATCGCCACTGTTTAAAGGCTAAAATGTCTCTTAGAAGCTCTCTGAACTGCCTCTCTGTATACTTTAGGATAGAAGAAATCAAAAGGGCATACAAATTTTAGCTGAAAATTTTGTTGTCACGATTTGGTTGCTTTGAGTCCTCAAAAGATTTCGTGTGTGCCTCCTCTGAGCTGAAATAAGGGGGAATATTCTCTCCTCTCTTTTATGCCTTCTTTACCACCCACCTCCCAGTCATTCATCAGTGTGAAGCATGTGGGTTGGTGGGGGAGATACCACTCACGAATCTAAGATTACTCTGTGGTTGTATAAACTGTGGGTTGTGCTAAAAATGAACTGCCAAATGCCTCAAATGTCATCTGCATGAAGCTGATGCCTTTAAACTGTTGACACCCACGGACAAAACAGCAACAGGCCAGCAGATGTTTGTTTTTTTTAAGTGAGACTCTTAAAGTGGCTTCATCTGGACTGTAGATCAGGTTTTGCTGTGATACCTCAAGGCTTTTTCTCATCTCTTATAACCCCCAAACACATCTACACTTTATGGTTTTAGGAAGGGGGAAATTGTGTGTGTGTGTGTGTGTGTGTGTGTGTGTGTGTGTATCCATTTACCCTCCTCGAAGGAAGACAAGAATAAGAAGAGGAGGAGAAAGAGAAGACGCTCTTAGTCTGTCTGTCAGGCTATTTCTGACTGCTGCCATTTCTCTGATTAGATTATGGAGAAACAGAAACCTGGCCCTCCATCGTCCTAACCTCCCCCTCCCGCTATCTCGCTGCATTTCCCTCACTCAACCCTTCCTCTGCCTCCTGCTTCTCCACCGTCCTCTCTCTCTCCCCTTCCTTCTTCCTTGTCTGTCCCATCTGTCCATCTCTCCCACTTCCTGCTGCTCATAAAGATGGACATAAGTCCAAGATGCAGGCGAGATACAAAAGGTAAACCTGTGGGGGAGGGGTTACAAGGGAAGATGTGCATGTGGAGATGTGCATGTGGAGGGGCTCCTGGTAGCTCTGGGGTTAAAACAACAACAACAACAACAACAACAAAACAACAACAAGAACCCACCAGCATGGACTGCACGTTGCTGTCCAGGATAAAGCTTTTACACAGAGAGTTTCTAATTCACTGAAGCTCAGCCAGCAGCAGCCAGGTGGAGGTGGTGAATGATAAACGACTACTAGCGGCTCTCCAATTATCATATCTGTCCCTGCTCTTAACGGGGGATTTTCATCCGTGTCCCTCCGCGCTTCTCTCATCTCTGCCTCTCCTGCCCTCGCTCATTGTGCTCCCCTAGGAAAGCGATCGATTTCACCTCCATTAGGCTACCTCAGTCCACTCAGCTCTTAGTCTGAAGATGCTCCCCATTCATGCAAAGCAGCGCAGTTACCACTGCCCGCACAGCACCGGACCTCGCATGTTCGTTAAAGTAACACTGTCGGGCCTCTTCCTGTTAACCCCTGACGCCGCGGAGGGTTCGGTGGAATGGATGCTCGCACCGGGCCGTTACCGTAAAGCAATCACGTGACAGTCCCCTGGGAGAATTAGCATAAAAGACAAATAAAGGACCCCACCAAAAAAACCCCTCTCTGACTGACACACACACACACACACACACACACACACACACACACACACACACACACACACACCAGTCTGTCCTCCTTTCTTTTAAAGAAAAGGAACAAATCCATTCCGCCTAATTCGAACCTTGCTCAGGGACAGCTCGCGTGGCAGATTGCAGCCTAATTAGTTTAGAGGGAATTTAATTCAATTAACTTTCCACAGCTCCGCGCGCCCCGCCGCTGGGCTGCTTTCAGAGCGCGGGGCCAGAGCTCGAGATCTAATTAGCGTGTTTGGAGAAGCTCTCCTGCGCGCGGCCATCCCTCGCCGCTCCAGCTGTGGTGTGCTTGTATCTGTGTGTATGTGTGTGTATGCGGTCTCCCGGGACCTGGTTTTTATCCTAAAAAGCTTCTTTTTTAAGTAACATGCCGTTATCCATTAGGATAATACAGGTCTGGTGCTGCAGCAGAGGTGTACGCAGCATGTGAATAACCGCAGCTGCTCTGCGTCATATTCTGCCTGATGAATGCGCGTTCACTTCAGGTTAGAGCGGACTTAAATAATAATGAGCGTAATGTGATGGGTTAAAATTAATGGCCATGTTTCGAGGCAATTTTTGGCAACTCCATCCTGATGAGCCTTTGTGCCGGACAGTCATTTTTTGGCTCATAAAGGTTTGTCTCAATCTGTCCCAGTCGGACTATAACCTGACAAGAACGTGGATTTCTGACTGTGCTGCGCCAAATTCCACCGGGTATCTAAACGAATATGCTGCTTTTTTAGTGCACTTACTAGCACCCTGTGGTTTTTCCACCTGTGCGCACATTTTATGCGCAAAAATTCAGATTTTATGAAGCCATTTTCCGTCATATGAAGACAAAGCACAGATCTTTGTCAGTAGCGGTGCAGTTAATTAAGGAGCCATGTCTTTACCTCTCCTCTCTCGGCCTGTTTACTCACTGCACTCGCCACATAAATGGGACAATGCGCACTGAAAATTAGCTCGATTTAATATTTCAAAACTATTTGACTATATTCTTATTAGATCTATTTTCTCCTCTAGAGTAGACTCCACACCAGACTGTGATTGTGATCTCACACACAAGCACCGGCTGACTGAGGACTTAACCGTAACTTGCTGCCTCTCTAACGCAGTTAGACGCGCGCTATAGTCTCTCGCCGGAGCGTCACGGTATATTCGGGTAATTGGGGACTGATATGCGGAGACAGCCTGCACCGACGGGACCCCCACCCGGGGGGGCCCACCAACCCCCTCCCATCCAGCTCCGTCTCTCATCCATCACCTTGCAAATCAAATGTGCACACCGCCAGCCTCGATTGCGGCCGTGAAGACGCAGGCCGATGTTAACGGCAGGATCCGCGAGCTCTGATTTTATTTTATCCGCAATCAAATCGACCTCCGAGGGACGAGGATCTTAAGAGGGGCGATGACACGACACATTTTAGTCACACTGCAGGTAGCAGGCCAGCTGCTCGGCTGTGTTTGATCGCAGACTGGCCTCGCGGATTTAACTACACAGTCACATTATGAGCAAATGGGGGGAAAATACAAAAGTAAATAACAATAATCACGAATCCTTAAAATCCTAGAAGTACGGGCTCTTTACCAAAGGCAAAACAATGCATTGATTGATTGATTATCAGTTACATAAATCACTGTTGGGACATTTAGAATTATAGGGACAAAGAGCTACAGACAGATGATTGCTCAGTTAGCAGCTGAGTATTTAAAAATATGGAGACACTTGGTGATACAACGCGCGTAGACTTCTGTCCAAAGAACCCACGCACATTTTAAATCACACTAACTTTTATTTTACAGATAAGTGTTCATATTAAAAACAACGATTTACTGCAACACATTCCTTTAAAAGCAGAATTGTGAATATTTGTTGAAACGATTACATTAATCCGCGTGGAATTTCACATTAAATCAGGTCAGCGTGACCAGATCCCAACAAACTAAATGTGGGACCCGTTAGTAATCAAATATTTACCATTTACTAACTCTCTTGCTAAGTAAAAACAAGAAGAATAGAAAAAGAAGCTGAAGTTTGCTCTCATGGTATCATGTAATAGTTTTATATACTCCTGTATATCCTGGGTTTCAGTGGGGATGCAGCCATAGATTGGCAGAACGTATTTGACTCATATCTGACAATTTCCGCCATTTTTAGCCAGTTATGACACGCGCATGCTGCTTCATTCACACCAAATTTTCTACTTTGCAAAATAAAGATAAAGAAATATCTTGACAATGAAGATAACAAGCTAAAACAAAGGGGGAAAAACGGAAAAACTTTAGTGGCCAGTTGGCTCTTTATTCTCTTTCTGATAGTTCGGGGTAAAATCCAGACTTTAGAAAACCGCATGTCCTGCAGAGCCGGTCAAACAGGAGGAGGAGGACTACAAATGCTGTGCAGTAAAACTTAAAGACGGGCACCTGGTCACCCTAAACCAGGCAGTGAAGGAGGGTTATCGCCTGCCTAAAAAAGCATTTCTCTTGGTGCACAGCCATCAGCTGGATGTAGCTATGCTCACATCATGTAGTGTAAAATTTATTGTACTCTGGACCTTGGCACTGACTTCAGTTAAGTCGATGAAATAGTGTAATCTCTGCTTTTATTTGAGCATTACAGCTCTTTTTCAAAGCTCGACAAAGAGGAGGTTAATATCCAGACCTGCGAATCAATAGCTGCCTGAGTCTGGAGCAAGAAAACTGCTTTGAGCACATGGGACATGTTCTTCTTTGAGCTTCGGTGATGGATGGATGGACCTGGCAGTCTCTCTCTCTGACTGACAGCCTCGCTTGAATGTCAGACCCGCCGCCTGTCACAGAGACAGAAACCGGACTGGGCCTCCCGGGTGGCTTTTCATCACGCCAGTGTCGCCGCTGTCCCATCCTTCACTCACCCCTTCTCCCCCGTCTCTACCCACACACCTCTCCATCTCTCCTTCAAGACTATCCATCCATCCATCACACAGGCCGCCCTTTTCATCCGTGCGCCATCACCGCCAACAAGGCGCACACACGAGTTTCCGACCGCCCTCTTCGTTAAGGCCAATCTGCATGCAGCCCTGCAGATCTCCAGTCGGTGTCGTTAGGGCAGGAAGACCATCACAAAGAATTAGAGCAGCAGGAAAGACGGGAGCAGAAAAAAGAAACGCCGAGAATTTAATTTCTCTGCGGATCATCCCCCTTTAGCGGGAAGACAGGACAATTAATGTGGCCTGAATTTAAAAAAAAAAAAAGCAAAACAAAAGAAAACATGCAGGTTAATGCGCTCTGGATAATTTTGTGACCTCAGTAAGTCCCTCACTGAGAACATGAAGTGATTGGGTTAGGCTTTAAAACTTCTCCCATGAAACCTTGAAATACAATTATTACTATTTTATTATTATTATTATTATTATTACTATTATTATAATAGACTTCGAGGTTAGCGCATTAAAAATGATAGACACTATAACAGCTTCAGCAATAAATGCAATTCTATTTAATTCTATTCTATTTTGTAGAGCTGTCATTTACAGTTTTATCATCGGTAATTTGAATTTTTATTACCAGATAATGTTACCAATCAGTCGCTGAAAGGAGTCAGTCATACTCTGATTACAAACAGACAGCACGCTACGGGCCTTCATTCGCTTTTCCCTAATAACCCACGGGCCTATAATCCTTATAGTCGGGGTTCCTCTCTCAGGGGCTCTCAGGAGCCTCTAGGGGACCATTGTGTGCCCCCTCTGTTGACTCAGACGCCATGAATGCCAAAGCTCCCCGTTACTGTTTCCTAAAAATCGCCCCATGAATGTAAAAGTCCAAAGTTAAAGCCTTCGCAGCAGAGAAGTCTCCCCCTGCGCCGGAGCACTATAGGGCGGATTAGCGGCCTGGAAGAGACCGGTCCCTTCTTTGAAGGGATTAAAGTTTAAATGGTTTAAAAGCGGGAGAGCTAGGGTCGTTCCTGGCTGCGCTTTTTTTTTTTTGAAGGCAGAAACGACCCTGGAGAGTTTAACTTTGAAACTGTTTAAGTTTCTCGGTAAACTCACCTCTGAACCCAGCAAAGAGAAAAGAGGACATACAACAGACGGAAGGCCTGGGAGCTGACCGGTTAATGTGGAAATCCAACAGAGGAAAGAAAAACTCACACAATGTAGGGCTGTATTTAATGTGCCTTAAATGTTATAAGGGTTGATGAAGGTTATCCCTGTTAGTTCACGCGTTAAGGAGGTTCGCTGTGATTTTGTTTAAGGATTTGAAAATCGTGTAAAGTGTCGTGACGCACACACGAAGCAATAAATGAAGTGGTCCATAATTAACTTTTTTTTCTTTATTAATATCATATGTAAAGTCTTTCTCCTGAAGTCAAGAAGACCTTCGAGTACCAGCTGCACTGAGCTGCAACGAATGCGTAATGATACTTTGTGACGGCGATGCCCCAAATATTTTCAAATGTGCATTAAATCGGTGGTTTTGATAAGTAGCGTATTGTAAAACGAAGTCTTTGAGTTTAACAATTCCTAGAAAAAAATCGTAAATAAAATAAAATCGTATTATACAAAAAAAGAAAAAAAAGAGTTGGGTCCCTGTAATGACAACATGTGACGTGAAATCAGCGGCCTCAGACTTGTTTGTCTCGTGCGGGCCTCATCTGTGATGTTCAGGCAGCATCAGCAGAAGATGAACACAACTAGCCCCGCGCGCCGCCCCGCCTCGAACTCCATCACACGATAAACACCGTAAACAAATCTGATTATTGTCGCTTATTTGTAGTTTAAGCGAACGCGGAGAAGCGAATGCGCGCATGCGCGCGTGTGCAGCGGGTTAATGTCATTAAGGAGCATCAACAGCATCATCATCAGGAGCAGCTGCAGCGTGTGCAGCCTGTGGTCAAAGGAAGGCAGGGCGCGCACGTTGAGCCATTTTTATGCATTTTACGCGCGTGCACGCAGGCCAAACTTAATTAATTCCTCGCATACACGCAAAACCTAATTTTGGTTTGTGGATTTTATTATTTGCTAGAACTAATGAAATGCGTGTTAATTTCACGAAAAGCAGCGAGAAACCCCCTCTTTTTTTAAAATGGCACCACATTTGGCAGCTACGTGGAGCGCGCGCGCGTCTGCCTCCCTGCCGGTTTCAAAGCCTCCCCGTTTGTGCGCGCGCGTGTCTGTGTGATGGGGGCCGTGTGGGATATGACTTATCACATTGTATGACACCGAACAATAAACTTAAACCAATTTATGAAGCTTCAATGCGTTTATGGTTAGCCTGTCGTGGTTGCTCGGTTGTCTCCGCAGCCGGCTCCCTCTCTAGTCCTATACATCAAACTGACGCTCACTCTGGTGACATCTCCGTAAAAGTGATCGGAATCAAATCAAAGCTTTTAATCTCACCAATCACCGTCACATCTGGACGTTTCCCCTCACATAAAGACTTCTGTGGCTGAGCCGCGGATGGTTCCAGGAGCTCGCAGGGACACTATTGACCGGTCATGGAGCATTACTGTTATTATTATTATTATTATTATTATTATTATTATTATTATTATTTGGGGGGCGAATCTGTTTGTGCGTATTTCAGTCGCCTGTGACGATATTAAGCAGACTGTTATGGCTTAAAGTCGTCACATATGTCTTAATATCGCAAAAAACGCTTCACTAGAACCTCCCAGAACAGCGAGGATGTCTATCCCGAGGGTGTGTTTCTCAAGCACGGAGCACATTTTCTTTATAAAATTAGCTTCTTTGTATTCACGTTTTAAAAATAAAATGTTTCCAAGCTTGTAGGCCTGATGTGTTGTTTGGCTACATTCGTGCTTTACTTTAGTTCCTAGAAGACCCATCCTAAATAAATAAATAAATAAAAATCACAGACAAGGTTTCCAAAGCGATCATGCATATTCTGTAAGTTTTTTCAGAGCGAGTGGCTTCAAAATATAGCGAGGAGTAAAAAAGGAATAAAAATGTATTCATTTAGTTGTTCAAAAAATTTCCACCTGTAAACTTTATTCACCAGCTGAATTTTTCATTTAAACAGCTGGAATGAATTAAGCTAAGCACCTACATTAATTTCATTAGTAACACCTGTGTTCGCCCAGGCGACAGGTAGGCCATTACTATGACGTAAACACTGATTATAGTGACGCGTCAGTAAAACTCTGAAACAGTGACGTTCGGTTTTGGTCACATTACGGCTGAAAGAAAAACTCTGAACTCACCGGAATCACAAACGTCCGATTAAGGATGCACGCGCGTTATAGCGGGTTGTAATTGTTTTTAGACGCGCGCGATTTAACTCCGCTGACACCTGCTAGCTCGCGATGCTGTGGGCCGCGTGGGCGGTGCAGAGAGCGGTGGGAGGGGAGCAGAGGGGAGGGGGGCCGTCCGTGTCCGTGCTCGCTCACTGGTGGCATTGTCATGGAAACAAGACCACCGCCTTCGCTATTGTCTCGCGCTCTGCCAAGTTTATTATAAACAGCGCGCGAGCCGCTGCGCGCTGTCAAACGGAGCGCGAGCGCAGAGCGAACCTCAGTCCAGGGAGGGGAGCCGAAGAGACGGACAGAGAGAGGGGAGAGTAGGGAGAGAGAGCGGAGCTGCAGAGAAAACATCTGGATTACTTACCAGCCGCGTGACGGTGACATACAAACCTTAAAGTCCACAAAAGCCTGGAGAAACAAACCAACCGCGTCAGGAGATTCTGGAGAAAAAAGTCCAACTCTGACTGGTTTAAACGACTCACAGCAATCCCAGAAACTAACAGCAGCCGCAGACCCGACTGAAGCCGCCCTGACCCGAGTTTCCAGCGCACTTCTTCACAGACCGGTGTCTGCGCCGGCTGACCTCCATGTATAAGATGGATTACTCATACCTGAACTCCTATGACTCCTGCATGGCGGCCATGGAAGCGTCGGCCTACGCGGACTTCAGCTCCTGCAGTCAGGCCAGCTCCTTCCAGTACAACCCGATCCGGAGCGGCCCTTTCTCCAACCCTGGCTGCACTCCCCTCAGCACGACCAGCTGCACGCTGGGAGCCCTGCGAGAGCACCAGCCCACACCTTACTCCTCAGGTACAGGGACCTCTCCTTGTGTTCCCGTTTCAAGGTCTCCGCAAGATTTCATTAAGACACCAAAAGATCAGCAAGAGAAGGGCGAAATATATTATCATATTTAACTGTCAGCTATGATTTTTTTTTAAAAAATATATATGACACAAATTTTAAACCCGAGGCCTTTTTCCAAACTATCTTTATTTTAGTGGAAATGACTAAATTAAATATCATGCTTATGAAGGAGATGATGATAATAATAATAATAATAATAATAATAATAATAATAATAATAATAGAAAAGGCGAATCATTCTTTATTTTTAGCGGGGATAATTATATCATTATTTAAACAAGTAATTAATGTTTGTTGTTCCGCAGTGTCTGTGGATTTTAACTGACTAAAGTGCTGGAGAATCTTATAGTTTCTGTTTGCATTAACAATCATAGACGGCGAATTATTTTTGTGGCAAAACTCTGTATAAATTAATCCAATAACCTGGCTTATTTAAGCTTATAACAAGGCGATTTTGATTTTTTTTTAGTAAGGAGGAATGGTTAACACTTAAAAATGGGTAGTAATAACTTTTAAAAAAAGAGAATAAACAAACAGTTAATGGATTTTTCCCACTAAACATTTTATTATAAATCAACCGATCGTACAGCCTCCCGGTGTCCGGGTTGGTGTGGTCAGATGTCAGCTACGGATGGGTTTAAAACCAATTAATCAATTAACCCTCCTCATTCAGTAACCTTACAAGAGCTATTTTTTTAATTTATATTTTTAATAACTATTTCAAGAACAGAAAATTTCCCAAAAATTTTTTACACAACAAAAATAAACGTAAAAATAAATTATTTTTTTAAAAAGTTAAATAATAAAAAAAATGCGGCGAGATGAGGCGTGAAATGTTTTGTGGCCTCTGCGACTCAGTGCTCGGCCTCCGCAGTTTTACGCGCTAGTTTAGCCCTATTAAAAATATATATATTTCTTTTATTAAACGGAAACAATTATTCCCTTTCAGTCCCTTACAAGTTCTTCTCGGACCCATCTGGCCTGAACGAGAAGAGGAAGCAGCGGCGCATCAGGACCACGTTCACCAGCTCCCAGCTGAAGGAGCTGGAGCGCGTGTTCGCAGAGACGCACTACCCGGACATCTACACCCGGGAGGAGCTGGCGCTGAAGATAGACCTGACCGAGGCCCGAGTACAGGTGTGCCATCAGGCTTTTAAATCTTCAGCACGACTGAAATGAAGTGAAAGTCAGGACGTCTGACACTTATGTAACAAATAAAACTGTGTATCCGCCTAATGCCCCGTCTTCACCTGTGTATGTGTGTTTCTGTCAGGTGTGGTTTCAGAACAGACGTGCCAAGTTCCGTAAGCAGGAGCGTGCAGCCAACGCCAAAGCCAACAGCTCTGCTGGCACCACAGGAAGCAGCACCAACAACAGCTCTGGAGGGAAAAAGGGCGGGGAGCCAAGATCTTCATCAGATGATGATGAGTCTAAAGAGTCCACCTGTAGCCCCACACCTGACAGCACGGCCTCCCTGCCGGGCTCAGCCAATGGAAACTTGGGGAGCCCTGCCAGTCTGAGCCCTAGTCCGGCTCCTGCCAACAGCAGCTACACCAACACCTCCAGCTCTCCGGTTCTCCAGGGGCTGAAGCCTCCCAGCTGGTCCAGTCTGGGGCCCTCCAACCCGGCCGTGGCGCAGCCCGCTGCCCAGACTCAGGAGATTCTGAAGGCCTGGCAGCCAGCGGACAGTATGACCGGGCCCTTTGCCGGAGTCCTGTCCTCTTTCCACAGAAAACCCAATCCCACCATCAAGACGAATCTGTTCTGAAGAACAGAGGAAGACAAATGAGAAACAAACTGTAAGCGAGAGGAGTTTCTAGCCTTTGTGGAGAGAGACAAGACTTGCCCATTAAAACACTGAATCCGTTGCTGTAGTCTGCTGCGGTCCAGCAAGGTTCTCAGTTCTTCTCTAACCGACTCAGAAAATAAAATCACAGGTCTGCTCACCATCTGCCGTCCAAAAATATTATGCAACAGTGCACACTGTACCTGTAAAACCTACCTTGACACGGGCAGTTTCCTCCCTTTCCTGCAATGACTCCACTCTCACTCTCCGATAAAACAAAGAGAAATACTTTACTTAATAACGGTAAACTATACAGGCCCTTAAACTGTCCATATTTGCATCGTCTTTTCGGTCTCTCTGGTGCACTTACATTCCCACACTCACTGCACTGCAGCAAACTCGGTGGTGCATGGCAGCAGCTCTGATGAGTATGGCGGTCAGGTATGAGTTTAAAGCAGAAATCTAAACATCACACTCCGAAATCTGCTGGGGAAGCAAACTTTCACCCTCAAGCACAACTTCCTCTAAGCCCCCCCGACACACAGGCTTTCACCAGTCGGAATAGGTTCCCCCCTAAATCTCTTTGCCAAGCAGAGCAGGGGCACCCAAAAATCCAATTAGACCTGCCGGGTCTAGACCAGACATCCCCAGTTCACCTCACGCTCCCCCCTCCTTCTTTACTGTATCAAGTCCTCCAGAATCCCACACTCTCGCCGTCCCATCATGCCTTTATCTATCAAACAGTTTGTCAGACTTTTGCAAGGCAAAGAGTTGGAGACTTCAAGGTGTTTCGACTCCATTTTTAGTTCATATGCTGCTACTTCCTCCCCCGTTCTTTGTTCGGAATAAAGCAGATTGTAGCCTGATTATATCTGATGTTTCTGACCGGACTGAAGTGAACAAATGAGTTTGTACAGCAGGTCGCAGTCCGGGTTAGGATCTTTAGCAGGCTTACGAGTCATACATTTCTCTCCCATAGGTGACACATGTGGGGTAATCTGGCAATACACTGAGAGATGGAGTTTTGTACTGTATCCGCATTAATACTCAGATTTTGTTTCTTCTTTCCTTTTTTTTTTAGCTTGCGAGAGTTGCTTGTAAATCACCTCTATTGCATTTTGATGAAACTCACTGGTTTCTGAGGAAGAAAAAAAAAGTATTTATTAATATTTTTATTATGTCAGTGAGAAACCTGCGCATTTATTTGAACTGCCCCATAAAGTTTTGTGACTGTAAATTCTGTAATTAGTAATATAAATATTAGGTAGGCTTTGTTTTTGGTTTTTTGCTTTACAGATCCATTTCATTGCAGAGCGCCTGTCTCACGGACCAACAAGTCAACGACAACTACGGACTGACAGAAAGCTCGAGTGAATGAGATGTTATAGCACTACTCTGAATATTCTAATAAATCTACATTATGGAGGCATTACCTGGCGTGCGTGGTGGTCTGGCTTCTTGTGTGTGGCATCACCATAACAGTGTTGTGTTTTATGTGCAAACATATACAGGTTGTCATACAAATCCAATTCCAAAAAAGTTGGGATGCTGTGTAAAATGTACATAAAAACAGAATGCAATGATCTGCAAATCTCAATCTCAGTTAACAACAGAATAGAAAAAACAAACAAACATATGAAATGTTTAAATTGTGACTATTTTATAAAATATGAGCTCAATGAGAATTTGATGGCAGCGATGCATCGCAAAAAAATTGGGACAGCGGCAACAAAAGGCTAGAAGAGTCAGTGGTCCTAAAAAGAAACAGCTGAAGGAACATTTTGCAACTAATTGTGCTAATTGGCAACAGGTCAGTAATAAAAGATGATCAGGTATATAAAATAAAGCATCTTAGAGAGGCGATTCTCCAGTCTACAAATTGCAAAATTATTTTCTAATAATCTTCCTGAACATAAAATTGTGAAGACTTTACTATCTCACCATTCACAGCACATAATATCACCAAAAGATTCAGAGAATCTGGAGAAACTTTGGATAGCACTACGTTAAAAACAGGCCTTATTCTCTCATGAAGATCACAGCATGGGCTCAGAAACATCCATGAATCATTATCTGTGAGCACCGTGCCATCCACAAACGCAGGTTAAAGCTCTATCGTGCAAAGAAGACGCTGCATGTGAAGATGATTCAGGGGAACAATGCACATTTAAAATGCACTGTCATCACAAACTGAAACGTGAAATGCTGCGTCCTCTGGATGAAAGAGAGGAAGATATTTTCCCATCTAAACAACGTCCTTTTCAGAGAAGGCCTTGCATATTTTAGCAGGATGATGCTAAACCACATACTGCTGCAAGACTGCAGGTGCTGAACTGGCCTGCCAGCAGAACTTTCACCAAATACTAAAAAAACCCAAAAAACAACCCAAACAAACATCTGGAGCAATGAAACAAAAACTATGACAGAAGAGTAAGGACTGCTGATCAGCCAGAATCTGATATCAGACAAGAACGGGACAGCATTCCCCTCCCAGAAGTCTGTCAAGGTTTACGGACTGTTGTAAAAGGAAGAAGTACAGAGTGTTAAACGTGCTCCTGCCATAAAATCAGAGTGATCTTTTTTGTTCTTAAAATGATGATTTTTTTCCCCCTCAGTTTAAATAGTTGATATGTTGCTTTTATGACATTTGTAAACCCAGGCTCTCTCTTTTTTGAAGCAGGTCTACAGCTCACAGCTTCCTCTGCTGACGACAAACCAAGAGAATGAGTTCATGTTTAAAATATGTAAGGGTATTACAATTTAATTGAATAAAAATACATGGGTGAACAACTTACATTAATTTAACACAACCGACGTAGACTGCATGAAGAAACAACAAGAAATGGAGTGTCAGATAAAACAAGTCTCTTTTTTCCACTTACACACACACACACACACGCACACACACACACACACACACACGCACGCACACACACACACACACACACACACACACACACACACACATCACTGAGAACACTGAAAAGGCTCAAAAAGACTTAAATTTAACACAACTGAACGACAGAGTCTCTGTGCTGTGACGGTTGGGCTGTTAAAGGATTAGACACATTGTAAAAAAACAAACATAAGAGGCGAGTAGAGTCAAAGGTTATAATTCAACAGTGTATTTGGGTGGGAGGGGGCTCTCTTTGAGGCGTGAATGAAGGTCTCATTCACAGAGTTAGAGATGAATGCTTTACTATGTTGACAGCAGTAAACACACATGACATTCACATCTTAGTGTTGGTGATCCACCTTAGAAGAAGGCAGGTGTCAGGCATGTGGAGGTGAAGTCACATCTCTTTAAGGTCTTTTCTTTTTTAAATTGAAATTATGAACAAATAAAACTATCCGACTTTTAACTGCTTGAAAACTAAATCTAAAACAAAATTTGACTAAGGAGTGTAATCGCTTTTACTGGCATACTTCGTCCTGTGTTCCGCAGGTTTCCAGGGTCAGGTTTGTGGCGCAACAGCGCCATCTGCTGCTCACATCCAGAAACAGTAGCCCTCAGGTCGCACCTGACCTGCAGAAACCTGAGTTTTCTGTTTTCAATCAGTTGACAGCGTCTCCCATAAGAGTAAAAGGTGCCATGATCCTAAAGCTAGGCAATGCGTTGAGTAATTTAAGAAAAAAACAAACTAAATGACAGTAAAATGTCAGAGAGAACACAAATGTTTTGGTGTTGAATTAGTTCATGTATTTGGCTACGTTAACCAATTCCCTGAACACTGCTCCATTTATATATTTGAAAATGAAATGCAGAAAATGTGCTGACATGTTTTAAAGACAACAAACAATAACATACATTTTCTTCTGTGAATTCAAATTCAACATCTTCACAGGCAACATGTGAGAATGAGAAATGTACTTTGCTAAAATCTTTTACATATTTCACCTTGGTACAGCATTAATTACACCATTTAGACTCCTAATTTTATTGACCTATACTGACTGTTTCAATAACAACCAGCTGCAATAGGCCACTTAAAAAAAGGTGACTTGACAAGTTGATGGCTAACACAGTCACCTAACATGCTGCACCCAGGTGGAATACACCTTTAGCTCTAACGGGGTTAATTTGGTTTGCTCGATATTCCCTTTATCATTAAAAACATTCATAAAACCATAAATACAGACAGACAATCAGACAACACAGGCGTCCATTGAAACAACAGCGGCCTGCACATCATTAACTGAATACACAAACTGAAAAAAAAATTTGAATTTATCTCACTTTAGCCTGACTTTCTAGTTTCCTTTCCGTCACTGCTTCCTGCTCTCCTCCATCACACAAGTTAAAAGGTTCCTCTGCCCGAGCTCTGGGGCGGATGTTACTCCCGACTGTTCTAATTATTCCCACTGATGTCTTGTGACTACGAGTGGGAGGAAGAAAAATCTGAGACTCGGAAGAACCCAGTGTTGTTAAGAGTCCAAAGCGAGGGCGCGCAACACAGGTGGCGTGTTTTCAAAGCCCTCTTTTCTCTTTCTCAAAGTCATCCTCTGTTAGCGGATTCTCAGGCCGAATGGAAACAAGCTTTAAACACCAACTTGAAGCTGCAGGTTGGGTCTGATCTGATCTCCTCTCTGGATTTAAAAGCCAAAGTTATGTAGTGATGCTTGAAGAACTGAAATGATTATCATTAAATAAGGCCACGTGTATGAGGACAACACACATAAAGTACATGTGAAAATAAAAGGACGTTGGTTCAGAAAGTGTTTTTGAAAGTACAAATGGAGTGCAATTTCTCTCAGAAGGCACAGTCTGGCATCGATTGGCACGTTCCAGCTCGGTTCAGTTGAGCTTAGATTGGGCCCGGTGTGGTACCAGGCCGGTTTGGACCAGTCATGGACCAGTTTGATGCAGTCTATTTCTGCTGCTGCTGCTGCCTGAGGCTCTCAAGCAGGATTCGCTTGTGGGCGGGGTCGTGCACTCCCGCCTCCTCCAGGTCCTCCTCAGTGATGTCACTGGAAAAAGGAGGGAAAAAAAGGGAATCTAATGATGAAGAACTGCTTTCATTTTTATTTATTGTTGCATTATCAGAGGAAATAAAAGTCTAGATCTCCATGTACCTGAGGAACTCCAAATCGTCCCAGCCGTTGTGTAGAAGACCCTGCTCATACCGCTCCAGGCCCAGCCTCTGCAGCCACTCGCCCACTGACGATTCCCCCACAGACAGAGATGAGCTACTGCTGCCCCAAAGTGCCTGCGGAGGAGAAATGCAATGCAGGAGCCACTAAATGCAGGAGCCACTAAATGCAGGAGCCACATCCGCCACATCATTTATGCTAACAACATTACTAAGAGCTTAAGACTGCCTCTACTTTTCTTCACTCTAATAAGGTGACACATCTTACAGTAAAAGGCTTTGATATTTAACATCAAAGTTGAAGATATTCGTGTTTTTGTGAGAAACTCTACAAAAACTGGAGTCACCTGAAAGAAAACTACGCAAAAATCACAGCATTGCTTCTTCCAACCTCTTTTACACTGAACAGAATTACTTCCCATGAACCGCTTACCTCCTCAGGCATGTCCTCTGCTATACTTTCTGTGATGGGATTTCTAGGTGGGAAGGTGCGGCAGGCATCCAGACCTAAACCCATCGGCTGCCCTCTGAGAGGAGGCGGTGCTGAGGGGGCACGAGGAGGCTGTCCAGGAAACTCACTGTCACTCAGTGTCTTTGCCATCTGGAGCACAGAGCACGACTGGTCGTCCAGCGCCCCTGCTCCAACTCCAACTCCTCCTCGCCTGAAAGCATCTCCGTGGGCAGCGGGGCCAGCTGCGGGGATCCTGACCTCAGCCAGGTCGGGGTAAAGGGAGCGAGGTTTGGTGAAGGGGGCCTCGGGAACCATCTCCAGGGCTCCCTTTGGTAGAGGAGGTGGGGGGAAGTCAGGAGGAGGTCGATTCAGTGTGCTTCCAACACCTCCTCCCTGTGCCCCAACAACACAAGCACCTCCATCGTCTTCTGAGGAGCTCTCCTCGCTAATGGCACGAACCTGTCTGCGTGGGTGAGGGGGCCCCGAGGCTGCGCCGGGGGGTTTGGAACGCGCCCCGGCAGAGGGAGGAGGGGGTTTAGCTGCCTGGGGGTTGGTTGAGGTAGGAGAGGGCAGAAGCTCAGGTGAAACGGCTGCAGCTGACTGGTTGGGAACGCCCTCCAGGATGTAGTAGGCAGGATTATTGTAGCTGTTCTTGCTGATAGATGGATCGCTGTCTGATCCGTCCTGTTTAGGTCTTCATTATAAACACAAAAACTGTTGTAAAAACTCTTTTCATCTGCCCACATCAACAATGCATCAGACGATCTAACCTAACGTGATAGTTAAGTGTTAAGTGAAAGTGTCTGTCATGAGTACCTTGCAGCGGTCTCCTCCTTGCTGTTCCTTTCTCCCTCTTCACTGACCTTTCCCAGCTCTCCGAGTGGCTTACGAATCACAGATGGCCTGTTTTCAAAACACATCGTAACAAGTCAGCAGGCGGGACAAAAGAGAGAAGTCACGACAGCTTCAGGACATTCCTAACACGATGTTTGCAGGATGTTCGAATAGATAAACATACATATGGAGAGACTGCACCCTACAGGTGTGTCTAGTTGCCATTCTGACTCAATGTTATAGCGTGTGACACAGCGGACTATCAAAATGTGCGAGGTCCGTTGACACCATCTTTTGTTGTTGAGGGCAAACTCTTCTAATAACTAATGTTCAATAACTAATGAATGTTGTTTAAAGGTGCCGTAGCGGTACTTCTGAAGACTGCATAAAGATTCATAGAAAACATAAAAGACAAAATTTTATAGTAAACAAAACAAAAACATGAACACGTGGTTTAAAATGTGTTTTGTGTCGTACTCAAGTCACACTGTGCAGGATAATCAAGCATCATCTTTATCAGTGTTTTTTTTAAATGCAGATATTCAATATAACACATAAATACATCTAAATAGAAATAAATACTAGGCCACCTACACACTGCACGTACAGTATTTGCTCGGGTGTGGAATCCCATGCACTCAAGCTCCTGGCGCACATTTTGTATCATGATGGTAATGCCAGAGGAAGTGTAGAGTTCTGAGTCAGCAAAGTGTGTGTTTTACGCACTCTGTGCCTCAACACTTGGAGAGGTGCTCTGTAACTCTGTCACTGGTCTGAGTTGCTGTGGATTCTAAAAACACCCCCACTGCAATAACACCGCTTACAGGTGACTGTGTAATCTCTACAAGGGAAGAAATATCACAAACTGTGGTTTGTCTCTCATTTGACTCAGTCACCTACCTATAACTACCTGACGCTTCTTCATGGGCCAGTTCAACACACCCAAGTTTTATTTCTGTTATCTCGATTCATTTACCCTGATCGCCAGTGTTAGGGTAAGCGGTCACACGAACTGTCTAAGTAAACCCAGGGTTTCCCGATCTACCAGCACGTTCACATGAAAAGGTTCATGTTGGCAACATCTGACCAGTCCCACTGATTATTGTACCAGCAGCTGAGTGGCTGATTTTGCAAGGAGTAAACTATAATATGATAAATCAGGAAAAGCACCAAATATGTGTGCATGCTATAAATCTTTTGGCCAGTAATGCTTTAAAAGAGGTTTAGCCTATTTGAAGGAAGGAAGAAAAGCCTCAATCATTAAGGAGAATCTGATGGGTTATAATCGAGTGTTTTTTAAAATAAGGTTCAAATTTGCATGAGACAGTTTTAGTTTTTAATCTTTCAGCTGCAGCCCTGACTTCAGACAGTATTAAAAATCTTGATACTATCCTATTATCTGCACACAGAGGTGTGAGAGATCTTTCAGGATTAGTGATGCAACTAGATCTGTCAGCAAGTGGTGATTTTATACCTGTTGATCTCTAATCGGTGCAAGTCACCCACTCAAGAAGAAACCCACTCAAGGTCAACCCTGAAGTTACCCGGCTCAGCTGTTCAATCACATTCATCAACAAACTCACAAAAAGACCTGACTGCTACGACTCAATCCCTTAAGGTATTTAAGCATCGATATTTAGGTACATGCCAGCACATCATCAACATCCGCAATACAGAAAAATCCCCACTGACATGTGGGAACTCTAAATAAAAATCAAGTGCAAAAAAAGGAGAGTGTACTGACTTCACATACTCATGCCCCGATCTGCATACCACAGCAGATTTCCCTTTAGGTCCACTCGTCTCATCCTTATCCACGCTGATCCACTCTGAAACACAGCAACAAAATCAGTTTTAGAACTAAACGTGACAAGCTCGTAACCCTAGATCCATCACTTCCTGTCTGCAAATTTGAAAACATGCAGGCAGGAACTGTTCAAGTGATGGATGCGGCAAGCTTGAAAGACATTTAGTATCTCCTCTCTTTGTAGGTAACTGGTGTTAAGGTGTAAAGTGCATTACCGTACAATCGCTCCCTGGTTCCCATTCTTTCAGAAGGGACTCTGACCCTCATTGACCCTCGGATATTTCCTGTTTCCTCCCCACGGTGAGACAGGTAGGTGTGGAACTGTTGTGCTGTGCTGCCAATCATCGACTTCAGAGCCAACACGCACTCGCCTAAAAAGAGTGGGGGAGATTTGTTAGATTCCAGCAAACTAGATTCCCTTTAAACTTCAAAGAACCACAAGCACAGACAATCTTTATACCGTAGGACTCGTATCCATCCAGTGATTTCACTGTTAGCAAGAGATGCTGATCCTGCAGGTACTCGATCTCTGACAGAAGAGGTTTGAGTGTTGTTAACTGCTTGTTGGACCAGCCCACACGCAGGAAGTTCACGTTATCGCTGCTCTGACTGTCGTTCTCGTAACTCTTCTTAAACTCTAAGGATGAGAGACAGAGAGAAAGACAAAGAGAGAGAGATGCAGGGACGAGAGGAAGGGGAAGAGGATAAAGGGAAGACGGTGGGGAAAAGAGCGGGGTGAGGATTCAGGTACCCATTGCATTTTAATTTAAAAGTACATGGTGGATGGGTGGCAGGAGCAGAACACAGGCGAAAAATGGATTTTATGGATTCTAGTTTAAAGGTAATACTGACTGCCTGAGACCAGGAGGGAGGGAGAAAGATACAAATAAGAAGAAGCAAAAACATTTTTATTGCATCCATTCTGGGTCACGTTGCTTTACTGCAACTCCTTCTGTCAGACTGCTCATTATATTTATGTCTATGAGCATGAAAGAGTCACTGCAAAGGTGCATTCACATTCACCTCACCTTCCAGACAAGTGGAGTAAAACTCAATGAAGAACTTGGTCCTGCTCGCCGTCTTTACTATGGCCTCAATGCTCTCGAACTCGATGTAGGCCTGCTCTGAAGACTTTGGCAAACCTGTGCAGACGTTTGTGGACAGGAGGGAGGAGGAGGAAGATGGAAAGAGAAGGAAAGATCTGTGTGGGTTGTGCAGACAGGCGTGTATTTAATTACTCACTTTTAAATGTTACCTGTTGAACACGGAGCGCTTAAATAACATGAAGAATAACAATAATGAACTCCAAAACAATTGTGGGAGGAAGAAAAGCCAGATAAAGTGAGACCAGGAGGTAGAGGTAGTGACAGAAAGGAAACCAAATTAAATTTGTACCTTTTTTGGAGACAAACTGGGAGGTCACCCCCACCTCAAATGTAGCAAATACAGGGGAATGATCACTGGTCACAACATCGTCTGTACAGCCTGGCAAAAAAACAAAAAACAAACAAACAAAACTTTAATTTCTGTCCACTTAGCTTCATTATGAGGTGAAATTACGAAGAGGTTTTCTTCTTCTGATGATCCTCACCATAGGAGTTGCAGACTATGTGTGTTTCTGGGTAAGACTTCCACAGAATCCTATCGCACCACGATGGAACATTAGTCCTCATCTGGGATAGACGGAAAAGCAGAATTATCAGGACGAGGCACAAGAACAGAAAGAATTTATCAGAGGTGGCTCTGACGTAAGAAAGGGAACGTACCCCTGTGGCCTTCTGCTTCTGCCAGACATACGTATCTCTTGAGCCTCGTTCGTAACGGTAGGTGGGCGGAAACGAGATTTCTTCCTCCGCTGCACGCAAAGAGACACACATCCACTTCAGTAAAGGTTCGAAGTTTAGCATTTCATAACAATATTTATAATTTTGATATAACAGCAGGTGCGATTCACAGTATTTATGACCCCGGGTTAGCAATCATGACCAAGTTCTCAGTAATCGGTTTGTATTTAAGGATTTATTACATGGCATTATGGATCACTGGATAACATTGCAGGGCAACGGCTGATTTTTAGTTACCTACTAAAACAAATAATCCCAGTGATATCACACACTGATCACAGTGTTAGTGCAGACGTCAATGCATTGAGTTAAGATGAAATAATGTTTAAAAGTGAAAAAGGCTTCAGCAGTGAATGACTTGAATTACTCACTTCAGAAGATAAAACAAGTCCACACACCCACTCTATTGTTTGAATTAATCATTAACATTAAAAAAGGGTCAAAGTTCAATTCCAGTGTAGTAAATGTCAGCAAACAGCCAACGTCGGTTCACTGTCTCAGTAAAAATCATAATTATCCAACTTTGTTTAACTCCACATCCCCCCCCCCCCCCCCCCCCCCCGGTTACACCCCCTCCTGCAGTGGCTCTGTGCTCCACCACGAGGGCACAGCCCACAGTTTAAGAACCACTGAAGTCTGGAAAGAAAAACCAGAGTTGATGGTGAACTATTCAGGGAACAACAAGAGTGCTGAGCAGGTGATTTTGGTAAGTGTGAGTCATCCCTTCAGTTGTGTTTATAACACCACTGAAACTCTGCTTTAAGGACAGGAGTCTTTTGTCAGTGTTGATTTTTCACTGTTATTACTGTTATATTTCTGTACACTGAAACACATCCCGCCCTGACTCATGAGGATATTCATAACCAGCACTAACCAAAGCGTAAAAACACTTTATTCTTCTCTCTCTCCAGGTTGAGCTGGTCCACTTTCAGCAGGGGGTCAAACTCCTTCCTGTTAATGTAGTTTAAAATCTCCTGCACACACAAACACACACGCAAAAAACAGGGTCAGACAGAAAAGTTTCATCCACGTTTTGGAGGCTGCCTGTATTTATTTCTGCTTCACCTGTATGTCCATATCCAGCCTGTAGTTGAGGTCTCCCAGCCAAAAGAGGTGCGTGAAGCGCAGCGAAATGTCAAAGGAGCTCAGCTGTTTGTCTCCTAGTGAAAGCAGCCGCAGGATATCAAGGTAGTTCTGGTTCCTCCTGCAGAGGTCAAAGGTCACACGTAAGAAGAGGTTTAAACAAGCTTTCACTAAATTATAATGAAAAACCAAACCAAGTTCACACTTATGGCAAAAAGAAAGCACAGCCTTTTTCAGTTACTATGATGAATTATTAGATTAAATATTGATTAATATTATGAATATTACCCAGTGTCATTATTGATTTGAGAAGAAAGACAAAATGCAGAAACTATGTGTGAAAAACTAAAAGCATCTCTGATTCTGAAGCTTGTGGATCCAATTTTAGCAGCAATGAACTTGCAGTAATTGTGTTTGTATGATTGTACACATATACGCTCATCTCTTTAAGGTCCTGCTACAGTATTTAAGTTAGGTTGAGGTCTAGACTTTGACTGGGACATCGCAGCACCTTCATTCTTCTCTTTTTCAGCCATTCTGTTGTAGATTTGCTGCTGTGTTTGGGATTTTGTCCTGTGTTCTAAAATAAATAATCAGAGTGTAATATGTCATGTGCTGCTGTTCATCTAAGGTTGTATTTACCTGATTCTAAGACGTGCTAAGGACCAGAAGATTTTTTGAATTATTTCCTGATATGTAAAACCTTAGAATTAAAAGGGGTTGTGGTTTCTTTTGCTGTAGGAATTCTCTGTTGTCGATATTGAGAGGTTTAAAACAAAAAAAAAATAAGAGCGTGTTGGGCACCTGGCAATCTTTTCATTCCCTGATGTCAAGTGACAGTTGACAAAGCCAAACGACGTCCCATTGAACATGAAAGACACGCCCACTGCTCCTTTGTTACCTAGAAACCATCAAAGCAAACATTAAATCAAAATACAGCAAATTAGGTGCAATTACAAGCATTACTTAACAGAAACGTTTAAAGGATCATCGGGGATCTGGCTGTGACCAGTTTTATATTAAAATATGAGAAACAATGAAAGGCTCCAGTTTGCTGAGCTGAAGGAAATCTGTATTTTTTTCTCTTACGAGTTCAAGATTTTTGTGAAAGTTTAGATTTTAATTCACATTTTCTTACTAATACAAGTCCCACATTTTTTAATCAACTAACAAGTGATGCAGTCATGAACACTGCTCAAGGAGGCCATTGTTAAGACAGGAAATCAGAGCTATTTCCTCCTACATTTGAAGCAGGAAGCAAGACATAGGAAGGAATAGCAAAGACTGAATACAGAGTAGAGCCGTTACCCAGAGTATTGGCGATGCCCGTCTTGACACTGGACATCCCAACGTGGCTTATCCGGTTCTCGTGTTCAGGTTTCACCAACACAGCAAGTTTTATGTTCCACAGAGTCTGCACGGCGATCTACAGACGAGATTGAGACACAATGAGGAACCTACAGTCATCATTTCTGCATTCGCACCATACAGAAATAGCTTTTTTCCCCCTCATCTTCAGTTTTTTTCCCCTTCAAACGGGGTCATTTTTATGCAAACCGCAAAAACTTCTGCTTGTATAGAGACAGTCCTATACTTAGTTCTATATTTGTTACAGAAACTGAAGTGTGGAGAGGATAAAGGAAAGTTATGAGGGGTCATTTGTAACCTCAAAAATAACTGTTTTTTTTTTAAGGTTTTGAAGTTATTGTATTTTTTACAGGAATTTTTGTGTAACTACGCGTCGCATAAAACAATTTTCAGATATTTCAGTAACTGAAAAACCTGAAACAGAAGCAGTCACCAGTTTTGTATTTTGGTGATGAAGTCATGCAAGCATAAAGTTTTAAATGTTTCTTTTCTCATATTAGTCAAACATAAAGATGTAGTTCTGAAAAAACGATCAGACAAGAACTAATGTGGGAAATTTCTCTTTTTCTAAACATGACGACATTCGCATAATAAAACCAGCACTCAAATAAATAAATCAACTTTTTTTCATCCAAATACAACAACAGCACTTGGTCAGTTTAGTAGTTAAAACAGCTTGGTCGCCTGAGGGTTAACCACAACACCTCCAATAGTTGGCTTTCTTTCCTTACCGGCTTATAATCCAGTTCTGTCTGTTCTTTCAGCAGAGCGCGCAGTGACTCCACCCACTCCCGATCGCACACTGAATTTTCCTGGCTGCCAAACACATACAGGTCATGAGGGATGGTGACGGTCATCTCGTCCAGTGTCTTCCCGAGACCACGACACAAAACCCACGAGGCCACGTTTTTGGGTGCAGGTACAGAGCCTAAAACGACAGGAAAAAAGGTCAAACTGTTTACTTTCTCTTTGAACATTTTCAGATGTATTTGTAGCCATTAAGGCGAGTCATTCAGTGTGACTAACCCATATTCCAGGTGCCTATGAAGATGGAGATCATGTCTGGCTCGTCCTGGTTGGAATGCTTGTTCTTCATCAGCTGCAGCAGCTGGCAGAACGCCTCCCGTTTCTGGTACAAACACACATCAGTGAGCGGATGATGCCACTGATAGCTGTCATTCTGAAGTTCCTCTGAACATCTTTATATTCTATACACTTACCAACCACGTCACTGGTTGCACTCTGCTAATAATACCAGCTTGGACCCCCTCTTGCTTACACAACTAACTTAATTCTTTATTCTTCTCTTTTTCAAACCATTATCTGTAAACCCTAGAGATGGGTTCGTGGGGGAAAATCCCAGCAGATCATCAGTTTCTGAAACACCCAGATCAGTCCAGCTGGCAACAATAATCATGCCATGTTCAAACTCACTTAAATCACCTTTCTACCTTGCTCTGATGCTCACTTTGAACTTCAGCAGGTTGTGATTGTCATATCTACATGTATAAATACTTCTGCCACATGATTGGCTGATTAGATATTTGTATTAACGAACAGCTAAACAGGTGCACATTACAACATTACCTCACTGATTAACAGCAGGTTTTTAATTTTGTACAAAGAGTCTCAGTGGAGACTGAATTCATAGCAGAGAAATGCATATAAGCCTGTGCAATAACTCTGGCATTGTTACTGCAAATCTGATTACATACTCAGGCAGAAAAGGGATATGAGAGAGTATTTCTGCCTCAATTTGAAGGCTGCATGTTAACTGTAAGTTGTCTGCAACAGTGAATAGCTGTAAAATAGCAGTTTTATGTGTCCATTTGTTTCTTGTGTGCAGACCTTGGCACTAGCAAAGATGAAGTCTTTCCTCTGGCTCTTATCCTTCTCCTTCTCAAACACAATGCCCAGTTTATTCTGCACCCGCTGAGACTTGATCAGCTGACGTACTGAAAGACACAGAGGCGAACGGACAGCGGGTTAGAGATGGGAAGTTGCAGATAAATTCAGGGAAGAAAAGGTCATGTAACAGATTTGGAGGGTTAAAGAAGGTTCAAGTTGGAGATTAAATCCTATAATGGACATACTTTTTTCTGTGTGAATGGTGCCCTAATCCTTACTTTTGTCATGTGTGTAGGTGATCCAGTCCTCTTGATTGTCCTTCACCTTCTTCATTACTACCAGCCTTCCTCCCTCTACGTCTACAGACAGCGTGTACTTCTGACTCTTTCCGATCTTTGTCAGCTCTGCCAGGTAAACGTCGAGCTTCACCTGCAACGAGGCACAGGAGAAAGTTTAAACTCACTTAAACGCATACTGAGCATGCTTCTGTAAACCGTATGTGTCTACTGAGATAATCTACCCTCCACCAGGGGTCTCTAAAACGGAGCACAAACGCTTGCTGCTTCATCTGCAGTATTAGATCTACTTACGTCATACGCAGCCTCGAAGATGAGAAAACGCATGAATAAAATGTTGATGATCATAGTAAATATCCAAATTCTGGTTTTAGATTCATATCCACAAAGAGAGGTGATCTGATTCTATTCATAGAGAACCTTTCTTTCACACATCAGTTATCTGGGGCAATTTGAGGATCAGTGTAATGCCCAAGGACACTTCAGCAGACAGACTGGAGGAACTGAGAAAGACAGGCACCAAACTGCCAACCTCCATTAGCAACACACCAGCTTCTTCGCACACGCATTTTGACAAAGTGCGCTTTTTTTTTATGTATAGGTCTTACTAAGAACCGCAAGACTGGAAAAAAGTTTAAACAGATGGCGTACACTCTCTCTTACTCTGAGTCACTGAGTGCCTCTGTGTTTGGGTGTCACAAGGCGGATCAGACGCCGCATCTCCTTAGCGTAGCACTTGTGTGCAACAGGAAACTACTGAAAGGATGTCGCCACAGAGAATGCAGATTTAGCCAACAGCCAATATTTCAATCAAGCATCTCTCGACTCATCTCTCGACTCTGTGTGTCACCTCCTTCCCCCACGTCCTCCCTGACATTTTTTCCTTCTACCCTTTTCACACGTAGTTCACCCCTTTTCTCAAAGTGAAAGTCACTTATATCATCTTAACGTGTTCCTTTTTTCCCTTTTCTCAGTCTTCCTTCAGCATTAACATTTGCACTCCATGCAGCTGGTACTTTTCATAATAAAACTATTACAATCTTATACACAGCACATCAAAACTGTTGGCTAGCCTCACTTAAATTCATGCTTTTACAAGGATATGTGATAGAATGCTGCGACAGTGATGGCGTAAGCTGGAAATGTATTTCAAAAACATTCTTTTGGCCTCACATCACATCTGCTGCTAAAATTCCTGTGCTGAGAAATGCATGACTTTTTAGCCTATCTTACTTCAGTTTATGCCGTCTGTCATATTAAATACCGCTGCCTGACAATAACATTTCATAAATTAAATACAGAAAATAAATCTCAGGGTTTTCTACACATAAAAAAAGAAAGAAAAAAAAAAAAGCAGGAAATATGAAAGATTTAGGATTGTTTAAAAAGATGCTTACCCAAATTGGCAGAAGGGAGCTTTAATGTTCACAGAGCAATTTGACTTTAAGGGCAATACTTAATTTCATTTGCCATAATATTGACCTACATCACGTTGCAGTGAGACAGCCGGTAATGAAGTACAGTATGTAGGCGTGCATGTTTGGTGGATGTCGGTGCGTACCTCGAAGGCCTGCACAGGAATGGATTTGCTGTGACGCATGGAGTGCAGAGGAGGGAGGGAGCATGGAGAGGTCAAACTCATGTCCTGTAGAGCTTTCAGGGCCTGAGGGGTATCAGAAAGAGGCAAACACACAGGTGGAGAAACAATTAATTTAAAGAACAGAATAAAAAGAGAGTTGGAGGATACGAATAAGGTACAAAAAAAAAGAAAAAAAGAAAAGCAAACTGTAACATTTTCAGTCTCAGGGTTTGTGTCAGCAAGGAAAAGTTTTCCTATTTCCTGGATGTGATCTAACAGGAGCAGGGAAGGTGGAACCAGTATTATCGTCTGGACATGTAGCCTTACTACATTGAGGCCACTTCCTCCCAAGCCAGTGAAACCCCCCACCCTCAAGTGAAGACAAAGTAGAAAACAGTGCACCCTATAAACAGGAGGTTTAAATTATTATTAGTACTATTATTCTCTTCTGGCTCTTTATAATGTAAAACGAAGGCATTACCCTTAATACGAGAGTCTCAAACCTTGTGTTTTTAAATGTCTGCCAATCAGAAGAAAGTTGGCTTAAAAGGAGGAGGAGATAAAGCACCTTGTTCCAGACAGAGGAGGAATTTAGTGGCTGCACCAAGGGCCTTTGTAATATAAATAAGGGTTATTTTGAACTGCGAATCATGGACAGTTACTCTAGCCGACTCCAAGAATAAAAACAGTAACCTGAACATGAGCGTATTGGGTCCACTTTCCTACTTGTAAAGTCTCAGACTCTCATTAACACATCAGGTCTTTGCTGACTTGTAGGGCTTCTAAAGGGAAGTCGAGCGATATCGCAACCCTGTCTCTTTCCTCCTGCGTGGTTTACATGTGCTGTGTGTAAAAGCCTCAAAAGGAGAGAACGTCACATGCTGTGCTACAAGCACACCCTGCAGGGCTTCTAGACAGATGATCCATCATATGGAGAGGGTTATCTAAACAAACCATCTCCAAACTACTAGACTAAGTACATAGAGAACAAAAGAAAGTAAGGTGATACGAGATCAGGTCAGAGCACACCGATCTTCACACTCAACGTTCACTTTTTCATTTATATTTTTTACTCTAATCTCAACTACAAAGCAATAAAGTTTCATGACTTCATCTGGCACCACTGAACTCTACTGTGCTGACAAACTCTTGTTTACAGACTGCAGAAACACCTATCAGAGGACTCAGAGCCGTGGCAGATCCTGCTACTGTACCACATTTTTTCCTGATGACTCACAAAGTGAAAACAATAGCCGCCATGTTGTCCATCACAGCTGTTAAATGTGCCGTCTGTGCGTACCTTCTTTTCTATGGAGGACAGCAGGTCTTTGAGAATCGCCAACTTGGTCACAAGGTTCTCCAGTTCCTGGTCTCCACCCTGATTCACTGACTGATGGAGACAAAAAAAAAAAAATAGAGTCCATGTAATCCGTAAAAAGAGTGCATGTAAAAAGAGCAGCCTTAAAACTGCACAGCAAACACACTTACTTATATACAGAGCAGTCTTAAGGCTATTCAGTCTAAACCAGTCTAAAATTTTAGTCAAACTCATTGTCAGTCCTTGCTTGATGACTAAAGTGACTCCTGAACTTCAAATCAAGGATTTTGCTGGGCCACTAATCGGCCCTACTCTCTGTCCAACCACACGAAAATGTTTTTAATTACAAAGAATAACACATGCATGCAAAATATCAGAAGAACAGCATGTGTGATTCAAGTGTGTTAAAGTTAGGTACGCAAAATCAGATTATATATTTTATTTGCCTGGTCTGTATACAGAAGCTTTCCTTAATACCAAGTTTCTAGCAGGAGCGTTTCCGGGATATTTAAAGGACATCATGACTCACACTCCATCTTCTCTCAAACGAAGCGTAAAGCACACCACAAGCGAGCAATCCTCAACTTTACGGGTTGGCAAATATAATAATTTTGGCTATGGTCTGGAAGAAGCTGGATAATCAGGGCTTTAATAACAACACTGTTAAGTGTTAAGAAGTTACCAAGGCTCTAGAATTGAGAGTATGTCAGGAGGGAGTTGCTTTTATATGTGTGTGAGAAAGTAAGGGAAAAAATAATAAAATCACCGCGTGTAACAGTTTGTTATGGGATATAGGATAATAAAAAGGAGGGTAAGGTTCTGCGATTGTGAAAACAAAAACACACACAACCACACACTTTAAAAAAAAAAGCGAACAGTACCTGTTGGATCATTTTGGAGACCATGAAAGCGCTTTGCTGATCAAACACTTTAGACAGGATCTCCAGGCCTGACAAAACTTTATCCACCTCTCTATTTGAGGGAGCAGAGAGAGATTCACATATTTACCTCACAGCTTCTTTCTGCACTTATGTCTTCATACAGTAACATTTCTGAAATCAAGCTGATTTCCTGCGGATCATCACAGTGGTTAAACGTGCAACAAAAAAAACCCTAGAGCTGATTTAAGGAAGCAGATAGCTCTGTGGGCCGAGAGGTGTGAATCTTTGGCAGTCAGTCATCCAGGAAACCAACAGAATATAACACTACATAATGTACAATGCTTCACAAGTTTATTAAACCACCACTAACTTAAGGTTTATGCCACAGATGCCCTAAATTAATTATACTCATAATCACCAAAATAATTTTTGTGTGTCTTTTAATGCACAACCCACCAGTCTGTACAAGCTCTTTAATTATAATGATATTTTTAAATAACAAAATACAAAACAAAACAAAAAGAGGACCAGCTATTAAGTGCATTATTATTTTTAATGCCAAATTTCCATGGTGTTTTTTTTCAATCTTATATTTGATAAATTTCTGACTTCTTCAGTCCACTGTGCTCAAATTTGGGTATAAAAAGGGAATTCAGTGTGTTACTTGCCTAATAAATACCAGTATGATTTGCAGTTTTAAATTCGTTTTGACAGCTTTCTAAAATATTGCACATGTGCAGATGTGCTGCTGCTTACCCATTAAGGCGTTTGCAGGAGGCCACTAGTGTCTTGTTGAGATGAGGCAGGGATGAGGCCCCCTGTTTGACTGCTTCGAGGTCCAAAGCGTAGCTGCCCTTCAGATACTCGTGGGAGATGGTGCTCAGGCCATTAGCTGCTGGAGTACTAAAACATATTCAAAGAAACCATTTATAACCATTGCCACCACATGAACATGATTTCCAAATGCTGGTGTTTGTATGAGAATACAAGGAGGCTTCAAATAATAACAATGCATTAGTGATTTAAAGTCCAGGAAGGCACAAATGGTTTTGGTGTGTTCAGGGGAAAAAAAACAAAATAAAAAAGTTTTAGTGCCGTTTATTTCAAGTGATTGAGAGAAAGCTAGACTCCTTGACGTGTCTCCTCTGGGCTCCATTTTCTGTTTTTTTTAAACAACAGATTAGGTGAGAGGTATAAAGTAGCGGTGAAAGAACAGTAATACAAACAGGAAACCGATGTAGGACGCAAGCTGCAGTGGAACAAAGGCCAAGAATTACTTATTTCTATCCATACCTGTGGGTAGGAGGGAGAGCTTCAAGACAGGCCTGTAAATTTCCACATTTTGTCTTTTATAAATTAACACCTACTGCAGCTTTGACGATGGGCTACACATTTTATACACACATGTTCTCCACTGCCTTCAGCAAAGCTGCACCATAGTAATTCTGGAACAGCATGACATGCATGAAGACGTGTCACGTACTTCACATTTTGGGTCCTATTTAGAGCTTTTTACCGTTCAGTTTTTTGTCTGTCATATTTCTTGATTTTGTTTATTTGCTCTGTAGTATTACATTGATGCATTTACTGCTAGAAGTCACACGGAGCTATTTAAAGTTCCAGGTGATACTTAAAAATAAAGAATAGTTGCTAAATCTGCAGATGCTCCACACCCCTTGGAAAGGAAAATAAAGATGGACGTCACAGTTTGCCAGAAGTAGGATGAGTGTGTGCGCCCGTCAGCGAGAGAGTTGGCATCTGTGCAGTCGCGACTTTTTTTTTTTTTAAAGAGCCACATACTTCCTCTGAGCTAAATTATGCCCGCCTGAACACTCATAGACACCCTGGACCACGTGAACTGGCAAAGAGCCAACCTATAAAAAATAAAACACCTTTTACAGACTAATTTTCAGCATTTACAACCCTTTCATACGATCCACACCGTGGCTTCCATGTAAGCTATATTTTGCTGTACCACGCAAAGTCTGCAAACCTGAGGATTTTTAAAGGACATGCATGTGTGCTCCCTTCACTTCCTCTAAACTGTAATGCATTTTATGCTCATTTTGCATTGTTGATTTCCTTCTATGGCAGCTCGACAGATGACAACTAAAAGAACTGAAAGGAAGATATTGTTTCACTGGCTGACACTTTAACCAAGGTTAGGTAATGGATAAGTTTCTGTTACTTCACCAACTGTTGTATGAAGTGGTTTGGTTCCCACTGAAAAAATTGTAAAAGTGTATTTATTTATCAAATAAGGGAAATGTCAAAAATAGTGCGCATTAGTAGTATTATTAACTGACAGGGATTTGAAATGTACGCGTCTGTGTGCGCCCGACAACTACAGCCCGCACCTCATCAAAGCCGCACACCATCTGTGAGCAGCGTGGCTTCTATCAGGATGTGGTTTACCTTCTTAATGCAGACAGAGAGAGGAAATATGTGTTAATGAGCGTGCATGAAATTGTGTGAACGAGTGCTTTTAATAGTTGATAATCTGTGTGCGCGTGCGTGTGTAGGCATATAAACTGGAACAAAGAAAGTCACTGAGTAACGCGTGTGTTCATATCACCATAATAACGTTTCCTTATTATTTTTGTGAGCATGTGTGAGATTATGTGATTTTCAATACGTCTGTGACATAATTCACAATGAAGCGACATACTTCCTCTGTGTGTGCTTAAACGAGTGACGCGGTTGGTGGTTGCAGGTAGTTTGTGATTAAGCTCCCTACAGTTATAAACAGGACACAATCAGATGTTTCTCTCTGTGGACTTTGTACCTGTCTGTGGGTGTGTCTGGTCCAGGGGGAGTGGAGGTGGAGGAAGAGCGAGGGGGGAGGGGCGGCTTCTCATCCTCTCCATCTACCAGTCAGAAGTACACAGAAGGTCACAGTTAACATGCGATGACGAGGACACCCCATCTGGGCATGTGTGTTTGTGTTAGCTCTGAAATTACCGGAATAGTCCCTATCATCACTGACAGCTGTCTCCTCTCTCTCCACGGGGTAAAGCAGGGTGGTGACCAGACCCTGGCTGGGCTGCAGGTACAATGACACCAGCTCTGGCAGAGTCTTAAACCGCTTAGGCTGCACGCCCTGAGAGGTCTGAGAGCGAGAGGAAGGAAGGGAAACAAGAGACAGATACATTAAGTTCATCCAAACACCGTAGCTACAAGAAGTCACATTGCCCAACCTTCTGGTAGCCTCCATTGTTCCACAATGAATGTTTTGTAAGCAACTGCAGCCCTGTAGGCTAAATATAATTCAAATCAGGAAGAAGCCACAAAGTCAATCAGATGAATTAAAATGAGACTTTTCAGCGTCACAGCTGAAGACCCCAAAACTCATACAGCAGTGAGACAAGACAGCTGTGCTGTGGCCACATGATTCGAAGCCCCGTGTTGTGATTCGCGTGTGTGAGGTTGCTGGTAGCCGGTACTTCACAGCTGTTGAGCACAAGGCACAAAGACCCTGCTGTTGGTGTGTGTGTATGAGAGAGGGAGCTCAGAGCCAACGAAAGCATCTCTGCCTGCCAGCTGCTGCTGAAAGCACGAGTGTGAGAGCGTCTTTACTGTACCTGCACTGCCAGAAAACCTTCGTCATCTGGTAATATCCTGTATGTGTGGACGTGCTTCTGAAACCTACAGGCAAAGAAAGAGAGAGTAAAAAGAAGTCAGGGGAGCTGAATCAAAGAGAAGACAAGGGCAGAAAGTGGCAGCAAATGAAGTGGAAATAAAACACAGGCGGATGCAGAAGAACAGAGAATTTTTTCTGTTTTTTTATGACTCTACGCAAATTTGAATACCTTTATTTTCAGTTCACACTTACACACACACACCACTGTACTCAACAGTGGACAGTATGTGTGATTGTATGCACGGGAGTGAGGAGGGTTTAGACGGCGTAGCTTAAACCTGTTGCTGTCTGTCACAGTGAGCATGCTTTATACTTACAGTAGCATGGCACAGTAAAGCACAGCTGAGTGTTTGTACATCATAAAGTATTGATAACAGTTAAAAAAACACAACTAAAATGGAGCAGACGTCAGAATCTAAATGATAACTTAAAGTAGCCTCTGTTGCATTACACCACTGCAAATCAGACTGATTTGACTGAACCTCAGGCTCCTTTTTCTCCCCCATCAACCAATCACAGATCAATGTTCTGGCACTGCGGCTGGCCCAGGCGTGACTACACGCCCACAGCCACAAGCTAAAGCTTAATGATTTCCATGCCTGTGCTTCTGCCGGTTCAGTGAACCGGCCGCAAAATTTTTAATTTGCCAAGCAAACATTGTGGTTTTTGGTTCATTAGTGTTCTCAGTTCAGAAGTTTCGAAGTTTCCATCCTAACACCAAAGTCTCTTTTTTTTAACTTCTGCTTCAACACCACGCTTATTTACAGTATGCCTGTGTGTGTATAAATGGAGGGAGGGATAAATCCATGTTGGGAATTCAACACCCAGCTGCTTTTCCGGCTTTTCCAGGTCAGTGTCCTGCAGGAGCTAAAACACGGACTGGAATAAAATATAAAATGATCTCAACAACAATGTATAAGAAAGTTTTCAAAAAAAAATCCCAACAAAACTAAACACACATGCTATCCCAGTTTCTGTATCTGTGCAAAGATGTCAGTGAACTTTTTATTTGGTGATGCTTCTCACATCTCTCTCAGACCACCATGGAAATGTGTCCAACCCGGCCACCATAGGTCATCGACCGATTCACAGTTTTGATCATGACCAGATCCCAACGAGGGTAACAGTCTGCTTGAGCTGTTGGATGTTTAACTTGGTTTTTAAATAGCATTTGTAGGAAAATGATTGGGCCTGTATTGAACTTTTAATGGCATCTTAAAACAAATCGTTTTGGGAGCTTCATCATTGTCACGCTGCAGAACTAACTAATGATTTTTGATTTGCACTTGCAAAATCACTATTAATTCAAACCTCTGGACTTGGTTGTTAAATAAGCGATTTAACTTTTATCTCACAGTAAGAGAGTCCTGGTTTGAACCTGGCAGGACTGTCCAATGTGGATTTTGCATGATTGCATACTTGTGCAGGCGTTTACTAGGACATTCATCTTCTCCTGTTTATTAAAAAAACAAAACAAAACAAAAACCTAGGTTAACGCTGCTTATCACGGAGCAGGAAGCTCTTGTAAAACAGATTCTTTATCTCACTTCACTTCCTGGTTAAAAAATAAAAAATTATATAAGCACTCCATTTAAGATAGACTTTAGTAAAACAGATTATTTTACACACAAGCAGAAAAATGCAAAGCTACTCTAGTAATATCCAAGAATTTTTAAATTTAGGTGCTGAAAATGAGCAAAATGTTGAACCGAGCAAAAGTTCCCACGTTGACCGAATTCATAAACAGTGCAATTTTTTTGCAAATTGTTGCAAATAATAGCTCCATATCAGCTCAAACTAACGGGACCAGATAAATATTTGCTCCTCTAAAATCAAACCCACATTCAATCCTGCCACATTTTAAACACAATAGCATGAAGACCGAGTGACACAAAATCCATACGCAAGCGTCACTGCAGTGTACAATGTGTTTGTGTGCCTCTGTGTGTTTGTTTTCCTGTTGGCAGCTGATGAGATTCTCTGCAGGTCTGTGAAGTAAATACTATTGTTTCAGCGGCCGCAAAGTTAACAGAGGGGAAGGAGGTCAGAGAAAGAGAGTGAGGGTTGTCGTGGGCCAGAGATAGGCTTGCAGTATACAGCTTATGAGTGTTGTCAACAATGGCCTGTGTGAAAGGATAAGGACTACCCTACTGGCTCCCTCTGTTCAGTTAGTTTAGAGGGAAACCTCTTCTAAGAATATACACAGCGTGAATCCGTCTTCAAAGCTCAAACAGAAGCCTATCTTGGCAAAACCCAACTAGGTTTTCCTTGAAATGCAACAATCAAAAACTAAGATTACTCCTTGCAGCCTTCTCCGTCCTTGTCGTCATGTACTGCCAAAAGTGCAAGGCCATTCCTGAACAAGCACAGTAAATACTGTGTGTATTACTGCACTACAGTGTGACTTACACTGACGATTCATTTCCTGATATCACTGTATTGCTAACAATAGCACTATGGAGAGGTTGTTTTTTGATTAAGACACTTCATGGAGCATGCGATTAACAGAAAAAAAGAATATCTGCATAGAAATATTTGGTATGAGCACAAACAATGCCCTCCTGGATATATGCATACTGCTTTTTTTCCCCCTTCATGTATTTGGCAGGCATGTTGCTACAGCCAACTTGGGAAATTACCATCGCTCTTCTGGATTTAGAAGAGCAATGAATTTAGATTTAGGGTTTAGCCTCAGTCTCTTCTGTCTGTTCACGTGACTGCTAAATACATAATTAATACCCATTCATGCACCGCAGCCCTGAACTACCAAACAGAGACGATTGTGAGAATGCAAATGTCCTACTCATTCACTTTGGACATTAAATGGCCTTTAACTTGACAGCTAGCTACTGGAAAGTCTGTGTCATGTCCAGTTGCCCCCATGTGAGAAAAGTGGAAGTAATACTGCGGTCAATTCACAGCTAGCGAGAGGGAAACATTCAATTCAATTCTGTTTTATTTATATAGCACCAATTCACAACAGCCACTTCAAAGGACTTTACAGTGTGAGGTGAAGAGCCTACAGGATTGAGAGAGAAACCCCCCAACAATCAGACGACCGCCTATGAGTGAGCACTAATCAACAGTGGAAAAGAAAAACTCGCTTTTAACAAGAAGAAACCTCTGGCAGAATCAGGCTAAAGGAGGCTTCTCTCCTGCGAAGCGTCTGAGGCAGACCATCTCCTTTCCTTTCCACTGTTGCCAAGTGCTCACTCAAAGGATGCCGTATGATTGTTGGGGTTGGGGTTTTCCTGCTATTATTCTGGGGTCACTACCTTACAATATAAAGCGGCTTGAGGCAAATGCAGTTGCAAGTCCACAAAGACATGCATGTTAGGCTACCTGTAGGTGTGAATGGCTCTGTGACACCAATGTTAAAGACTGGGGCATGCCCCATCTCTAGCCGCATGTCAGCTGGGATTCGAGAACCACACTTTACTTTAACTGACTGAGCAGAAGAAAATTAATGGATAGATGAATGTGCGTAGCCATAGTCTGTAGTAATAGTAATGATGGTTCATTTGGCAGGCAACATCAACTACAAACTGATTACCATAGCAAAACAGAAAATACATGTGAAAGTGAACTTGAGTCTTGTTTTCTGAAGAAACTGACAAGCTAAATACATTTTATAAAAGAAGAAGATGTGGTTAAGGAGAAACGAGCCTCTTTGAGAGGGATTTTTCAATCAATGACAACTGACATAAGGACAGTAAAAACGAAACAGCAGATATTGTTTGAAATTACTTAGATAGGCAATATCAGACTAAATGGGACAGGATTCTCTGTGTACTGGAAAGAAGTTTAGGAAAAAAAAAGGAGAGATTTGAAAACTCTACAAAGAGCAAAACACACACTTTGTACGTGAGGAATGTCTGCACACAAACCTGTACGTTTCAAATGCACACACACAGGCACACAGAGGCATCCTGAACCCTGGCAAGTTAAGACGTGTTAAACTGATAGTAAAGACCGTATTCCCGACAGCAAAAACAGAAAACAGCTGAGAGACAGGGACTAGCATACACTCAAAACTATTAGCATATAAGCTCTTCTCACTGCCGGCACCTTTTCCGTCTTATACAGAGTCTTAAAATGTGTAAGCCAATGATTTTACGGAAATGTGTGCTAATCATTGACAGCTTTAACATGCTACATTGGACTCGTACTGCATCCACGCAAATTAAAGCATTCATAGCTCACAAATACTAAACACGAGTATTAAACTTGCATGCAGACGCACAAAATCCAAAGTCACTATAAGAGGAAGTGAAAGGCTAATGCTTGGCTAACGACAGTATCAAGAGTCAGCCAGTCGAAACAAGTGGAAACACTTCCTAAATGCACCGGGGTCTCCTAAGACCTCAAAAAGGAAGTGTGTGTGTCTATAAGTCACACGTCTAAGTTTGAAAAGACTTGAACATGTCGGGTAAAAAACAAACAAATTTGTGGTTTGTGCATTTCGTGGGTGTCCACTGTATATTCCACTGAAAGAAGTCACATTTGTACTCATTGGACTTTATTTTTAATTCTGTAAAATAGAATTAAAAGCACCATTTCAGTGGATTAAGTGGGGGGTATAGTGATCAGGTGGATGTGAGATAAAGAAAACATCGAGGGGATGTGCTTCACTCACATCAGCCCTCTGAGCGTCCAAAGTGGCACGCTGGCCCTGTGACAAAAAAAGAAAAAGTGTGCCGTTCGATGGTTAAACCTTTCCACACATCTGCTGATTCACATTTTACTTCCTAGAAACACTGGTTTACACAGCAGCGAGTGCAAAACTTGACAAAGGTGACAAATAAATGTCTTGTCCGACCATCGAATCATTTTCTCTTTAGCTGGAGGCATTACTGGGAAACACCAAGTCATCCGTGTTCTCAAAAAGTGTGCCCACAAAGCCACTTCTTTCTGGTTTCCTAGCAGCACTGGTTCATCTCTGTGAGTGGCCTACAAGGGTGCTTTGCAAATAATGTTCGATTAATCAGTGCGATTCGCACTCACAAGAAAATTCACAGAGAAAATGCTTTACAGCAAATGTGCTCCACCTTTATTTTAAATCGCACACTCATCTTCTTGTTTGTGGGTAATATATGCACATAATTAATGCTCAAACTTGAGTTTCTTGGCAAGTAATGAATCGCAACAACTGTCACACACGCCACTAGGAAAGCGTAATTATTGAAAAGATATGTGTACATTTTGTCAAACTGTTTCTGACATTCCCGATTTGCACTCAGAATCAAATTACTTCTCTTTTTTTTTTGTTGCTCATGTGAGTCATTGTATTCAAATACAAGGAATTTTTATTCTCGGATAGTCATCCGTCAAAGGCCTTCCTCTAAGCTGGAAAAAACCCTCCGACTTACCACTTGCTCTAATTACAGCCAACGTGGGAAACGACGGGCGTACAATGTCAACAATGAAAAGCTCATCTTTGAAGATTATAGCAGTTTCTGTTCGTTTTAGTGCCAATTCTTGCAGTAGCTGTCATTTGTCTCAACGGTACGGTAAACTGTGAAACTCTGTCATCATATTTTTGTGTATGTGAAACCAAAACTTCTGGATTTAAAAACAGCATTCGCATTGTTTGTCTGTAATTTGCCTGGAAGTTGTTTTTCATTTCGGAGATGAAACAAAGTCAGTACTGTGAAAGGTGAAAGGGGAGAGGAAGGGAGAGGTGGAGGCAGGAATAAATCTGGAAACTAATGATGCATGGATGTGAGGAATGCTGTTGGTCACAGAGTGACCCACTGACTGACGAGCACGATCAGCGGTGAATGCAAAACGGACTGCTTGTCCTTGACTCTACGTTTCTAAAAGGTCAGCGGTCAAGGACATATCTGACCTACCATACGCTTTTAAAAGAGATGTAAGAATGTGTGACCAGAGCAGCAATCAGTTTACATAACTAAAAAATATTGCATTATATAGCTGCACTTTCCAAAAGCCCAAAAAGATATTTGATATTTTTGGTTGACATCACAGAGGAAGCACTATAAGTTGTGATTATTTGACTTGCTTGCTTTAAAAGAAGTTAGTATTCAAATTTTTGTGGACTGAACAAGCTCACTGTTTCAATTCTTTTGCAGTCCATCAGCAGGTGATGTATATGAGCTGTATACTACATGTGTAAAAACTACACACACAGGGGATTCAGCATGGGGTAAACTTATCAGATAGGGGATGTAGGTGAAGTGAATGTCAGGGGCCTGTTATTTCTCTGAACCTGAACAGTGTGTATTCTATGTGTGTGGCTGCAAGTTATTTTGGTAATTTGTAGTTAAACACCCCTTTGCCATGGTTCATTTAACATTGCCTCAACCACTGTTGACACTGACAGCACTGTTCCTGCATCAGTTCCTCAGGTGAACGCACTGTTGTGTTACTCTGTTACACATGTAGGTGTTTGGTGGAAAAGTCCCCATTGTGTAATGAATGGGCAGTCTTTCATCATTTATTTAACAAGGTGGATGCCCTAAGTACAGACGGTCTTAACTTTCCTATGATATTGTGTCATTTCATGATATACTATATTATGTACAGCTCCTCGGATAGGCCCATTCTTTCACCACATCTCCGACCTCAAATTAAAGCAAAGCTTATATTTACCTCCACGACCATTCAGTTTAATGCCACTGCTCACAGCCCGCAGGCTGATTGCAGCAGAGTCCTGTAAAAAGGGCGCTGCAGGCGACCACATCAGACACAAGACAGACAGGGACAGCCCTAAAGTTGTGTGCCATGCTGGGGTTTCACTGCAGGGCAGACAGGCAGTCTCTCTCTCCCTGTCTTTGGCTTCCAGAAGAAAGTAAACAAACAACTTAACGCTTTGCTAGGCACGCTTCAGCTACAGTTTGATCGCTTCTACTCCAGAAAAGTTAATGACGGAGTAAAAAAAAAAAAAGAGAGAGAGAAAGGAGCTTATAAAGTTTGCAGAATTACAGAGAACACACCAGGACCCCTTTTGGTCATGTGTGCTAGCTAAAGCCAAGGTAAACAAAGCACAACGAGGCCGACGAAGTTACTTACAGTACACACAAAGCGTAAGCCCCGTTGACACTCTCACTGTCCCGCACCAGGAAGCTCCCGTCTCTACCGGCTCGGGCAAGCAGCTCCTCGGCCGCCGCTCGACTCAGGTCCCGGTGATACCACATCGGCGGTGCGGGGCCCAACGGAGAAGCCCCACTGCCGCCGCCACCACCACCCCCGGCCATGGCCACAGCCCTTCCAACCGGGTTAAACTCAAGCTGCTTCCCGTCTCCTCCGAAAAAACTCCCAGCCCTCCTCCAGTACAGGAGAATGATCCAGCGAGAGAAGCGAAGAGAGCCAGAAGAGCAGAAAAGCAGCCGTTATTCCGACAGAAGGCAGGAGGCGCCACAGAAGCGACGGTGGGCACACAAGTTGTTAATTTGTTAAGTTACGCCGTTTGCGGCTGCTTCCTCAGTTCCTGAAAGGCTCACCGCCCTCCCCCTTCTCTTCCCAGTCCCACGGAAATCAGGGTATGTAAATCCACAGTGGAGACCGGGGAGCAACAGCAGGACGAACTCGGTCAAGTCACCGTGGGGTCGAAAAAAAAGCATTTCCTTTTGGGCGTTTCAAAATAAAACAAATTGTGGGCGAATTTCCACTGCGTCATTTTATTGTAAAGGAAAAAGCACGTAAAGTGGATTTCACCTTCATGTCTATCACAAAGAACTTGACAAAGAAGAACAGATGAAGATCTCATGTGATGGATAAACAGAAAGAGAAATGAGGAAAGAAGATAGAGAATAAGTGAGCACAAGTGTAAGGTAAATTCATTTTAAGCTTCTTTGCGCCTCTCTCCACTTCAAGAGAAATATTTGGCTTTACTCCACTACATAGCTTTATGCAGATATTGGTTTTATACACATCAATAAACAGTATATAATGCATTAATACAGTATATTATGGCTCAAATGATCGGCACCTTAACAATCTGCAATCTTAAAGTGCTTTTTAGGCCTTTGAGGTAAGTACCATAACTACTAAACACTTTGGGTACAGTATCGGCTGTATCAGTTGTACTTGGATGAGTTTTTCCTGTGAGATTACTAACATTTAAAATGTGGTTTAGATGGGTTTTTTTTCCAAAGTGTTGAGTAGTAGTTTTTCATTTAAATGAATAAAAAGCTTCCAGTAACTGAAAGACACACTCCTACTCTTGTGTCCCGGTCACTTAGCCTACATAGTCAAAGCCTTGACTAATGCCAGAGGGCTTTCCTCTTGGAATATCAGTGTGACCTACAGCCACTGAGGAGGCCCAGCTGCAGTCATTTCTCAGCCCAAGCTTAAATCCAGTTATGCAATCCTTTTCTTTTCCAGACCACACACATTCACATGTACTCCCTCAAGGTGTAACTGCCTACCTAAGGTCCAGTCTCACAAACCACAGGATGCAAGTAACCCAGCATTTTGAAATCTTTGCTCGTTACTCTGATTTAGCCTTTTTCCCCTGCCCAGAATCAAATCTGACTCTTGAAGGATGTTATGGAACAAGCAAGAATATAGACATAAAGCGAGAGAGAGAGAGAGAGAGAGAGAGAGAGAGTGAGAGTTGGGCAGAGCAACGTGTGTTGCCAATGACCTCAGAAAAGCTGAGTATTAATAGCCACAGGGACAGCAGCCATCCCAGTGCTATTTCTGGTTATGGCATCACACTGTGTGTGTGAGATGAATGTGAAACTGTAAAAGTATGTGGCTTAACAATGTGTCTGCATGCGGCGATCATAAAAGCGTATTGCAAGATGTCTCATGAGTTTAAAACTACACTGTCAGCAAAATGTAGCGTAAATAACTCATTCTTGTCTTTTTGGCTAACCACAATTGTCTGCTGCAGTTGTTACAGCACACAGCACACCAGTAATGGCCATTGCTGGGCAACACAGGAAAGACAACTTCATAGACACTTGATTCTTGAGATTTTGAGCCTGTGGAGGCCAAATTACAGGCTATTTCTTAGTACTCCACAATGTTAGCGTCATTTGTTATTGTAATTCATTGATGCCACACTTTTAGTTTCAGTTTCTATGTTTACTCTTTGATATTCACATGCAGAATTTGCTGACATTTAGAAAATGTATCTCCTTTATTATCTGTAAAACATTTTGTCTTCCACTGACTGTAACTCTGCTGCTTTGTAGCATTAATTAGCCCAGTTTAGTTGCGTAGAGTAGCTAATGGTTGCTGGTGTCAGGGGAATGTTGCAATTGGTATCATTTTTAACATGATGAAATGCAAAAAGTCCATTAATATTTCAAGAATGGCTTTTTAAATTCTTTCTTAGTGGACTGATTGTCTTTATACTATCTTTATACTCACCTGCAGTCACTTTATGTACACCTGTTCAACAGGTTGTGAACAAAATGATCTAATAAGCCCATCATGTGACAGAATCTCAGTGTGTTTAGGCATGTAGGCATGATCAAGTGGAGTTCAAGCTGAACATCAGAATGAGGAAACAAGGTGATTTAAATGACTTTGAATGTGGCATGATTGTTGGTGCCAGCTAATCTGAACATTTCAGAAAAGGTTTACAAAGCATGGTCTGTAAAACAGGAAATATCCAGTCAGCGGCAGTTCTCTGAGTGAATGTCAGAGGTCAAAGGAGAGTGGCCAGACTGTTTTGAGCTGAAGGAAAAACAATAACCAAATAACCATTCGTTACACATTGGATCTTGACACAGATGTGCTGCAGTAGTTAAAGAACACGCTGGGTGTCACTCCTGTGAGTTAAGAACAGGAAACTGAGGCTGCATCTGCGGCTTCACACAGTGTCAGCAAAATTGGACAAAAGAAGTTTGGAAAAACATTTAGATCATGGGATGGATCAGAATCTGGTCTAAACATCATGAAAGCATGGATCCATCTGTCATGGTCCAACACTGGGTTGTTTGGTGTTTATCAGTCTCATCAGTCACTGTTTAAAAGTAGCTGTTTCTGCTCCCAGCCTCCACCAGATAATCAGCCTCCTCATCAGGTTGTTTTGCAACACCTTTGTTTACTTACCCTCTCAGTGTGTTAGTGCTCTTTCGCCACATTTCCAGTTCCTCCTGGCTACATATGTATGCATAATTTTCTCAGGGATTAATAA